>NC_054559.1:4751280-5486280 GCF_017654505.1 Polyodon spathula | reverse complement strand
TTCCTTAAAGCTAGTTTGTGTATTTAAAAAAAAAAAAAAAAAATAGCCATTTTATTATCGAAATAACCCACTCCAGCGTGTGCTGTAAGACCATTTTTACCGCACTTCCTGGTGGGTTTTTTTCTTACATATTCCAAATTATCTGAGCACTTATGTCATAATTGCTCCTTTAAAAGCCCGAAGGTTTTGTTGCCACAGGTTCAGGGCCCATTCTATCAGGCCCACCTGGATTAATGCCACTCATGCACCACAGACACCTGGATGCTTACTACCATCAAGACCGGCTACTCTCTGCAGTTTTGTTTCAGCCCTCCTCCCTTTCAGGGCATGAGCATAACAGTTTTAGCGTTTTAATGCCTCACAAGGTATTGACCCTGCTGCAGAAACAGGCCATTTCAATCGTTCACCCTATTGAAGTAAGAGAAGGGTTTTACTCCAGGTATTTCCTGGTACCGAAACAGGGTGGGGGTCTTAGACCTATCCTTGACCAGGAAACATTTCAGTCTGTATTTGTCTTTACAGCCCATTAAATAAAATGAAACCACTGAAAACCATTAATTTAGATGTTTTGTTATAGATTTAAAAAAAAATCATATTTACATGTTAGCTGCGTAGTTCAGGAGGCATGCAGCAGGGGCTTCCAATTTCCTGTCAATTAGTACCTATTTTCTATTTAAGCCCTGATCACTTGTACCTTTGCTGTCTAGCGTTTCATTTTTGTAGCACACGCTCAGACGCCGTCTTGCTGTCTTTTCGTGCTTCACCACTAATCTACACTTTGTTGCCTTTCACTGGAGGTCAATTCTCTGTGCAGCGCTCCCAAGATATTATCAAATATTTTCCTACCTGCTACGGTGCTGCTTCTCATCATTCAGCTTCTCCATTCAGCTGCAGGAGCTCCAGCTTTAGTCTTTCCTGCTCTTTCCAGCCTCTAGCCCAGCAAGAACACCTTCCAAACTGTAACTTCATTTCTCAACTCGTTCACGTCTTTATTAAACAAACTGGCCCTCCACTAAAACCTCTAAAGCTTCTTCAACAAGACATCGACATTCCCGTCGTCAGCATTTGCCTTGCCATAGCTCCTCTATTTAATCCACCATAAAGATCTGTCAGCTGAACATTCCTTTACTCTTCGCTTGCAATCAAGCGCCCCTCCTCCGCTCCCAGAGCCAACACAAATTATCGTTCCTTCATGGGATCCTGCCCTGGATTTCTATTGGCTACGTTCAACATTTAAGGACCTGTCCATTCAGTTTCGTGCTCTGTTTCATTGTGTGTGGTGGCTTGTGCTTTTGACTGGTCACAACAAGATCCAAAGCTGCTGCTGCGCTTTTACAACCTGCGAGGGCTTGTTCAATTCGTCGAACTGTGACATCCGAATACTGTGTTAACGTATTTATATACATGACTAACTGTCCTAAAACATGTAACGAAGATATTCAAATCTTAAAGAAAACGCAATTGTTGTTCTACACCGACAAGGATTTTAATCACAATAACCAAATATATTCTACCCGGCTTCACTCAATCCAATGGTTAATTCTAATCATAATCGCTAGATGGCATTATAACACCACAAATGTTTTACAGTCTCTAAGATGGTTTGCTATCACTGTGAAGCTCACACGCTCCAGCTTTTCTATAGATTCCTGCAGTTTGTTGTCATTCCTAGGGATTTGCAGGAGACCCCCTCCTCCTCAACCTTTTTCTCCGCTCATCCTCCCAAATGTTACAGCATTAATGCTTGGTTTGAGACGTGGTACGAGACTGGAAATCTGTCTTGATTATGAGTTAAGGATTTCCGCTATTAAGAGAATAGCTGGCATTGCGAAACCCAAATCTCTGAATGTGAGTTTACCTTTTCCATTTCAAGCAGACATGATAGTAGCAAACCGCTGATTGATCCTGTATTAACTAACACATAGAAAGATGGCATCTCATCTCTGCCTTCATTTCTAGAATATGGCGCAAAGGCGCCGTGCTTCCCCAGTAGCCGATCCATGTTCGTTCAGTCTAGCTGCCACCTCAGCCCTCAGTTCCAGCTCTTCTTCTGCCTCTACTTTTGGTATCCAAGTTCAGTCAGTCGGTCCCATTTGCTTCCACAACCCCCATCCAGAATCCTCAGCTTCTCCAGATGCTATTTGACTGAAACCTACTCTCAGTAACCTCCTTCAATCTGCTCAGCATTACATGTCTGCAGCCCTCCACCTTGTTCAAGAGCTCCTATTCTATAGCCTGCTGAGTGTCTTCAATCCTCTGTGCCCAGATTCGAATAATCATAGCCCTTCAATCAAAACCTGGCTGTCATGGTCCGTGCTAGAGATTCTCTCCAACTTCCTCCAGTTTCTCCATATCAGCATTCCGCCTGACCCTCTGTGGGATTCTTAAGAGCTTTCACCCTGCCTCACCTTCCTGTCTGTCTATATCAACATATATTCTCCATTTGCTAATTTCCACTCTTCTGAAAAGCCGCTTCTCCCCCTACAATGATTTACCCATGGAGATCAGCTGCCTCTCGGCCACCTTCCATGCTTACTCCATCACTTGGCTGCATACCTTAAGACGGATCAATTCAGCGTGGTCAGTCCACTCGCACGTCAAGTATCAAGTTCCCTATCTCCATTTTCAAGGTATCTCCACAGCAGGAACCCCCCCCACTCCCCTCCTCAGACCATCTGTTCATTGATTCCTCTCACTCCTATCATCACTCGTCTCGCCTCGAGGAGACCTCTCTCCATTCCTCCACCCTTGCCTCCAAACAGGCCTCCTTCCTTTCCACCCTCACCTCATGAGTAGTCCTCCATTCTCGACTCCACCCTCACCTCCGAGCAGGCCTCCCTCCTCTTTCCCTGATATAGTTGCTGCTCCTTCTAAAAATGCCAGAATCATCTCTACTCTTCGGAAAGGCTGCTTCTCCCCCTATGAGGATCTACTCATGGAGACCATCTGCCTCACAGCTTTCTTTGGCTTTCTCAGAAGCGCCGAATTCATAGTTCCCTCAGCTTCTTGCTTCCTCTCGGTGGGTATTCGTTTATGTGACCTCTCTTCTATTTCTAACTCCTATTTCCTTATTCGGCTGCGCACTTCAAAGACAGACCAACTCCAGCGCGGTCAGTTCATTCAGCTTTCAAGGACCAACTCTGCTATCTGCCCTTTTTCAGCAATGACAAGATATCTCTCATGCAGGAAAGATCCCTTCCCCGACCTCAGGGCAGGCTTCAGCCTCCCTTAACCTTCAGGGATTTCTCACCATGTGAGTCCAAGCAGACCCCCGGCCACACTTCTTTCGCAGCTCCTGCGCTTATCTTGCCTCACTCAAGGCTGTTCTGTACTCTGTCTCTGTTCGGGACGTGGCTACTCATGCTCGAGTCCCATACTAACCTCTGTGCCTTGTTCTTATCTCGGGTCCCAGGGAGCGTGAAGTCTCGGCCAATTGGGGGTTTAACGAGCGCCCCTCTACAGAAGTCTCAGACGCTGGGTACCTCTCCCTCTCTATCTCCTTTTGTGTCACGGTCTTCCGGGAATATCTTCCTCTGAGGGGCGGCTCCCCGAGTCATAACCCACATATATGTTTTCGGTTGCTAGGTCCTTCGGCCCTGGGCTTGTGTCGGCATCGCTGGCCTCAGTCAGTGACCACTTTCTGTATCCTGTCTTCAGTTGCTGGGTCCTTCGCCCCTGGGTTTGTGTCGGCATCGCCGCCCTCAGTCAGTGACCACTTTCTGTATCCTGTCTTCGGTTGCTGGGTCCTTCGCCCCTGGGCTCATGTCGGCATCGCTGCCCTCAGTCAGTGACCACCTTCTATCCTAGCTTCCATGTCCAGCTTCGCTGGTCTGCTACTAGAGTGGGCCTCGCCTGCTCTTCTATCCTAGGTCCAGTCCTTTCTAGACGGCACTCTGTCTTATTTACTGCTCCCTTCTGCTTCTTCTGCCCTATCTCTACCCCCCAGCTCACGCCTCGTGAAATTACAACAAAACACAAAATAGTTGGTCTTCATTTAATTACTTCATTTATTTACTTAACTTATGGAAGATTGTCACCACCATGTAAAATAATGTTTGAAAAGACATGAGATACAAAATCTTAGTACCATAATTAGTTAACTTTTAATGCATTATTGAAGGCTTTTTAAAAGTGTCACCATCTGGCATAATGTCACGTCAGTAGTCTCCTGCATAAAATGTATTATGTTCTGTCATGAATATGTAATTATTTAATCATTTTAAACCTCTTTTATCCATAACCCTTACCCTATAGGATAATGCAGAACTCTAAACTAGTTTGAAATCTTCAATAATAATCTTCAATACATAATCCAATAATAAATCTCCAATAATAATCATAGCAAATAATGGGTTTGTGTTTAATAAGGCAAGTACATAAAATGTGTAACCTTAATGCTCTTTATTGATATTTTATATGTGTGTATATATATATATATATATATATATATATATATATATATATATATATATATATATATATATATATATATATACAGTGCCTTGCAAAAGTATTCAGACCCCAGACCAATTCTCTCATATTACCGAATTACAAATGGTACATTGAAATTTCGTTCTGTTTGATATTTTATTTTTAAACACTGAAACTCTGAATCAATTATTGTAAGGTGACATTGGTTTTATGTGGGGAAATATTTAAAATAAATAAAATAAACTGAAATATCAGTCTGTACCCGGTGGTAACGTATATTTTACACAGACACCTACCAGACTTGTTTAATATTGTTGGGAGGCATGGGTTATATGAAAATAAATATAATACATCTCATAACCAAACATATTATATTGTAGCGTTTTCGGGTTCTTTCAAGATCGATGTCAGACGACACTCAATCGTTTATTCCTAACAGCCAGAAAACAAGGCAAAATTAAACAAACACAAAAACAATTAGAGAAGGGAACTGGGAGTCAAAGAGAAAAACAAATCTGATATTTTAAACTAATCACTAATAACAAATTTCTATCATGCTCTCATTCAATTCACCACTGTCTCATCCTCTTTTCCCCGTCCCCTCCACTCATCCACACACGTGCGCACACAGGCGTAACAAGGGTTAATAACATTGGGTTAATAGACACGACTTGAGGGGGGAGCGGGCTAATTTGGAATAACACCTGCTTCCCTTTCAATTCGAATGACGACAATTACTGAATGGGAACGAGCCTCTCTGACCTTCAATCTCTGAGCAAATATACAAAAGCTGCCCTATCAGGGCCCTGCTGTGAGGGGGAGGTTCCGCCCAACTCCTGCTGAAGAGTGACGTTGCCATTTTTTCTCTCATATCTCTGAGAACGGTAGTAAACTGCTTCTGCGTTTGCATTCTGAATTTGGCTGTTTATTTGGTTCTCCAAATAAAAAAATAAAAAAATAAAAAAATCACGGTATCACGCTTTCGAGCGTCAGTAACACTGCTCTCGCTAATAGTCCCACGTCAGTTTCTGGCTAATGCTGGTTTCAACCCCTCTACAGGGATTAGCGAGCGATCATTATTTTCACTACATGAGGCTTCGTGTAGCTGATACACCTTGTGAGAGCTGTTGTGGTGTGGTAAGGAGACCCCCCCGGGCTCGTGGGCTCGCTGTGTCATCCTCTGCGCCGATTTAATTGGTCAGCGAACAGAAGAAAAAAACAAAAAACAAAAAACAGCTCGGGCCTAATGCCCCTCTCAAGCCTCGGGCTATGCTAGTGCGGCTGCGCTTGCCCTAGGTGACCAAGCCGATTGAATCGACTGCTTACCTCGGCACCGACATCGGTTTTCCTGCCGACTGCAAGGGACCGAAAAACAGCGCCCATCGGGCCCCGGTTGACCCAGGGCCAGTGTGAACATCTTCGGCGCCGCCTACAGCTCGGCCCCGACCATGCCTACTATTGGCACTGGCCTTGGAACAGGTCCACCCGGCACCGACTGTTCGGCACCAACAGCGCAATCTCTAAACGCCGATCCCGACACCGATCAATTCGGCACCTGGGACCATCTTCAGAGTCATCTACAGCCCGGCACTGACCGCGCTCAGTGACTCAGTGTTGAGTCGCCGATCGACTCAATACTGACCACGCGCATCTCGATGGCGACCTCGGCACTGACAGCACTCACCTTGACGTCGATCCCGGCACCGACTGATTAGGCACTGGTGAATCGTTTAAAAAAAATAAAAAAAAAATAAATAAATAAATAAATAAATAAATAAAAGTCTGCAGGCTGCTCATTGAGCACAGTAATTTTGACAACAACAACTGCAAATATGTCGGTGCACTCAATTGGATCAGCGGGCTTCCACCAGTGTAACTGCTGCTCAGCCAAGCTGCCCAGGCATGAGGAACATAGATCCTATTAAAATCCCAGGGCAGGTTGCCTTCTACCACCGGGCAGTCCCAGCCCCCACAGTCTCGTTCCCCGTCTCCTCTGCCTAGACCATCTAGCCCAGGCGAGCTGTCCTTCACGGCATCCAGGTCAGATGTGTCGGACCCAGCCACCTCCATCGGCAGGCCACAATGGGGAGCACCTCCCACAATGCCAAAAAAAGGCATACGCGTCGTCAGCGCTGTCCGTGTGAGCAGTAAATGCCATGGCCATACTGGTGCTCTACCAGAGCCAATTGGTGGAGTGACTGCAGGACAGAGCCACGAGGCAGACATATGGGAGCTCCAGGCAGTGGTTAAGGCAATGACTGACCTAATAGGGAAGTTAGGTCAGGCATCAGGGAGGTCGCTGGCGGCGATGGTGGCCGCTCGCCGGCATTTGTGGTTGACGCAAGCTAAGCTCGTAGAGACCGAGAAGGTGGCGCTGCTGGATGCCCCCATTACACCAAGGCAGACTTTCGGGGTGACCATTGATGTGAGCCTTGAGAGGTCCCACAAGGCCACGGAGGATTCCTCAAAGTTCTCGCACCTTCCAGCTTACAGTTAGCGGCCAAGGTAGCATCCACAGCCTGCTGGGGTAAAAGGGTCTGAACATCACCCTTCACCCCAGAGTAAACAATCAGGCAGAGGCAGAGGCAGGGCCAGCGGCAGGGGACCACCGCAGGCCAGGGGTAACTGGTTCTCCGGCTGGAGACCAAGGCCAGGGCCAAAGAAAGATCTATCCCTTCCCAAGCTCAAGATCTGTCCCTTCCCGAGACCACCCCTGAGGGACCCCGGCTGCCACCAAACCCCCCCCACAACCAGTCTGACCAACAGCAATGACCCATGGAAAGGCTGCACCCAGGACTCCTGGGTGCTATCAACAATGAGACACAGATATGCTCTACAATTCCACATAGGTCCGCCACCCTTCAAGGGTGTGCTCCACTCCACCATCGAACCAGCGAGGTGGAGTGGTATGCTTGGTAAGTCCAAACGATGCCCTCAGGGGTTTTTATTCCAGGTACTTTCTGGTGCCCAAAAGGGATGTCAGTTTTAGACCAATTCTGGACCTCAGGGTCCTCAACTTGTTTCTCAAGCACAGGAAGTTCAACATGTTGACAGTACAGCGTATCCTCCAGTCCGTCCAACTGGGTGACTGGTTCACATCAATTGACCTGCAAGACGCCTATTTTCACTCAAGGTGCACCCGGTCCAAGATCAGTACCAGTTGGTATGAGTGTCCAGACAATGCTGGAAGACATTGGAGTGGTGGCTCCATCCCAGCAATCTACACCTCGGATCTCCCGTCAGATCCCCTCACAGAAGAGAAGTGATCACTACAGACGCCTCCAGCCTGAGCTGGGGAATGGTCTGGAATGGGAGGGGAATAAGAGGTCAGTGAAAGGGACATTGGCAGTAAGTGCATATAAATGCGCAAGAGCTGCAAGCAGTGAGCCTGGCATTATCACATTTTCGCCAAGTTAGTGCACAAACATGTGCTGGTCCAGACAAACAACAACACAGTGGTAGCCTACATAAATCACCAAGGCAGCCTGCGCTTACTGGGCCTTCACCAAGCAAGGCACAGACTCCTGTCCTGGACGCACAGAAACTTCCATTCCATCAGGGTAGTTCACCTCCCCAGTGTGGACAACAAGGCAGTAGACCTCCTGTCCAGATGAGTTCCAGACAGCTCTGAGTGGAGACTGCATCCTCAAGTGGTGGAACAGATTTGGAAGAGGTTTCGACCGACACAAGTCGACCTCTTTGCCACAGCCAAGTCCACTCATTGCCCCCTATGGTTCTCCATGGAGAGAGACGGGGGTCCCCTGGGAGTAGACACACTAGCTCACCCCTGGCCACAGGGGCTTTTGTATGTGTTCCCCCCACTACCATTAATACCCCTGATACTAGAGAGGATCAGGGTGGAGAGAGCACTGGTTCTGCTGGTTGCACCCAGATGGCCGAGACGCCCCTGGTTTCCTCTCCTCTCCGACATGTTGTTGGATCAGCCGTGGGACCTCCTGAGCCAAGCGGAGGGGCTATTGTGGCACCCGAACCCAGCCCAGCTCCAACTCTGGGTCTGACCATTCAACGGAGCCATCTATTCATTTAAATGGAAAGTTTTCCAAGACTGGTGCCTTGCCGGAGGTCATGACCCATAGACTTGCCCGATTGAGATGATATTAACCTTCTTACAACACCTGTTTGACGCAGGAAAATAAGTAGCCACTTTGAAGGTATACATGGCAGCAATATCAGTGTGCCACGACAAAAGTGACTCTGTGTTCCCTGGGGCACATTTCTTGACAGTGCAGTTTCTTAAAGGGGCTCGGAGGCTTGGTCCTCCCATGAAAAGTATGGTCCCCAAGTGGAATCTAGAACTGGTTCTGACAGTCAGAGAGGCTCTTTCCCATTCGGTAATGGTTGCAATTCTCTTTTCAGGGAACCAGGGTTATGGTAATAACCTAACGATATCTGCAGTACTACAGACCAATCTAAGATTGACTCAAAGGCAGCCCTGTGCTCCAGTTTCGTGGCTAGAATGTTCAGTCTCTGAGGTAAATTTAAAATGTGAGCACCTTGTAACGTTAAGTACCTGAAGTGAACATAATACAGGTCAAATGACAAATGTGATAGAAAAGCATAGTGTAACCCCCTCTGACTTAAAAAAAACAAAACAAAACAAAAAAAAACATAAAAATAACCTCGATACTGGTGAACAAGCCATTAAACTGATACATTTGACAAAAATGAAAATGAAAATACTTGTAATTATTTATTTAACATGTTATTTATAGCTACACTTATGGTTTGCAGTTTCCATAATAATAGGCCGTCTGTAACATCCTTACCTTGATAAATATTCTTCTCTGTCCAACTGTCTCCAAATTCTTGTAAGACACAGCTCGTCAACGAATAAATTCGAGACCTCCATGCATCTATAATTTTTTTTTTTTATTGAATAACTTTACAATTACGCAAAAGATATATATATTGTATATATATATATATATATATATATATATATATATATATATATATATATATATATATATATATATATATATATATATAAACTATTATAATATTTTTATATAAAATGATTAATATTGATTATTGTTAATGATAATGATTAATATTAATAATTATTGTTAATACATAAGTTCACATACTTACTGAACACAATAATAATAATTACAAACTTTTAATTTATTAATACATCTATGAAAAAAAATATTATTCTCATGAATGTAACCTGCTAGTACAAAAATAAACATCATTCAAAATGTGTCTTTTGTCGAACTGGGCCAGTGTTGTAGTTTTATCTCTCCAAATTAGCAGATGACAGCAGCATTCCGCCAGAACTGGCCCAACTGCTGCTTGCCGTGGCGACTGCTAGCCGACTATGCCAAACTGCAGCCGGAGCCGGCCCAGCCATATGGCTATCTGGGAGCTGTTGCAGTCCAGGTGACTGCTTCACTATGGTGGACCTCAAGGATGCCTACTTTTACATCCCTGTAACATCTGGTCACAAGAACTACTTGTGGTTTGCCTAAATTAACAAATGATGATTTCTAATATTTCCAACTAATTGGTTACCAAGACTGCGTTATTTTTTTTCCAATTTACAGAATGTATTTTAAATGAGGAGAAAGTTGTTTTCCAGCACAGGACAGCTGCCATCAATATATTATGAAGGGAGATAGCTGAGACTTTAATTAATGAGTCTGGTATATAAGATTAGTAAATAAGGGGGTAGAAACACATTTTTGTAAAAAATTTAGTTTTTAAAGAATAAAATCCTACAAAAGGTTTGACGAAATAGTCTGTTCTAAATCAATGTTAAAGTTCTACAGAACCTAATTCATCAACTATTGCCATGAATTGCAATATTGTTTGATGGGTGGTACTTTTCCATGGAAAAAATGTAGTTTCTCCACAGTTAAAAGCTCCAGTTCAAATGAAGGTTCCATTTTGTTCCAAAAGTGTATTTTGTTTGTTCATTGTTCCAAATGTGTTCACTGTTTTCTATATACAGGGCCTCTGATTTTCCCGGTTTTATTTTCCTGTATTTGTGTAAAACAATCTGACATCATTTACGAAGTAGACTTTATTTACAGGGGAAAAAAACGCTCTTAAATAGTTTCCTTTGGGATTTAGTAGTCTACCATTTATAGTGCTTTAATTTCAGCGGTTTTCTTAGCTATGAAATTTCAGTTGTGCCAAACTAGAAAACCTTGTCTTCAGTCTGCTGGAGGCGTCATTTTTGTCCCATTATGAAATTCCTTCCAGAGTCACAACAGCTGGATAAATCACCACTGAATGCATGCTACCTAGTGAGGTCAGACTTTAAATTTAGGAACTATTGGTATGCACATCTTTTACTTCCTTTCAGAAATAACAGCACATTTGGGGTTTTACTTAGTTAACCTGAAATTTGGATTCTGTGCTGCTGGGTACTGGTATTTATCAGTCTTTATAAGGTTATCCCTGAAAGTCAGAAGCTCTATCTGTATACTCTTTACTGTTCGGTATCTATTGATGGGCTTATATATCCATGCCATATATAGTATTCTAATGTTAATGGTGTATTTGTAGAGAGTGTAAGTGATGTGTGCCACATTTGTGGTGGGAAGACTTCTATGAGTACTTCACATAAAGAAGACATTGAGGAGTCAGAAGAAAAATGGGTATGCTTTATCAAATTTTGCTTAGTTGTAAAGCTCTAGACATCTGACCATATCTACATAATCTCCAGAACTATTTTAAAGTGTTAAGTTTATTTGTAAGGATGTGTTATTGAGAAGTTATCAACGAAGCGAGAGAACTGCTCAAGACTCTCTATACAGCAAGGATAGTTTACGTGTTTTCAGGGTATTGGCGCAGCAAAAGTAAATCAGCCAAAAGCACCATTTCACTTTTAATTGTAGTTCCCAACACTTAGGTGAAATGTAGAAAAAAAAGTAAATATCTGAGTGGGAAAGTGGGTTGTAGTGCGTAGGTGTAAAGGTGATGCAGTGCTCCAGGTTATATCAGGTCATTTGGAATGGTACAGGTGACATGTTGATTAATGTACTGGGCAATTTGTGAGTTGAAAGAAACTCCAATAAGTGATGTATCTTCTACCCAAAGAAGCACGTGGAAGTGCTGCATTTGATGACCCTGGTACTCTGCACCAAAAGTAATGTGTAACTTTCCCCAGAGGGCCATTTGGAGATGTGATAAAATGCAGGATTGCAAGAAACTTGCATGAACCGAAAATGCACTGACAGGATCTCTTGCGACAAGTTCACTGATGGGCATGTTTGCAAACCCTGGTCCATTCACCTCCTTTAGGTATTATCCCAGGTCAGTCCAGGTCCTCTGTTAATCTGGTAAAGATTGGCCTGGTGCTGCAGGTGAAAGAAATATTGTTAATTTAGCCTAAACTGCGTGTGGCATGACTGAAGCCGAGCTTTGACAAAATCTGTTGGACTGAAATGGGGCGTCCGTTCAGCACGCATTCCATGAATTCCATGAGTGTACAAGTCTGGGAAACACAGTAGGTCTAGTTTTTTTCCCCCAGTCTTCCAGAGCATCATCCTATATGTGAAGCATTTGGTAAAGATCAGTAGCTGTACCTTTCTTTCTTTCACTGTGTATGGGAAATGACAGCCTCTTCCTCCGGTTGAACCTTACATAGCAATGGTTCTTTTTGGGGCGAGGTTGTTCTTTGGTTGTTTCCTCCACAACAATTTCAACCTCATCCTCTTCTTCAGATAGGATTGATTTCCTTCAAATTCCGTAAAGCATTTTTCACTTTATCCACAATGTCTTCCCAAACAGTTTTGGACTTTGTTGGTGCACTGCATACCAGGATGTGGACTTCCAAGTCATCTGGCAAGGCTTGATTTGGCAGGGGCAGTTTGCTCAGTGTATCCTGAAGATCTGGCTGTTTGTGAATAAATGACATGTAATTTTCCTGTTGTTGAGATTGTTTGTTTAGCTGTTGGTCCCAATGACATTATTCCTGCTGCTGTTAGGGTCTGGCCTGTGACTCATTGTGATGCTGATTCTGCTGGGTTTTGTTACAGACAGTTGCACGATGCTATTCCTCAATGGGTGGATTTCATTCTGAATATTTACACTAGAGTCTGTCAGCCCGGTCGACTCACTCGTATGTGTTCGTGGGTTGCTTTGAGCTCCCTATGAGATATTTGAATACAAATAAGCCCTGTATAAAGTTAATTTGATACGAATTGTATGCAAAGTTTGAAATGTACGCATTTTCTTCAGTACCAAACAATATTAATGAGAAAGCATCTTCGAATTGAATTGGTTAACTTCTTTGAGCACTTTATGTCAGTGTTTTTCTTTGCTGGTCATAGCTGGGGATTTTTTTTTTTCTTGGATCGAGGTAGGCGATTATAATAAGGACAATTAAATGGCATTCCTTTCTGAATGTAAATTACATCTTTTCATCTCCAATCGGCAACACGATGGGGAAAAAAACAGCTAGTTCATTTACTTATTATATATCTTTGGGTAAACATCATTTTCCTGTGCGTGCCCTCAACTACACCACTGAGTAAAACTCCAAGCAAATATTTAAACTACCTGATATAGGCAGCTAGCCTCCCATCCAAGTACCAACCAGCCTTGAAAATTATTTATTTATTTCTTAGCAGACACCCTTATTTAGGCCAACCTACAATTGTGATATTATTATTATTTTTTTTCTACATGCAATTACTTATTTATACAGTTTTTTCCTAGACAATTCTAGGTAAAGCAGCAGCATGTCTCTCACCTAGGATTGAACTCATGACTTTCCCGTAAGGAGCATAGTGCTCTAACCACTACTCCACATACGCTGTACGTTAAGAAACACTAATGTGTTGTTATATAACTATTTTTTTTTTTCATGAAACACGGTATACAAATGTCAATTGCTCTGGATAAAAGCATCAGCTAAATTAATTAATATGACATATTTTTTATGGCTTGTTATTTATTAATTTATTTATACATTTATAATATAAACATTAATTTCTACATTTATTTTATTTTTATTTATTTATTTAAATATTTATTCATAATAAATTTATCGTGCTCCAAGTGCAGTGATGTTCCAAGTACGTGCTGGCCTCCAGTGACAGCTCCGGAAGGTGTTAGTCGTCTAATGATAACAAGTAACAATTAGACAAACAAAACACTCATTATACAGCACAAAACAGTGATACAGCACAAAACTGGTCCTTCCAGGTTTTAAAGCAATACACAAAACGAAGTAACTAAGGAACTTCATCCCCTATTTGTACCGTCACTCTTGACCCCTTGGTCAATGATTATAGCTGCTCCTCCAATCCATAGCTGCCACATCTTTTCCCTTCAGGGTCAATAAGTTAGTGCAATGAGCTCTGCCCCATTTGTATGACTGACTTCCTTTTAACCCTAGGAATGAATTGTCAGGCTAACCAGTCCAAGGTATTCTGTTCCCGTTACTTAGCGCTTTCACAGGTCGCTCAGTAGATTTACCACCAAGAATCACTGTATTTCTGTCACAACCTGGCATACAGTAAGAGAAATAAGTTGCCAAAGTAAGGTAAAAATGTCCTTCTCCTTTTTCTCCGCCTTTTATTTCTGGATTTTTGCAGACCACAAGCAATTTTTTCCATGCATATGTATATTACAGGACATCCGAGTGTAATGACAATTAACTTGTTTGGTCAGCATGGAAATTTACTAGAGAACGCACTTATTGTGACGTCTATATCTTTTATATGAAATTATGTATTTCTTTTTAAAATGGAACATTTGCCTTCATTTTTTTTATTTAAATATACAAAAAAAGGTCTGGCATGCGTGGGATTTGATGATAATGATAAGACTATAACCTTCAGTTTGCAAGTGTGTTTGTTGTGTTACACTATCAGTGCTACACGATTAGTTGAGACAAGCAGTACTTTGAAAAATGTAAAAAGTCAGCCAGCTAAGAATTCTCGGGGCTTTGTTATATTTTTTAGATTTTTCAAGCCATCATTCATCTTCATCATTATCATCCTCATTCTGAGATTCTGATCTTGATCTCTGAAAAATGTTGGTTTCCTGTCACTGTAACGCTCATCGTGGTCCCTATTGGCACAAGGAAGTATGGTTCCTCTAGATACTGGTTGATGAGAGTAATGCTATTTGTGGTCCCCACTCGACAAAAAGGAACATACATTTCTGAGAATTAGTTATATGCTAAAGGATAGTCTTTATATTTGGTAAAAGTAAAACCTACATAAATAAATATATTAATAAATATTGAAATAAATGAATACACAAATCAATACATAGACATGCATTTCTTTCTTTATCTATCTTGATATATATTTATTTATTTTTCACTGTCAGATATAAACACTGCCATTTAATACTGTATGAAACAAAAATATATACTCAACAGTTCTTGTTCAATTGTATATTAGTGAACATTTTTGTACATAAATGTCGTCATGCTTTCATATACTTTTACTTTCAAATTAAAAAATATATTGTAACAACGCAGACAATTACTTTGTTGCAGGACTTGACTGTTCAGTTGTCTCGACTGTTTTATGTTACATGTATTGTAAGGGGTAAGGGTCACGCCATTATTTAGCATGGGAAGGGGAGCGAGTGAATGAGTGGGGAGAATGTGTGTTGTTTTGGGGAAATGAGAGAAATGAGAGTAGAGCACACATGAGAGGGTACACAGGTTGTGGATTTCTTGTTTTTCTTGATTTATAGCTATTGAATGTTTGAAATACATTTGTTACTCAGGTTCTCAGAAAAAGAAAAATGCCAATCAGTGGAATACAATGATTAAATAATACTTTAGTGTGTGGTGTTTCTTGACTAACGATTGGTGTGTATAGGATTTGTTGTATCTTAATATAAAATAAACTTGCTTATACTTTGCTTGTATTTTTAGCAGTATTAGCAATACTACTGTTAACAATCTGCCAGCTTATGTGATTTTTTTTTTATTCCATAATATTGTGATATGGAAATTATTATCGATATCTATATCATGTCAAAATTCGATATTGGTGCCCACCCATAGTAAAAACCAAGTAGTCAAATAAATACTACTACGACTGCTAAGTTTGACCTGGTAGAATGTCAACTCTGGTGTGGCCCCTTGTCAGTAGCAGTCAGTATATTTTTCATTCAACAGTTTCCTTCAATTTTCTTGACAGTTTTTGTACATTCGGTATTCTGTTCGATATTCGGCCGAACCTTTTGAGATGGATTCGGTATTTGGCCAAATCCCAAAAACTTGGATTCGGTGCATCCCTAGTAATTTGTAACTTGCGTTTCATATCAATAAATTCACATTTACTATTTTAACTGTCTTATCTTTCATACAAACACGTACAGTGCCTTTAGAAAGTTTACACCCCCTGGATCTTTTTTTCACATTTTGTTATGTCAGTGCCTCAGCGTTTCATGCATTTAAAAGATAATTTTTTTCCACTTATCTACATACCATACTCCACACTGTTAAGGGAAAAAAAGTTTTTATTGAGAAAAAATATATATTAAAAATACAGAACTGAAAGATCATAATTGTATAAGTAGACCCCCCCCAGCAGAGGGAACCTACAGCAACTGCTGAATTTATCCTGAAATCACGTGAATCACTACAATTTGTGGCCACTTAACTTGGTGTGTGATTTTGAAGGCAATTGGTTACACCTGAGCTAATGTAGGATTGCTATTACAAGGGGGGTGGACACTTATCAAACCAAGCTATTTCAGTTTTTATATTTAATTAATTTTCTACAAATTTCTAGAATATTTTTTTCACTTAAGTTGTGGTGTGTAAAATGAAAAAAAAAAATATTTTAATGCATTTTAATTCCAGGCTATAAGGCAACAAAAGGTGAACATTTTGAAAAGGGATGTAGACTTTCTATAGGCACTTTACTTAGCTATAAACTATATATTTGCATTTTGTTGTCTTTGTTTTGGGCTGTGTTGAGTTTAGTTTGAGTTATTTTTTGCTCTGTGATTGTTGTGGTCTTTCTAATGGTTTTTATGCTAATGCAGAACTGTAGCACTAGTGTTTGTTTATATGTATATAAGATGCCACCACTCTGCTCACACATTGGCATAAGGACATGTTTTTCAAAATAGTTTGGGAACGGAAATCAGACTCAATACTAGGTTTAGACCTGACTCCAAAAATCTCCTCAAATGCACATCATTAAGACAGAATGTGACAGAGAGAGAACGGATTTGAATTGTAAATCTCCCTCCCGACCAGAAAGGGTGCTGTGTAAGGTTGATGGTATGCTTCCTCCTAGATGGACCTCTTTGACAGTATGCAGAAATCAGAAGGTGACTGCATTAAGCATGTATTTGCACGTACTTTAAAGGACTCTATTGCAACCAGCTGTGAGGCGACCCTCCAGTGGAGAAACCATGGCGACTGGTTGATTGCAGGGAGGAGTTTGTGGGTAAAAACGGGAAGCAGTTACATCAGTACTCCGCCTTGTGCTGAATAAACACAGCTAGAGTACGTGTGCTGTTGTTATTGTCTGTCTTGTGTCTTTTGTAGAGGGGAAGTGTGTAGCCACGGAGCCAGCACAAACACCGGAGCACATCCCTCACAACACAACAGAACACCAAACACTTGCCACGATCCCTGGAAGAAAAGAGCACAGTTTCGTGCACAGAGAATTGTGGTTGAGGAGTGTTTATTATTATTTATCAAGACTGAAACCTGCCGTGTTTCTCCTCGATACCATAGCTGGTAGAGGGGGGGATTGTTATTGCTTTTTGTTTTGAAATAAAAACATGGACATTTTTGGAAGAATCCTGTGTGGACACTGGATTTATTGCATCACGCCACTCGCATGAAGTCACACAGACACAAAGCTCTTTTAAGGCTGTTTATTATTGCAACCAACAAGCAATGTGAAACCACTCTCACTCACACATACATGCTGACAACCCACTACCCCACAGATGCAGACACTCTCACGAGCCAAGGTAATACAACAATAACAACAATTAAAACAACTTTCTCAAAAATAATTGAATGTGATAACAATAAAAGGCAATAAAACTACAACTATTAAAAATATTTACAGAATTATTGATTATTTTTAATTTACCGTTGTTAGAGGGTTCTCTCATGCATAATCTCGAAATGAAATTTAATAAAACTGAAATTCGAGAGGAGGGACGGCCCATATGCATTATGTCATCTAACAGTAACCTATCAAAATACATAAATACACATGTAACTCACCCTCTCTCGCATTTGATTCATTCACATTTATCATGGAAGGCATTCTAGATTACTCTTCGGAGGATTATCAATTTGCCCTTTCACCAGAACAGTGGAAACCTTCAACTCTGACTTCTCCTCAGACTCCAATTTTGGCTTCTCCTCGTCCTCAGCTCCAATCAGTTGTCACCCCAACTTCATCTTTTTTGGTACTTCACCACAAAACTACAAAGCAGAAACCGGAATCCTGGCTCTGCACAAATCCATTCCTCAGCCCAGCTGTCTACTGCAGTTCGCCAGCAAAAACTTTCAGGTGTGGATGTCAATGTAGTGTTTGCTCATCATAACATTAGTAACAGAACAGTTGATTGTGGAGAAATCTGTCACAAATCCATGCATATTTAAAAATGTGGTAACACTTTTTATTAAGGTGCTGCTTATTAATGTTTTATACACATGTTATAAATTTATATTAAATGCAATAACTATGTTATAGAGTGTTAATAAAACATTGTAAATGGTTTATAACCATGCAATGGCCATATACAGAATTAACGTTTTATAAAGGGGATAGTTTCTAGCCACCTATTCTACTTTGGGATGCTTAACCATGCAATAGCCATAGACAGAATTACATTTTTATAAAGAGGACATTTTAGCCACCTATTGTACTTTGGGATGTTTAAACGTAATTCCGTCCATGGCTCTTGCAGAGTTATAAACCATTTCTAAAGCTTTATTAGCAGTCTATAACATAGTTAATCAGAATATATTTTATATTTATAAAACATTAATTAGCAGCAGCTTAATATTAAGTGCTACCAAAAATGCTCACTATTTCCAAATTCATCATGGCATTTAGTCATTACAGAGACATAATTTGTGAAGTTTTACCCTGACAGGCGTCATGAG
The DNA here is from genome assembly GCF_017654505.1 of Polyodon spathula. Classification (NCBI taxonomy): domain Eukaryota; kingdom Metazoa; phylum Chordata; class Actinopteri; order Acipenseriformes; family Polyodontidae; genus Polyodon; species Polyodon spathula. The sequence goes on along the minus strand of NC_054559.1, from coordinate 5,467,757 downwards.
TTAGACGATTATATATAAATTATTCTTGACCGTCTGTTTGTTTTGGTAGGATTACATTTTACGATTATCAAAGCTTTCAGGGAAAGCTGCAGCCCATCTTCAACAGTGGAATCAGCACTTATATTGGAACGCTCTAGATCAGGATGTATTTGCTGTTTTTTTCAGTGATTTACATGCTCTTTCCTGTTCCACGTGTGGCTCATCTGCTCACTGTAACATAACATGCTCCCAGACCGCTTATTTTGTTTCCCACTTCAGTTACACCCATACCTAGCCCTTAAATGAATACTCCTTCAATTTCGTACCTAACCCTTAAATTAATACTCCTTTAGTCTTCCTCCGGTCCCAAAGATAGCTATGGTTGTCCCATTATATTTTCAGGGAGTCGGCAAGTCTGTAATCATTTTAATGACAAAGCTTGTTTGTTTTCTTGCAATTCCGTCACATATGCAGCCATCGTGGAGACGCTCACTCCCAAACCATATGCCCATTGACTACAAAAAATTCTGCTCCACCCCAGTTAATACTCAAAAGAAATTCTATTAAGAGCAGATCACATTGAAGGCTACATGAACCAGATTGTTGACATACTTTCTTGTTTTCAATCTCAGAAATTCAGAGCTCCAGAAGCGAATCTATATCCATCACCGATTCTCCCCTTTTCGGACCTAACATTTCTGTAAATCATAAAATCTATCTTCTTATCCTAAAAGCCCAACAAACAGCCTCACTCAGCATTTTACCTCGCACGCTACAAACAGACTGGTCAGCCTGGAATAGTTTCAAAGTTCCATACAACTTTTAACACTCCTTTTTCTTCATTTGCTGTATCAGTCACTGCATCTGTCACAGGGGACTATAAGATTTATTTGTATTTGTGTTTTCTTTATTATGTGTGGATATTGAGTAGTGTTTTCCTTTTGTATTATTATTATTATTTGGATTGATTAAGAACACTTTATTTTGATTTGCTTGAACATAAAAACACCTTTTTTAGATGTTGTTTTGTTTCCACCCAGAGCACACACATACAGGAGTGTTGTTAGTGATGGGTACGCTAATGATCTCATTCAGATTGCCTACAGGTGCGGCCAATTGAACTAGCGCTTATAAACACTGCCTATAAAGAACAAATGAAGGCAGAAGCAGCAGTGACAGCGCTGGAAGGAAAGCAGGATGGAGAAAGACCCTGAAAAATAGAGGATCAGATGAAAAGACATCCGGACCACGAGGCATGGAATCCGTGCTGAAATTAAAAACAGAGACGGGCTGAAGTGCCAGAGAGATCGAAGGGGAACAGCTGATATTGCAGTGACCAAATCACCTGTGAAAGGGACGTGTTTGAGATGGGCAGAGAATTAATGGAACTAGTGTTTGCAAAGTTAAGCAAACTGGAGATATTTTGCACAAGTTATAAAGTATAGTACTTCTACTTGCTGTATTATTTAGGTGTACCAAATGCATCTGCTGTATCTATAGATCTATTACTTGGATAGTAGCTGTTTAATGTCTGCTTTTGATTAAAGTATTCAGTCAGCTGATAATCTTATTATGTTTTTAAGGTTTTTTTAGTGAAATAAATCTGTCTACTTTCTATTAGTATTTTGCTTTGGTAGTATTGTGTGTGTTAATTATATAAATAATACAGTAGGGTTTGAGTACCTTGTTAAAGGCATTACCCTTTTTAAGGGAGAAATAGTTTTCCTGATATTAGATTAAAAACCAGAAGTGATTATTAGGATTTTAACTGCACTATTTTGCCTCTTGATCATTGAATTAGCGTATTGGGAAGACCACAGCCACTCAAGTGCTACAGATGGGGCCGTGACTATTGTTTGTGTGCTGCATGACAGGCATTGCCCATTCTAGACCAGGACTCAGTCAGGGTGGACTTCTGTGGCACCAAATTATACACTGCTGATCCGTCAAATTATTGTTACATTGGGAAGTAGGGAAATGGAACCATGTCCGTTACTCAGCCAGGGGGAATTGGAGAGTAGATTTTTAGCATATTTGTTAATTTACTTATATTTTCATTGTGCCTGTATTACAAACTTCATTAGCACCTCTATAATAATAAATCATCTTATTTACTTTTCTGGTTGTCTTGTCGGTGTGTTCTATAGCTGTTCTTCTCTGTGAATGCCTTGAACTTGTGTGATGAATAAAGTGGGTTAAACTTATAAAATTGTAAATATTGTCCTGTTGCTATTAGCACAGGACTGGCATAGTCAGACTACATTGTATAGTGCCCAAAGATTTGGACTGATGTCGTGTCACATCTTTTTAACCTACCTCAAAAACTCTCACAAACGAGCTTCCGTTAAAGTGGTCACATTAGGCATCAATTTTCATGAGAATCTGTCCAAATACATCTGACCTGATTTGATACATGCTAAACCTTGATTTCAGTTTGATACATTTCATCTGCTTTCCACAAAGAATGACACTTTGTATTAAAGATAAACTGCTAAATAAGCACTACATTCTTGATGGGGCGGCATCTTGCTTTCATCTCGACAAATTTATCAACACCAGCCTGTATTTGTAAGTCTAATGTTTTTTCTTGTCGGGTTATCTTGCAATAACCAAAGATTGCTCAATCTCTCATCCCCAGTAGCTGTACACAGGTATGTTCTGACCTCTTTCATGCACGAAAAAAACCTTTCATTTGCCAAACTGATACCAACATCTGCTTACTGCGAAAATCTGTTGAAAAAATTCATCTATTTTCATGTATAGCAATTGCCTAATCATTTCTTTCCATATAAATGCATATTTAAGCAATGTAACATATGAAGTAATCTTTGGTTCCCCTAGCCCCGTTTTAACTGGTTCTCAAAAGGTTCCAACGTACTGAAGCGTTCACATCTAAGCCTTGTTTGCCCATTACAATACATATACTTATTCACTGCATACACAGTCTTTGTTCTGGTTATCATTCTAACATTTTAGATACAACTCCTTAAAGCTTTCTTTTTCCTGGTTCCTCGTTCAGAATTCACTGCTTCCTCTTGCCATTTCAAGTCTCTTATTCATCCATGCATCAAAGACTTATCTATTCTCTCAAACGATACTCTGACCTTCCTTTTGAAAAAAGCAAATCCGATCAAGAAAGGAAAGGCTCCTTAATTTATTATTTCAGAGTAAATTCATTAAGTCCTTACGAATCCCTCATTAACTTTCATCAAATTCATACAGATCCCGTTTGTAAACCAAAATGAAACTATCATCACCCACCACTGGTTTATCTTTTACCTCCTCCAGTTCAGATCTGGGTTTGCAGCAGAGAACTACTCAGGTCATTCTTTCGAATAGGAGCAGCTTCACTGGCCTCCCATTGCGGCATTCCAGATCACCTCATCAAACAACTCGGTCGGTGGTCATCAGAAGCATATCAATTATATACCAGAACTGACCTCAATGTCCTTAAAAAGGCTTTCGCTCATTCAATAATTAACAATTCAATAATTAACAGCAGCATTTGGGGGTCTCCTGCCTTGTCCAAACAACAAGGTAGTGGTCCCTCAAATCAAGCAGGTTTGATGCCAAATTGTTTCCAGTCAACTTTCACATACCTTGCATTCTTTGCTTTTGCATTATCATAAATAAAATATTCTCATATTCTGTGTCGTGGGATTTGTCCTGAACTACTGAATTTAAATTATATAAGATTAGAAATCTTTTTTTTTTTCTATATCATATTGCTGCTAAAACCTCTTAAAATTAAATCATATTCCCAGGTGTCTTAAAAAAAATATTTCTGTAATATACCGTTGCATCAATATTTTACACTACTGACCTTTTGCCAGCAATGTTGTAGCGAGTATTGTGTGATGTAGAGTTTAATAATTAATCCATCATGCTAATGTTATTTACTTTGCACGATTATACCACTTTGAACCTATTTTTTTTTCAAAGGATGTTTACAGTAATTTAAACATTAAATAGCATAACCCCATGTATACATGTATCTATACACACCATCTTTCAGTGAAAGTTGCAGTTAAATTACAGGAAAGTTGCAATTAAAATGTATAAAATGTAATACCCCAAATCTTTTTAAAGTACTTTTTAACCATATGTTTTCACCACTGGGCCCTTATAAAAGCTTCCTATAGCAAAAGTATAGGAAAGTGTAATACAGCACAGTGAAAGCATGGTAAAGCATAGAAAAGCACTGTAAAGCCCAGAGACATACAGTATGGTTCTAGAAAAACTAAACTTGGTGAACTTTGGTAAACTATGGGAAATGTTTCATATAAACATGGGAAAAGCAGGGAAAAAACAGGGCAAGCTTTTCTATGGGTAATGTGATTAGAAGGCGTATTAGTTTTCTAAGTAGAATCTGTATAGTGACCTAAAATACTATTTCAAATGTCAACCAAGTAGAACTCCAGCCTTTTTGTGGAATCGGTGACATTTACATTGTACGCAAAAGTGGAACTTTTAAAGATAAAAACATCCAGAATTGCTTACTAAAGAGATACGTGAAAAGCCAACAAAAAAGGAGTACAAAAAACTAATTTAAACCAGAAAAGTAGACTTTAATAAAAGACAAGTAAAGGTGCAGTGTCAGCTGTTTTGCTGTGTACTTTATCATTTCAAGTCTATAGGGGAAAAAAAATCTAGGCTTCAATTTCCCCTAATACATCATATTTCACATGGATTATCCTATTTAGAGTCACTCTTGGGTACAAGTTAATATGTACACAGTTGGCTTGTTTTTATAACGTTAGGGCAACTTGTAGCACTTTGGGTCTATGTTTATTTGGGTCAAGAGGAATGTAGAAATTGTTATTAGTTAAAAGAAACTGCATATTTTTAAAAGATGTTTCAGTTGAAACAATTAAGTCATCCCTTTGACAAATATGTGCCTATCAAACAATATTTGTCAGTTAGAGGTAGAACAAAAAATACACTTTTTGTTACTGGATCAAGTGTTTTTATTGGTTGGGTGGCGTGTTTTCATTTATATTTCTGGTGGGAAAAATATGTAATTACTGTTAGATTTTCATATGCACAATTTGTTAATGGATCACAGTCTGAACTTGGAAATATCTTTAACCTTTGTTTTATGTTCAGCTGCAGATTAGGCAGTAGACTGCAGAGGGAACTGGACTGGGATGAGATTGAGTTTCACAGATTGGTTTCATGGTGCAGATGGAAACTGGGCTTGAAAGAGTGCTTCTTTTGTCTGTCTGCCATCTGCTATTAGAGCCACGGAAGTTTACAATGGAGTTCATATATGCAGTTCTTTGTGTGAATGCTCCATGCATAGTTATCTTAGTATAAATATCATAGCCAAGTGCTACCCCTAATGTTAATAAGTATTACACAACTACACCAGAATAAACAGAAAAAATTCCCTTTATAGCTAATGCATACATAAGTGAAACCATTTCCTCGACAGTCTCCTTCTTTCCTTAGGAATGATGCCCTTGTTGGTGTGCTGTTTTATGTTGGCTGGTAACAAGTCATGACTTTTGGCAACAGTGTGACTTATGAGTGTATCAAGAACACCTGATGGCCTGGCAGTCCCCTTATACAAGGTTACCATGTTATTTTTACACAGTATTTTTGCACTTTTACCATGCTTGTTACATGGTAATACCATGTATTAACCATCATTTACCACAGTGTTCTATGTTAATTAATATGCTGTTATTTACATTGCTTTCACTATGCTTTATTACGCTTTACTATGCTAAGCAATTCACATACAACAGATCAAGAGAACTGAAGATCAGTGGGCTTCCTCCAACCTTATGACTAAGTCAACTGCCTCTTTACACCCTATGTCTGCTGTGAGAAAAACAACCCCTGACAGTTTTGTGTCCCTAACCCACGGGAGCACTGGAACCAATGTGATGCTTATTCTGTCAAACTCTGATGTGTACAAAACAGTGTTTAGGAATATAATTGGACATTCTAAATGGGGAGAAAAGCCTGGTGTCTAATAATTGAACACTTTACATGTGTTTATAAGTGATGTATAATATGTAGAACCCCGTGTATTTCGGGGGGCTGGAGCTGGGACTCCTCCCCTGTGTTATCCCGCTAAAACATCTGTCAGTTAACAATTAATTACCTGTCAGTCACCCTATTTGAACCATAGCCAGCTTCCTAATTCTCATCTTGCCTTTCAGTTTCCTCCATCCTCCCTCCCTCCACTTTTCTGCGTCACCTCTACAACGGTCCCAAGTGAAGCTCACTTCCCAACCTTAGAGGGTGAATACATTGCATAGCCCTCCAAGAGGAATGTTTCCCGCTGGCCAGAGGGGACCCCCCCGGCAAATAACTTAACTATATTTTCTTTTAGAAATTTAGTCAACTGGATGACTCAGTAAGCCAGGGAGACCTTGGTTTGTCCTCCTATCCTTCCTTAATTTCCCCTTGGGGGAAGTCCGTCACTTCTGGCCTTGGAGGTCGATCGGTTTGGCCTCACCTCTGCAATAACAGTTCTCCGAGTAGTCAAGGGGAAACCTCTATTCTACTAGTAGTCCTTTTACATAGGCCTCCTGCCTTGTGAAGTAACACTAATATAATTGGAATATTGAAAACCAATACACATAATACATTTGACTTGTAGAAGGGGTCTGGGGTTGTAGTACTGTTTGCTGTAACTGGAAAAACTGCTTTCCCATAAACAGTAACTAAATTACATGACAGACAAAACAGTGAATGTAATAAACATCAGGGTCTGGAGCTGCGATGAACAGGGGGATCCCGTGAAGAAACCCCAGCACGACTTTCGATCCCTCCAGGGAAAGCTTTAAGACTGAGGGAGCTGCAAGGGGGAAAACACCCTAGCCGTGTGAATTCACTGATGTGGGGAAAGTCTGTGAATTTGTGTACCAGATCGAAGAGATTGAGTGGGACGATAGTCTTGTCAATTCAATTAAACCAGGTTTTCCATTTAATCCTTGTTTAAAATGAACCCAAGGTCAAACATTTCTTAAACATAAAATATTAAAATATAGTCACATTGCACCACTCATTTTAATCCAGGTTTGCATCCTTGGATGTGGTTTTAATAAAATGCACTTTTTCTGTAAAACAAACAACCACACACTCGGTCACAATTTGAAGAACATGATAAGAATAACCTGTTTTTACATTGTGTAGCCTTGTAACAGAGTGAGGAGCCCTGTACATGTATTTGCATTTATTTCAGAACAGCGTACCCCTCCGCCCCTTTGTAATTTATTATTTTGTATTTGTCATGTCATTGTATTTGTTTGTGCAAGATTAGGCAACTCGTTCTCTACCAGTGTGTAAATAAAAACCTTGTGCAGAAGGTGGCCATCTCCTGAATTAAGTGATTAATTTGTTGCTAATTGGGAGATGGTCTTTTTGCCCTGCAATACTGTGTTGTTTTTTCTTCCTGCATTCTGGCCTGATGTCACCATTCGGCTACCCTGTCACTCATGGTGTCCAGCATGGGATCACCAGTGCCTCCTGGACTCAGGCAGGAACAGATACTGTAGGTGTTTAATTTAAAAAATATTTTTTGTGTGTTAAGAAAAGGATGGGAGGAAAGAGAAAGGGGAAACAACAGGTGCAGCTGCCGCAGCAGGCGATCAGCTAGTAAGCCCTCCTTCACAGCATAGGCGAGACCTACTGTTGCTGCATCTGTGGGGAGTGGGGGCATGTGACAGGATGGACTTGAGTGGTGACGTCAGGCCAGACCCAGGAACAAAAATAAACAAGCCAGATACTGCAGGGCAAAAGAATGTGCTGTGCGCTGTTTATTCAAATACAGAAATAAATACAAAATTCAAACAAAAAACACTGCTCACAGAGCAAAAGTAAAGGTTTAAACAAAAGTAATCAAAAGTAAACGCTAAGGTCAGGCTGAGCAACTGTCTTCAGTGATCCTTAGTTCTTATTTTAATTTATTTTTTCTCTCTCCTTGCTCTCCTGTACTCTCCTCCATACACCCACCCCGAGTGCAGAGAGCTATGGGTTTATATACAGGTGGCCATCTCCCGATTAGCAACAATTACAATTCATGTATTCGGGAGATGGACACCTTCTGCACAAGGTTTTTATTAGTGAATGGGGCTTCCCATCTAAGCTGCAACACACAACAAAAATAAAACAAAACACATTCGGCTACACCGTCAATACATTTTTAAATACATAATAAATGCACCTCATACATACATATATATATATATATATATATATATATATATATATATATATATATATATATATATATATATAATATATATATAAACACAAACACAATACAATAATAATACAAAACTAATTTATAGGAGCGGGGCTGTGTCCTGCCCTCTTCTCCTGCACAGGGCTCCCAGCCCTGTTACAGGGCATATCCCAGTTAGCCGCCCTCTCCCTGAAGAAGAGTGGTACTACAGTTGCTGGAGAGGAGACATAGACACAAAGGGGGAGGAGTCGGTGCATCCACAGCCCAAGAGGGGGCAGGCCGAGGAGGAGTTCCTCCTGTAGCATTATTGCTGCGGAAGATTGTGTGGCTGAAGCTCCGGAAGAGGGAGCTGCCAGCCACGAAGAAGTGGGGGGTAAAGGACCTCCCATAACAGCCACCATAATGGACACAAGGGGGGGGGGTGGGGGGGGGGGGGGGGGGGGGGGGGGGGGGGGGGGGGATATGTAACAGGGTGAGGAGCCCTGTACATGTAATTGTTTATTTTTTAGAATGGGGTACCCCTCTGCCCCTGTGCAGTTTATTATTTCGTATTTGTTTTGTTGTATTATTATTATTATTATTATTATTATTATTATTGTATTAATATATGATGGTGTAGCCGTGTGTTTTGCTTGTTATTGTTTTGCTTCTGGCAGTGGCGAGACTAGGCAACTTGTCCTCTGCCAGTGTAAAACAACAACCTTGTGCAGAAGGTGGCCATCTCCCGAATTACGTGATTAATCTGTTGCTAATTGGGAGTTCCCTTTCAATGGAATGACAACCATTACCGAATGGAAAGAGCCCTCTCTGACCGTCAATCACTGAGAATATATAAAAAAGCTGTCCTGTCAGGGCCCTGCTGTGAGGGGGAAGTCGCTCCCACCTCCTGTTGAAGAGGGGCGTCCTCACAGTAACATATCGCCATTTTCTCTCTCACTTCACTGAGACAGGTCACAGATTGCTTTGTGCTTTCTTATCAGAATCTGGCTGATTTGTTGGTTTCAACCATCAGATTTATTAACTTCCACGGTAACAATCATGCTTTCAAGCATTATTAAGAGTGTTCTTGCCTGATTCTCCTGTCAATTTATTGACTAAAGCTGGTTTCGACCCCTCTTGCGAGATTGGCGAGCGACCATTACTCTTTTCCACTTCGCAAGGCCTTGTGTAGTTTGAGATACCGTGTTTTGAGCTGTTCTGGTGCTGTAAGGAGACTCCTTTGGCTTGCGGTGTCGTCCTCTATGCTGATAAACAGCTCGGGCCTAGCTCCCCTCTCAAGCCTAGTGTGGCTGTGCTTGCTCTCGGCGACCACGCCAACTGAATCGGCTGTATAGCCCGGCATTGACCACGGTTCTTCCCGATGACTTCAGGCTTTGGGACAGCACCTACCCGTCCCCGATTGACTTGGCACCACTGTAACCGAATCAGTCGACTACTCAGCATCGACAGTGCTCTCCTCGGCATCGAACTCGACGCCAATTGATTCGGCACTGACCAGTCGATCACCGAGTGCAGCAGTCCTGCCTAAGATGCCATGTCAGTGCGGTCAGCTGGGTCCTCTGCTGGTTTCCACCAGTGCAACCAATGTGTGGCTAAGCTGCCCAGACAGGACTAGAACCTGCCTTACGCCAGATGCTTAAGGCCAGACCATGCGGCCAAAGCACTGGGGGTGAGTTGGACTGCTCTCCGTGCAGGAAGTTCTCGAAAAGAACTAAATGCAGGAGAGCAGTCCTATCCCCAGCAAAGTATCTCTCCCCGAGTTATTGGAGAATGAGATCAGTGGTCCAAGTTACTCCGCAGAGGTCCTCTAGGACCCCCTTGCTACAGTGACCAGGGAGCTCTCCCATCACAGTCGCCTCGGAGGCATGCAAGCTCGGCTGAGCGGCGCTTCCAGGAGTTGGCAGAGACTGTGAGGGCTCAGCAAACTATGCTGGAGAACCTACTTAAGTCTCAGGGCAGCCTCAACTTCCAGTCTTGTTCCCCATCCCCAGCACCTAGACCTCCTAGCCCAGGCGAGCTGTCCTTCATGGCGTCAAGGTCTCGGACTCAGCCACTTCCATTGGGCAGGCCACAGCGGGGGGCTCCTTACCGCTCCTGCTGCATGTGTCGCATAGGGAAGAGTTCCGGGCACTAATGCAGCGTGCAGCTGTAGCCACGGACATTCCCTGGCCGGCAGAACAGGAGGGAAAGGGGAACCGCTTCCTGGAATTGGTGCGCTCCTCATGGAACAACCCAACATCTGCACCCTCAGCCTCCAGAACAGCAGAGTTTCTGCTGCACACTGCAGGAGCCCAAGAAGCAGGCCTAGGCACATTCCCCAGTATCGGGGACATGGTCACAGCATTGGTGCAAGGTTCCACCTTCACCAAGGGGGATAAGGACCCAACCTTCCCATCTAAGCCTTTCAGGACAATGAAAGCTATGCTAAAAAAGGCGTATGCATCGGCAGCGCTGTCAGTCAGAGCAGCGAATGCCATGGCTATATTGGTGCTCTACCAGACCCAGGTAGCAGAGAGGCTGCAGGAAAGATCCACGGATGCAGCTATAGAGGAGCTCCAGGTGGTAGCAAGGGCAATGACTAACCTAATGGGGGAGTTAGGCCAGGCATCATGGAGGTTGCTGGTGGCGATGGTGGCCGCTTGCCGGCATTTGTGGCTGATGCAAGCAGGGGTTGCGGAGACCGAGAGGGTGGTGTTACTGGATGTCCCCATTACGCCAGGGCAGACATTTGGGGTGACCATTGATCTGAGCCTTAACAGGTCCCACAAGGCCACGGAGGTCGCTTCCAAATTCTCGTGCCTTCTGGCTTACTGTCAGCGGCCAAGGTGGCATGCACAGCCTGCTGGGTAAACGGGCTTGAACACCACCCCCTACCCCAGAACAAACAAGCCGGCAGAGGACCACCACCAGCCAGGGGTAACCAGTTCTCCGGCTGGAGACTGAGACCAGGGCCTAAGAAAGACCCGCCCCCTCCCAAGCCCAAGGGAGTCCACTCCTGAGGGGCCCCAGTTGCCACCAACCCCGCTCACAACTGGACTGACCAACTGCCAGACTGCCATTTGGCCTCTCGCTGGCGCCCCGCACATTTTCAAAGTGTAAGGATGCAGCATTAGTTCCACTCAGGCTGCAGGGTATTCGGATCCTGAACTATATGGACGATTGGCTAGTTTGCGCACATTCCAAAGCACGTGCAGAGGCGCACACAAAACAGGTCATAGATCATGTGAAAAGTTAAGGCTCTCAATACAGTCCACAGTGTTCCTGGGGATCAAACTCTGAACTCAAAATTTATCAAAGGTTGTTGGGGATGATGGCAGCCGCCTCGAGAATCCTTCCACTAGGGCTGCTGAGAATGTGCCCGCTTCAAGCCTGGGTAAATACGCTCAAGGTGCACCCGTTCCGAGATCTGTACCGGCTGGTGCGAGTGTCCAGACAATGCCAGAAGACACTGGAGTAGTGGCTCCATCCTGGCAATCTGCTCCTCGGATCTCCCCTCGAATCCCCTCACAGAAGGGAAGTGGTCACTACAGACGCCTCCAGCCAGGGCTGGGGAGTAGTCTGGAATGGGAGAGGAATAAGAGGTCAGTAGAAGGGACACTGGCAGCAAGCGCACATAAATGCCCAAGAGCTGCAAGCAGTGAACCTGGTTTTATCTCATTTTCACCAGCAGTTAGCGCACAAACATTTGCTTTGCAAAACATCACGCTCCTGTAACCTGCCCTTTTGAGACGAAATTAACCTTCTTACAACACCTGTTTGACACAGGAAAATCAGCGTCCACTTTGAAGGTATACCTGGCAGCAATATTAGTGTCCCCTGGGGCACATTTCCTGGCAGTGCAATTTCTTAAAGGGGCTCGGAGGTTTCGTCCTACCATGAAAAGTATGGTCCCCAAGTGAGATCTAGAACTGGTACTATGGGTCCTTATGGGTCCCCCATTCGAGCCCATGGCATCAGTAGAACTGCGCCCTGTTTCCTTGAAGGTGGCATTTTTTAGCCATTACGTCTGCCAGACAAGTAAGTGAGCTTCGTGCGCTGTCCATCGATGACACATGCATGGCTTTCACAGGAAATGTCCCGTGGGTAACATTAAGAACAAATCCAGCCTTTTTGCCAAAGGTGCGATCCTCATTCCATATTAACCAATCAATGGTTTTTGAAACTTTCAGACCTCCTCTGCAGTCAGAGGAGGACTGTAGACAGCACACACCCTGCCCTGTTCGGGCTCTGCATTGTTACCTGGATAGGATGCCGTCCTGGAGACAGTCCAACCAGCTATTTGTCTGCTATGGGTCCCACTCTAGAGGTCAGGCCCTATCGATACAACGTCTAGCACACTGGGTGGCAGATGCCATACGCTTGGCGTATGAACAGATGGACTCCCCTTTACCATGGGACATTAAGGCCCATTCCACCAGGGGCCAGGCAACTTCATGGGCTCTCCTTCATGATGAGCTCTATGAGCTATGCAATGCTGCTACATGGACAGGTAGTCAGACATTTGCGCATTTCTACCGCCTTAATGTGGCAAACTGAGCGAGACCCTCTCTGGGCTCTAGGGTGTTGCAGGAGGGATGCTCTTAGGCATCATGTGGGCTCTGTGGCTATCGCTGTGAGGCTGTACTGTTGGTAATCTGGAGCTACGACAGCTTTGGTACAGCTTCCCATTACACTTCGAGGTCTTTACATTTTGAAAGTAAATGGCGATATGGTACTGTGAGGATGTTCCTCTTCAGCGGGAGGTGGGAGGGACTTCCCCCTCACAGCAGGGCCCTGATAGGGCAGCTTTTTTATATATGCTCAGTGATTGATTGGTCAGAGAGGGCTCTTTCCATTCAGTAATGGTTGTCATTCTCTTTCAAGGAACCAGGGTTATGATAATAACCTAAAGATAGTCACCTGCATAAAAGCCTGCAGCTCTCTGCACTAGGGGTAGGTGTTTGGTGGTGTGAATGAGAGGGAGCGAGGAGAAAAAAAAAAAAAAAAGGATCAGTGAAAGCGATCTATGCCCAGTCCGACCTGTGTGTTTGGTATTTTGTGTTCGTGATTTTGTATTTGTGTACCTGTTTTATTTTGCTCTGTGAGCAGTGTTTTTTGTTAAAATATTTTATTTACTTTTGTTTTTCAAATAAATGGCACCGTATCGTCTTTTTGTTTGCAGTACTGCATTGGTTTTTCTTCCTGCATTCAAGTCTGATGTCATCACTTGGCTACCCTGTCACAAATGTATATTGTATATGTCAGTCAATGCCAAAAGTTATGTATCGTGTTTATGTATCATTGTACAATTACAAATGTAATTTTTTAAAAAACAATACAAAATATTATGTGGCATATATATACCAGTACGCAGGGGTTAATGAGTGCCGATCGCAGAAGATCCATGAGCCTGTACCTTTTTGAGAATTATACAGTTTGCAATGAACTGTATTAAAAAGAAATTAATTATGTTGCAAAAAAACCCCTTCATTTACATAATGTACAAAAATAAGGTTAACTATTCCATGAAGTGTTCTGTAGCAATATATTTTAGGATGTGGCATCAATGGGTAAGAAAATGAATAGTTTTTGTTTTGTAGCCCAAAACAGCGAAACACTAAAATACTAGTGTTTGTCGCTCCCGTTCATCAGATTAGTTGTCACTGGTATTGTTCAAACCTAAAGATTATATTCAACGTGGAGTGCAAGCGAGTCCAAATTTGTCACTCCCGTGAGAATAGTGTGCAGGGGGTTATATGTGCCTCTGCAAAGTTTACACATCTTTTTGACATGTTTCAGTTAATACAGTAAAGTTGTCTGCAGTTTTGTTTTTCACAGGCAGATGGCAGCAGTCCCTAAGAAATGTGCTTTACAGACCGGTTCATCTATATATACACATCTGAGAGTGAAAAATGGATGCATGTGTCTATCTAAAGAGAATGAAATGAGGGTGTTTATTCATTTATTTCAGGTGGTAATGAAACCTTGTCAGGATTAGTACTGGTCAAAACAACCTATTTATTTATTGTACCTACACTTCACAGATAATAATGCATATAAGAGCACTATACACCTGTGCCTAGATACAGTATATGACGAAATTGAAAATTTGTTACGCAAGTTTTCGGATGTATATGTGCTAGATAAAGACGTTAGCATTGATGAGGGCTTGAAGTGCATCTGCTTTGAAATCTATCACACAAAAAAATAATTTCTAAAAAGTGATATGCCTGCACAAGTATTATAATGTTATCATAATGCTGCCATTGTAAAAAAAAAAAAAAAATCGTCATTTATCCTTATATAATGTTGCCACTGGAATATATATATATGCTACAATTGTAAACACATTGTTGTTATTTTGTTATTTAAGTTCTATTGAAATAGTGTATTTCCGTTTTTCATAATAACAATAAACAGTGTATACCTAAAAAAAATATAGCAAATATTGTTTTTGAAACTGTCCACATTGCCTATTTGAGGCCTAAGAATGAAAAAAAAGGCAGCTGGGTGGTTAAAGCAGGGTTAGACAAATTTTGGCAGGCAGCTACTTTCACCTGCAATAAGGCATGAAACACACAAGCAGATGAGAACTTGAAGCGCAAATATGAAGCTACTATAAATCAAGGCTGGTGGAATATGGTAGAAGAAATGCTATCCGTCTTCTTTAATTATTAGAACCTCTACCTTTGTGTTTGCAAATGAACACCTGCATGTACGGGTGTCGATAACTAAAACTTTAGTGGCCTTAAATTAATGCTCATTCCAAATGTATCGTCTCCAATAAATTAATAAGCTCTGTAACTTTGTAGCTCTTCTGCTTGAAAGATCATAATCAACGACAATAACATCATATATTACAATTTTCCACTTTAAGTATCAACTAAACACTTTCACATCAAAACAAATATTTGAAAGTTTAAGCAAAGTAAAACAGAACTATTCTTACAGTTTTGATGTTCAGAAGGAATGCAGGACAACATGGTCAGCGTAACAAGAGATCGGGTTGTAGGGAAGCCGCAGTCTGCATGCAGGGCTTATTGATAATTCATTTAAAACATCATCGGAGCAGTGAAATAGTATATCATGAGTAAAATTAACAGAATGGAATGTTTTCTTATGCTTGAACTTTTCTTTTTTGTTTACATTTGCTTTTGCATATAAATTTGCTATATATGGTATATATAAACAGTGGCTGATTGTTAATCAGAAATATAGGATTACCTGCTTTATCCAAGATTTACTAATCCTGGTTAAAATTTCTGTGGTGCAATGTAACTGTTTTATTTAATCCACGTTGGTGCATGCGACCCACGGTCTATTAACCAGGGTATTACGTGTTGACATACCTATTTTAGAGTCTGAAAAGTGTAGTCTTTTTGTTTAAAAGACACAGCATCCCACAATGATGTCCAAATCCACTATGAAAAGTGCAGTCTACTTCATTAGAAAGCTGTTTGGTACATAACAATAAGATACAAAAGACTTCCACATTGTGTAAAAATTATATATGTATAAAAATGCCTGGGACACTACGCCTTTAATAGCAAATGGGAACTTTTATATTAATGATGGATAATTAGGAATCTATGCTTAAATCACAGAAGATATGCGAGACAAAGCACCTGTTACAGAATACTTCATTTTTTTTTTTTTGCTTCCACACTAGTGTAACTTCAACAAAATCCTTCAACTGGCACTTTTCAAAGGGGCACCTTGGCAGTGGTTACCATGGTTACCATCTTTGCTTTCCTCAGGGTAATGTGATTCTGATATTTTTTAACTAGACAAGGGTCTGTGTTAATGCACTGCACTAACAGTGTGTTTGGTGCAGAGCTGTTTGGTACTCTACCGAAATAATATTTAGGTTTATTCATTTTTTTCACCAGTATAGACTCCTCAATTTCAATAGTGGTTGAAAGGTTGTGTGATCGGGCTGCTGGTGTTTGGAGCAGAAAGGCGTCAGATGACAAGGTTAAATTGCACACTTGAGATGTTTTTTAAAGTGCTGAGTGCCACACGAATGCTGCTTTTCATCCAGAACAGTTTTCAAGTAAATAAATAAACTGAGTATTGAAAAAAATAAAGACCTTAAACAAAACAAGCACCAGATTTAAAATACAAGATCCTAAAGCATTTGCAGGAACACTGCTAGCTGCTGTTTCCTTCTAAAGATCCCCCTTTTAAATGAGCCACCCTCTCCTACATATAGAGGCTGGCTCTATCACCACACCCAGTCCAGTCCATTATAAAATACAAACAAAACATAGGGTCGGCAGGGAAATCCACGGCTCACCACGCATCAGCGACCCCTGTGGCCGATAGGGCGCCTGTGGTTCTGTAGTGGAACCACCGGATCTGTGTTGTCCTCCGGCACGATAGGTCTGGTGGCCTTGCTGTGGATCTGCAGTATGAAAAATGATGGACTGGCAGGAGCAAGGATGCGTGCTCCAGCCTCCGTTCCACAAATCGTCTGGGGGGTTGCGAGTGGTGAGTCGAGGATACAGATAATCATTGGGCACACTAAACTGGGGAGAAAACCGGGGTAAAAAATTGGAGACAACTAAATAAAACATTTTAAAAAATAAATATAAAAAAGAGAATATGTTAAGGCATGGTCCTGCTCTTGCAGTGTAATAGTTTCTTAGCATTAGAACATTGGAAGACTGGGTGGAGCCAACACGAATACCCAGCATAGAGTGAAAAAAAAAATACTTTAAGCTGGAGACTATGGCTGGAACTACCCTACTAGAGTACATACAGAAATACAGTAGTGTGCACATTTATTAGAACACCTCACTTAGAAGTTTTTTAAGGTACCTAATTAAGGCATAAAGTGGTCTAACAATTTCACACGAGTGCCTATTGGGGGGCAAATGAAAGCTGGCACAAATTGTGCTCTTGCCTACACCTAGCGGAGTCACATTTTCCTACACTTGCCAAGGTTGCCATTAATATATTGGCTTTACACTGCTGAATTAGGACAAAATGTTTTCTCGGATGAACCTTGTAAAAACAGACATCAGGAAATCAATTATCTACAGACATTCTGAATGGAATTCTGACTATCAAGACTGCTGCTAAAAACAGTACCAGTTTCAGACCAACCATCCAGTCTGCAAATGTGTCCATGTATGACCTAAATAAGACCTAAATAAATGCAAGTACACAAAACAGACTATTTTATAATGTATTTTATTTAGGGTTTCTATTTGTTATTTAAATTATGCCAGTATAAGAACATAAGAACATAAGAAAGTTTACAAACGAGAGGAGGCCATTCGGTCCATCTTGCTCGTTTGGTTGTTAGTAGCTTATTGATCCCAAAATCTCATCAAGCAGCTTCTTGAAGGATCCCAGGGTGTCAGCTTCAACAACATTATTGGGGAGTTGATTCCAGACCATCACAATTCTCTGTGTAAAAAAAGTGCCTCCTATTTTTTGTTCTGAATGCCCATTTGTCTAATCTCCATTTGTGACCCCTGGTCCTTGTTTCTTTTTTCAGGCTGAAAAAGTCCCTTGGGTCGACACTGTCAGTACCTTTTAGAATTTTGAATGCTTGAATTAGGTCACCACATAGTCTTCTTTGTTCAAGACTGAACAGATTCAATTCTTTTAGCCTGTCTGCATATGACATGCCTTTTAAGCCCGGAATAATTCTGGTCGCTCTTCTTTGCACTCTTTCTAGAGCAGCAATATCTTTTTTATAGCGAGGTGACCAGAACTGCACACAATATTCAAGATGAGGTCTTACTAGTGCATTGTACAGTTTTAACATTACTTCCCTTGATTTAAATTCAACACTTTCCACAATGTATCCGAGCATCTTGTTAGCCTTTTTTATAGCTTCCCCACATTGTCTAGATGAAGACATTTCTGAGTCAACAAAAACTCCTAGGTCTTTTTCATAGATTCCTTCTCCAATTTCAGTATCTCCCATATGATATTTATAATGTACATTTTTATTTCCTGCGTGCAGTACCTTACACTTTTCTCTATTAAATGTCATTTGTCATATGTCTGCCCAGTTCTGAATCTTGTCTAGGTCATTTTGAATGACCTTTGCTGCTGCAACAGTGTTTGCAACTCCTTCTACTTTTGTGTCGTCTGCAAAGTTAACAAGTTTGCTTACTATACCAGAATCTAAATCATTAATGTAGATTAGGAATATCAGAGGACTTAATACTGATCCCTGTGGTACACAGCTGGTTACCACACTCCATTCTGAGGTTTTTCCTCTAATCAGTACTTTCTGTTTTCTACATGTTAACCACTCCCTAATCCATGTACATGTGTTTCCTTGAATCCCAACTGCATTCAGTTTGAGAATTAATCTTTTGTGCGGGACTTTGTCAAAAGCTTTCTGGAAATCTAAATAAACCATGTCATATGCTTTGCAATTATCCATTATCGATGTTGCATCCTCAAAAAAATCGAGCAAGTTAGTTAGACACGACCTCCCTTTCCTAAAACCAAGTTGACTGTCTCCCAGGACCCTGTTACCATATAGGTAATTTTCCATTTTGGATCTTATTATAGTTTCCATAAGTTTGCATATAATAGAAGTCAGGCTTACTGGTCTGTAGTTACCTGGTTCAGTTTTGTTTCCCTTTTTGTGGATCGGTATTACGTTTGCAATTTTCCAGTCTGTCGGTACCACCCCTGTGTCAAGAGACTGCTGCATGATCTTGGTTAGCGTTTTGTAAATTACTTCTTTCATTTCTTTGAGTACTACTGGGAGGATCTCATCCGGCCCAGGGGATTTGTTTATTTTAAGAGCTCCTAGTCCCTTTAACACTTCTGCCTCAGTTATGCTAAAGTTATTTAAAACTGGATAGGAACTGGATGACATGTGGGGCATGTTGTCAGTATCTTCCTTTGTAAAAACTTGTGAAAAGTAATCATTTAATATATTTGCTATTTTTTTTTCTTCATCTACGATTTTGCCATTTGTATCTCTTAAACATTTAATCTCCTCTTTGAATGTTCGCTTGCTGTTGTAATATTGGAAAAACATTTTGGAATTGGTTTTAGCTCCCTTAGCAATGTTCATTTCTATTTCTCTCTTGGCCTTTCTAACTTCCTTTTTGACTTGTGTTTGCAGTTCTGTGTACTCTTTCTGCGTACTTTCTTTTTGGTCCTTTTTTAATGCTCTATAAAGTGCCTTTTTTCACTGAATATTTTTTTTAATTGATCTATTAAACCATTTTGGCAATTTAGTTTTACATTTAGATTTGTCTACTTCAGGGATATAATTGTTTTGCGCCTCTAGTACTACATTTTTGAAGAACAACCATCCTTCTTCTGTGGGTGTTTTCTCTATTTTACTCCAATCTACTTCTGTTAGTCTTTGTTTCATACCTTCATAGTTTGCTTTTCTAAAATTGTAAACCTTAGCTTTAGTCATTACTTTTGGGGATTTAAAAAACACTTCAAATGAGACCATGTTGTGGTCTGAGTTTGCCAGTGGTTCTCTGACCTCTGTTTTAGTTATTCTATCTTCGTTATTTGAAAAGACTAAATCAAGGCATGCCTCCCCTCTAGTCGGTGCCTTGACAAATTGTGTTAGGAAGCAGTCATTTGTCATTTCCACCATTTCTATTTCATCCTTCGTGCTACCCACCAGGTTTTCCCATTTTATTTGGGGGAAGTTGAAATCCCCCATTAGTATGGCTTCTCCTTTGCTACACGCATTTCTAATGTCATTGTATAACAGATTATTGTGCTCACTGTATGAATCTGGCGGTCTATAGCATGCTCCTATTATTATGCCCTTTGAATTTTTGTCCGTTATTCTGACCCATATTGATTCGGTTTTATTTGCTTTGTCCAGGTTTAACACCTGGGCTTCAAGACTCTTTCTTATGTATAGTCCTACCCCTCCTCCTCTTCTGTTCTGCCTGTCTTTCCTATACAGTGTATACCCACAAATATTATATTCGTCCCCATCACTCTCAGACAACCACGTTTCTGTAACACCTATCACATCATAATTACCTGTTAGTGCAGTAGCTTCAAGTTCTAGAATTTTGTTTCTGATAATTCTAGCATTTAGATAAATACATTTAATGGTTGTCTTACCTGAGTTGTTGTTCTTGTTTTGATGCGGTCTCCCTTCAGTTTTTTTGTTGATTTCTCCCCCCTTCCTTTCTAGTTTAAATGCTTCTGAACCTGCTCGAGGATCTTTTCTCTGAGTAGACTGGTTCCCTTGTTATTTAAATGCAGTCCATCCCGTCTATACCCGATGCATGGACAGACACACTGACAAACACGGTGAGTTTTGAATACACAAGTAACATGCTGGTCCCACCAGCACGCAATAGCAATTGTTGTAAACAATTTCTCCTCCTCTCTCTCCCGTTCTCTACTCAATAAAGTGCAATTCCCCGTGCTCACATATTATTACTTTTTACTTGCACGTGAAGTGCTGTGCAATCCTCATGCCTAAATACAAATATACATTTTAAACACTTGTGTTACACAGACCCGTTTATATCCTGTGTACCAATGTCTATACACCAACATTTAACACACCACACGCAACATATAACAGATTATATACATAGGGGCGGGCACTTCGTCACATATACCCCCCTGTGCAAAGCACACATGGCCTCAATGGCCACCTCCCTCCTTAAAAGCCCAAAAGTCCAGCACAAAGTCCTGGGCCAGGACCGGAGGCTTCAAGGGGCCCAGAGGTTGTAAGGCTGTCAGCAGCAATACTGACAGCGGGGTGGCATACTCCTGCCAGGGTAGTCCTGGCAATGAAAAGGTTGCTTGGGGGGTGGTCTCCTGACCTCCCCCCTTCTTCAGAGCCGACAGCTCCCCTTGGTGGGGCTCCGACCACAGTACTTCAGGCAGCGAAGAAGCTGCAGTGGGAGTAGGTCTCCAGACCTCCCCCCCGATCTCCAGCAGTGAAAGTGCTGCAGTGGGAGCAGGTCTCCTGACCTCCCCCACGATCTCCGGCAGCAAAACTGCTTTTGTGGGAGCAGGTCTCCTGACCTCCCCCACGGTCTCCGGCAGCGAAACTGCTGCTGGGGTTGGTGGTCTCTAGACCTCCTCCCCCTTCTTCGTGGCTGGCAACTCCCCTTGGTGGGGTTCCGGCCACAGTACTTCCTGCTGCAATGCGGAGCAACAGGCAGCCCCAGGCGATGCGGAGCGGCTGGCAACCCCAGGCGAAGCAGCCCCAAGCAGTCCCAGTCCCATTCCTGCTGCTCTACTCCTGCCGATGGAGGTGGCAGAGGTGTGTAGTCTCCTGCCAGTGAAGGTGATGGAGGCAGAGGCAGCTCCTGCTGCTCTGCGCCTGCCAGTGGAGGTGGCAAAGGCGGAGGCAGCTCCTGCTGCTCTGCTCCTGCCGGTGGAGGTGGAAGAGGCAGAGATAGCTCCTGTTGCTCTGCTCCTGCCAGTGGAGGTGGGAGCGGTGTGTAGACTCCTGGCAGCAGAGGTGGGAGCAGCATGTAGTCTACCCTTGTTTCAGGGGACTGGTCCGGCTCTCCCTCTCTTGCAGGGGACTGGTGCAGCTCTCCCTCTGGCTCTGGAGGTAAAACCAGCAGGCATTCTTCCTCTGCTGGTGGATATGGGAGCGGTGGATGCTCTGCCTTCCTCTTCCCTTTTCCCCTTCTCTGCCTCCTCCTCACCTTCCTCTCCTGGGCCAGTTCCTCCTCTCCCTCTTGGTAGGGGCAGCACACCACCGGGTGCCCGAACTCCCAAGAGGCAAGGCACCATTTTTTGTCCTCTAGACAACCGAGGAGGCCCTCCAGATCCTGGTAGCCATCTCTCCAGTTACAGCCTGCCATTTATTTTTTTTTGTTATTGTTTTGCACAAAAACACCTCTCCTGGTCTGACGCTTGGAGGCGCTGTTTATCCCACGCAGGACACCACGTGTCACAAAGACGGCCGAAGTCGGAACCAGGAAAGGAACACAAACAGATAGGATGAAATGAAACAATGATGGCGCCTGATTGTGCCGGTTTATTGCAAAATAAAAGGGTTGAACAAACAGAAACAGGACACGCCACTCTATGCCAAAATAAAAGAGACAAACAAAAACGGACTATACTTAACAAAACAGTGCACGGACGGACACACTGACAAACACGGTGAGTTTTGAATACACAAGTATCGTGCTGGTCCCACCAGCACACAATAGCAATTGTTGTAAATGATTTCTCCTCCTCTCTCTCCCGTTCTCCACTCACCGAACACCCAACCCCGGGTGGGTGAAAACATATTGCTTTTATGCAGCAGTACCAAGACTCGATTGCTAATCAATCATTCAATTGGAGTTTCGTTGCAACTGCACGTGAATTAATAAAGTACAATTCCCTGTGCTCACATATTATCATTATCTAATCAGTACTTTCTGTTTTCTACATGTTAACCACTCCCTAATCCATGTACATGTGTTTCCTTGAATCCCTGCTGCGTTCAATTTGAGAATTAATCTTTTATGCGGGACATTGTCAAAAGCTTTCTGGAAAACTAAATAAACCATGTCATATGCTTTGCAATTATCCATTATCGATGTTGCATCCTCAAAAAAATCAAGCAGGTTAGTTAGACACGATCTCCCTTTCCTAAAACCATGTTGACTGTCTCCCAGGACACTGTTACCATATAGGTAATTTTCCATTTTGGATCTTATTATAGTTTCCATAAGTTTGCATATAATAGAAGTCAGGCTTACTGGTCTGTAGTTACCTGGTTCAGTTTAAGTTTCCTTTTTTGTGGATCAGTATTACGTTTGCAATTTTCGTCTGTCGGTACCACCCCTGTGTCAAGAGACTGTTGCATGATCTTGGTTAGCGGTTTGTAAATAACTTCTTTCATTTTTTTGAGTACTATTGGGAGGATCTCATCCAACCCAGGGGACTTGTTTATTTTAAGAGCTCCTAGTCTCTTTAACACTACTGCCTCGGTTATGCTAAAGTTATTTAAAACGGGATAGGAACTGGATGACATGTGGGGCATGTTGTCCGTATCCTCCTCTGTAAAAACTTGTGAAAAGTAATCATTTAATATATTTGAAGAACAGCCATCCTTTTTCTGTGGATGTTTTCTCTATTTTACTCCAATCTACTTCTGTTAGTTACTTTTGGGGTTTTAAAAAGCACTTCAAATGAGGCCATGTTAATCTAATATATATATTAGAGTCCTGGGTGCACGCTGTAGTGCTCGTGGTGGGTGATACAGTTTAATGAGTGACAATTGTGTAGTGCTTTTCTAGGTTTTATGCTGGCCCTTAGTGACAGCTCCAGAACGTGTTAGCCGTCTATGAAAACAAAGGTAATAATTATAGACAAGACAAGTAAACATTTACGATATTTCAGAACTACTGCACAGGTCCTTCCGGGTTATATTTCATAACCAAAGTGAAGGAACAGATTACAATTCTCCGTCCCCCTTATATGCCGTCATGCATGACCCCCTGGTAAACTAATGCAGCTGCCCTTACAATCTGCAGCTGATAGATTGTTTCCCTTCTGGATCAATACATTCTTGCAACAGAGTCTTGCCTTCTTTCAGACTGACCAACTTCCCGACCCAGGGAAAGAACTGCCAGGCCAGCCCGTCCAAAAAAAGTTGCTGCTTAGCACCCTCACAGGTTGGAAGGGAGATTTACAGCCAAGATTTGTTGTATTTCTGACCCAGGCCCAGAATTATATGTTTGCCTAGGGCCCTGTGATGGGTTAATCCAGCCCTGCATGCAGGTATGTATATAATGGATATAAATGACAAATCTTGAGGTGTTCTAATAAATGTGCACACTACTGTAGCTGCCTCTGTTAAATGTCAAACATATTTATTATTGCACTGTACATATTATGTTGTTGAAGCAAGTTACTATTACTGTATACAATAGTATATGTTTTACATGTTTGCCTACAGAGAGAACACTAACAACAGATATGTACAGACAGCAGTGTGCATAGTTACACGGTCTTGTAACAGTGCAGTATTGAGGTTGTGGGTATTCACTGATTGACAGGCAGGAGATCGAGACAGAGGTTGCTGTTGTCAGGCGTGCAGGTTTTATTTACAACGACACACTCATGTTAGGTATACAATCATTTGGCAATGTTTTAAATACAATACAGTTTCTATTCCAAGATCCGGGTTGGTCCCAGTAGTGAATTCATATATATATATAATATATATCTATATATATTATATATAATTATATATATATATATATATATATATATTATGATACCTTAGGTTGAGTGTTGCATCATATAGAACCAATTAGTCCCGTGACAATAATCGACATTCACACGTCAGAAATATAAAACAATATTTTATTTAAGAATAAAAAGGCTGCACACCTCCCTGTGTTGTTACTATGATATGCTGAAATAAATATTCTGAAAGTAAGCCCTCAGCATCCAATTGTTTGATTTCTTCAAACCAGAGACTCATTGCTATTGTGGTTACTGTATTGCTACTGACAGCAAACACTATTTTTTTTTTTTTTTTTTACTTGATTTGCTATACTAAATATACCCTACACTGACCGAGAACATTCAGAGGCTGTGTACAAGAACAGAAAGTCTGTGTACAAGAACAGAGAGGGTGTGTACAAGAACAGAGAGGGTGTGTACAAGAACAGAGAGGGTGTGTACAAGAACAGAGAGGCTGCGTACAAGAACAGAGAGGCTGTGTACAAGAACAGAGAGGGTGTGTACAAGAACCGAGAGGCTGTGTACAAGAACAGAGAGGGTGTGTACAAGAACAGAGAGGCTGTGTACAAGAACAGAGAGGCAGTGTACAAGAACAGAGAGGGTGTGTACAAGAACAGAGAGGCTGTGTACAAGAACAGAGAGGCTGTGTACAAGAACAGAGAGGCTGTGTACAAGAACAGAGAGGGTGTGTACAAGAACAGAGAGGGTGTGTGCAAGAACAGAGAGGCTTTGTACAAGAAAAGAGAGGGTGTGTACAAGAACAGAGAGGCTGTGTACAAGAACAGAGAGGGTGTGTACAAGAACAGAGAGGCTGTGTACAAGAACAGAGAGGGTGTGTACAAGAACAGAGAGGCTGTATACAAGAACAGAGAGGCTGTATACAAGAACAGAGATTTTCTCAAGCAGAAAAAAGGTGAAATACATAAATACTGTATTTATGTATTTTCGGACTGATCGACTTGGAATAGTGATTAAACATAGTTTGAAAGATAACATTAGAGGTCTTTTACCAGAGATTAAAGCCCTTGTATTGACCAATTAGGTTGATACTGATGTGGGCTTCTAGGACTGTGATCGTGTAAACACAATAACAAGCACTTAATTTTGATGACTTACAGGGCCACCGTACTTTGCAGTACAGGCTTGAACACATATCAGTGGATAGGGGAGGGACTGACGTTTACTTCCTGATAGTTTTTTGTTCATGTGACATCACTGAGAGGGCATTTAGTGTCTAAAAGGCAGATAAAGTTTTGGCAGGTTTCAGGAAAAACGCTGTAAATCCGATGTAGTTGACATAGTTACATTTATTCTGTCTCATTGAATTAACAGAACTAGCAGAAGGCACATGTGTTGTTGTCCATCAATCAACATTATGAAGGTCACTCTTGAAATCAGGACTTAAAAGATGTGTTGCAGTAAGAATACCTCAGCTAAGAAAGGGGAACAAAACTAAAAGGCTAAAATATGGAAATTGGACTATGGAACAATGATCAAAGGTGCTTTGGACTGTTGGACAACAGTTGTCTTCTTTCTATTCCTTAAAGATATTATCTTCAAGTATTGCTCATCCTTGTTTTTACAACATTTATAAATATCTAGAAACAAGTGGATATAAGCAGGTACTATTTCATAAACTACAGCCATAAGGTAAGTTTTTTTTTCCTTATTACCGATAATAATAGAATGAATAACTTATTTTATTTATAAACATTTATTTTGAGAAAATAATGTGAATTATGTCATTGCAATCACTCAGGCACTCAGGTGAAACAATGTCTTGCAATTTGCCCAAACATCAATATTTTTCAACAAAACTTTCAGGAAGTACTGCTTAGGTCATAGAATAACACACTGTTTGTATGATTTCTGAAGTACTTTATAAAGGACACCATTTCCAAGATGCTACTGTAAAAAAAATATTTTTTAGATAATTTTTATATGTAGTGAGTTAAATATAGCCAAAAAAACGCCTGGTCTTGGGGAAGCATCCCACTGAAAAATGTTTGGTCCTGAAACGGTTAAAGGAGAGCCATAAAATGGATTTTTTGTTACATTGTTACATCTCTTAGCCAATGATAAATGGGTTTAGTTGTGCCTTTTCTTAAGCAGCATAGGAGACATTAAATCATGTGAAAAAAGTGTATGTTTTGAATGCAAAATCCAGTTAAGGTTTACTTTTACTGTAGCTGTACAATTACACCTTTGAGTTTTCATTTTAAACAATGCTCTCAATTAGATCCACCACAGTTCTGACCAACTGAAAATACCCCCTAATATGAAATGGCAATGTGATCCATTACATCCCCTTAAGCCTTAGAATCAGCCACAGAGATACACACTGTGTTCTTAAATTCTTGTGGGTGCTGACACCTGTGCCTACTGAAGAATTACCCTGTTAGAAGCTTTCATTAGAGCTTTCATTGAGGTCTGATTGACAGACCTTGCTTGCAATCCGTTCACAAACACAATGACGGAAGCCTCTCAAGGCTTGCCATTTTACTCCATCAAACAAGCCTAAAGGTGCTGTAAAATACCACAGCTATGTTGGGGAAATAAGCTTTTGTAATTAATCAGTGTAACAGGTTTACTAATTCCATGATATTGCTGGTTAAACAGACAACTCTTTATTGCCCTGAATACACTTTTGTAATTTACTTGGGAATAGATGTCAATGAAATTAAACAGTTTCCAGAAACTGTTTAATTTCACTCTGAACTAGAATTCATCTCAGTCACAGTGAAAGAGACCCAACAAAAAATGTATTTATGCTAATGTGTTGAACAAAATCGCATTCCAGTCAGCTAGCTGTCAGAGTGACAGAGAATTAGATGCTGTAATTTGATTCATAATTGAGGTCAGAACGATGTGGGTTTTGGTTAATTTGTCATTGCATCTTTAGAGGGCATTATCTGTCTGAGACTGGAATTGCACAGATTATTTCTGAAATAGTGTTTTCCCAGCAGGAAGCTCATGTTTGAAGACTTATTTGAAATAAATACTTTGTAAACTAAGTCAAATATTTAATTACCATTTAGTGTATATTTAAATGTTTCACCGCTGATAATGACATTATAAATGTATATACCTTTATATATTCCTCTGGTATTCGTCCAGCCCTGCTACTCTCCACTAGCTAACATATCTCTGCTCATATCCAATTTTAAACCGTTGTGCTTTATTCGTCATACTGCCTCTTCGTATCCCTAGTCCCTCACTCTCTTCCCTTGTCCCCCTGTGGTGAAACCAGCTACCGGTTATCCTCAAGACTGTTCAGTCTTTTACAGCTTTCTATCGTCTTCTAAAAACTCACTTATTGTTCAACCTTTATTTGTAAATTCCTATTTATACATCTTTTTGTATTTTCCTTTATTTATATATATTTTGTATATATGTATTTGTTTTGC
Source organism: Polyodon spathula (assembly GCF_017654505.1). Taxonomy (NCBI): domain Eukaryota; kingdom Metazoa; phylum Chordata; class Actinopteri; order Acipenseriformes; family Polyodontidae; genus Polyodon; species Polyodon spathula. The sequence continues at coordinate 5,440,010 of NC_054559.1, read as the reverse complement.
ATTTGTATTGCCTGTAACATATACTTGTATATTTTGTTTAATTTCTGTAAGTTGCTTTGGATAAAAGTGTCTTCTAAATAATAATAATAATAATAATAATAATAATAATAATAATAATAATAATAATAATAATAATAATAACAACAATAAACTTTCCTAAATATGCCCTCTAAGTAACAAGACCGTTCCAGAAGTAATCAGATTTGTTTTAATAAATGCATATTTAGATTACAATAGTCTCATTGCTTACATTGCAGGGGATAATAGCTGTTTATTCTATAAGACAGAGAAAGTCACAAATATGGCATATTTTCACATCACAGTATAAAGAGAAACCCTGGGACATGGCTACAGCCAGTAAACTGCTTGAGTTATAACGTTAGGTTATTACCATAACACTGGTTCCCTGAAAGAAAATGACAACCATTACCGAATAGGAAGAGCCTCTCTGACCGTCAATCACTGAGCATATATAAAAAAGCTACCCTATCAGGGCCCTGCTGTGAGGGGAAAGTCCCTTCCACCGTTTGTTGAAGAGGGATGTCCTCACAGTAGCACAGTAGCATTTTCTTTCGAAAACAGAGGTCAGCTGGGGACATGACCTCAAAGGGTAATGGTTGTCATTCTCTTTCAGAGAACCAGGGTTATGGTAATAACCTAATGTTCCCTTTCAATTTGAATGACAACCATTACTGAAAGCAAAGCTGCACCAAAGCTGCCGTGGCTCCAGATTACCGACCGTACAGACCCACGGCGATAGCATCAGAGCCCACATGACGTCTAAGGGCATGCCGCCTGAAAAACTCTAGAGCCCTGAGAGGGTCTTGTTCAGTTTGTAACATCAAGGTGGTAAAAATGTGCAAATGTCTAACTACCTGTCCATGTAGCAACATTGCATAACTCATCTAGGGAGGCACCATGAAGGAAAGCCCATGAAGTTGCTTGGCCCTTGGTAGAATGGGTCATAATGTCCCCCGGTAATGGGGAGTCCGTCTGTTCATACGCCAAGCGTATCGCATCTGCCACCCAGTGCGCTAGACGTTACTTCAATAGGGCCTGATCTCTAAAGCGGGACCCATAACAGACAAACAGCTGGTTGGACTCTCTCCAGGACACGGTCCTATCAAAATAACAGTGCAGAGCTCGAACTGGACATAGCATCTGTTGTCTACGGTCCTCCTCTGACTCGAGCAGGGAAGGTCTGAAAGTTTCCAAAACCATTGATTGGTTAATATGGAATGAGGATACCACCTTTGGCAAGAAGGATAGATTTGTTTTTAATGTTACCCGCGAGTCACTTCCAGTGAAAGCCATACATGTGTCATCCATGGACAGCGCATGAAACTCACTTACTCGTCTGGCAGACGTAATGGCTATTAAAAATTCCACTTTCAATGAAACAGGGCGCAGTTCTTCTGACGCCATGGGCTCAAATGGGGGACCCATAAGGGCCCGCAGTACCAGTTCTAGATCCCACTTGGGGACCATACTTTTCACGGGAGGACGAAACCTCCAAGCCCCTTTAAGTAATTGCACTGCCAGGAAATGTGCCCCAGGGGACACCGGGTAAATCTTGTCATGGCACAATGATATTGCTGCCAGGTATACCTTCAAAGTGGATGCTGATTTTCCTATGTCAGACAAGTGTTGTAAGAAGGTTAATATCATCTTTAAATTGGACAAGTCACAGGATCGTGACCCCCGGCAAGGCACCAGTCTTGGAAAACTTTCCATTTATATGAGTATTCGGCTCTAGTGCTCGGCGCCCTAGCAGACTGTAGTGTCTCTACTACGGCATCTGGCAAATCTCGCTGTTGGTGTTGAGCCAATCGGTGCTGAGGTCAGTGCCGATGTGTAGGGCGGTCAGTGCCGGGCTGTAGACGGCTCCGAAGAGGTTCACCGGTGCCATATCAATCGGTGTTGGGAACGGCGCCAATGAAAGCGCTGTCGATGTCGAATAGTTAGTGCTGAGTGGACCTATTCCAAGGTTGGTGCCGGGCTGTAGGTGACGCTGAAGATGTTTACACTACTGCCGAGTCAATCGGGGCTGGGTAGGCGCTGTTATTCTCAACTTCACAGTCGGCGGGAAAAACCGCAGTCGATGCCGGGGTATGCAGTCGATTCAGTCAGCATGGTCGCAGAGGGCAAGCACAGCCGCGCTAGGAAAGCCCGAGGCTTGAGAGGGGTGCAAGGCCCGAGCTGTTTATTTATTTATTTATTTTTGGTCGCTGTGACTGATTAAATCTCCTTACAGCACCACAACAGCTCCTCGTGTGGTGAAAAAAGAGTAACGGCCGCCGCCAATCTTAGAAGAGGGGTCAAAACCAGTTCTAGTCAGTAAGCTGACGTGAGAATTAGGCGAGAGCACTCTTTAGTAATGCTCGAAAGCACGATTTTACCGTGGAATTTATATAAAGTTGTGGGTAAAACCCAACAAACCTGCAATTTTGGTTCAAGAAAGCAGTGTCCTGACCTGTCGCAGTGAAATGAGAGAGAAAATGGCGATGCGCTACTGTGAGGATGCCCCTCTTCAACAGGAGGTGGGAGGGACTTCCCCCTCACAGCAGGGCCCTGATAGGGCAGCTTTTTTATATATGGTCAGTGATTGACGGTCAGAGAGGCTCTTCCCATTCGGTGATGGTTGTCATTCGAAATTGAAAGGGAAACAATGTTGCATTTAAAATGCTATTTAAAAGCACATTTATGGTACTGTAAACAGAGATTAATAAAACTAATGTAAAAAACGTATTATCAAGTAACAGCAGGGGTTTGAGTCTTCTTATTCTATGCAGTGGTTCAGAGCTATGTTTGATGTTTATATGGCTATTGATTTTTGTTCTTCTGCCAGATAAATTACTGTTAATCACGGTTTTCATATTTTTGAACAGATGATTTGAGTACTCACCAAACTGAAAATACATGTTCCAAGAAATGACAACCTTGAAATGTATGCTTTGTAAACATGTACCAGAATGTTAGGAAATAGTCAAAGTACAAAGTGTGCCTTGCTTTGTTTCTGCTAAAACAAAGACTAAGAGAGGCAAGGCTTTTTTAGCACCATAATCCTACTGAGCTTGAGTGCCCCTCGTCCAGCTCACTGCAGCACACCGCTTCTGTTTTAAAGAAAAAAGCAACGAACTGCCTCTGGAGTTGCTGCCACAGGCCACTCATCACTGGACTTTGGGAAAACATTACTGGGAGACCTGATGCTAATTTGTTACATATTTGTGTGTTGAGCATATTGGAAGTCTGCTGCCTTATCAGTTGGGTTGGTAGGCTGTATGAAATCAGGAGTAGTGCAGGGCAGCGTACTTCTCATTGCCCATTCCAGTGTGCTGCAAAGGTGTTAAAGGGGAATTTTAATTTGAAGATTTTAATGTGTTTGTATCCTTTTAAATCTTTACTTTTTCCCTTTATTTAAATAAACTGCTGTAAATGTTAGTTGGGTTTTCTCTGGATTATTTTTAAACCTGTCTTGCTGTCCTCTGAAAATGTAAAGAACCTGACAAATTATTATTTCATATTTTGGCATAGACTGACTACATACACAGTATTAAGAATAAAGCCTTTGTGTCTTAAATCTTTTAAGACCCATTTTTGTATACCCCCTGCCTGAAGGGATGTTATGTGTTTTCATGCAGTAGCATCAGTATGTAGAGTCTCTCTTTGTGTGCTGTCACTGTGTTTTCATGCAGTAGGTAGCAGTAGGTACAGTAGTCTCTCTTTGCGTGCTCTCACTGTGTTTTCATGCAGTAGTACTGGTCACGGTAAACAAGTTAGCCGTGAAATAAGTTAGCGTTTGCCTTTTTGAGCCTTTCTGTGCACACGCGATTTGTAGAACTTAACTTAGGTTCTGTGGAGATTTATCCAAGATTTCAGAGATGCCATTTGTATTTTTTTAAGAAATTAAAACAGGTATTGCAGATATTATTTTTCTGTTTCAAAAGTAACATTTGTTGTCTTATTTATCGAAGTGTAAATGTACGTTTAAGTGTATTTTTTTTTTTTTTTTTTTTTTTTTTATGATAAATGTTATTGGGAAGTGGGTACAAACACTTCTATTGAAATAAAGAATACTCTTTTTTGATGTTTTAATCATGTCTACGTGTGGGAATATCTAAGTGAAAGATGGTATTTTAAGAGCTATATAGATAGATCATTTGAGAAACGCACAAAACGATTGGCTTCCTATACATAATTTCATACGATCATACCAAGAAACACGCAGACTTTATATATATTGATGTGTATATACACACACCTATATTATGAATGATAAATTAGAGTGCAGTACTTATAGATCGATGCTTCTGATGTGGTCTGGTTTTGTTTTTTGTATATTTTATAAAAATAAATTGTTTTAGATTTTGTGTCTTTTTTGGAGTGGGACTCGGCAGTATACATTATAGAGAGGAGGGGTTTGTGACTTGACAGCTGTAATAATCTAATTGCACATAAAAAATAAATCTTAATCTTTAAATGTTTCTGATATGTCGTAACCAATATACAGAATATCGTATTTATTTCTCTTTCGGTAATATTTGTACAAAGAAAATCTATAATGTAAATATCTGGCGATTACAAACTTAAAATTACTCTGATTATGGTTTAAACTGGGAATGTTAAATAATAGATATTGTCATATTATTTAAAAAGTGTTATTATAACGATTTAACACAAATGTAATTGCACACAAAAACAAATCGCACACCGCACAACCACGTCTTTGTAGTAGCTTATAGTTAACAGCTATTATTAAATAAAATACATGATACAGTAAAAAGTGTTATTAATATTCTAACAATGTGTTTTCCATTTTAACCACATATAACGTAGCTTTAATAAAGATCCTGACAACATTTTTTAAAAGTAAAACAATTTTCTGAATTAAAGTTTACAGACAGAAAATGGATAAACTACTGAAAAGCTGTAGTGTAATGTGGCATATGGGTTGATTTGGTCAACTAATATACTACATATACTCTACAGCACCCTACACTTTACCCTGCAGCACACTATACTACACCCTACACTACATGATACCCCACAGCACCCTACACTATACCCTGCAGCAGCCTACACTACACTATACCCTACAGCACCCTACACTATACCCTGCAGCACACTATACTATACCCTACACTACACTATACACCACATCACCCTACACTATACCCTGCAGCACCCTACACTATACAGCACACTATTCTATACCCTACACTACACTATACCCCACAGCACCCTACACTATACCCTGCAGCAGCCTACACCACACTATACCCAGCCGCATACTATACTATACCCTACACTATACCCTGCAGCAGCCTACACTACACTGTACCCTACACAATGCCCCACAGCACCATACACTATACCCTGTAGCACCCTACAGTATACTCTACAACACACTATTCTATACCCTACACTACACTATACCCCACAGCACCCTACATAATACCCTGTAGCATCCTACATTACACTATAACCTACAGCACCCTACACTATGCCCTACAGCACCCTACACTATACCCTGCAGCAGCTTACACTACACTATACCCTACACAATGCCCCACAGCACCATACACTATACCCTGCAGCACCCTACACTATACTCTACAGCACACTATTCTATACCCTACACTACACTATACCCCACAGCACCCTACATAATACCCTGTAGCAGCCTACACTAGACTATACCCTACAGCACCCTACATTATACCTAGGGCTTGAAGGTTTCAGGTTTTATTTTTAATCACTACACTACACTACACTATACCCCACAGCACCCTACATAATACCCTGTAGCAGCCTACATTACACTATAACCTACAGCACCCTACACTATACCCTGCAGCAGCCTAAACTATAATATACCCTATACAATGCCCCACAGCACCATACACTATACCCTGTAGCACCCTACAGTATACTCTACAACACACTATTCTATACCCTACACTACACTATACCCAACAGCAGCCTACATTACACTATAACCTACAGCACCCTACACTATACCCTACAGCACCCTACACTATACCCTGCAGCAGCCTACACTACACTATACACTACACAATGCCCCACAGCACCATACACTATACCCTGCAGCACCCTACACTATACTCTACAGCACACTATTCTATACCCTACACTACACTATACCCCACAGCACCCTACATAATACCCTGTAGCAGCCTACACTAGACTATACCCTACAGCACCCTACACTACACTATACCCTACACAATGCCCCACAGCACCATACACTATACCCTACAACATCCTACATTATACCTAGGGCTTGAAGGTTTCAGGTTTTATTTTTAATCACATGACATCCTTTAAACTTATTGTGAGACAATTCTGTTTCCTAATTAAAACAATGTCATTTGTTTTTACCTTCATATCTTGACTGAGCCTGATTCTGTCTTAATTGTTATTTCAAACAGATGTGACAAATGAAGTTAATTGCTCATCACTGATCCTAATTGCATTTCATGCTTGCAGTCACCTACTTTATCATTGTGATTTTGGTGTTTTCACTCATTGAACACAGTTGTCCTGACAGATTTTATTTTCAGTATAAAATACCCAGTACAGAGTGTACACTGAGAACAAGTCCATCATTTAAAATCTCCTGATTTGTAGCGAAGAAAAAAATTATCTTAAACCCAGTCTTTAATTAGTAGTTTTCTCTTTATTAGGATGAACACTCATCTTAACAACTACTGACCTATATCCAGAGAGAGCTAGAGATTTGGAAAATAAAAACTGAAATGTTCAAGCCCTAACTATACCCTACACTTATAAAACACAGCTTTCAATATAACTATATTGTAAAAGACAATACGTGTAATTACAGCTAAAAGTTTAATATAAGCCAAAGGAATGTAATTTTGCAAGTGTAGTAACGGAAACAAAAATTTCTCTCTTTGCTGCACATACACCAGCAGTGGGAGGACATATACACAGGAGTGCATGAAAATAATTAATTCAAAAAGGCAAAAACAAAACACAGTGGGAAAACATCTAAAAATAAACCGAACCATGGCTCAGCGCTGCTCCCTCTAAAAGGGAGGTCCAGCTCCAGTAACCTTCTCTCTGACACAACTAAAGAAACTCTGGTGGGATTAAAATTCCTTACAAAAATCCCTGTCTTGAGCATTCAGATCCTGGTTATCACACACTTTGTTTGTTTGCCCTGATAATCAATTAGTCAGTCAACACCTGGCCACATGCTGCACATGGAGTTCAATGTCAGGTAACCTTGTATTATTTACAGCACTCTGGATTAGTGGCGTCCAGGCTGGCTGTGGCTAGAATGCACTAAATTCAATTTGTCACATCCAGGCGGCTACATTTTGAAACAACCAACATAACCCTTAATATTGTTGTTGTTGGTGTAACTCAAGGCATGAACTTAATCACTGAAAGCTATATAAATATCCACAGTAGGTGGCAACTAAGATCTCTGTCCAGAAAAACAGCAGGTGCGTCTGGTCGCCATGCACATCATCACGATACAGCTCACGCTCTGTCCCAAAGTCTCAATGCACTTTTGTGCAGTGCACTGAGCCCCTGCGATTTCCCTTCCTGACACTGTCCCATACAGTTTAGTTCTTGTGTGATGGAGCCTGACACAAAGGTCTTTCTGTTTTGAAATAGGATGAGGAGAACTCCTTCAGTGAATCAGCTGAATGACAGTTGAACAGATCAGGCTTGTCAGTTTATGGGTAGTGGCATCTTTATCAGCCCGGTACCTTGTTTGAGCTCATTTGCGATGGCATTGTCTTACTTTTAAGTTGACCGTACAATAAAATATATGACAAGTGCAATTTATCTGCCATTCACTTTATTTATATTTGAATTCCAAATCCTGGTGTGCTACAATAAGTGGACACTGTGCAGTTTAAATGAACAATGCAGCACAGCAGCTTGTCACCAAGTAAGACTCATTGACTGTTTTATAAAAACTCAAGACATTAAAGTAGAGGACAAGCGCCTCCCAAAACACATAACTCCATTCTATACACTCAATGCTCCTGGTGCTGACCTGTATCCAGATAAGAATGTAATCGTCTTCTCATTGGGAAACGGCCAGTAAAACTTTAGACGGGAAATGTAAAACAGTCCGTAATAAATCAGGGATGTAGAAAGTAGTGTTTATTTTAATAAGGTGCACATTTTCCTTGAAATGGCACTAGGTTAAATACTAGTTCTAAACGCTACTGTTTTGAAAATGGAATAGAAAAAGGTTAAAAGATGTAAAATGATACATTGCAGCCACCATTAGGGGAAACTAAATTAGGGGCATGTACCAGAGCACGAACAGCCATTGGTTCCAACGGGGGTCGTGGGGACCTTTTTTCAATGTTTTACATGGTCAGGCTGGTAAGTGCCTTTCAATGGTGAGACATTAAAGGGTAATTGGAGGCCTAATGGGGTGCACCCTTAATTAGGTGCTCAGCTAAATTATAAGATGCAGCCGACCAAGAAGTCAACGTGGCCGAGCTGTAGATTAGCCAGGGACCATTTTATTTGTGAAAGAAATGTAACCACGTGTTTAGAAACGGTATATCAGGCTCCACCCATCCCTTCAAGATCACTTTCTTGGCTGCAGTCAACCCAGCAAGAAACAGACGTTCTGGGAATATCAAGTTGCGAGTCATCTGCTAAAAGGAGCACTCCAGGACACAGCGGCACCTGGACAGCAACCATCCCAGACACCACTGAAACTAAACATTTCCAAAGGGCCTGGACCCTGGGGCATTCCCAAAACATATGAAGATAGGTGCCAACTACACCCTGGGTGCACCCCTGGCAGAGGGAGTCTTCCACAATTCTCATGTGATATTTTCTATGTGGGGTTGCATAAGCTGTATGGGTGAATTTAAAATGTATTAGCTGGTGTGCCAAATTTTTGGAGGATGTAAAAATATTGTCTAATTCTCTATTCCATATGATAATGACCAGAAGGGTGTCCGTTTTAAGAAGAACAAAATGATTATATAGTGCAGAGACCAATCCCCTATTTGGAAGTATCAGGGAAAAGAACTGAGCCAGGGGGTAAGTGAGCAAAGCTGAGTTCGAAGAGACATCATAAGACCAAAGGGATGAGTGTAACCTGAAATACAAAAAGAGTGAGAATCCAGGGAGTGAGTAAGTCTCTTGAAGGTCTTGAAATGTGTGCAGGTGTGATGGGGTGCCCTCCCCTTGTGTATATTTCTGTATTATGATTTGTATTGTATTATTATTATTATTACATTTTGTATTTGTATGCGGGTGGACAAAGCCGTCTGTCCGTATTGATGTTATTGTAAACCAGCAAAAAAGCCAGTCTCAAAGTGTAGCGAGCATGGATGGGGTTAAATTCCCCATTCAGATTTAATCCGTGGGAATGTAATTATTAGTTAATAAGGTAATTAATTAAGGTAATTATTATTTAATAAGGTCATTAAGGCTCCAGCCACAGAATATAAAAACGCACTCCAGGCTCATTAAAGGGAGTGAGGAATTTAGAGGAGTTTGTGAAAGAGAGCGAATGCTACACAAAACAACAAACAAAAAGGTATTCATCATTCAGAAAGACCATGATTATTTGAGTTTGTTTTGTTTTGGTCCATGTGCCCTTTCTTTTGTGTATTTTGTATGTTGTTTGAATCTTTATTTGTGTTATACTTAATAAATATACTGCATCGGCAGTTTCAGCCCTGTATCTTTTGTTTTGCCCTGCTTCCTTAACTTGACGTCATCACCCACACATATCACTCTAGCCATCTTCCACATATGTGTCACAGCGCCTCTCGAGGAGTCAGGTCAGGAGCAGTAGTGCGGATGGTTTTTTTTTCTATTTTTAAATCTTTTCTTTTGAAGAAAGATTTTTTGTTTTTTGTGAAATAAAAAACTTAAAAAATGAGAATGGGCAAAAAAATGAGGAGATGGCCTGTTGTGTCCACCTTCACCACCGGAAGGAGTCTACCTGCTGCACCCAACTCCACCGCCATGAGAGGACTACCTCTGCCGCTCCCATCTGATGGCATGTTGCTCCCACTTCCATCAACAGGGGGAGAAGTGGAGCTCCCACTGTCGCCTTATTGGCCGGGGGCTCCCCTCCTGTCATCATCAGGGTCCGCACCTGCTGTCGCCTTATGAGGGTCCACTGCTGCCGTCACCTATGGAGGTAGTGCTCTTGCCCTGTCCCGCACCTCCTGGGGTTTCTTGTCCCATATCGCCTGGGGTATCTAGGGCTGCCGAGCCACCATCACCTCTGCCCGGGGATGCCTTCACGTCACCGCACAGGGATACCTGCACATCACTGCTCAGGGATGCCTCCAGGACATTACCTGGGGATTACTCCACGTCACTGCCCAGGAAAGCCTCCAAGTCACCAAGTCACCGCCAGGGGGTGCATGTCTGTCATTACCTGGGGTGTTGTTAAATCCAGCATCAGCCTTTGTTCTGTTGGAAAGTCTGTGGCCAGAGCCCCAGAAAAGGAAGCCATCAGCTACAGCGCACGAGGGAGAAGTGGAGCTCCCACTGGTGCCTTCATAGCCAGGGACTACCCACCTGAGGATCTGGAGCTGTCACTGTCGTAGCGTCCAGAACTGTCACTGTCGGAGGGTTCTGAGCTGTAGCTGTTGGAGGGTCCAGAGCTATCACTGTGGGAAGGTTCGGAGCTGTTGCTGTCGGAGAGTCCAGAGCTGCTGCTGTCGCTCCCTTTTCTATTACAGGAGGGCCATGAAGTGCCTCTGCCTGGAGGTCCGGATATACCGCTGCTAGACGGTCTAAAGCCATCGCCTCGTCGTCGGTCCACTCCAGCCATTGCCATGGAAGGGAATGCTCCTGCCCTGTCCTGCATCATCCAGGACAAATGAGTCTGCTTCACCTGGGGTCTCCAGAACTGCTTTGCCTGGGGACAATGACTCTGCTTCACCCGGGGACATCTGCACGCCACTGCCAGAGGCCAAGGGAAGCCTCCACCCCCACCCCAGGACTTTGAAAGGGACTTTTGGGATTTTATGGGGACAGGTAGCCGTTGGGCCATGTGTGCTGCGCACAAGGGGGGGGGGACGGGGGGACGCGAATGTGACGCCCCCCCCTTGTGCTTATATATGTATTATTATGATTTGTATTGTATTATTATTATGTTTGTGACAGAAATATAATGAATCTTGGTTATAAATTGCCCTCCCAGTCAAAGGGAGTCGTAACACAGTGTAACAGAGAGGGTGAGGTTACTGGGCCAACCAGGGCAGATGCTACTCCGCCCCCCTCAATATACCAGACATGTGGTACTAAAGGGTGGACATAGGTTGGGGCCAACCATAATGACCCGTCACTAGTACACGCTTGGGGGCAGGTCTGGTCTATTGAAGATAAGGATTTTGATGGCGCTGGGGTGCTAGTATATTCACACTTCAGTATCAAGGGACAATTACTGTATACAGTAAATCTAGCTGGGGCACAGGGCAGTCACAATTATTGGTTCCCCCGTCTTGTCGGACTGAGGTCATGAGGCTGGCGCATGATATCCCTTTTGCGGGGCACCTTGGAGCTGACAAGGGAAAGGATATTGGCTCGATTCTATTGGGTAGGTCTTCATACTGATGTGTCGAGAGATGTAGCCACATGCCCAGACTGCCAACGAGTAGTGCCGGGTCGAGTGGGCCCCGTCCCTTTAGTTCCACTGCCAATTATTTCCACTCCTTTTGAACGCATTGCAATGGACATAGTGGGCCCTTTGCTACCTTCTGACTCCAGACATACACATATATTAGCAGTGATAGATTATGCAACGTGATACCCAGAGGCATTTCTATTGATATCCACTAGTACCGCTGCAATAGCCACCGAGCTATGGAGAGGTTTGGGATCCACAAGGAGATCTTGACTGATCATGGAACCAACTTTCTGTCTAACACGTTACAGCAGGTATATATAATATAACCAAATACGTCTCATCAGGACATCTATTTATCATCCACAGATGGACGGTTTGGTGGAACGTTTTAATCAGACCTTGAAGTCAATGCTGAGATGGTTTGTAACGCAAAAGCAGAAACATTGGGCATCTCTTCTTCCCTACCTCCTTTTCGCAGTGAGAGAGGTGCCGCAGAGCTCGACAGGGTTCTCCCCCTTTGAGCTCTTGTACTGCCGACAGCCTCACGGAATCCTCGATCTGTTCAGAGAGGGGTGGGAGGAGCACAAAGGCTCATCCAAATATGTGGTGAAGCATATGCTCCTACTAAGAGATCGCCTAGATTTGGTTGGTCATTTGGCCCAGGACAACCTCAAATCGGCTCAGCACAGACAACAACAGCATTGCAATAAAAATGCACTAATTCGAACCTTTCGACCAGAAAACAAGGTAATGCTGCTACTTCCCTCATCAGAATCAAAATTGTGTGCTAAATGACAGGGGCAACATGAAGTGATTTAGGCTACAGGGAAGGTGAATTATGAAATTAGACAACCCAATCAGCGTAATGAATGTGAGAAAATTTATATTTGCCAAAACAGGGAGTCAATATTTGGGATTTTTAATGGACAATGGAAGGATGAGAACCATGGTCACCAAAATCCAGGCTTTGGTTGACGCAGCAATCCCCAAAAACAAGACTCAGATGAGGTAACTACTGGGATTAGCCGGTTATTACCACCACTTTATCCCCGAGTATGCCACAATGGTTAACCTTTTAATTGAACTCACCAAAAAGTGTGCTCCAAATTTGATCAAATGGTCAGCTGAGTGTCAGGGGGCATTTGATACTATTAAGCGTAAACTGTGCCAGGTCCCCACTCTTATCACACTTGATTTCACCAAGACATTCATCCTCCACACTGATGGGTTTGGGTGCGGTCTTGTCCCAAAAGGTGGATGGAGTAGAACACCCGATACTGTATCTCAGTAAAAAGATGCTACCTCAGGAGCACAACTAATCCGTAGTTGAAAAGGAGTGTTTGGCCAGTAAATGGGCTACTCACTATTTACGATACTACCTGTTGGGGCATTCATTTAATCTTGTCACAGACCATGCCCCACTCAATTGTTTAGGCACAGTGAAGGATAGCAATGCCTGGATAACTCAATGGCATCTGGCATTGCAACTCTTCATGTACCATATGGTACCCCGTGCTGGGAAAGACCATCAAAATGTGGATTATTTTTCCCGGGAGGGGGAAGTAATGGAAAAGATAGATTCAGCCGAGGATATGTGACAGAAACATAATTAATCTTGGTTATAAATCTCCCTCCCAATCTGTGAGGGTGCTAAGCAGCAAAAGTAGTCCTTTGGACAGGCTGGTCTGACAGTTCTTTCCCAGGGTCGCAAAGTTGGTCAGTCTGGAAGAAGGCGAGACTCCGTTGCAAGAATGTATTGAACCAGAAGGGAAATGACATAGCAGGTGCAGATTGTAGAGCCAGCTGCACACGTTTACCAAGGGGTCATGCGTGACAGCATAAAAGGGGACGGAGAATCGCAATCTATTCCTTCGCTTGGTTTTTGTTGAAGAGACTGGAAGGACCGTGAGAGACCCTGTGAAAACTGAAAAGAACATCTGAGTGTTTTGTTTGTTTTTCGTTGTTAGTAATTGTCTTTGTTTGTGAACCACCAGACAGCTAACATGTATCCGGAGCTGTCGCCTTGGGCCAGCACAAAGCCAGAAAAGCACTTCACCAGTCACTAAAATAAATTGTTATCACCCACCACGAGCACTACTGCATGCACCTGGACTGGTGACCATGTCCAGTATTATTGTGGGGCTGATAGCGTGTATTTATTATTTGGGCTGCAATCCCTTGTCGATTTACCACTATGCATTATACATTGGTGGATATTGACGAAGTTTATTGTTCGGTCACCAGACCGGGAGTATAAATAAAAGACCCTCTTTTCCAAACAGATTACAGTCTCCTGTTTGAGTTTGTTCTTGCACTGCATCACCTCTGCACCTGTTCACAATCAGCAGCCTCTTTGCCACAATGTTGTATTCATATGCGGACAGTCCGTCCGTATTGTTGTTATTAGAGACCAGTAAAAAAACAGTCTCAAAGTGTCACGAGCATAGATGGGGTTAAATTCACTATCCAGATACAACTGTGTGAATGTGGCTGGAGCCTTAATGTAATTTTTGTTTAATAAGGTAATTAAGCCTCCAGCCACAGAATGTAAAAGACCCACTCCAGGCTCATTAAAGGGAGAAAGGAGTTTAGAGGACTTTGTGAATGAGAGTGAATGCTACCCAAAATATCAAACAAAAAGGTACTCATTATTCAGAGAGACTGTGATTATTTTAGTTTGTTTTGTTTTGGCCCATGTTCCCTTTCTTTTGTGTATTTTGTATTTTGTTTGAATCTTTATTTTTGTTATATTTAATAAATATACTGCACTGGCAGTTTCAGCCCCATATCTTTTGTTTTGTCGTGATTCCTGAACCTGACGTCACCACCCACACACACCACTAGCCATCTGCCACAGTAGGCCAGAATCATTGAAAATGGCATTTAAAAAATATATTTTTATTAGTCCGGGGTGGGTAGACAAAGGTTTGAGAGCCTTTTAACAGAAATAGGTTGTTCCAGATAGGGGAAAGTTTACAGTATGTTACTTAGTATTAATGCTGAGAAAGTTATTAATAGTTGCCTACTTATTTTTAATATTTACTTTTAAATATTTAGCCATGCTGTTTTGAGAATAAGCCTATACAGTGTATATCTTTGTGGTAATATATTTGTTTTAATTAGTCATGGCCCCAAAGGAATCAGCATACTCTCATTTGACCCCAAGAAAAATATTCTTGATAAATCGTGCCCTGCAATGCCTGGATTGTTTTGTTTGATTTATAAAATATTCAGAATGAAATACGCCCATTGAGGAATACCGTTGTGCAACTGTCTATAACACAAACCAGCAGAATCAGCATCACAACGAGCCACAGGTCAGACCCCAACAACAGCAGGAACGACACCACTGGGACCAACAGCTAAAAAAACAAACTCAACAACAGGAAAAATTACATGTCATTTATTCACAAATAGCCAGATCTTCAGAATACACTGAGCAAACTGCCCCCACCAAAACAAGCATAAGGGGGGTCATTATATCATTCTGTGCATGAAAGTAACAGAATTGGAATATAGTGGGGATTTTAAACCATTCTCTGTGTTTACTTGGTCTGGTTACAAACTCCACCACTGACAAATAATGTTTTTAGAAAGTCATAAACTAACTGCTGGACAAGTATTTTATCTCTACCTACCACTGAATGAGTCATTTCGGCAACAGTAGTATTTTGCTGAAGGCAAATTCCAGACAATTCTGGGACCTTGATACCTAGCAGACGAGAACCAGTCTTGTCGTAAATCCAGCTGGCAGGGGGTGAAACAACAGACCAATGGGGAACAAGGGGCTGCATCGGTATGAGAACAACCAATGAAAGACACTTCACATGGACTCAGGCACTGCCCAAAATAACCAGACTAACCAATCACAGGGTTGAAGAGAGAATCACAAAACCTGCTGACTTTCGAAGTGTGAGCGAGCGTCTGCTGTGTGCTGCTGCTTCCAGACATGCGTGCTGCCCAAGTGTGCTGTCCGCAAAGGAGGTGTGCACGAGGAGTGGAAGCTACACTGCTCTGAAGAAAGTTTCTGAAGTCATGGGAGCACATGTGCTCGAATTCATGGAAGGCAAGGAAGAACCAATGTTCTGAATAAAGGCTAAAATCATCTTCTGAGGAAGGGCCCTGCCGTCTGTCCTACAAGAGACTGGATCAGTAAACAGGATACTGCATTAATCGGAAAGCAGGTCTTTGTTTCCACATATTTGCACGAAACAAACTGAAGCAAAGCCATACAGAAGAATCACCACAAGAACACTTCTATAAACTAGATAACTTTTCAATTGCATTAGCTGAACTGAGTTACGTCTGATCAATGGAACTATTCACAGTGGGAACTGCCAACAACTAATTCTGCAAGCCTTGGAGATCAACAAGCTGATCTCCATTTGAAAATAACTATTTGTATTGCGAGCCTATGCAATAATGCGTACAGCAAAGTGCCATCAACACTGGAACTGCGGATCCGGAGAGCTGCAGTTTTCATCGACACAGATTGACTTCTGTATATGAAAATCGATAAGTATTCAACATGTCTAATATCAAATACTTTATGACTCAAGAAAGTAACTGAAGCAAATGCTGTCAAGTTAAGTGTTAACTTCCGGTTTTAGAGTGTGTAAGAAATGTATTGTTTGTTTGAAATGTACAACTCAAAAGGAGTTGCCTCATAAATGTAGAGAATTTCATCATTCCCCCATTTCTGAGTTAATTTGAATATATAATCAACTGAGGCTAATAACATTATTAGTTTGGTACATCACGTCTAAACTAAGTTAACACGGTAAAACTAATTTGCTAAATTAGGTACTGGAATGTAGGATTCCGTTCTGAATGGGAAGTTGAATTAATTCTCGTGCATATCGATTACAAGAAGAAGCAGGTATTGAAAATATTAATGCAAAGTAGACACTTTGTGTGATAAAACATATTGGGCTCGATATTCGAAAGTTTTGCGCATTGCGCAGAATGGTATGCGCGTCGCAAATGGCCGATGTGCCGAAATTGTGCCAAGTTGCCATATTCGAAACGTCCTTTTTCGCATCACAATCCATTCTGCACTGTGCAAAAATAACGTATATGCATGTATGGTATATAAGAAGGTATGCGCCAAGCACAAAACCAGGTTTGTGATGCTCAGAATAAGGATTGTTAACTATGCGCACACTACCATTCCAGCACTGCCTACATACAGGCAACAATGGGAAACGTGGGTAGCATGCAGCGTGTCCGTCGACATGTGGATGTGAATGATGCAAGGCACACCCAGCAACAGGAACCCCTACATAGGCGAAGATATGCTGAAAGGGTGTACCGGCCTCGGCACACATATGAGGAGCTCAGCAATGAGCAAGTTGTGTCCAAGCATCGTCTCGACTGCAACTCATTTATGTCACATGCTCCATGATGACCTGGCCAGAACAAAAATGCGCAGTCATGCCTTGTCTGAGCAATTAGTAGTGTCTGAGCAATTAGTAGTATATGTATCCTGGCTAACGGGACCTTCCAGAAGGTAACAGGTGATACAGTGGGGATCACCCAGTCAGCCGTGTCCCGCCACCTCGACAGGTTCATTACCGTGTTGCTGTGACGTGCTGAGGAACATATTAAATTCCCAGGTACTAGAGCAAACGGGGGAGATAATGCAGGGTTTTTATGAGGTCGTGCACATGCCGCGCGTGGTAGGTGCAATTGACTGCACCCATATTGCTATCCAGGCACCTGTTCCGGTTAGCCTGTTCTATCAGGATTCCAATTGTATTTGGAATAGTAGAAAATTTGAATATCTATTCCATGCCATGTAAACAGGGTATTCCGAATGAATCCGTCCGTATTCTGGATACCAGTATTCCGAAAACGTGATACCGAATACCCACTTAGTATTAGGATACTATCAGAATACTAGCCCTTCTAGACACCTTATTCAGAAAACCGGGTTTTTTTTTTTTCTAGACACACCAGTCATCATTTTTGTAATCTATAATATATAAGACGACAGCTTGTGGACCCAACAAAGCCTTTGCAAAAACTATGCACAAATATATTAGTACTTGTATGACCCCAAACTGATTGCTGACTATACAATATCTTCCTATTTATTTAATTATTTTTAAGTTTTTTAGTAGATCAACAGTCAATACCAGGATATATATATATATATATATATATATATATATATATATATATATATATATATATATATATATATATCTATCTATCTATCTATATCTATATACACACACACACACACACACACACACACACACACACACACACACACACACACACACATACAGTACCAGTCAAAAGTTTGAGTATACCTGCTTGAAACCAGGTTTATCATGATTATCTATGCTTTTAACTGTATAAACTTGTCTATAAACACTTAATATTTCATTACATGATACGCACGCGTATATAAGCTGATAATTGTAAGTGAATTATATTCAAAAATTAAACTTTTAAATTCTAATGTAAATCTTGTCAATTTCAATGAAATGGTCACCAAAACAAGGGGATTTCAATCTGAAGCCCAAGTCAGTTAAAAGTCTGAAATGTGTATAATACGGTGTTAGAACACTGGCCTAAGTATAAAAGTGTCTTTGTTAGATGTTCTCTGAGTTAACTAGCATGTTACCTAATTAACCTTTTGTCAGCAATTATTGTTAACAGATGAGGTTCCATGATTACTATAAATATAGATAGCATAGGCACAAGTTTGTCACTACTGAATATAAGGGAGCAGAAAAAGTCAAAATTTGCTCAGTTAAGCAAAGAAAAAAGACAGTCTGTAATTACTTTAAAAAATGAAGGTCAATCTTTAAGACAAATCACAAGAACTTTGCAAGTGTCTGTAATTGCTGTGGCCAAGACAATGATTTGAAGAAACTTCCACTCATGTGGACCGAACAAGGTCAGGCAGGCCAATGGTGACCTCAGAATCGGAAAACAAGATCATTTGAGTCGCAAGTCTGCGAAACCAGCGATTAACCCCCTGAAATACAAGCTCAGCTAAATGTTACTAGAAGTACAGATGTTTCAACATCAACTGTTTAGAGGAGATTAAATGAAGCTGGCCTAACTGGAAGAACTGCTGCAAAGAAAGCATTGTTAAGAGTGCAGAATAAGAGGAAGAGACTTGCCTGGGCCAAAAAACACAGAAACTGGACGTTTAAGGTGTGGAAGTCAGTCTTATGGACCAATGAGTCAAAATTTGAAATATTTGGAGAGTATCTGTAAGACGCAGGGAGGGTGAGCACATGAGTTCTGCATGTGTGGTTCCCACAGTCAAGCATGGAGGAGGCAGTGTCATGGTCTGGGGTTGCTTTGCTGGTGACAGAGTTGGTGATCTTTACCAAGTCCATGGCAAGCTCAACCAGCATGGCTATCATAGCATACTTCAGAGGCATGCCACTCCATCAGGATTACGGCTAGTTGGGCAGTCCTTCATTCTTCAGCAAGATAATGACCTGAAACACACCTCAAAGTTGTGCAAGAACTATCTGGCGAAGGAAAGTGAAGGACAACTCAATCTAATGACCTGGCCTGCCCAGTCTCCAGAACTCAATCCCATAGAACTTGTATGGGACGAACTGGACAGAAGAGTCAAAGCAAAGCTACCCACAAGTGCCCTACATCTCTGGGAATTGCTGCAGAAGAGCTGGAAAGACATGTCGGGTGATTTCCTGCTGAAACTTACCAACTAACCGAATGTGTTTGTGAGGCTGTTATTAAGGCAAAGGGTGGCTATTTTGAGGAAACCAAGATTTAGCGAGTCACATTGGTAGTCACATTGAGATTAAAACCTCTTTTACGAGTGAGACCTAGCCAAGCAGGTAGCAGAAAGTCAATCGTACAACAAGAACAAATACATAATAAAATACAATTAAGACACAGGCAAATCACATTTAAAACAATAAATCACATTTAAAACAAAATACACAAAAGTAGTCAACTATTTAAAACAATTACAACTCTCAGTCACAAAATCATGCAGTTTACTCTTAAATTGCAATAAAGATATCTGAATTGAATCCCAGCACAACAGTATATATAGATGCACGTTTTACTCACTCGCGGTTGGGTGTTTGGTGAGTGGAGAACGGGAGAGAGAGAGAGTAGGAGAGTTATAATTTCAATTGCTACTGCGTGCTGGTGTTAGTCCGTTTTTGTTTGTCTTTTTATTTTGGCATAGAGCGCTGTGTCCTGTTGTTTCTGTCTGTTCAACTGTTTTATTTACAATAAACCGGCGCAAGCAAGTGCCATCATCATTTCACATCATCTGTCTTTGTGTTCATTCCTTTTCCTGGTTCTGAAGCCACCCACTTCGGCCGTCTTTGTCACTTAATTCGTCTTCGTCACTTAATTAATTCTGGAGATGGCCACCTTCTGCACGAATTTGTAATGTGGATGGGACTTCCCATCCACGCTGCAAAACAATACAAAAACAATAACAAAACAAAACGCACTGCCACGCCGTCATATATATATATATATATATATATATATATATATATATATATATATATATATATATATATATATATATATATATATATATATATATATACACACACACACACACACACACACACACAAATAAATACAATACAATTAATCATAAAACAAACAAATACAAAATAACACAGTCGGAGAGGGAAACCTCGTTCTGGAAATAAACAAATACATTTAAGCAGGGCTTTCCTATCGCCCTGCTACACATGCACTCACCTCTGTCTAGCACACTGCCTTCCTTCTGTTCCTTTAATACGGTGCTATTAACATATGGTAATGCATCGGTAATTAAAAACATCTAATGCAAATGTATTCTAGGTGGACATTCAATATGCACATAACGCAATCAAATTTGAATTGGGCGAAAGCCCTAATTTGTCTGAATATACCAATATCTGTGCGATAATTGCAATGCGCTAGTTCCAATAACAGCGCACCGCTGGCTCAAATAGTGTTGGAGTAACCGTCCACTCTGGAGTTGGGTACAATAATACAAACGTACAATAGTACAGACCCGCCCCCGCCCCCGCCCCTTCATCGGCACTCATCGGATGGACGGATCAGTTACGTATTGTGGCACTCCTCGGCACGTGCCCCTCCCCCCGTCCCCCCAAGATTTCTGCCAGGCAGTAGCTTAGCAACTGCGTTACAGGAAAAAAAAAGCGCTGAAAACTACTTTTTGGTGGCTTCAATACGGTTCAGTACCGCTTTCAATTAGTAAACACGAACTGCCACTCACAACTGACCAATGACATGCTTGCTGTCTGCCAAAGCGCGTGTTTCAAATTTATGTTTGTGATTGGGCTATTTACTGTCATTCATGAGAGGTTCAACCTTGAACTCTTCTGATTGGACAATGCACTTAGCTTTACACTTACGGTACAAACGGACGCGCAACGTGACGGAACACTGAGTGAGTGACATCAAGTATGGCCTGACAGCGCTAGGGGAAAGGAAATAATAATGTAAAAAATTGCTAATTGTTTTGGTCTAAACGGCAGAAAACTTTTGATGAACCGTCTGAAGACAACAAGCTAGCAGCTGCCATCGGCAGTCCTGCGCCTTTCAAACGGTAATTAAATGAGTCAGGATTTGTGAGATTAGTTAGAATGGTTTGCTTTGCTTTGAACACGAAATGTTAGTTAATAAAAATGAACAACCATAAGAACGAATGAAATTATATATAGTTATTTTTATTTATTATCACAATGTGAAATTGAAATCTGATGCACATGTTAAAAGTTCAAGTAATTTGATTTGTATTTCCTTTGTTGTTGTTAATCAGAAGTGTTCTAAACTGAAAAGTTTTTTTCAACTATTTTGCACAGCTGTGTATTTGGTCTAATGTTAAAAAAAAATAAATAAAAAAAAAGTATTTATTTATCGAAAATAAAACATCAATGCACAAATAAGAAATCAGGTTGATAATTGCACCACTGTGATAAGTTACCATTTTCGAAATAAAATTCCGAAATAAAAATGTTTTCCCGAAATAAAATCCTAGCTACGCCCCTGGTTTATTATTTAAAAATAAAAATATGTATTTTTATGTTTTTCGTAAGTGAGTAGAGAATATGTAAGTGTGTAGTTTATTTCAAACTTTCAAACCTTAATAACATAACCAAAGAGTCAGTCAGTGAAAATATGTGCTAAAACGGAGTGAATTTGATGTAGCCCTGTACAATGGTAAATAGACAGCTACATTTGGAATTTTTCTACAACAAAAAAGCTAAACCATCAACAGAAACCAAACCTGACTTCTGTAGTTCAGAATGTTATTAACAGCAAGAGAGTGTGACCATTCATCCATTGCCTGTAAAGTGTTGTTTGCAGCTCTCTTGATTGTGATAATCTGGTGTATAACTGTTTGTGATGAAAGATCTGGTAATGTTAGAAAGCTAGCTTAATGTTTGCATAAAAATTGTTAAAATCATGCATCAGGTTTGAGCGTGGTTTTGCTTCTTTAGTTTTCTTGTTTGTTGGGGGGGGGGGGTAGTGGTGGTGCTGTGCCCCAACAGTTTTTCAAGCCACGTGTCGCCTCTGGCTGTATTGGTATGATGGACTGCGGTAGTGTGTTTACATATACAGTTATATGTGTTCTTCACAGGCATAGCCGCAACCAAGGAGAAAGATGACATGGGGAGGGGGGTCCTGCCTGTTACAGTTGCTGTGTGTTGGCACACATCTGTAAATTAGTTTTATACATACGTCATAAACTCATCTTGTGGCCCATTGCTTTATTTGGCTGTTCCATAGGTTGCTGCGCATTATGGGTGTATGGGGTGGATAGTTGCAGTTAGGAGAGCCAAACACTGACAGGGCACTCTTGCTGTGAAATGCTTGCTAATGTTTTCCTAAAGCCAGACTGGTGATACCATCAACCAATCAATGCACTGTATTTTCTTTGCTGCAGTCTGCTGAATGTCGATGTTGCTAATTGTACATAGACTGTTCATTTATTGAGAAGTCATAGTAGGCTACAATTAACATTTTAGGAGCGTATTTAGAATTAGTTATTATTCTTACAAAAAAATGGCATAATGAAAAAAAATCCATTCTGGCGACACTCAGATTCTTAAAAACTGGGCTTAAATGTTTAAATGGGTGAGTAGAAAGAATAACATAATGCATTTCTGTGTATTGTGTATACAAAAATGCTTGAATTATGTTTAATTTGCAGATGAATGAACTTGTTACATTTAAAAATCTGAGAGTGTGCTACCACAGTAGACTTTGTCATACTATATATATATATATATATATATAATATATATATATATATATATATATGATATATAATATGATTATATATTTATATATAAGATCCTTCTCTCTCATCCTTCTCTCAATCTTCATTTCCTTACTTTGATGGTACATGTTGGATGCCGATATGCCTGTGGAGCAGTGAAGAACACATATAACTGTATATGTAAACACACTACCACTGTCCATCGTACCAATACAACACTCAGTGATAAAACACATAACTGATCCGCCCATCCAGTGTGTGCGGATGTGGGGGGAGGGGTTCTGTACTATTGTACGTTCAACATTACATCGCAGTTGATGTGAATATCATCAATATCGTAGCATAATACTGACAAGCAGTTGATCAGAAAACCGTTGAAGCGTATTGAGCACAGCATGCTATTCATCCTCCTCCCCGTAATGCATACTTAATGGGCTCCCTCTGTGTCTGGCTGTGGTGCCATACTGTCATTACCAATTATGATGACACCTAAACATTAAGCAATTTTACTGCACATGGTACCAAGGTCTCAATGTAACACTGCTTCTACCTAGGTCTATACTTTGTATAGGTACCCAACTCCAGAGTGGACTGTTCTAATAACCCTAATTACCGATGCATTACCATATGCTAATAGGACCATATTAAAGGAACAGAAGGAAGGCAGTGTGCTGGACAGAGGTGAGTGCATGTTTCCTCACTCGTCTGTTGGGCATGGGAATATGCTATGAATGTTAATATGATATGAACATGTTATAGGCCTATGTGCGTACTGAGGCTGGTAAAGGATCCTTTGCTTATTATGCCCCATGGTCCTGGAATGAGTTCAAGCCCAAACTAAAGCTGCAGACCCAAATATCTTTATTGCAATTTAAGAGTAAACTGCATGGTTTCGTGACTGAGAGTTGCAATTGTTTTAAATAGTTGACTACTTTTGTGTATTTTGTTTTAAATGTGATTTGTCTGTGTCTTAATTGTATTTTATTATGTATTGTGTGCTAGGTCTCATTCGTAAAAGAGGTTTTAATCTCAATGTGACTAATGTGTACCACTATATATATATATATATATATATATATATATATATATATATATATATATATCCTGGTATTGACTGTTGATCCACTAAAAAACTAATAATTAAATAAATAGGAAGATATTGCATAGCTGGCAACCAGTTTGCGGTCGTACAAGTACTAATATATTTGTGCACAGTTTTTGCAAAGGCTTTGTTGGGCACACAAGCCGTCGTCTTATATATTATAGATTATAAAACGACGACTCGTGTCCAGAAAAAAACTGGTTTTCTGAATAAGGTGTTGTGGAAGGGGTGTGGGTAATTCACTGACTAGGAGACAGACAGGTGTACTTGAAAACACCACACAGGTGCCCAGTTTTATTTTCAAACAGTTCTTGCTTTTTCCGGCAGAGGGCACTGTTTACCGTGGGCTGCCTATCAACGATGATAGACAGCACCACGGAAATACCACAGCTGGTACGTGAACAGCAAGTGCACTCGCAGGTGCTCAAAGAAATAATAATGAAAACAGAAGGCGAAAAGAACAAGGGAAAACAAAACATTAACAAAACTACAAATAAAAGGTGCTGCACTCGGCAGCGTTATCCCAGTCGCCGCTACCCGCATGACCCGGATCACCGTCCTACTCTATCGGCTATCTAGCCTGCTCTTTCACAATACGCCGGGGTCTGCCCAAGGATTCCCCGCTCTCTCTCTCTGTCTCGCTGTGAATCTTTATTTTTCTCCCGGCTGATTCCCGGTCCCGAATCAAAGCTTATGCACTCTTAACGCGTCTAAGTGGGCAGACCTGAGGAAACAACAGAGCGTTATTTTATAGGGCCAACAATCACCCAAGACCCGCCTCTCAGCCATTCAGAGAGAGGGAAAGTCCACACACCCACTTTCCCACCTCCCCGTGTCACTGCCATGACTCACAGGCGATTGTTGGGCGACTGCCGCCCTCTTCCTGCAGCCCGTGAACACGCCAGCAGTCAGCAAAGATCTCTCCCTGTTACAGGTGTCTAGAAGGTCTAGTATTCCAATAGTATCCTAATACTAAGTGGGTATTCGGTATCAGGTTTTCGGAATACTGGTATCCAGAAAACTGACGGATTCATTTGGAATACCCAGTTTACATGCCATGGAATGGAATAGCTATTAAAATTTCCTACTATTCCGAATACAAATGGAATCCTACCTGCATGTAAATGCAGTTAGTGATGATTAAAATAGAGCAGTGTAGCCTACTTACCAAATTAGGAAATCATTCTGGTTGTGTCCAGACTGTGCGGTCCATAAAGGCTGCCGCTTCCACCCCTGCAGGTGCCCGGATAGCAATATGGGTGCAGTCATTTGCACCTACCACGTGCGGCAGGTCCGCAATCTCATAAAAACTCTGCATTATCATCTCCCTCTTTGCTCTGGTACTGGGGGATTTAATATGTTCCTCACCACGTCGCAACAATGCGTTATGAACCGGCCAAGGTGGCTGAACACAGCTGACTGGGTGATCCCCACTGCATCACCTGCTAGCTTCTGGAAGGTCCCGGTAGCCAGTATACACATACAGATAGACACTACCAATTGCTCAGACAAGGCATGACTAGGTCTGGCTAGGTCATCGTTTAGTGATTTGCTCATTGCTGAGCTCATATGTGTGCTGAGGCCAGTACACCCTTTCAGCATATCTTTGCCTATGCCAGGGTTGCTGTTGCTAGGTGTGCCTTGCATCATTCACATCCAAATGTCGACGGACACGCTGCATGCTACCTACGTTTCTCATTGTTGCCTGTTTGTAGTCAGTGCTGGAATGGTAGTGTGCGCGGAGTTAACGCAGTCCTTTTATAATCCTTATTATGCGCCTCACAAACCTGGTTTTGTGCTTGGTGCGTACCTTTGAGTATACCAGGATCACACATATTGTCGGCCACTTCCCCCATATTGCGCAATGCATACATTTTATTTCTGCACAGCGCAGAATGGATTGTGATGCACGAAAAGACATTTCGAATATGGCAACTTGGCACAATGGCCATTTGCAGTGCGCAAACCTTTCGAAGAACGGGCCCATCATCTTGCCACAAAACTCTGTCAACTTGCTTACTAATCACAACTTGAACACATTTCAATGTCATGCTAACAATGAAGAAGATGATGATGAAATCATTGTGGAGGAAACAAACAAAGAACAACCTCACCTCAAAGAACTTTTGCTACTTAAGGTTCAACCAGATGAAGAGGCTGTAATTTACCACAATTACACAATACATCCCATACACAGTGAAAGAAAGAAAGGTACAGCTACTGATCTTTACCAGATGCTTCACATATAGGATGACACTCTGGAAGACTGGGGTAAAAAACTAGACCTACTGTGTTTCCCAAACTTGTACACTCAAGGAATTCATGGAATGTATGCTGATCGGACGTCATGCCACGTGCAATTTAGGCTGATTCAGCAATATATCTTTCACCTGCAGCATCAGGCCAATCTTTGCCAGATTAATAGAGGACCTGGACTGACCTGGGTAGTGCAGAAGTCCAAACCAATGACTATAATCCAGTCGTTTTGCTAGCTTGGGAAGGCAATATGGATATTCACTTCTATGCTATCCTCCTACTTTTCAAGCCATGGAAAGACAGAACAGACCTTCTTCCTGAAGGGTGCCATTCCTATGTGGAAGCCCTCCATACTTGTAGGGATAACCTTGAAAAAGCTATGGCCTATCATGAACAACTACAACAAACAGCTGCAGCTGGTGAGGAGTTAGCCCGACTAGTAGAGCAGAAACAAAAGGGATTAGAGGCTGAAAAGGACAATGAGCTTGAAACAGAAGGACCTGAAAATCACATTCACTTTGCTCCTCTGCGTGCTGCAGAGGCAATGGCATCAGAATCCACCTTATGTGCCAGTTACTCAAGAGGAATTCCAGAAACTGACTGGCTCCAATGGATCTGTGGATCTGTGGAATTTGTTTGCGTATGATCAACTCACATTTAATATGCACCAAAAACAGGACAGAACTTTTGGAAACCTCCTTAACCGTGTCCGACTCTGAGCCACCAACCGAGTTGATCGCAGATTGTTGACATTATGCTTGATACCTGAAGGATATCTGAAGGATTCATTAAAACACAGTCAACAAGATGCTATCAGGAGCTTTATTCACAACTGTGATCACTTACCATCCACTGCATCTCTACCTACTGTGGATATTTGTCACTTCTTAGGAGAACCATTCAATACAGGTGAGCAGCAAGATGTTGCTGTGTTTCTCACCAAATTGTCTGAAATTTGTCCTGAATCTCTCACTGTTTCAGTCACAGTAAGTCATGACACTCTATGTACTAGATGTAACTACTGTTCATCAAACTGACAGGTGTTGCATGTTTACCCTCCACATATGCCTGCTGGTATAGATTCCATGTGTTTGGAAGAACTAATTTATAGAAATGAGAAATGGGCAACGATTCTTGGTAATAAATGTAGGCAATGCAAAACTTCTCCAATCATGAAATGTGAACTTATTCAGTCAGCAGGAAGAATGATTGCACTCCAACTTATACTTTGGGAAACCAAACCAGACAGGACTGTTACAAAGTGACACAATGCCAAGTTTACTGCTGTGCAGCAAAGCAAAATTACTGTGGACAACAGGAATGACCACTTAGCTTCCATTATCATACACCAGACAGGCCGTTACTTCAGGACACTATGTGTCTCTTCTTGCTGTGGGTGCTACTGGAAAATGGGTGCATGCAAATTAAGTCAAACAATTGCCAAGAAATTCAAAGGATATTGCTATGGCTTTTTATGAAGAGATCTAATGCTTTACAAATGCCTTACATTGGCTTAAGTTCATAACACCTTTATAACAAGAAGAATAATGTATTTTTTTTTCAGCATTAAAATGTGTTAGTATACTACCCTTTAGCACTGACATGCATATGTACCTTTTTAACCATTCGTAACATTGTAGTTTTGTACCTATGGAAATATCAATATATCAATACCTACCAAAATAAACATATTGTTTTCACCATTTATGGATGTACATTTGCAACTAAAAGAAAACCCTTTCAATACTGTCCAAAAGTCCCGTCTACCATTATTTTACTTTAAAATCTTTTCTCATGTCTATTATATTACTCTACTTATTACTTTCTTGTCTTGTCTGTTTACCATACACATTCTCAAATAGCTTTCCCTCACTTTATTCATTATTTGATGAAGTAAAAAAAGAAGTGATATCTATAACAATTGTCAAATGTAAAAAAACAGGTTTGAAAGATGCAACAGCCGTTTAAAGGGGTGCTATCAAACACAAAGTCAAGTTAGGAGCAACAGTTGTGTGAATGTTGGGCCCCAGCACCTTTCCATGTGTGCCTATTTGCTTGATGTTTGACAAGGTTGCCCCAGTTGCTTCTCCTAACTTGGGTTTTTGTGTCTGATCTCACCACTTTAAACGGCTGTTGCATTTTTCTAACTATTTTTTTTACAAAAACAAAAAGTCAAAAGTAAGAATCAGAATCAATGAAGTACTGCACATACTGATGACGGAAATACTACCAGGAAGGGACCACTTTCCGCTGCTCTGTGTTCGAAGTTAAAACCAAGCACTCAATTAGCCAGAGAGGAGAAAGAGAGAAGCAGCAACAGCAAGATGAGCTCTTAATTTAAACTAAAAAAATGTTAATCTAGAATAAGTTTAATTGTGAGAATTAAGAATATAAATCAGTAAGAACAAATACGAAACAAATTGAAAACATTTGCTACAGAAATAAGTCCTCCAGGAAAAAAATAAACAAGAAAGGAAAGTCAAAGAAAGAAAGGAATAAAGAAAAAGAAAGGTAAAGAAACAGAAAGAAAGAACAGAACTGAAGAGGAAAAGAAAAGGCAAGTCTTTTTAATATAACAAATTAACTAAAACCTAATAATTAAAAACTCTGTTACTGAAAGCAGCTAAAAGCCGGTATTTGACAGTGAGCAGAGAATTGTATCAATTTAGCCCTACAGAATGGGAGGGGCCAGACTAGCTGTGTAATCAGATACCCTGATAGGTCACCAGTGCAAATGCAAAGAAGCTTTATAAGAACAAACTAATGAAGGAGTCCCCAGAGACACTGATAGCAGACTGCAGCCTGACTATGGGCAGACCAAAACCAACCTGCTGTTTTATACAGAGCAACCCGCTGCCTGGCACACAGCCCTCTGCACAGCAAATAGGAATGTCAAGCTGGGTGGGATTTGCAAAGGGAGGCAACTGCGCATAGGATATGAAACTGACCCTGACAGCAGAAGGCTCAGCATCAATGTGTATTATAATTGCACTATTTTGATTCAGGGAACTGAGGCCAGTCTAGCACTATTTGAAAACATTTCCAGGCTCTAAAAGATCTGAACAGAACAGCACCAAGCCCCCCACACTGCAAACACAGCCCCCTGCAGCTCCAGAATGCCCAGCACAGTGCAGCACTTGAAGGAATGCCTCTCGCTGCTAGAGGTGGAGTTTGCAGAACTGAAAGAGCTCATCCTGACCAAGCTGACAGAGAAAGGCCTCGTACAGCAGATAAGAGACGAGGTGAGGCAGGTGAGGAACGAGGCCAGGGCTTCCATCAGGGAGCTGGGAGCTGAGATTGGAGGGCCACGGTAGGACAACGAGACCCTGAGAAACAAGCTGGCTAAGCTGAGAAAGGAGCTGCCACGCAAAGAAAGGAGCATACAGAGCCTGAGAGAGCAGCTAGTCAGAGTCACACTCCCCCCACCCAGCACAACAATGTCGCAGCCAGCCCAAGAGCATGGGAGCTCCAGCAAGCAGGCCCTGCCTGACTGACACTGACACCGATACACACACCGCATCACCCCATACACACATTGAACCAAACACAAACCCCACTCCCTCAGCACACCCCAACACTGAGACACTCCCCTCTACTACACACACTACCCCCCTACCCCCATCACACACACTGCCCCAGAGACACAGGCCCCCTCGAGAAGACAGGCTTCTAGCTCCAAGGGAATCTGCTTCAACGGGAAGTAACAGAACCAGCAAAGACTCTTCCCCAGCACCTAGGTAGAAAATGCTGGTGCCCAACTACAGAAAGGGTTCTCCAGTTGCTGTCCCAGTCGACCCTGAGAGGTCCCAAGCACATTATTATCCCCACTGGCACAACAACCTGGGCTCTCAGGAGGAAGATGCGGCCGAGTTGGTAAAGAGAGTAGTGGAGAAGGCCACAAAGGAGTTCCCCGGCGCAAAGATAGTGCTCTCCACTCTACTGCCAGACATCCCCCAGCACACTATTCAGAGGATCAACAGTGACATCTCAAGAGGCTGTGCCCTCTTGCCTAATGTCCACTTGGCACACCACCCCACCCTGAGTATGCTGCACCTGTACAATCACGTGCACCTCAACCAGGAAGGCGTCAGGATCTTCACAAAAAGCCTGAAGGCCACCCCCGAAACAGGAGCACACCGGACCACCAGAAAGGACAGCATGCTGTAACAATGGCAGTGGAAACGCTGCCAACGTTGAGCCTGTCAGCAGACATGCTGACAGCTCACAGGCTGACTCCTTCAACTGGGGCAATTCCAGCAGTGGAAAGGCTGCTGGGGTTGGTGGTCTCCAGATCTCCCCACCCCCCTTCTTCGTAATCGTCAGCTCTGGCCACAGTACTTCCTGCAGTGAAAATGCTGCCGTGAGGACAGGTCTCCTGACCTCCCCCAAGATCTTAGGCAGAGAAACAGCTGCTGGGGTTGGTGGTCTCCGAACCTCCTCCCCCCTCTTCACAACCAGCGGTTCCTTAGCTAACAGCGGAAAGTCTGTCAGCTTACTGACTGGTAGCAGAGCCATTAATGGCTTCCGGGCTGGCTCCTCAGCCCCAGCACATCCCCAGAGCTGGTGGCGACCCCTAGCAAAGCAGTTCTGGCGACTCCAGGCAACGCGGAGCAGCGGGCAACCCCAGGCGATGCAAAGCAGGCATCCTTGGGCAAAGCGAGGCAGGCATCCTTGGGCAAAGCGAGGCAGGCATCCTTGGGCAAAGCCAGGCAGGCATCCCCTTGGGGGGTTTTCGTGCAGGCATCCCCAAGCGATGACATGTAGGCATCCCCAAGCGATGACGTTTAGGCATCCCAAGCGATGACGTGTAGGCATCCCAAGCGATGACGTGAAGGCATCCTTGGGCAGTGTCGTGCAGGCATCCCCGAGCGATGACGTGAAGGCACCCTTGGGCGGTGTCGTGTAGGCATCCCCAAGCGATGACGTGAAGGCACCCTTGGGCAGTGTCATGCAGGCATTCCCGAGCGATGACGTGAAGGGAGTCAGAACAAGCTGGGGTGCTGGTTTTGGCCTTTTTCGCGGCCACTGCAGCTGGGCAGCTCTTCCCCGTGCTTCCCTCAGCAGCCTAAGCGGGACTGCTGAGAACAGCTAGCATCACGTCCTGCTCCTTCCTCTAGTGGTAGAGGGAGAAGCTGTAGGCAGTCTCCCTCTTGTGGTGGAGGTAGGAGCGGTAAGCAGGCCTCCCACATTGGTGGAGGCGGAACCAGCAGATATTCGCCCTCTGTTGGTGGAGGAGGCAGAGGCAGCTCTTTTGTGTGATGAGATAGATCCTATTGATACTTACAGACATGTACTTACACTGCAGTACAGGTTTGTTTGCAATTTGCCTTACTCGAATTGTTTTTAAAAAGGGTCACGTGTGTGTGTGTGTGTGTGGTGTGCGTACGCAGGTGTGTGTGCTTGTGTGTGTGTGCGCTTTTAAGAATCCAGACGGCTGTAATGTTATTGTGATTTTTTTTGTTTTACTAAGTCCCTTGGGTATAATCTCAATTTAATTTCAATTAGGGAAAACAATGACTTCTACAGCATCATGCTGCATTGTTCTGTCACTGTTATGAAAGCGTGCTACATTTTTTTGTGATTTTTATAAAAATCACTGGCTTGTGTCAGCACCATGCAATGCTAGGATCCTCATACCCAGAGCCGTGTTGTGCGCAAGACTGTATAGTAGGCTATAACTGCACAAGAACGAAGAATAAAAAGAAACTCTGTGCAAGTATTATAAAATTAAAATGCTGATTAAAAAAAAAAAAAAAAAAAAAAAGAAAAAAACTTGCTACTAAAAAAAAAAAAAAAAAAAAAAAAAAAAACTCTAAAAAATTACCACCCGAAAAAATGTAAAGTTTTTTCTAAAAAGACTTATAAAGTGAAACATAGCTATTGTGGGTTTTTGGTTACATTGTGACAACGAATGCTTCAATGCAACCATGGTAACATTAAACAAGTGATGTCTTACTTGTCAAAACTCAGAATAAAGACAACCGAGACTAGTAAGACTGGACAATCCCCCCCCTTAAGCTCGACAAACCTTTCTTAACTTATGTTAAGAGACTGTGTACACCCAAAGCGAATGTAACTTCAGTACCGCTACATATTAGTCAAAAAAAAAAAAAAAAAAAAGTTAATTGCAGATTTTTTTAAATTTTTTCTAAACGGACAGTCGGGTAGTATTATTATTATTATTTCTTCTGTCAAAAACAAATTAAAAAACTTAATCTTGATGCTTCTGAGATGACAGTTAGGCTACCATTATAGGTATTAAATAATTTTGTTACCTACACAGATTTATACGTTTTGAGTGGACTGGTTGGCATTCTGACATTGTATAGCCAAAATAAAATATGTGCTCCCTTGTACTGGAATGGTGGGCTTGCTCTTACATGCAGAAAATGTTAAAAATTCAAAGTTAATATCTTTAAAGTGGTTAAAACATTCATATGTTCTTTATTAGTATTCTAGTTTTGTTTACATTTGCTAGCCTCAAGTTTGATTGAAGTTCAATGTAATTGAGCCTTTAAGAAATAAATAATTTGAACAGAAGTAGGTCCATGGACATAAACATAAAAATGTACAGTAGTAGTAGCTTACTACAAAGATAAAAAATAAAATAAAATATATCTAAAAAGCTTTACCATCACTGAAAGAGACACTGCCCCACATAAAGAATTTAAAAATTTGTTTACATCCCTATTAGTGAGCATTTCTCCTTTGCCAAGATAATCCATCGACCTGACAGGTGTGGCATATCAGGAAGCTGTTAAACAGCATGATCATCACACAGGTGCACCTTGTGCTGGGGACATTAAAAGGTCACTCTAAAATGTGCAGTTTTGTCACACAACACAATGCCACAGATGTCTCAAGTTTTGAGGGAGCGTGCAGTTGGCATGCTGCCTGTGGGAATGTCCACCAGAGCTGTTGTCAGAGAATTGAATGTTCAATTCTCTACCATAAGCCGCCTCCAACATTGTTTTAGAGAATTTGGCAGTTTGTCCAACTGGCCTCACAACCGCAGACCACGTGTAACCACGCCAGCCCAGGACCTCCACATCCGGCTTCTTCACCTGTGGGATCATCTGAGACCATCCACCCAGACAGCTGATGAAACTGTGGGTTTGCACAACCAAAGAATTTCTGCACAAACTGTCAGAAACCGTCTCAGGGAAGCTCATCTGCATGGTTGTCATCCTCACCAGGGTCTTGACCTGTCTGCAGTTCGGCATCGTAACCAAATTCAGTGGCCAAATGCTCACCTTCAATGGCCACTGGCACACTGGAGAAGTGTGCTCTTCATGGATGAATCCTGGTTTCGACGGTACCGGGCAGGTGGTAGACTGCGTGTATGGCGTTGTGTGGGTGAGCGGTTTGCTGATGTCAACGTTGTGAACAGAGTGCCCCATGGTGGCGGTGGGGTTATGGTATGGGCAGGCAATAGCTACGGACAACTAACACAATTATATTTTATCGATGGCAATTTGAATGCACAGAGATACCGTGACCATTGTCGTGCCATTCATCCGCCGCCATCACCTCATGTTTCAGCATGATAATGCACGGCCCCATGTCGCAAGGATCTGTACACAATTCCTGGAAGCTAAAAATGTCCCAGTTCCTCCATGGCCTGCATACTCACCAGACATGTCACCCATTGAGCATGTTTGGGATGCTGTGGATCGACGTGTAAGACAGCGTGTTCCAGTTCCCGCCAATATCCACCAACTTCGCACAGCCATTAAAGAGGACTGGGTCAATATTCCACGGGCCACAATCAACAGCCTGATCAACTCTATGCGAAGGAAATGTGTTGCGCTGCATGAGGCAAATGGTGGTCACACCAGATACTGACTGGTTTTCTGATCCACGCCCCTACCTTTTCATGTCTTGAGGCATGTACTGTTTTTTTTTTTGCAAATATCAGGATGTTTAGTGAGTAGTAAAGGCATGACACCATGTGTCTAGGTAATTTATGACCCCTTTTTTAATTGATTTATGACCCATAATTGATTTATGACCTCTACGCCCCTCCCATATCTGGTGACGTTTTTATCCCTCTCATATCGTGACGTGTTTTTATGATTGACATTACGTCTGCCATTTTGTTACGGCATGCGGGACCTTCTGTTGAATTTAATACAGCTATTTTTATATAGAGTGCTTTTGTGTGAGGGCTATTTGTTAATATACATTTTATTATGGTTTGGTTTACTTTGTTTTTAAGATGTATGGGGTAGTGCTTGTGGTACTTGTGTTAATAGGGTCATGGTTCCCTTAAAAACATTTACAGTGAAAAACAAAAAAAATCGAGAGAGGTTTGTATGTGCCGCTCCTAAAACATAAAATAACATGATTTATAATTATACAAATGATTACTCACTTGTTAAACACACACACACACGCACACGCCCTCAAGCACACATATGCACACGCCCGCATGCACACACACACACACGCCCCCAAACGTTTTCCTGATCTAGGCCCCTATAACAGGGTAAAATCCTCTTTATATTTTGTGTCTAAATGAAACAAAAACAACATATTCTCAGCTGCATATTAATTTTATTGAAAACTGTGAGAATTAACCCCAGTGATTTGTATTTTCAGGGTCTGTCTTGGAAAGTTAACCACTATGAAAATAAAAGGTTTAAATATTTGTTACAAATCTCTTAAATAATAATAAAATAATAAATGACCTTAAAAGTGTTAAATAAAGTAGCATACAATTGAACCTTAAAGAATCTAGGGCGGTTTGTAAATATGTTTGTTTTAAAGCAGTCTTACTGTTTTCACTCAACGTGTTTATTTACAGGCTCTGAAGAATCTTGAGAAACGTCTTTGCAGTTCAGTGATCTTTCCAAAATGAAAAGGGTTGCTTTTTTTGGTCTTTTGATAGCACTGACTTATCTAAAAATGGCTTCCCCCCTTCTATCTGTCATGCGCTCGTCTGTAACTCAGATCAAAGGGTTTTTAAATTGTCCCAAGCAGGAAGCCGGGGTGGGTCCTGTAGATGCTACTCGCGCACATGTTGTGACTAGTTTGAAAAAAGTTGAAATATTAAACAAAAGTTTTTATGTGTAAAATTAGTATTTTTTAAGCTGGCTATTTATAACAGATCTGTGGCTGCGTTAAAAAGATGGGAAATTGTCCCTTTGAATAATCTACCAGGATACTGTTTTAGTTTACAAATTAATTCTTAAAACTGTGGGGTGTTTGGTATCGTTAAATAGCTTTTCTTATTATTTTTTTATAAAAAAGAAACTATTATAATGTATGGCCCACTACTTATATGGGTCTTGTAGATGCTACTCGCGCACATGTGACTAGTTTGAAAAAGTTGAAATGTTAAACTAAAGTTTTTATGCGTATATATAAAAATTTGTATTTTTTATTTGGTGCCTCATAGAAAAAATAAGCGGCTATTTATAACAGGTCATTAAACAACGTTTATTATTATTATTATTATTATTATTATTATTTATTATTATTATTATTATTATTATATTTTATGTTTGGTATCATTATAATGTATGGCTCACTTATATATATATATATATATATATATATATATATATATATATATATATATATATATAATAAATAAACACACATGCTTAAAACGAAGGCTTAATGTGTATTGTTTAAATACGCGCCAAGCAGGGGTCTGGCGGCTCGTGTAGACTGCAATCATGCATGGATTGACATCCTGATGCTGAAAACATATTCAGAGTAACAGATGTTATTCGCCCAGACATGTTTAAATTTACGTCTGTAACTTTTTTTTAAATTTTTATTTTATTGTCCCAAGCAGTCTGTAGGTGGATCTTAAGGCCCAACCCTGAACACATCCTTTATAAGCAGCGCGTTAAATCTGTCTAAACAGTACCGTCTTTTTCGTTTCAACAATGAGCAGCGCTTCAAGGGGTGAGTTTTTTTCTTGTAATAGCGGTATGGCTGCTTTTGACTTACGGACTTTGAAATGTGATTTATTTTAAGAAATGCTTAACTAATTTATAGAACGGTTTTGTTTTATAATTAATATAAACTACCCGCTGCATGATATTTATTTTTGGCTGTCTGAAGTATTGGAGGTTTTGTTAACTGTTTTGTTTATAAAAAAGGGTCTGTTTGTTTACGGTGTTTAGATATGCCATTGAGAGTATGGTTTAATACAAAAAAAGCTTTGTTAGGACCACTATTTTGAAAAACAAATGAAGTTTTTCTTGTAATATCGGTATGGCTGCTTTTGACTTACGGACTTTTGTTTGAAATGTGATTTATTTTAAGAATGCTTAAGTAATTTATATAACGGTTTTGTTTATAATTAATATAAATTACCCTATGTATGATTTTTATTTTAGGCTGAAATATTGGAGTTTTTGTTAACTGCTTTGTTTAGTTGATAACATGTTTACGTTGTTTAGATATGACATTGGGAGTTGTTTTGTATTATTTATTATTTGTATCTATTTACATGCTGTTTTGTTTATGCTCTGTTTTATTCTGTTGCTGTTTTATTTAATAGCGTCTGCGAACAATTTAGACACCCGATCAAATGACCCAAAGGATGTTTTAATTGTCCCATTTAGTGCCCCCTCTACAGGTCAGTCCTTTGACTATTTAAACACATGTATGTATCAGGGTTTTTTTTTTTGTTTTTTTTTGTAATTATTTATGTTAGCTAGTGTTAACGTTTAGACATTTTGTTCTTTTGGGTTGTTAATAGAATAATAAACATCAAAAAATGGTAAAAAGTACTAAATGTATTTTATTTATATGTATTTATTTTTTAATTCTAGATTATGGTCTAATGATGACCCAACTGATTCTTTAACTGGTGAGATCTCGGAAGCCCAATACACCCCGTCCCAAGTCGCAACTGCTACCGAGGAGATTTTAAACAATATAGGTTAGGCTCTGATCCGCATAGACACTCGTATACAAGAGTTCTCATTAGATGGCCGATTGCGTTTGATTAGGTAATTGTCATATCTTGTCTTTTTTAAAAGGCTTGAATGTCACGGCTCAAAATACTGAATACCTGATGACCTCTGAAGAAGAGGATGACTACATAAAGACTCTTGATTATGATATGTTTCCCTTTGATACTACCATTTCTTAATTAAACAATAAGCCCTCTATTCCTAATATACAAACAGTTAAGGCGCAAGTCCATCAACCCCAAGAAGGTCAGGCATGTAAGTTTGCGTTTATTTTTGTAATTATTTTTAAACACTTATAAATGTAAAAGGTATAACTTTTATACACGGTTCTTTTATAGATGATCGAGACATCAATGTAAATAGGTTCTGTAATCCTACTGCATTCTACACTCCTGAAGGCAGCTTCCCCATACCAGAAACCAGCGCTTTTGGTATGTTCTTATATACACACATACATTTATGGATGTTTTTAAATAAAGGTCTTTGGGGCATAAACTGTTGTTTTTTAATTGATTTATTTATTTTTACAGCCCCAAGGAAGAAACAGCGTCTGTTGGAAACGACATCCCCCACTTCTGCTGAGAGGGTTGTGAACAACAAGAGGGGCATTCACAGGAAGGATGATGTCAAGAGATATTTAAAGTATTCAGAGGAAATTAGTCCCCCCCCCAGATGTCTACATTATCCACTCAAACAGTTCCTATCTGTCTATCACTTAACCCTTCTTAAAGTATTGTTACAGCACGTTGGTGTTAACATAGAACAAACCCTTGCGGTTTTGAGGGCTGCTGGTATTTGAACTTTTTTTTTTTTTTTAAATGGATAAGTCAAAAAAGCATACCTGTAAGAAAAGGCATAGCGAAATTGATGTACCTGGAATAAATAATCTTAAAAAGATTCCTTCTAATACTAGCCTGCTTGTTTCTGGTAAATCCCCAGAGATCTCACTTAAAGACTCTAATGTAACAACTCCTGGACCAATGCCTCAACCCTTCACAACCACACCTCTGCCTCTAAGCAATAGTGAAAATTTGGATGCTCTAAATAACCTGTTAAATGATTTAAATCATGTTGTTTGTAATCTTGAGGTCCTAGAGGGCATGGTGTCAGATACGTGTAAAGCATTGACAAACCCTGTTCATGATAGGCTGTCCCAGAATCCTACTGAGGACCCTGAAAGGGTTACTAATTTTGATGTAAAGCATCAGATGATTAGTCTTGATAAGTCTTGCTCTGGATAATGCACTGCATGTGCTGTCTACTGAATCTATTGATGTTTCACAAAATGGAGGTGCTTTAATGGATCGGCTGTCTCCTCCCCCTAGTGATAGTGATGATGTTGTTGAACATTTAAACAATGTCCCTAGCAATAATGATTCTGGTCAACCAGGACCCTCAGGGTTACAACACCCTAGATTGCTTGTAATCCCCAGTGAAGGGTTTAATGACCCTGAAAGACCCAGTCCCTCAGGGTCTCAAGAGTCTACACAGCAATCTGTTGATGGGGATGTAGAGGCGGTAGATGATCAAAATATTGAAAATCCTCAAAAGGCGTTTTCAGCATACTTCTCAGTAATCAAAGAGCACTGCACGTTGTTGTGACACCTCTATAACATTCTCAAACACTGCATATACTATCATATTCATTGTGTTGGGGAGTGGCGCTGCAAGGCGCATATTTCCTGATTTTACTAACGAAAAATGATCACCCGATTCCTGGTCCGCATAGGGTGTATAACCCCTAGGATAATCAGTGCGATCAATAATTAGAGGTTTGTCTTTGAGATGTCTACCAGTGGCTTGAGTTAAATTGTAATATTCATGAACAGGGTTGTTTTCTACAGTATATGTAGGTTGAAAAGGTTTTGAGGGTATTTGTTCCCCATCAACATACAAAGCTATAAAGCAGGTATTAAAATGTTTAAAGTTAAAGGGATTTTTAGTATATGACCCACTAAAGGAATCATTATCTGTTAATCCTATAACCAAATTGACATTGGAACATATTTTCTTGATTACAGACTCAACTACCCCGAGGTGTACTATAAACCTTTACAGCAACTTTTTCAATGGGATACTTAGCATTTGAATTCATCAGCGCTTGCGCATGGCCTATTTTCACCTCCGGGGAAACTTTAACTTTTTTGACATAGAGAGACGCTTCTAAAATTTTAAGTTTGTAATGATCTACTCCGCAACCATTAGACAAAATCTATCACTTTTCCTAACCATTTTAATTTTAATATCAATACCATTTAACATGAGTTTTTCTTGGGGAAAAAAAATCTGCATGTAGGGGTCCTAAAAGCTCAAATATATGGCTTCTTCTAGTAAAAGCACGTCTTCTTTCTAAACCTGTATTGGCCCCTGCAGGGTCTGTTACATCCATGTTTCCCGGAGCATCTTTGAAAAACAATCTGGCCGTAAATTGAGACTCCAATGTATCTTTGCCATAGTTTAGTAGGACCTCAATAAGACTTCTGTAGGGATATGTATTACTGCTTTGACTAATCAGGCAGTCTCCTAAAGTTACATTGAATTGTGAAAACATCGTCGCTACGGGATAATTAATAACTCCCACCTGACTAGCATTGTCTATATCCGAGCCATTGTCCTTAGTAATTTTACATGAAAGCCTTAAAAGAGTATTATTCAAATCAAGGTAATCTTCACCATTTCCTGCTATATAAAAGTCGAGGGGCGCTGTGTCAGATAGAGCCAATAGCGGAGGTATTTCCATATAAATGCTTTTATCTATACTTGTTTGTGTATAGGGCACTGTAAATAAGTCCAGTTCGGATTTGACACATTCCTGAGACGGTGAACAAGAGCCATGATTTAAAAGATATTTCTAGTTTTTTTCTCTGCGTCTTTGGTTTATTACAGCTTTTTGAGAGGCTGTGAGCAAGTTCCCGGGGGATCACGTCGTTTTCTCCTACGTCCTCTTGACATAAACATTAAGCCTGATCCTGACTGGCTGGAGTCATGGTTATGAGGATTGGGGGGTGTCAGAACATTTGAAATCACATCTCTTGCAATATTTTTAGCGGCTGATTTAAAATGCGGTTTAGTTATTTCAAAACCACGTCTAAGTAAAGGTAGTGCTTTTCTGAAAAGCCCCCTAAAAATACCCCCAATACCGGCCCCATACATTACAGGGGCCCCACTAAATCCCAGCAGTCCATTTCCGGCTTGATTTTTGTAGTAGATTATATAAGGATTAAATCCACCATAAGGTCTCATGACATTCATTTTTCTTATGTATAAAAATGATGTTTAACAGGTCGAAAATGCAGCTTAACTACAACCTTCCCAAAGCGAAATGGTACCAGAGTGTTTTGATCTGTCTTAATTTGTATAGTTATAGTATCAAAACTGTACTTACTGATAGGCACATAATGAGGTCTGTCACAAGTTATTGTAACTATATTGGTCTTTGTTTCTTCAATAGGGATGCACCTTAGAAGAGAAACATAGCTATCTCCAACAGCCTGATGCGAAATGATGTCAGTGTATACATAGAAGGTATAAAACCCTACTCTGATGTCTGCAGGGTAGAGAGCCTTCTTATGGGGTCTTTGTATTTCAGGGTCGTAAAAACCCAAGATCTTTCCAAGTTGTCCGTCAGCATGAATCAAGCATTTGTTAGTGCTGATTATGTATACTTTCTTTCAACATTATTGTATATTAATTCTATATCAACTTTCTGGACCCTCAAAACAGTGTTCACAGCCCCTGTTAAGCCATTAACAGTCTCATAATAGCCAGCGGGAATGGCCAAATGGTGCATAACTTGAGAAGTCATGTTATGAATATAAAAGGTGTTGTCTGAGGGTCCTATGTTATTTCAAGTATGTTATTCCAAGAAATCTGCTTGACAGACCGGGTCATCTGTATATACACAGCTGAGAGTGAAAAATGGAGGCCTGTGTGTCTACAGAGAATAAAACAAGGAGATTTCTTTATTTATTTGTTTGTGTTACAGGTTGTACTGTCAGGTTCGGTACTGGTCAAAACAACCTATTTATTTATTGTACCTACACTCCACAGATAATAATTCATACAACAAGGCTATACACCTGTGCCTGAAACTGGGGAAGATACTGTATATGATGTGATTGTTTTCTGATATATATGCACTAGATAAAGACATTGATGTTAGTTTGAAGTGTGTCTGCTTTGAAATCTATCACACAAAAAAAAAAATTCTAAAAAGTGATATGCCTGCACAAGTATTATAATGTTATTATAATGCTGTGTGGCAATCTGGTAAGTGAATACAGGTGAGTACAGTGCAGAGCAGATTAATCACGCAGACAATTGCTTTCAGGTGCAAGGGTGTTTACTGAAATAATTACAATGTCCGGAGCCTTAAGGCAAACACCTGTAAATAAAAAATGCTGGCGTGATACAGCGACGTGTATAATTCGTAATTTGTAATCCCCGGGTTTGACCAGCACCAAAAGTCCAGGTATTAAACACACCCACACTAAACACAAAACACAAACTCAAGACAGTGAGTGAAATTAGGTTCTAGTGGTGTAATTACAGTACTCCGTGAAATGCTATAGTGAATGTGATGTCCGGGTTGATGCTGGCTTGCGCTACAGCTCTGGATCGTGTTACTGGAAATCTATTGAGACAAACAACAGTTACAGACGACTCTAACAAACACAAAACAAACACTCACGGTATTCAGCATTACATTTTACTCCATCAAGGTCAAATCCAACCATTTACAAAGGAACACAATACTTTACTACGCCCCTATTTTATACCCTCGCTCATGACCCCTTGGTTAACGAGCGCATCTGCTTTACAGTCCGCGGATGCCACGCAGTTTCCCATTTGGGTCATTGAGTTCGGGTACCATAGCTCAGTCTCTTTTCTAGCCGGCCAACTTCTACCTACCCACGGGAATAAAGTGTCATGCTTTTTAGTCCAGGGTACTCTGTTCACTTTACTTAGTGCCCTCACAGGTCAGGAGGGAGGTCTAACACCAAACGTCATTCGATCTCTGTCACATGCTGCCATTAGAAAAAAAAAAATGTTATGTTATGATCTATATTTTAATGTTACAATTGTAAACACATTGTTGTGATTTTGTTATTTAAGTTCTATTCAGTTACTGTATTTGTGTTCATCATAATCACAATAAAAAAGTGCATTTAAAAAAAAAGCAAAAATTGTTTTTAAAACTAGAAAAATCGCTTATTTGAGGGCTACTTATGAAAAACCTGCAAAAAAAAAAAAAAGAAAGCAT
This sequence comes from Polyodon spathula, assembly GCF_017654505.1. NCBI lineage: Eukaryota > Metazoa > Chordata > Actinopteri > Acipenseriformes > Polyodontidae > Polyodon > Polyodon spathula. The sequence goes on along the minus strand of NC_054559.1, from coordinate 5,397,569 downwards.
TGTTAATATGGAAGTTGTCAAAATAAATAGGCAGCTGGGTGGTTAAGTACGTTATAACGATACATAATAACAATGTAATTGTGTGTAAGTACACATGTACAGTATTTCTTAAGTAACTACTATGTAAATACACAGTAATTAGAGACACAAGATAAAGTGTTACTGTATTTTCTATAATCTTCCATTTGAATTACCATGTATATACAGACAGTGCCATAGAATCTGGATACAAAGCAATCTGTGCCTCTGCCTGTGATGACACGTAGGCAGGATGTGTGTCTCAATTTTTTGAGCAAGAAGGAGACGAAGAAGACGACGGCGAGACTGAAAACCGACATCGGACAGTTGGTCGGGAGAAAATAACCGGAAACAGACGGTACAGACGGTGGAGCGACGCTTTCACTGTCAAAACTATTACTGGTTAAATAAATCTGTAACTACCTAGTATCCACTCGCTGGATGCTTGTACAAATGAAAAAGAAAACACCAGTTTGAATAAAACGACTGCTCACGTTGCACGCCGCCTGACACGGGACACTGCAGACGAGACAGTTAGACCTTGCAGCTTTGCCCACACTCGCCACAAAAGAGAAAAACAGATCTCAGGTCAGTTTGAAATGTGGGATATTCCTCTGTGAATAGGGAGTAGATATGTCAGGAAATGTATTGTGAATTTGAGGAAAATTACGTTTGATTGGAATTAATAGTTGGCAGCTAAAAATACAAAAGACGGAACGACAGTAAAATAATGAAAAATACATTCAGCCTGCAAGTCAATGACATTCCCAAACCTCGTGGAAAATAAGAGTACTCCAACGAAATAAAACACAGAACTAGTTCTGCACAACAGGAACACTGACTGTAAAAAATAGTGGAATAGCACCATTTTCTTTATTCTATAGCGTTTGTTGCCCTTTAAACTGAACTGCATTTATTTAGCAATATAATCTATGTTACTATAATAAACCCAATCATTGTTGTTATAGTATACTATTGGTGTGTAATTTGTTTGTGTATATATGTTAAGCATGGTATAATTGTTAATACTCTTACCACTGTAATACTCCCCTGTATAGTTAAATAATATGTTCAGTTAACTAAAAAAAAAAAAAGGGGGGGGTTTTGGGGTCATTATAATATTGAAGTGAAGTATTTCCTGTGTTGCTGCACAATACCTCTTCAGAAATACAGCTGGAGAGTTAAGGTGGGGGATCCTATATTCCCCTGGAGGCACCACGTGTTCAGGTTTAAAAGGCATTGAATCTCAAAAGGACACTCAGTACTCCATTTACAGCCAAGCCTCACCCCTTGTTCACTGTATTTTTCACATACCTCTTTATAGGCGTGCACACTGATAAATCCTCTTCTGATCTCGTTTTATCACCAAACTCCTCAATAATGCGATCCAAGTCATTCTTTTATTACTATAACATCTCAAAAAGTTCTGCAAATGTCTGTGATATTCTTTGAGCGCTGGATGCAGAAGCAGCTACCTCCTTTATTATGTCTGTGTTATCTCTGTAGTGGATGGGGCTATGAGATACATCCTTTTTTTTGGTCTCACTCAGCGATTGAAAGGTTTTCTCAGCCTTTCCCGGAGAAAAAATGACTAGAGACCTGTGCTTTACATCGTTTTGATGATGTCGGACAGGGTCCGACATCGGACTGGAAAGGGAAAATTGTAATGTCGGACCTGGTCCGACATAGGGCCTCAAAGGGTAAATAGGCTTCAGCTGTGCTTAATTATACATGCTGTAGTCCCCCTTTACAAAAATTAAATATATTACACTGTATGTAAAAATATGGTTTCTGTCTCAAAATATATTGGAAAATATATTACCAGATTCAACATATATTTAACACTCATCCCAAAATATATTTATGAGCTGAACCGAAATATATTTTAAATATAGACATGTAATATCACTGCAGAAACAGGCATTTTACATTGTGGGTGTGTATATAATAAAAATTTGTGACACAAATTAAAAGTCAATAGAGTGAAATGAATCAGATGGTGCACATTTCACAGGGCGACAGCAGGGGCTATATAGAGAGTTTCGGCCATTTCCACTTAAAGGCTGAATATGCAAGGCTTGGAATGCGTCTGCTGAGCAGCCCCAGGGGATAGGCTAGAATAGGAAAGAGGGGTCTTGTCATACTGGAGCCTTGCTGGGAAGAGGCGCTTGCTCCAGCTGGTTGTCTGTGGAGTCTATAACACGCGCTGGTGCTACTGTTAGTCTAACAAAACAGAGCTGCAGACTGTAACACACACTGGTCCTATGGAGTCTAACAGAGCAGAACTGCAGACTGTAACACATGCTACTGCTACTGAGTGTCTGAGAAAGCAAAACTACAGAGATTGTAACACACGCTGGACAACGCAGCCCTGGACAGCTTACTGGCAAGCCCGCAGGTGCCTGGCCAGACCACAGGAGTCGCTGGTGGCTGACCTGTGATGTGCAATAGCTGTGAAGGAGCACTCTCTGCATGCGTTAGCTTGTAGACTGCTGAAAATCCTCTTTAACAGGTTTGGATTTCAGTACCTTACTGACGGTTCCATGACATGAAACCTGTACTGGTCCAATTCATGGTGAGAATAAATGGAGCAATGTAACAAAGCAAGCCTGCTTTATTTAAAATCAGTCAATGATCTGCAATTCTGCAACTGATTACACCGTGTAACAATTTTTTTTTTTTTTTTGTTCCTGGGTAGTAAGTGTTATTTCCTATTTGCTTATACCTCAAAAGTATAGAAAATGGTTATTATTCCCCACAGACTTTGCTTTTGTGACCAGAACAGTGATATTTCAAAATATCACTATTTCCAATGGGAAAATGGGCAAATGTGTGTCTTTTCGTTCACATAAAGTCAGAAAAAAACAACATATGAATCCAAATTAACATGTATTTATACTAAAGTAATACAAAAATGACTACAAAAGATTTAGAAGTGAGTAGTTTTTTGAGATTTATGATTATACTGTATTTATAGTATAATCTTAAATCTCGAAAAACTATGTGAACAATACTTTATGTGAACGAAAAGACACACATTTGCTCGTTTTCCCATTGGAAATAGTGATATTTTGAAATATCACTGTCCTGGTCACAAAAGCAAAGTTTGTGGGGAATAATAACCATTTTCTATACTTTTGAGGCATAAGCAATTAGGAAATAACACTTACTACCCAGGAACAAAAATTGTGTTACATAGTGTTATTATTATTATTATTATTATTATTATTATTATTATTATTATTATTATTATTATTATTATTATAAGCTAGAGACTGTTGCATTTTACAACACAACAAAGTACCGTGTGGATATACTGGATCAAACGGCACGGCTGGATTCTGTCAAAGGTGGTCCTCGGAGGTTTTTTTATAATGTTTTGGACCTGTGTGAAGCGGAACTCCCCGTCTATATGAACATGTTTGGAACTGGCAGGGAGGGGGTTAAATTTATCCCTGCCAGAAAAACATGTGAGAATGTGGCTGGAGCTCTAATTGAATAATTATTGATTAATTGGGCTCCAGCCACAGGGGATAAAAGCCAGGGGAGAGGTGCTAGCTGGGAGTAGTGTGTGTGTTTTCTGTTTGGGATGTGTTCTTTTGTTTGGAGTTTGCTTTTGTGTTTTGTATTTTTAAAAGAAAGGAATACTTTGTTTAAAGACCTGGAACCTGACCATTTATTTTGTAAGTTTATTTTGATTATTTATTTTTGAACCTCTTTGTTGGCCCTTGTGCCTGTTTATTTGATTATTTTATTTAATGAAGAACTTTATTTTGCCTTTATTCTGTCTCTGAGCCTCAACACTCTGTCGTCCTGTCACAACCTGGTAGCCATCAATGCTTTGGTTTTGTACAAGGAGTGCACCGGCAATACAATCACTCAGAGGGGCTGCAGCTAGCCCTGGAGCTACGGCAGAAACATTTTGATGAGACACGAAAGCCGACTGGCAAATGCTCCTCAACCTTCAGTCAGCGCTGCGCCCACTGACACATGGAATAAAAGATGATGCCAGGTTGGTAAATGTCTGTGCTCGTTGTGAAAAGGCTGTCCATGTTAAATGCACTGTACAGTTAAAGTGTGTTTTTTTTTTTGTGTAGATTGTACTGAGAAAGCTGTAATAGAACTCTGAACAGACAGTCAGAGCCTTTGAACCCTGTTTAACTCAAAGCGCTTTCACGTTGTATAACTTGTTATACTTTTGTTTCATTCTATTTTTATAACTAGTTATTTGTTTTATAATTTTATGTGCTTATAGCTTTCTACAATTATTTACACAGAAATATATTGCCTAAAGTTTATTATTAGTTTTTCATGTGTGTGATATATATAATCTCTATCAAGCTGCCTTTGTGTCTATATTATATATAATGCTCCTGATTTTTTTTTTTTTAAAGTTAAACTTTCAATGTCGATACGGAGTTTCTGTTCAGAATGTTATGTATGATGTTCATGTATAAAAAATATTAAGTTGTATCTGTTCATTTTTATATTGAAGCTGTTTTAAAATGGATCCGCACATTTTGCGGGTGCGGTGTTTGTATGTTGCCCGAAATCTCGGCGGTTCTAGTGTGAAAGGACCAGAAAATGTTGCTCTTCAACATGGGAGTTTGCTGGCACCCCCACATACATATTTTGCATAGGCAGGTCAATAACAACACATTTCTGCTTAAGTAATGAAATGTTTCACTGTTTTACAATAATGTGATTTCTTTTCTATTGCTATTATATGTGAAACTTTCACATGTGTCAGATCATCTTTGACTATTGATGGAACAGTTGATTTCCTGTGCACTTTAAGGCATAAGGAGTATTTTGACCTTCCATAACAAGGAAACAACAGACACAAGCTATTTTATCCTGAAGCAATACACTGTAGCTCTTGTGCCTTTTTTCTCTGCTTCTCTCTTTAACATTGTTGTTTTCTGGTACTAATCATTTATCTTGTAGTGCCAGTAGGTCTTCCTGACATAAAAACAAAGATGTCAATGGCAAGATTGGTCCCATATTTTAGTAAATTACTGGTATTTTACTGTGGGTTGTGTCTCTATTACTGTGTATTTTAGCAAGTTGCTAGGTGTATTTTGTTCTGTAGTTGTCGCATGCTTGAAGAATTGTTTCTTGCCATTCAATTTAAAAAAAAAAAAAAAAAAAAAAACTTCAAGATGGGCTGCTGTTCTGGATGCAAGTAACTGACAATAAAGACAACGTTCTCAAATGTGAAGGTTTTCTTTATTTGTATGGGAACCTCCTGTGTGCCATAAAGTTTGAGGATCTCTCCAGCAAAGGACTCTAACACAAAGGTAGAATGTGCCCACAATGTCCCCTAGTTTCTGACAGTTCCAGTTAAGTAGAGACAGATGTACACTCATTGTCACATTTGCCTATTAGTCTTGGTGATAAATCTCACTCCCAACCTGTGAGGGTGCTGTTAAAAGGAACTAGATGGCCAGATAATTCATTCCCAGGGTTAGAAGAAAGTCACTCATCTAGAAATGGGGCGGAGCTATACACTAAATCAATGTTTGTTTTTGTTCAAATATTTTATTTTTTTGTGTTAAAAATAATACGTCGCAAGCTGCCTTTGTGTGTCTTCTTGCTTCTGGCTTGACATCACCACTTAGCCGTTGTGTCAAGGTCTAATTAATCTCTGCGGTCAGGATAAGCGGAGCTTAGAACATCTCTAAAAAATGGAGAAAGCAAGGACTAATTCCCCCAATATTAGGTTTTTAAGTCATCTGGGATTTCTGGATGTTAAAGTAACTGACAGATCTTCGCAATCCGCTACTATGTGATCTAGGAATTCTGATGTCTCCATTAATAAAAAAAACAAGATTAATGTCCTTGCCTTCAATTATGTGCTGAATTTGTGGAGATATTGAAAACCGCCTAGCTGTGGTTGGGGAGGAGGAACCAAAAGTTAAAGCAGTGAAGATGTTGAAGACGGGAGGATCTACTGAAGGTACCAATGACAATGCTGAACCGGAAGTAACTATAGCTGCGACTGGTGTAACTGCAGGAATAGAGGAGAAAACTGAAAGAGCTGAAGTTTGCTTCTCTTGTTCAATATTAATCATCCTTTTACCTAAATCACTCAGTTGGGTATTGACCGAGGATAATTAGTCAGCAAATGGCTGCATTAATTTGAAAAATCAAGGAACAGGTTTCTGCTGTTTTGAAGTGCTAACTATCGGGATGAATTGTTCTGATGCAGACTGCCTTCTGTCTGGTTGGGGCTCCTGAATGGCTGAGTGTAGCTGGAGAACTTTTCTAGGAGGGAAACAGGTTCTGCGGAGTTGGAGTTACAATAGAGAATAAATAGAGATTCTGGATCGCTACCTGCTGGAACAGTGTTTCTGTTTTTAAGAAGGGACTTTAAGTTTATTTAAAGTCCAGTCCTGCCAGTATAGTTGCTCTGGAGGAGCATCCTGAGCCCGGAGTCATTTAGAATGCTGAAGATTAGCTCCTTAGGAAGCTGGAGTACCAAGAGAATCTAGGTTGGGAGGCAGCTGTTCAGATCTCACAGAGCCACCAAACAGAGACTGGAATGGAGGAGTGATTTGACCCTGATTTGAAGTTGCAGGGGAATTATCTGCTGCAGACAAAAAATCCTAGGAGTCCTCAGAGTCTGAAGAGAGTTGATGTAAGTAATCTATTTTAATTGCTCTTTGCTGGTTTAACAGAAATCAATGGGTCTTGCAGTCCACTTCGGTTTACACCTGAATGAAAAAACACAAGACAACTAGATGAAGGTGACTAAGGTTTAAACAGAATAGTGGAAGAAGATGGTAGGGCGCACAAGCCTAGTATTTCCCACTGAACCACACAAATAGGTTAACATGAAAAGCTACATAACTATTGTTAACTATTGCATAAAGTATGTGTGGAGTCATTGTTTGAGATAGCTAATAATTATTATACAGTACAGTAATTAAAAGAACATTGTAGGCAAGGAAAATGTTCATAAATGTGATTTCAGATAGCAATACAGTGTAGGGTAAGTTACTATTAAGCAGAGGAATAACATGAGCAAAGCAAATCTGACAGAATTGCCTAAAATAACATTAGTTATAAAGAGAAGAGCTGCTGACATTGTCAAAAACTAAATCTGTTGATAATACCCATAAAATATTTGTTCAATGAAATATGACATTTGAGAAAACATTGGGTAGGTCCACTATATTTATATAAGTAGTGATATTCTATAGGCAAGTGTGGTCTCCATAACAACAATCTCTATAATTTAACGTACCATCCATCTTTACCTTTGTCAAGTAATTCTGTATGTCAAATTGTATTAATTAACTATTTCCAATATAGTGTGTATAGGATGACAGAAGTATACACTTCCAACAACACCCACAGTCACTCCTACCAGGCAGCCTGCACATTATTGGTGATGCTGCGTATCCACTCTCCCAGTACCTGATGACCCCATTCCGGTACAATGGCCATCTAACCATACAGCAGAAGAGGTTCAATAAAAAGCTGTCGTCTGCCGGGACGGTCAGTGAAAGAACCTTTGGACTTTTAACCCTATGAGTAGTGAGTTATGCATGTGCTTAATTATTATGAATACAGCGTACAAACAAGCTGAAAGCTATATGTTTGTATGTATGTAATGAACACTGGCGATATAGAGACAAATAATTACTAATACTTCTTTCTCACTGAACGATTTTTTTTTGCCGGTTTACAAACACTGTTGGCATTTTTGTGACTAGGATAATTATATGTAATTCAATATCTCGCAGAGGGCGCAAGAGACCAATAAAAGGTGTTACAGAAACCTAGTGTTAAAATATCATGTGATCAGGGGGTTTGTAGGCTCAGTAATTCAAGTTTAAAGTAGCATAAGATACCGGTACATTTGTACTTCCTGGGGACCAGAGAGCAGCGAAAGTACTGATACATTCGTACTACTCAAAGGGTTAAAGAGCCGATTTAGGAGGTTGAAAGGCCTGCACATGCATTCACTTCAAAACATCAGCAGAACCATTACAGCATGTTGCATCCTCCATAATATCTGTTTAGAGAAAGTAGAGGGTCTGCATTTAGAGGATGCAATTGATTGTGATATTGTCACAAAGACGGCTGTAGTTGGTGACCAGAACCAGGAACCCACACAGAATAAACAGAGAGACATGGAGTTTGGTGAAGCTGAGCGCTTGGCTGCGCTCAGCATTTAATGATTCACCAAACAGAAAAATAAAAGGTTGTAAGACAAACAAAACACAGGAAACGGAACTTTAGCCAAAACAAAGAGACAAACAAAATGGACTACACAGACAAACACGGTAAGCTGAAATCAATTATTTACGTTACTTTTTACTTTCTCCTCTCCACACCCATTCTCCACTCACCGAACACACAACCCCGAGTGAGTGAAAATATGTTGCTTTTATGCAGCTGTACTGAGACTCTAATCAGTCACTCAACTGGAGTCTTGGTACAACTGCACGTGAATTAATAAAAGTGCAATTCCCCGTGCTCACATATTATTACCATTTACCTGCATGTGAAGTGATGTGCAATCCTCATGCCTAAATACAAATATACAGTGTGCTCGTAACCTATATTACATCCCGTGTACCAATGACTATACACCAACATACGACACAGAAATACACACAGGGACCGGGCAACATTGCTACAGATATATATCACAATGTGCTGATACCCCACAAACCGATGTTTACGGCAATGTCAAAAGAAATGTAAAATGTGCATATTAATTATCGTATATATACTGTACATAAAATTCATTCATTTCACCTTTCTTCAATAGCTTCCTATTGCGTGGCTGGATTCCATTTCAACTTAAACAATACTCTTGCCACCCCAATTCTGAATAAACCTTTATTTCACTTCAACCCCACTGAATTAATTGGGTTATGGATCAAGATGAATAAAAATTACTTCATACATTTAACAATATAATGACCCTGGTGACCATCTTATATATATATATATATATATATATATATATATATATATATATGATATAATAGATATTATATATATATTATATACTGTGTGTCAGAAATATATTAATTCAATATCTTTCTGTCCAAATTACAATTATCCTATTATAGAGTCTAACACTAACGTATAACTTAAATAGTCATGGTTAGTGTGCTTATAATGTAGTTTTCCTTCTTTGTATCAGAACAAGCTATATCAGCTCCCAATGTGTCTGTTACAACCTTGCCAAGAGGATCTGTGTGCTCAGTTCAGTTGAAAATCTGTTTGCACAGCCTTAAGGTCACTGTCTTAAGCTAGTAGTACAGGATTGCTCTAAACAAAGTGCTAAGAGCAAAGTTTTTGTTACACTATTCGACAGGTAGGCATGAGTTATCTTAATTAGTGTGCATAAGGGTAAAGGCACCAGAGTTAACATTAATAAGGTGTCTTTATAATTGTTTACCTAACCTCTATCAAATTGATTTATGTTATTGCTTGTCATGGTCCATTAACTATTAACAGACATTTATAAATGGAGATTAAGTATTATACCACAATCATCTCAGATCAGAGGAAGTGCACAGAAAACATTATTTAAATTAAATATTTATTTACAGAAAATAACTAAGACATAATGCGGTCCTGTTTTTGAGACATCTCATGAAGAGTTGTGTAGATGTTCCTCTTCCTTCTTTTCTTCTCTCCTCTTGTCATCTTTTTTCTGAAATGCTATTGACATCTCTCTATCAAGCTTTCAAGTAGAGACATGTGTCATGCTGCATGTTCTTCATATTTCTCCATGAATGACTCTGTGGCACCCACAGGGGTCCTCTTTCTTTTACCACCGACTTTCGGTTGTAGCTGTGATGTGGATGGTGTGCTGTTGGATGCAGCTGTTTGGGGTTCTGGAGTCTCAGATGTGCATGGTACTGGTGGTGCTTGTGGTGGTGGGTCTGTGGTCTTATAAAAAAAAAAAATGGTGTGCTGATAATGGTTCCCAAATCCGGTGGTGCAGCCACTGTCTTGGACACGAGAGTATCAAGTGGCTGGAGAATAATGGAGACAAAGGTATAAGGCATGCACATCCCACAGACCCCATGGACAAGCAGACACCAGTGATTTTTTTAAGACTGGTAGACTTTAAAACATTAACCAGGCATACCGTGCATGTGCTTTCAGGTATTTTCGTAAAGCAATACAAAATGGATCATTGTGGTACTGGGAATCGAACCACAGCTGCCGTTTGTCTGCTAACTCTGAGCAAGATGCAATGCATATAATCTGGTACAAAGTCAGAGATAATGTCAAATTGGGGTGTTAAATTTAGCAAACTTGACCCTTTCACTTTGTTTACAGATTTTCCAGAATGAACAGCATTCTGAGCATTTATTAAAGTTTCCTGAGCGTTCCTCAAAATGCTGTTCTTTGTATAAGGGTATGCACAGTTCCTTGTCCCTTGAGGACCACCTCTCCACTGTTTAAACAAAAGCCACTGTCGTGCTTTCCATTAAACCGAGTCATTTTGAAGCATGGGACAGGCTACAGTATCACAAACTGCTACAGTGGTGACAATTTTTGTGACATGGTGATCTCCTGTTATGGGTTTAACCCATGATATTCCCTCTGTTGCCAATTCTCTACATTCACAAACAAACAGCTGTAGATATACCAACATATCTGGTTTTTTACACCCAAACCACAGTGATGCCAACAAAATGTGGCTGAATCTTTCTGCAGGTTGAAGCTCATTAATTACACACAGTATGGGCCACACAGAAAAAGATGAGGATTTGAACACAGGCAAGCCATCACAGCTAAACATAATAGATAAAGTACAGTGATTTGTGATAACAGCTTCTGATACTTTACACCATATATTATGTCACTGAATGACTGACTGGCAACTTTGTCTGTCTTAGTTTTTGTGACAATTCTGAGTCCTCTAAAACATTGTTTTATCTGTGCTCGTAGGGGCAAATGAAAGAAAGCTTCCATCTTTAACACATCTATTCTCTTCCCACTCTTCATCATAGTAAGGCCATTTCCCAGAGGTTTATATACCCAAGTAACTATCACAGAATTTGCAAACATGATGTACTTCAAAAATATTTTACACCCTGAAACTGCTTTTCCAAATGGTGCAAAGATTTTGGTACTGTTTCTTTACCAGCTAATTAATTCATAATGTCCAGTATGTCTGAGGTGGCTTCATTGCTAAATCTATGATTCAATTTCCATGTCATAAGCTGCAGTCCATTCTGCTGCTGAGTCAAGTTAACTGGATCAGCCTGAAACAGATTTGTTCAGTAATGGGTTATATATCAATCATTTTATTCATTCCAGAAGTAAATCCACAATCCTTACAAGGAACATAATTATACAGACACAGAAAAAGTAATGAGGGTATAACTATGCGACCAATCAATGGCATACCACTGTGAGTGTTGGATGTGACCAACTCGCAGTAAAACAATGAATCTGGGGTAAGAAATGGGAACCTTGAATTGGGGAGTGGCGGATTAGTCGTTAACGGGATATAAACCTTTACGTGTACAAAACACAAAATAACGAACAAACATTGGAACTATTGGATTTTAATATAAAAGTCCCAAAGGTTAAAGGTTACTATATTAAAATTTCGTCTTATATATATATATATATATATATATATCTATATATATATATATATATATATATTCGGTGTAGGGGGTATTTTCAAAGTTTAAAATTATTTAAAATATATATATATATATATATATATATATATAATATACACACACATATATAAAATAACTAATATCGACCACTTTCCAAGTTAGATAGAAAAAAATTATCTGGATATTACGGTTGTGAGTTTTTATGAAGATTTCAAATAAAAACAGAGTTTTCTAGTATTTTTTACTGTTGACAAGCTGTAAGGGTTTGTCCAAACCATAGTCTGAATGTAAAACTGCCCCAAACATCGCCATTTGATGGAAGTTGGCCAGACTAAGCAAAATAAAGTACTTTGTCAAGTCTTATGAAAAACATTTTATACAGAAAATATATAAATACATACAAGTGAAAATGCAATTTTTTTTTTTATTATTATTAAAAGTATTTCTTACATTTACTAAAGTGCACGAAAAGCACATTCTTTTTATTTTCAGCATACAGTGTAAAATAAATAAGCATGCAGCCAACACCAGTTGTATTACTCTATTATTATATGCAAACGTTACAGAAAAAACGTTCAATGCAACCACAAATAGTAAAAACAAGTATGAAAACAAGCTATTTTATGTAAAGCAGAATAATGTAGCCTACCTATTGCGACCATGGCATGTAAAAAATAAAGAAAATATATATTCAGCGGAAGAAAAAAAAAAACACTGTTGATAGAAAAAAATAACTATGATGATAAAGCAATACATGTAATGCAAAGTAAATGCAAATCAATTTTGCATGTAAAATGCAATAAAGTTATTGCACTCAATGCAAGCAAATAATGTACCATCAAACACAGGCAGCTTGTCCTTTTTCAAGTCTATAAACACACACAAAAAAAAAATGAATATTACATATTGAATCGAAACACATATTGAATTATAGGTTCATGAGACAATTACCCTCAAAAACAGCTGTAGATGAGATGTCTGCGTTGTCTTCATGCTGTGTTTACATGGCATATTTCGAACTTTCTATGTAACTCGGCTTCAGAGTTGGTGCTGCCGATTGCATTCCGTGTACACGACTTTCTTGAAGTGTATCATTAAAAATACACGGAGGGGAAACGTGTTTTTTTTGTTTCTAGGGCCTAGGTTTACTCAATAACAAGCTTCAGAAAGACTGTTTTGATTACCACACAGCTTATTATTGCTGTGAGACATCACATAACACAGGGCATGTCAACAGTCACAAATGCACGAAATTAGAACAGTCCGGCGGCAAAGGCTTAAGTCTTGTGCTGTGAGGCCAATTTCTTTTTACAAGATCACAAGCTTGAGATGACATTCTGACAACAGTCCTCTGTGCATGCTATTTATATATTGGCCTTCAGGTAGAAAAGAGTTCCGATACTTTTGAAACAGGGCCACACAATTTCAGACAGATGTGCATGGTCATGCTGGTTTAGATAAAGCTCCAAGAATCAAGATGGCTGAAGGTTCAAATACAATAATTAATAAACACATCAGCTTGGTGTGCAATTTAGACCTACTGGTAACCACAACATTACATATGGCAGCCCAAAATTCCCCCATAAACAAGTTTATTTTCTACTGATTGGGCTTTTTCTAAGGTCTTCTCTGAAGGACAGGTAGTACTTTCGAGCAATTCCTAAAAACACACAAAGCAACCACAGGGTGGAATACAATCAAATAATTGACAGTAAGCAATTTACACCCACCTGTACTGTAGATTCCTCTACTGTTGATTCATCCTTTGAATTTGATTCGAGATTCTCAGTGTCCTGTACCTGCAATTTATATATATATATATATATATATATATATATATATATATATTATATATATAATATATATATATATATATATATATATTATATATGCATACACTGAACCATACACTTCTGAGGATGTTTTAAAATAATGTACTATTCACTGTATATGTCTAGCATATTTTCAATGTCAATGTGTTGTACACTCTTTTGTTCACTTTGGATTGTTTCATTTTCATCACCATCTTCCAAAATATTGCAGTATTCCATAACATCATCTTCATCCACTAAGTCACTTGCACTCCCATCATCATCCAGGCTGCTGCTTTCACCAATTTCGCCATGTACAGAAACCTAATTGCAAAATCAATAATAGGAAATCAAATATTTTTAATATATGACAATATGACAGACTGTCTAAAATAAATTAACTCTTTGACCCAAACAGATTTATGTTGTTTTATTTAACTATAAAATAACTTTTAACTTGTATTAGATTATTAAAATGCATTTACCTATTTGGTGGTGAAATAAGAGGCTAAGAACTATAAGTCTTTACCTGGGTTTCTGATTGAAACTGAGAGCCCATGTTTACTTTCCCTTCTTGAATTACTTGAGTCGCTTGTTCCTTTGTTTATGAAAAATGAAAAAAAGTTAAACACCCATATTAAAATATTAATGTAGGGATTATAATTACAAATAATATGCGACACTTACTCTTTTTCCATCGACAAAGTGTTCTGGTGGCACTCATGGTCTTCTCGCACATTATTTGTCAACAATCAAACTGTAAAACCTAAAAGTTATGCTTCTCTACCAATATATTATTATTAATCTCTGCGGCGAGGACGGTTCGAAACAGGCTCCTAGGGGCAGGGCTGAAGTCGTGCAAAGCTAAAAAAAAGCCTTTCATCTATGAGAAGCAAAGAAGAGCCAGGCTGAGGTTTGCAAAAGACCATAAGGATTGGACCTTAGAGGACTGGAGTAAGGTCATCTTCTCTGATGAGTCCAATTTTCAGCTTTGCCCAACACCTGGTCATCTAATGGTTAGACAGAGACCTGGAGAGGTCTACAAGCCAGTGTCTCGCACCCACTGTGAAATGTGGTGGAGGATCGGTGATGATCTGGGGGTGCTTCAGCAAGGCTGGAATCAGGCAGATTTGTCTTTGTGAAGGACACATGAATCAAGCCAAGTACAAGGTTGTCCTGGAAGAAAACTTGCTTCCTTCTGCTCTGACAATGTTCCCCAACTCTGAGGATTGGTTTTTCCAGCAGGACAATGCTCCATGCCACACACCCAGGTCAGTCAAGGTGTGGATGGAGGACCACCAGATCAAGACCCTGTCATGGCCAGCCCAATCTCCAGAAAACCCCATTGAAAACCTCTGGAATGTGATCAAGAGGAAGATGGATGGTCACAAGCCATCAAACAGAGCCAAGCTGCTTGAATTTTTGTGCCAGGAGTGGCATAAAGTTGTTTTAAAATGAACATGAACTTATTTTCTTTGCATTATTCGAGGTCTGACAACACTGCATCTTTTTTGTTTTTTTTGACCAGTTGTCATTTTCTGCAAATAAATGCTCTAAATGACAATATTTCTATTTGGAATTTGGGAGAAATGTTGTCAGTAGTTTATAGAATGAAACTCTCATGCTTTCTGGCAAACTCCAGACGTGCTTTCAGATGGTACTTTTTGAGTAACAGCTTCTTTCTTGCCACCCTCCCATACAGGCCAGTGTTATGCAGAGCTCTTGATATGGTTGACTGGTGCACCATTACTCCACCCCCAGCCACTGAACTCTGTAGCTCCTTCAAAGTGGCTGTTGGCCTCTCTGTGGCTTCTCTCACATGTCTCCTTCTTGTTTGAGTGCTGTTTTGAGGGACGGCCTTTTCTTGGCAGTGCCTGGGTGGTGTGATGCAGCTTCCACTTCCTGATAATTGATCCAACTGTGCTCACTGGGATATCCAAACACTTGGATATTATTTTGTACCCTTTCCCTAATCTATGCATTTGTATTACTTTATCTCTAACTTCTGTAGAATGCTCTTTGGTCTTCATTTTCCTTCTGATTCACAGCCTTACCAGTGATCCTTCAACAGTGGGGTTTTTATCCAGAAAATGTGACAGCAACTTTAATGGTTCACAGGTGGAGGCCAATGGTAAGGTAACTGTGTCCTCATTAGGGCAATTTCTTTCATCGGTGCAAACTGGGAGCTTCCACAGCACAGGGGTTGAATACTTATGCAAGCAAAATATTTCAGTTTTTTATTTTTCTTAAAAATATTTCCCCACATAAAACCAATGTCACCTTACTATAATTGATTCTGAGTTTCAGTGTTTAAAAATAAAATATCAAACAGAACGAAATTTCAATGTACCATTTGTAATTCGGTAATATGAAAGAATTGGTCAGGGGTCTGAATACTTTTGCAAGGCACTGTATGTGTGTGTGTGTGTGTGTATATATATATATATATATATATATATATATATATATATATATATATATATATATATATATATACATACACATACATACAGTACTGTGCAAAAGTTTTAAGTAATAGTGAAAAAATACTATAAAGTAAGAATGCTTTCAAAAATAGACTTGTTAATAGGTTATATTTATCAATTAACTAAATGCAAAGTGAGTGAACAGAAGGAAAATCTAAATCAAATCCATATTTGGTGTGACCACCCTTTGATTTCAAAACAGAATCAATTCTTCTAGGTACACTTGCACAAAGTCAAGGATTTTGTAGGCATATAGTCAGGTGTATGATTAAACAATTATACCAAACAGGTGCTAATGATCATCAATTCAATAAGTAGGTTGAAACACAATCATTAACTGAAACAGAAACAGCTGTGTAGGAGGAATAAAACTGGGTGAGGAACAGCCACACTCAGCTAACAAGGTGAGGTTGCTGAAGACAGTTTACTGTCAAAAGTCATACACCATGGCAAGACTGAGCACAGAAACAAGACACAAGGTAGTTATGCTTCATCAGCAAGGTCTCTCCCAGGCAGAAATTTCAAGGCAGACAAGGGTTTCCAGATGTACTGTCCAAGCTCTTTTGAAGAAGCACAAAGAAACGGGCAATGTTGAGGACCATAGACGCAGTGGTCGGGCCAAGGAAACTTACTGCAGCAGATGAAAGACACATCATGCTTACTTCCCTTCGCAATCGGAAGATGTCCAGCAGTGCCATCAGCTCAGAATTGGCAGAAACCAGTGGGACCCTGGTACACCCATCTAGTCCGGAGAAGTCTGGTCAGAAGTGGCCTTCATGGAAGACTTGCGGCCAAAAAGCCATACCTCCGACGTGGAAACAAGGCCAAGCGACTCAACTATGCACGAAAACACAGGAACTGGGGTGCAGAAAAATGGCAGCAGGTGCTCTGGACTGATGAGTCAAAATTTGAAATATTTGGCTGTAGCAGAAGGCAGTTTGTTCGCCGAAGGGCTGGAGAGTGGTACACGAATGAGTGTCTGCAGGCAACAGTGAAGCATGGTGGAGGTTCCTTGCAAGTTTGGGGCTGCATTTCTGCAAATGGAGTTGGGGATTTGGTCAGAATTAATGGTCTCCTCAATGCTGAGAAGTACAGGCAGATACTTATCCATCATACAATACCATCAGGGAGGCATCTGATTGGCCCCAGATTTATTCTGCAGCATGACAACGACCCTAAACATACAACGAAAGTCATTAAGAACTATCTTCAGCGTAAAGAAGAACAAGGAGTCCTGGAAGTGATGGTATGGCCCCCACAGAGCCCTGATATCAACATCATCGAGTCTGTCTGGGATTAGATGAAGAGAAAGAAGCAACTGAGGCTGCCTAAATCCACAGAAGAACTGTGGTTAGTTCTCCAAGATGTTTGGGCCAACCTACCTGCCGAGTTCCTTCAAAAACTGTGTGCAAGTGTACCTAGAAGAATTGATGCTGTTTTGAAGGCAAAGGGTGGTCACACCAAATATTGATTTGATGTAAATTTTTCTTCTGTTCACTTACTTTGCATTTTGTAAATTGGTAAATATAAACTAATATAAAGCATTCTTACTTTACAGCATTTTTTCACACCTGCCTAAAACTTTTGCACAGTACTGTGTGTGTGTGTGTGTGTGTGTGTGTGTGTGTGTGTATATATATATATATATATATATATATATATATATATATAATATGTCAGTTTGTAATAAATATTTGGCTTTAAGAAGGTTCTTGAATATAGTACCAAAGTTTAAAATACAAAGCAGTACCAAATAATAAAACCTTCATGTATTAGTAATGCAATACAAGTTTGCTTTATATTTTAAACTGATGCCGGAATACTTATTCCTCTTAAGAAAAGCAATTCCATCCTCTGCCAACTTGAGCTGAAATAGTTTTAGAGGTGCTTGGCACCTTCAAGCAATTGCAATTACATTGTTTAAATATATGGGTTTTCAAATGATTTATTTTAAATGTACTTGGTATTTCTTCAGGAGAATATCTAGATCCAACATCTTTAACACTTGCTTGTTCTTCTCTACCAAACCAGGTACCAAATGGATCTAGTGTATAGATATATAGGCTATAACTTGAAATATATATATATTTTTCAATCTCTTGTGTAATCCTTTTTGTTGTATGCATTTATTTAATCCTTAACACCCAACTGTCATGACTTTCATAGTATGTTGTATCCAACTTTGTGAATTAAACTTATGTTTCTTGGCTAATTAATTTCATAAAGGTTGCACTTTATTAATGTTGTCATTTGAATGTATTGTACTATTATATATGCCTATGAACCTTTAACCTTGGTGACCTTAGTTGGATTGCTATTGTATAACTATTTCTAATAGTGGGGAAACAAGTTTGTAATCAAGGTTGAAGTGTACGCTGGATCACACTTCTTGCTCATTTATCCGAAACCTGCTGATGGCTGTTTTCAAAACTGACTGGTTCGTAGCAACCTCCGTGGAGGAGTAGGCCAATTTTGTTCTCATGAACAAAAAAGGGATGCTCTTGATCCTCAGAAGCTGAATGCTGTATATGGTAAGTAGTTTACCTTGGGGGTTTGAATTTCTCAAACCAAAACTAATTAAATACTGACATTTTTCCTAAACTTAACCTATACTGTATCCCAGAAGGGATAATTGTCTACTCTTTAAATATATGCAAATTTTTTTAATGAGCATGGTGTCCCACGAGCAATGGTTAGCTGAATGTTCTGGCATTCAAATTCAACCTAAAGATACAATACTGGCCATTGATTTTATTACTGTCAATGTTATATGGTGTACAGTTCCATGAATGTTTTGAACAGCAATTGGAATTAATTTTTTTTATGTTTATCTGTAACAAGCTATTAATCTTTATGTAGTTGAGGCCTTTGTACACATGTTATACTTCTCATTGACTTGTAATTGTTTGAACTAATTAAGGCTAAACCTTTGGTGTGTCACTGTGTAAACCAAGGGCATGACTGTACTCTTTCACATGAGAATTATATCTCATCATTCCTGGTTGTCTTTGCAATGACTTCCCTTGTGTAGGAATAGTGCTTGAAATAAACGCTCTAATTCAAATTTGAAATATGTGAAGATTAAGTTAAACTGGATACACTTTAGAAAGTAAACTGATGACGTATTAATAATGACTTATAAGAGAATCTAGAACGTGAATTAAATACATGTGTAATAAAAATTTCATTATATAAAATTTGGTATAACATTTATGGGGTTAAGTATATACTTTATGTACAAACCATACCTAGTCATATAAACATTAGATTTGTAATCACAAAGTGTGTATAAATTTTGTTACACCAATATGTGTGTGTGTATATATATATATATATATATATATATATATATATATATATATATATATATATTAGATATATATAGATATATATATATATATGACTATATATAGTCATCCATGCAGTTGAATATATATAAAATATATATAAATTTTATATAGGTATATATTATATATATATATATATATATATATGATGGATGATAGATGTATATATATATATTATATAATAGATGATATATATTCTATATATTACACACACACACACACTGACTAATATATACTGATTATATTATACCCGAATTTATTTAAATTTATATATATATATATATATAAAATATGTGGTTCTTCCTTATGGGGAACTAACAAGCAGGTTGTTCCATTCCTTCAGACTCTTATTAGGTGGGATGTTGTAGCCATGGCACAAGAACTCTGTGTAGGGTTTGTAAAATGCCATGTTTCAATTATATAGCTCCTACTTCTGTTTTGTCAGTTCAAATCTGCAGAAGTGTAGTAGTGGCATTTAATTGTTAGGTGGGGGAAGAGAGGAAACCGTTATACACGGGTTGTAATTGTCACATCAATCTTCACACACTTCAATTAAAATATTTCTATGAATTACTAAATTTATAAAGCAATGTATAAAATCAAAGTACCTTCCAAAGGCTGAACAGTGCTCTCTTGAACCTGGGAACTGCATCCAGGGTAATTTGCTAAACCAAGAGGGAAAAAAAACAATATAAAACATGTTAGGACAGTCATAAATAGTTATTGAATATTTATACTTTTCATTTACCGTATGGAACAGTGCCTGTGTCTCCAGCTCTGATAAAGTGTGCATGTAAACTACTATGAGCACTACTTTTACTACTTTATCAGGCAGTTAGGATAGGTAAAGAACTAGGGTCCGATCTTCAATCTTTGCTCAGTCCCCTCGCTAAATTTGTGCCTTGCAAAAAACAGTGCTTTGGCACAAAATGAGAGAGATTAAAAAACTGCACAAAGCAGTGCGAGACATTGGAATATAGCAGTTTTTTGAGCAATTCCCAAATCTGTTTGTGCCTTGCAAAACCGTCTGCGCATTCACTAACAATATACCAATTGCACACTACAGCCAAGCGAGAATGCAGAATGATGGACAGTCACCATTAGTAATGCGACAAGCTGGTGTTGCCACAGTATCTTATATCTTGTCATCTTATATATTTTAGATTATAAAATGACGACTCGTGCGTCTAGAAAACAAAAAAGGTTTTCTGAATAAGGTGTCAAGAAGGGCTAGTATTCCGATATTACCCTAATACTAAGTGGGTAATCGGTATCACGTTTTTGGAATTCTGGTATCCAGAATACGGACGGATTCATTCGGAATACCCTGTTTACATGGCATGGAATAGCTATTCAAATTTCCTACTGTTCCAAATACAACTGGAATCCTGATAGAACAGGACAACTTGAGCAGGTGCCCGGATAGCAATATGGGTGCAGTCAATTGCACCTACCATGTGTAATAAAAACCCCACATTATCTCCTCACTGTTTGCTCTGGTACTGGGGGATTTAATATGTTCCTCAGCACGTCGCAGCAACGCGGTTATGAACTGGTCGAGGTTGACGGGACACGGCTGACTGGGTGATCACCACTGTATCACCTGCTAGGAAGGTCCCGGTAGCCAGGATACACATACAGACAGACACTACCAATTGCTCAGACAAGGCATGGCTGCGAAGGTTTGTTCTGGCCAGGTCATCATGCAGCATGTGGCATAGATGAGTCGAGACGATACCTGGACACAATTTGCTCAGTTCTGATTGTTGCCTATTTGTTCAAATAGACCAGGATCACGAATATTGTCGGCCACTCCCCCCATATAGCGCGATGTATAAATTTTATTTCTGCACAGCACAGAATGGATTGTAAAGCGCAAAAGGACATTTTGAATATGGCAACTTGGCATAATTTCTGCACAATAGCCATTTAAGACGCGCATACCCCTCCGCGCGGTGCGCAAACCCTGTAGTTTTTATTCAAGTTTTTACAGACAATACGTCTTATTCCACACCTCTACACCAACATACACCTGGCCTTTTGCTTATTATATAATTATTCACCTTTCAGTAGCGCTGTGTTGGCTGCCTTCAGTGCCTCATGGAATAGCCTACTGGTATAGTGATTATAAGACAGTGAGAGACGTGAGTCATGCAATACAGAACTGAAAAAATTGAGTTTTAAATGTATATAGAGGTATTTGTAACTACAATGCAATATTACACATCCTACGTGATTATGTTTTAATTAGTTTGATGTTTATTTCACATTAAAATATAGAACTACATGAAATAAATTAGAAAGTAGTGTGAAGAGTCATTGATGAACGCGCTTTGTACAACACATATTTTTTCTCATAACTGCTGGTCATTTTTGAGTTTTCTTCAGGTACATTATTGGCATATATGGTTACATTTGCAAATGGAATGAGGGCCAAGCCATGAAGACAAATTAAACATGTTTATTTCCAAGAACACATGCACAACACAATTTAGTTTACCATTATTATCAATATTGCTTACCAGACTGGATCATTTCCCTCTCGTTAGTTGTAACAAGGACGGTGATAGTGACAGACTGTGACAAAGAGCAAATTAATCTGAATCATCAATCTCCCTCTCGACCTGTGAGAGCACTGCACAGCAGGAATTACGTGACCCGCACTGAATTGTTGGGCAGTTCATTCCGGGGGCAGTCGGAAGCTGGCCATTCAGGAAAGGGACGATGTCACAGTACCCGGAGTCATCTCCCTAGTACGGTGAGCGAAGTTTCATTCATGAATTGGAGGAGATGTGATTGAACTAGCTATCGGAGGGGGCGGAGCTATGGCTACTTAAGGGGGACATGTAGTCGTGTTTGGTTCCTTTGTTGTGGTTTATGGTAATGAAGACTGTTTTGGAAAAACTGAGTTGTGTGCTTTGTTTTGCAACTGTGTGTGTTTTTGTCGGCAGATTGAATAAGCATGGAGCTGGGAGCTGCAGCCTTGGGGCCAGCGATTCACCCGGACTTCACCGCACCTGCACTTAACCAGCATCACTGTTCCAACACCGCACCTACACTACGAGCACTGTCCGGAGACGTGTCTATCTGTGTTGTGTCTGTGTTTTTGTATTATTATTTCGGGACTGTAACCCCTTGTTTTGGCACTGGAGACACCCATTGTTGGGTAAAGCCAGCTTTATTATTTTTGATCAGTGAAAGAGATTTAAGGAGACTTAAAACTTGAACCGTGAACTTTGTGTCTGTCCTTGTTTGGAGCACCTGCATCACCCTTTCATTACGCACAGCAACCCACATGTTCACACAGACCTATCACTCAGCTTGACTTCTGCCTTTTCCATGATCAAGCTATAAGGACTTATCTAGGTACAAAGCACCCTTTTTATAGGCCATTTCAAACACACAATTCTTTTAATTTCACCCGTCCATTTCACCTGGTCAATAATGTTTGACACCTTAATTCACTATGTGGCTTCATTACACTTGAATAAGTCTGATGTGGCTTTTAATTGCATATATTTTGCTTGTTGTACAACACGCTTGCTTGTTTGTATTTTATTACATTTGCACATTGATGAATGAAATATATTTAATGGAATGCAATGTATTGATGTTTATTTAGATATTGAACTTCTCCTAACTTGATAAAGTATACCAAACAAACATAACAATTGACAAAGGCGGTTGTTTGTTTAGAGGCTTGCTTTAACCTTATTTGTCTGACCAGTAATTCCAAATGTTATTAAACCACCAGATTCTCAAGGAACACTACATATTTTATTAGGAAATATCTACATAAATGTATCTTACTAACACTTGCCAGTTGCTTTGGGAATTTAAATTTACATGAGTGTTCTCAAATCACATGCAGCTCCATTGTAGCTATAATGACAAATTAACACAAATTACACAGATTACAAATTAACACCTTAGGTACCGACTTTTATTCTGAATGTGTTTCAGCAACTGAAGTTTTATAAAATAAGTTTTTGTAGTCCTGTTTGGAAGTATTTCACTGTTATTCACACACCCAGGCCTGGTGGCACTGTTGAGTTCACTAATACTGCATGTAGTTATCCACGCTCCTCTTGCACTTGGTAGCGCTCTTCTATTGTTTTGAAGACGGGTCTGCTCCAGCGCAGCCCCTTTCAGAGTGTGTGCCGGATGCGGAAACTTTCCGCTTAGTGGATGCGTGACCTCTGTTGTCAGATCCAGCTGAGGTCACGCAGTTTGCCGAACTTGGACAGGGAATGCACGCAGACCCGTGTCATTTAACGTAGCTCCTGCGCGACATGAACGCACCCTTCAATTCCTGCAGGTAACAGCTTGGGCTGTGATGCTTTTCTGCCCCACATGTTAACACTAATAGAACCAAGCATGGAATGTTTTATGAAATCATTAATTTACTTCCAAATCTATAGTTAGCTAAACAAGTTAATGCTCTAAAAACAAACAAACAAAAAAAAACATACAACAATATATATTCTTAAAACTGTTGTCCATCATGGCATACTGACTTTTTGACCTTCTTAACAAATTGATATTGCTCTGACATCAGGACACAATGCTGGAATGTTTAGCTGTTTAATTCTGAGCTCCACCTGTCAGGTTTGCAGGATCAGATTTCCAGTTTTGAAATGCAATCATCCTGGTAAACAATACGATTAGTTCACGGTTCACAGAATCCTTTCTCAAATTAATCAGGAGAGTAGATCGCTTTACCTTTGTCTACACAGACACTGATAGGATTATTGGCTTTTTTTATTATTAATCTTGACTCTTAGCTATTAGTAATTCAGGATAATTGTTTTGTAATGTAATACAGGCACATTTTTGAGCAAGCACGAGTTTAGTAGTAGGCTACTTCTTTCCCCCTTGCTGACAGTGTAATGGTCTTCCTCCTATAATGAAGTTGCGTTCCAATAAAAAAAAATAAACAACCCTATTTTACACTTTATAATTTTGGTTTAATTGGTTTTTGTGACTTATTAATGTTAAATACTTTTTTTAACTTTATTCTGGTATTGTAATCTGATTCAGTTAGTCTGTTTTTAATTTTGGCTGTCACACAATTCCTCCATTCAGGTAATGTGATTGATTTAGCTCAAATACTGATATATTTGTTTTATAATTTTGTATTTCATTTACAAATTACAATACCATATATCCTTTTGTATGAATTTTGCTTGCCTCAGGGTCCCTGTTCACAGTGTGGGTCCCCCAAACTAAAAATTATAGTTGCAGTACAGTATTACCTTTTTTAGTAATGCTTAGTTATATCTACTTATATCTATATATATATATATATATATATATATATACTTCCATGGTAAGCCATAGCTGGATTATTTTAGTTGGTAATGTTTTTATTTAAAAAAAGATGTTTCTAATACTTAAAAGATGTATTCCTAGATAAGGTAATTTAGAAATGATTACAGTACCTATATATAATTTAATCTGGGCAATAAAAAGAAAATAATAACAATTAAATATTTCAAATACTTTAACCTGACAAAATATTGACACATTTGTTTTAATCAACATAGAAGAGCTGTAACCCAAGGCTGCTAAGATATGTTATGTTACAATTCCAACTGGGAAGCCTACTGTCAAGCAGCAGTGGTGGAAAAATTATTCAAAAGTGTTACTTCAGTAAAAGTACTGTTACTAGGAAAAAATAATTAAGTAAAAGTCAAAGCATCCTTCTAGAAAACTACTTGACAAAAATAACAAATGTATAATATCTTAAAAGTACTCAATTATAAGAAGTAAAAAGTAACCGCCATTAAATTCTACCCATGGAAATCCCCCTGAAAAAAAAAAAAAAACATCCTGCAGACCTCCAGTATGTATTCACTTCTGATACGATTTGCATTTTTATGCTTAATGGAAGACAATCTCCATTCTTCTTGTGCAGAACGCAGTCTGTCAATGTCTAATATCTTACTGTATCTGTTTAAATTTAGAATAGCAAATAGCTATTTTAATCTAAAAAATCAGCAATTACTGTATGGTTTCATTCACAAGTAGTAAAACAAATGGATGCAGACGGATATTCAATAACTTTATTTCAACGGATCACCAGCAACACAGACATGGTACCTCTTTCTCTGACAACACGTTAAATGAACTTTATGAACACAACAGTACTATTACCAATAACACATTTAAAAAGTAGCCTAACAGTAAATACTGATATTTAACTGACTGTACAAATATGCACTCAAATCACATTTTAAAACAAAAACTAAAAAACTTATCGATAACAAACACATCACAAAACGGTACGAACAGCCGCATGTAAGGAGAATATTTTAATTAAATTCAGTATTGTATTAAATTGTTATTTATGCCGCAACTGGAAGTATCCTACAAGGTCCACCGTTTGGATTAAACCAAAGAGCCTGAACAGACCACAGATGTTGTTTGAGAAAACCACATTATTCAAATTCTGTTTGAAAAAACAACTAGGGATGTTACATAGTCTTTAGAGGTTTGAAGCTATCAGTAAGAAAAAAAAAAAAACTGTAAAAAAAATACCAACAGAGTTGAATGTACATTTCTTCCTTTCAGTAGAATTGATTCAAATTGCACCTTAATGGAATAGAGCTTTGGAAAAAATCCCAGTGTTTGAGAGTGAAGGAAAAAGAACCACAAGCAGCAATGCAACATCTATCTGGTTAATTGAAAACTCTAAGGAGAGCAAGTTTAACATCATACGCCACAAATTGCCATCAATTATATTACAATTATTCATCAGAACAATTTAATTAGATTAATGTCGTGGAGAGGTTTATCAAACAGCAGGCTTAGTATAATAACACTATCCATCTATCTTGGTCTGAAAATCTCCATGGGGTGTAATTCTCACCTACAGTACTTGTTTCATAGTTACTATCCCAGATATCCCCAGATATGTTAGCCTCCAGCGTAATTCATGGGGTGCCGTAGAGGGTGCTCTTTTAATTCTCCTCCCTTTACTCTCCCTTTTCACAGCCACTCTAGCTCTCCTCAACCGTTTAGCTGTCTCAATCACTTCCAGGTAAAGAGAGCCATTCTCTGCAGTCCCGCAGCCCAATAGCCTTGCACAGCTCCAGACTTGTCAATCAATGGGCATGTCAGCAGCTTTGTCGCGACTCCCCATTGGACTTTTAGCTGTCTATCTTTATCTCTTTTTTATATCCACTCAGCACTATTCCGCTCTTCGGTCTTGTATTTTGTTTTATTGCAATACATTCTGACCATCTCAAATTAAATTCCAGCTCTCTCTCTCTCTCTCTCTCTCTCTCTCTCTCTCTCTCTCTCTCTCTCTCTCTCTCTCTCTATATATATATATATATATATATATATATATATATAAAAACGGGATGACCCATGTCACTTTATTTAGGCACGTTTGATTTTGTTATTGTAGTATATTCACGTTTGATTTAATGTTTGTTTTACTTTATCACATTTATAAAGCAAGTTTATTTTGGCATGCTACTTTGTTGTAGATTTGCACAGATCTCACTGGCACGTTGATGTTCTCCTGTTCTCAGCCCCTGTAGGTGCTAATAATTAAGAAGCTGAGCACCTGGTATAAAAGTTCCTGATTTCATCCATTCGAGAGATTGGATTTGGTCGTTATGATGTGAACTCGGGTTTGTCTGGAGTGGAGGTTGGACGCACAGTCAGCAGGAGCAGAGAATGCATTCGACTTGTTTGTGTTCGGCGGTGGGTTGGGGAGAAAAATGAAAGAAACAGCCGCTGACATTTAGAGCGAGGCTCCTGTTGTGCTTCCTGTCTCCCTCCACGTGTGTGTGTTTTTAACTGTTTTAGAAATTAGTATTTAAAAGGCATTGGGGTTTTAGAGAAGTGCTGGAGACATGGGAGTTTTAAATGTATTGGTTTTTTTGTTGTTTTAGTAAGCCCTGTCTCCGTGAATGTCTCAAGCAGCACTCCACTTTGTTTTTAATTATAATTGGCCATGTATTGTTTTTTTATTGAACAGAGCAAGCCCAATGCCGTGACTGTATTCTGGACTTCTCCTATTTGTTAAATGTGGTTAACCACCTGTATTTAATAAAACGATATTCATTGCCCTGCATATTATTGTGGTTTTAGTTTATGTCCTTCTGGTATTCTGTCTGGCTGATCCCACCCCGATCGAAAAGAACGAGTACCTGATGTCTAAACTATTAAAAGCTCTTTTTGATAAGAAGATTCCTACCCTACTGATGCACCTCAGGAAGAACTATTATACTCCAGTTTTTCCATCCTCCCCAAACGCAAGCGTGGGGCACCTCAGCAGCTCCCACCTCCCCATTCTGTTTCAGTAGCGGCACCACCACTTCCACCGACTGAACACGCTGCTTCTGTTCTGGAGCCTCGCACTCGCAAACACCGCTGCTCTGCAACTGCCTCAGCTTCCTTAGGCTCAAAACCACCTTTCCCCCTTGCTCTGTAGCCTCTGGTGTGGGCAACTCTAGCCTCCTGACTAGCCTTGAAGCCTTGCTTAAGCCTATGACAGATACTATGTCATCTTTTAATACCAGGCTTTCTGCCCTTGAGTCCCAGCCTGCCGCTGCTTTCCTTCAACTTCCTTCTATGCAACCTGTCTCCACCATCGAAGATTCAACTCCGGAGCACAGCCTGGCCACAGCCACTCCTGCTATACCTCGGCATCTTACGAATTCATTGTAAGGACATTAATTTAGTTACGGTCCTGATCGCTACTTCAGAATTAATAGATCAACGTATTGTTGCATGTGGTGGTGTAACTCTAAAAGCTTCAGATCTTCGGCTTTTAAATAATCTAATTTTGGGGGAGTTTGTTTTGGCATTTTCTGCTTATACAGACGTCATTTGTTCAGCCTACCCTCACAGATGAGAGGAGCTTAACCACTATAATTCATATGTAGTAGAGCTGGCAGTTAGATATGGTGGAACCATGTTCTACCAATATGATAAGTTTTTCAGCAAAAGCAGCAGCAATTCTGGAAACTGATACTATTATTATTTACTGGGCGGAGCCAGATATCGATCTGTTTCATAGGATTTTCGGAGGTTTAAGATCTTTTGCCTGCGCTATTTGTGCCTCCGCCAGTCATTCTACTGACCTCTGTCCAAAATCTGCATCTGTCGCCTCTACTAGGGATGGGTTGGTATACTGGTTTCTCGGTTTACCGTGGTTTAGGTACATTACGGTATTAATACCGTCGCTTTTATTCTAAACTGCATTTTTTCAACCTCAAACACGCATCTTCTAAATCAAGTAATGGTACTTGCAGCCTTAGCAAAGTGTCATAGGAAAATCTTTTTGTGAACTGATACTGTATTTTCATAATAATTTTGAAGGAAACTGTCAACGACACAGAATACACGTTTCAATTGCTGCGCCGGCTGCACGCATCTTTTAGAGAAACGCCTTCTCCAAACCTTGCAGCGCAGGACACAATTTCAACGTGCTATATTTACATTTGTCTGGATTATCAATAGTCAATTTAATTTAACAGGTAAACATTAACTTTATTGTAAAATTATACATCACTTATTATGGACTTTGTACATGATTTATTTATTTATTTATTTTTTAAATGATTTATTTATTTAATATAGCGAGGACAAGGCTGTTCACGGCCTCATTGTATAATGATAAAATGTCGTTCGCCTCCACTAACAAGGTGGCAGCAGTAGTTTTAGTGGTTATTTGCATTACGATTAGCAGGTCACTCGTGATCTTTGCATCGTCCCCTCGGTTCACAGCCACAGCCAGCCTCCTGCAGTAACATTTCAAATCTGTGCTGGGCTTTGCAGAATCTCTTAACTAGGTTTACATTTAGATAAATATTTAACTGGCTAGCTAAATCTGGAGTTTCTATGCAAACGAGCTCCACCTGCTTTGTGCTTTCACATGATTTGATTGGCTATTGTAATGCTAATTGGGGAATATGTAGATTTCAGCATTAAAAGGCTAATCAAATTGTGTGAAAGCACAAAGCGGACGGAGCTCATTTGCATACAAACTCCAGATTTAACTGTCCGGTTAAATATTTAGCTAAAAGTTAAATCTTGTTATTAGATTTATAAATTATATCTGAATGTATACATTTTAAAAAATATATATTTATTTTGACAACATTTATAAATCTGAGGAAAAATATAAGATTTAAGTTAAATCTGGAAAAAAGACTAAAATAAGTCTTTTTTTTATAAATCTAAAATATTAAATCTGGCTAAAATATTAATGCTTTTTTTAACACATGGCACCCCATAATGCAGAGAAAGCCGCACGAATATCAAACAAAAGATGCAATCAAGACTTTTTATTTTACACCATGAAAAGAACTACAGTATTAGAACATTGTAAGAAATTATTAGTTTTACTTATTATTTACAATAGTCTTATCTCACAATCAGACAGCAAGTGAAACATAGCAATCAAAACGCAGCGATCAAAACGATTTAATAAAAAAAAAAAAAACTGCAATGAGTTTACTGAGGCAAGCATGGGCAAAGCAGAGAAACGCTGCGTTTTTTAATAAATATATATATATAATTGTGAGAGTGGGTGGAAAAAGCACAGCGAGCTACACTATGCTAGAGCAATACCACATGGAGTGATTGCAATCTCTAAACACAGACAGCCTCGGAGCCGGCATAACTGTATTAAACAAACACAAAAAAAAAATGTTTTTTAAAATGGAATAAACAATTTTCTGAAATCCCAACCTTCAGTGATACAGCGTTTTTCCTCTTTCACATAACCTGCAGTGCAGCTCCTAACTGCTGCATGATACATGGAGACAATCGTCTTGCTAATCTGTTTACAGAAATATTACGTTATTTTATTTAAACAAGTCCTTTGACACGGTGAAACTAATTTAAGCACAATTCCACTTTACTTTTCCCTATACAGCCCTCTTGAATTGAAAGAACTGAAGCACTGACTGGCTGCCAGTGTTACAGACTGCAGAGGGAGGCAGGTTGAAATGAGAGATCAATTCTCATTGATTTCAAGCACATCGCTTGCAACGAATACTGCCTAATATTCGTGAAAATGAAAGACACTATTCGTTCATTGCATATCCTAATACAAATTCTTATTTGGGAAAACCCCTAATGGAAACATGTCCGGAAGCCGTACAGCATGCTTATTAGGCTGCAGCAGTGAAAATCCTGTTTCTAACATAACCTGGCACAACTTTCTACTAACTGAAGGTCGTACCAAGCAATTATTGGCAAGCTTCTTTGACCTCTTCATTAAACACCATATCCAGTGAGCAGTCGGGCTCTACCACTAGGCATAAGTTAGTTAGTATTCATCAGTTTAAAAATTCTCTGGGGATAATTTAATTTTAATTCCTTAGGTCACTTATTTGTTGCGCATGGACGTGCGCAGGAATACAAATTTGACCGCTGTTGGGGGGGCACATTAAACTATATAGGTGTGCATGCGTACGTTGATATGGTTATATAAATAGATAGCATTATGCTTGCCATTTCAGTGAAAGTCCATACACTGTGACATCTTTCTGCAGTTGCAACTGTAACAGGAAGCATGGCAAAAAGCAACAATAGGTTGAATATATCTGGATACAGTCCCAGATCGTGTTCTTTACAGGCCTTCAAGAGCAAAAACATTGCATTGTCCGATTCCCGAGAGTTAAAAATAAATCACATTGCATTTCAGGAACTGCATAGAAATTCTTGATTCAGCTTCACAAGTGCTTTCCCTTTAGTATATTAACAGTTTTCAGGTTTTCAGTTTTCAAGATAGGAAGCGGCTTGGAGTATTTCTGCACTTTTCTGATTAAATTGTCTGTCAATCTCACTTATATTTATCTTGCAAAGGTTAAAAAACATAGCATTCTGCCTGTGCGTGTCCCATAAAAATGTTGCCATTTGCAGATCCAGTTTATTAGCACCTGGGACTTTTTGTCCGTTTAAACAGCTTTCTACAACACTTACTACACTGGCTAAATTCAATGTTCTCCCTCTGCTAATAAAGTGCTAGCATAAAATAGCATAATTTTAAAAATGTGCTGGTTTTCCACTAATTGTACTACTACAGCTGGACTCAAACATTAAGTGGACATGAATACATGCGCGAACGTGTGCAAACCGAGTACACTCATGTCCATTACTGTACTTTATGAGGCAATACATTCAGCTTGTGCATGTCATTGATAAGCAGAAATCAATATGCCCCTGGTCTTGTGGATCATGACTTAATCCATTTCATTTTTATGACTAATTTTACATTTCTTTTAAAATGCTTCTGACCTTAACTAAGCCTGTGACGCTAAACCCTGGATACAGTACCATGATTGTCAGCACTATCTCCAATGGGGACTCCACAAGATGTAATAACACATTAAATTGTACCTCTATTAAATATTTACAACCAAGCTCTATATATTATATCATTAATATTACCAAATGCTTGAGGGTTTATTTCCAAACACAACAATCACATAATAAATTGCACACATACAATTATGGATTTGCAGCATTTGACTGATCATTTATGTTCAGAACTCTCCAGTGTGAACTGTGATGCACAATACATACAGTATAGTAGTGAATACACTAGAGTAGCTGCATTTGAACAACAAAAAAAAAGTAAACACAGAGCCAGTGTGTTTACCCCAGTGTTTTGTTTACATGTTGAAATCCCTAGTTAGCTGAGTTACAAGTATCTGGGAGATCTTGTTGTTCATGATTATCAGGCTATTATCTTGTTTATATTAAGGGATGACATGGTTGAATCGATTGTATGGGAATGTGCCATTCTCCTCCTAATGACGCCATTTGAATCAATGCACATTTTTAAACAAGGTATAAATATAAATACATTTATGAATATATTCGTTTTATTAATAATCATTAAGATAGCTAGCCTAATATAAACGTAACTAAAGGAATTATGTTTTTTTTTTTTTTTTTTAATTGTTAAAAATATAATAGCCTAATAATAATAGCTTGTTTTATGTATTAGAAGTCTGTGTATATGTGTATAATCAAGGCTGTAGCCAGCTATGAGGAATCCAAGGCATGGGTTAATCTCATCCAAATAATTATTTACGCTCTCTTACACTTTGCTTAGCCACAGTGCATGGTCCTGTGCCTCGAGATTTTTTATGGTTGACTACTGTCCTGATAATGTATCTACAATCTTAGGAATGTTTATCATAATAGTAGAGAATTTTTTGCACCACAAATAAAAAAATAAATAGTAAACCAAAAACTTCCTTTAAGATATACAGGACTACAATCTAAATGGAGGGATCTAATTTCCATTGCATATCTATGTTCCCTCTAAGACTTTCATTTAGTTAGCCACTGTGGCTAAAGTAACTTAACATTTTTTAGCCACACTGGAAAAACTTAAGCCACTAAAAATACTATAAACAAGTTATAAACACACTGTTTCAGCAAGGCAAAAAAGACAAGTATTTCAACTGAAGACAGGTATATATTTAAATGCCAGACACTACCATTTAAAATACACATAAATATTGTATTTAAATTGCACTATAACTCTGCTTCCCATTTAATAAATGCCAAACTTAGACTTCCTAAATTCTGAACAGGTTTGCAGAGATATTCATGTACTAATCCGTTACATTATTTTCACTGTGACGCGGTTTTCTTTCCACTACAGAAAGGTAAAGGAAAACTGTGCCAGTAGACTGTGCTATTAGTGTTTGTTAATATTAATGCCTCTCTGACCAACCGCAAATCAAATTACACAAGATTGTACTAATGTGATTAATAATTAGTAAGATTGTACAGCCACTACTGTGTTTAAAAAAGCCTTTTTTTTTTGTTTTGTTTGTTTACCGTGTTCTTTCACCTGGGACTACTGACAGTAATATTGCACCGATTCTGATATTAAAACTCAATGAATCATAGTGAGACAAATCCTTTTTAAAATAATAAATGTTTGTTATTTTATTAAATTGTTCCTCTTTCGAATTCACTCTGTTACTATTTCTAAAATATATTTCAACACATTTTGAAGAGATAGCAAACAACGAAAAAAATAAAACAAAACAAAAAAAACAACAACTTATCAGCGATCTTTTGAAGCTGCATGTTTCTGGCTTGTCATCTGTGAAAATGTATGTTTGAAACCATGACTGCTTCCCCTCCTTGTGACTAGTATTTTAGTTTTAGTTGTGTGCATGGGTGACTGGTATTCCTTGGGCTACATCTTTCGGAACATGATTCTGGTAATTAACTGTAACATTTTTTTCCATTTGGATGCCAAACAAGCTGCGCTATCTGCTGACTCTTTCTAATTAGAGCCTCTGTCCTCCTGCCAAACACAATGTTTGTGGCATGCATATGTTACGTGATCAAGCTAAAGAGCTTTCAATTGGGCAAAATTAAATCAAACTAAACAGTCTCTATTGACTCATCTAGCAGCACACATTGAATGTGCTGGCAGTCTTACACAAGTACATTTTTCAAAGCCTTCGCCACCATAGCGAACTTGGGGGAAAATTGTTATTTTAAAATCAACTTTACTGTGAAAAAAGAATAGATATTAAACTAAATTTGATGGTAAGAGCTAACAATCCTGAAAAAGACAGGACATTTTCAGGTAAGGCTGCCACTGCACAATTACCTGGTCCATGTTCAAGACACTGACAGGCAACACTGTCTGTACACATCCGGTGAGGTCCTAAAACCATATAATACATATATATAATATATATATATATATATATATATATATATATATAATATATATTATAATATATATATTGAAATTAACTGTACCGAGTCCACCTAAAGAGGTGGTCTCAGTCCGTTTGGCAAATGCACCAAGTCTGGTTCACTTGCTAAATGTCAAATGTGAACAACTGCTGGACTTGGTCCTTTTGCACATAGGAAAAGAACTATACAAAGTAACCTTATTTGGAAGTAAACATTTGCGTGTAGTTTAGTTCATTTTCTGTGGAAACAAGTAGAGCAAAAAACAAAATGTACTGGGGAAGAACATTGGAGTTATTGGGGAAGTATATTGGTGTTACCAGGCATCCCGGGAAAACTGGGATTGTCACATTTTTCAGCATTCATTTTTTGTCACAGTAAAACTGTAATTGTCATGGACCAAGCGTTTTTCTATGGGATGCTCCCCCAGGACCAGGTTTTTTTTGGCTGTATTTGACTCTCTTCCTATAAAAAAAAAAAAAAAAAAAAAATCACAACAAAATCTATTTTGGACAGTAGCATCTTGAAATTGTGTCTTGGGGAACATTATAAAGTACTTCAGAAACCTTTATTATTATTATTATTATTATTATCACTATTATGTATTTTTCTTAGTGTTTTCAGAGACCTGAGGAACCTTACGATACTTTTTGAAAAATATTGATGATTTAGCAAATTACAGGACATACTTTTGAGTTATTTTATGAATTGAGGCCTGTAACAGGGAGAGGTCTGTGCTGACTCTGCTGGCGTGTTCATGGGCTGCAGGAAGAGGGCGGCGGTCGTCCAACAACTGCCTGTGAGTCATGGCAGTGACACGGGGAGGTGGATAAGTGGGTGTGTGGACTTTCCCCCTCTCTGAATGGCTGAGAGGCGCGTCTTGGGAGATTGTTAGCCCTATAAATTAACGCTCTGTTGTTTCCTCAGATCTGCCCTTTTAAACGCGCAGAGTGCGCGGAAACGCTAGTCCACGACCAAACGGAACGAAGGTTCAGAGCGAGACAGTGAGGGAGGGGAACCCTTGGGCAGATCCCTGAATAAGGATAGCTGAGCAGGCTAGGTAGCCAGCAGCGTAGGATGGTGATCCGGGTCGCACGGGCAGTGGGAACCGGGATATTGCTGCAGAGTGCAGCACCTTTTCTTTGTAGTTTTGTTACTGTTTTATTTTTCCTGTTTCTTTGTGCCTTCGATTTTTGCAGTATTGTTTTGAAGCACCTGCGACTGCGCCTGAACTGTTTACCATTGCTTGGTATTCCCGTGGTTCTGTTTACCATAGTTGGTAAGCAGATCACGACCAACAGCGCCCTCTGCGGACTAAAGAAACCCAACGAACCCCTGAAATAAAACTGGGCACCTGTGTGGTGTTTTCAATTACACCTGTCTGTCTCCTGGTCAGTGAATTACCCACACCCCTTCCACAAGGCCTTTTGTTAAAATCAAACACAACACATGGTTTAGAACAGAACATTTATTTAAAAAATAAATAGTACTGAGAACACCTGTATTATATAAAATGAATCACTGTCAGAAAATTCTGATTTACCAGAATCAGGATGCCAGTATGTCTGCCAACAATGAACTAATCGTCTTGCAATCTTGAAATTAAATTCTGGAGAGTGGGAACATTTATATTATTGTGTGGAAATCAATTTATGTAC
Organism: Polyodon spathula; assembly: GCF_017654505.1. Taxonomy (NCBI): domain Eukaryota; kingdom Metazoa; phylum Chordata; class Actinopteri; order Acipenseriformes; family Polyodontidae; genus Polyodon; species Polyodon spathula. The sequence goes on along the minus strand of NC_054559.1, from coordinate 5,361,925 downwards.
ATTAATCCCTTAAACTCGGAGCTATTTTCGCCAAATTGCCTTTCCCCCCTGTAAGCATGTTATTTATTTCAGAATTTAAAGCACAAATTTTATTTCATATTATGTTGGAATCTAGAATAAAAAATACTCTCACAGATGCGAAAATGTGAGAAAAAAAAGGCATTTACAAAAATGATCAGTTTATTGAAAAATAAACCATGAAAATATGTATATCAATTTTTTTTTAGAAGTTTATATGATAGCGTTATATGTAGGGTAGTTTCACACAAAATTTAAGCCCAGTAGCACCAAAAATAACCAGAATACCAGAATGCGAATATTGTTAACAATTTTGGATGTTTATAGGCAAAAGTGTTTTTTTTAATCCAAACATTATTGGAGAACAGAAAAAAAAGGTCTTGAATTGAAGCCTGACTCCTCTTCTTTCAAACAAAGAATCATCCCGAACAGACTTTCCTGGACTGAGTTATAAGCCAAAACATCAGACTGTGTCTGCAGTGCATGTCTGTGGACACGCCCCTCTTTGAAGTTTGATGTGTGTATGGCTCTAAAATCCTTATTTGGCTGAGTATTGCATCCAATTTGCTTTTATTAAAACATGAATACAATCAATTTGTGATTCAGAATAATTTTTTGCTTTATGAAATTAAATAAAGAAAACGTAATTCAGTCCAAACATACTTGCTAAAACTGAGCCCATCTAATTTTTGTGCAAGACACAACAAAAATAATAATTCAACTAAAAATATTCAAACTATGTCCGACTTGATGCACCAGGCCAATAGAGAGACCTTTGGTTCTGTGGTGCAGCATTTCAGTAGCTTAGGTTTTGCTTTTGATTACCGTATATATCATGATTTTAAAGCACAGCATTACTGGAGAGTATACTAAACTGCTTTACACTACCAAGACCTGACCTGACCCCAAATTATATATATATATATATATATATATATATATATATATATATATATATATATATATATATATATATATATATATTTTTTTTTTTTTTTTTTTACATATGTTGATAAGTTGACAGCATGACTTACCTGATGGCGAATTACTTCACATTACACATCTGTCAAACAATTTGGTGTAAAATGAAAACCAGAGATGGTATTTATAATATTCTTTCTGATCCTACTTCCTGAGAGTTGTGGCTACCACCGATACGTGTAGATCAATAAATTACATGTATGGAGACATTTCTGCTAGTGATCTCTCAGACTACTTTACCACCAAAATCAGTACTATTCACCTACACCTCCTGACTCTCCCCCAGACTAGCCCCCACCCCTAGCTTCCTATTCCACCTCCACTTGCTCCTAATGCCCTCCTTACTGCTTTCCTCCCCACATCCTTACCTGAAATATCCTCCATTATTGCCAAAGCCCACCCTACCTCTTCCCCCCTGGACCCTGTCCCTGCCTCCCTCACAGCCCCACTCCTCCCTCTTATCCTTCCTTACCTAGTAGGGATGAAACGATTTTTCAATAGTACAATATATCGTGATTATTGTATTGTGGACATTTTTTAATTATTCGATATTTGTAGAAAATGATCACATACTCACTGAACATGGCTGGAATCAGAACAGATGCTTTTCTCTCCAAATAAGGGTAAAATCATCGGTGTGTACTAGGGCTGCTACGATTAAATCAGAAATCAATTTTTTTCGATCGATTCCATTCCTCATTATATACATGGATATAAATACTGGATAATCAATTCAATAATTAGATTTTTGTAATGCACATAGGTAATATAATTACTTAAGTTTATCAACGAAACTGCACCAACTGTGCCACCTTGTATCCAGAGCAGGACGACAGGCAAACAGCCTGTATTCATGGCAAACAGCCTGTAAATAAATTGTGCACATTGAAAAAAACTGACTGTATATAGTTTGCGCTGCTTTGGAGTTTCAAAATGAACTGTGAATATTTAACAATATTCAATAACATTAAAAATAAATAAATAAATGATTAGTGATGTTAAATGTAATTTTGGAGTAAGAATCAGCTAGCGGGTATGCAATTTGTGGTAAGTAAATCAATTTGTTATTATTATTTATTATTATTATTATTATTATTATTATTATTTCTGCATTGTCTGTTTCACAGATGGCGAAGGTTAGGTGGTACAGTATTAAAAAGATACAATGCATGATGCTGCAGCTGTCACTGAATTAAAAAAAAAAAAAAAATCATAAACTCGTATATGGTTTATATTTCTTACATTCCAAAGTACTGTAATCTGTTTGTAATAAATATTTTAGTAACACTCTTTTTGTAGTATGTTAAACTTGCTTTAGGGTTGTTGCGAATGTTATGTTTTTTATGTACCGTCACGGGAAGAGCAACACACGGAAAATGTATGGTGTAATCATCGATATTTACTTGCACGATTATCTTTTGTGTGCCCAATTAATCGATTGCTATTTGAGGCTTAACCGACAGCCCTAGTGTGAACAATTTCAAAATGGTCACTTTAATAACTTTTTTTTTTTCCCTGTGCGGCTACTTCCCTATACTGTCCTCTGTTCCACCCTCAATTACCAGTATATAATTTCAATACATCCATTAAAATGTACATGTTATAGGCTATTATGCCACCAGAAAAACAGTCTTTGTTTGCAGACTACTTAAAAAATAATTGAGAATAGTTAACGGTATGTGTGTAAAACAAGTACTTTAAATGTATTGAAAGAAATACAGATGCATCATATTTTGTCACTATGTACATTTTCTAAGTACATTTAAATAAATAAAATGTGTAGATAAAGCAGGATGAAAAAAACTTGCAATCCCATTTTGACAGATTTAAATAAAGGGATCATTCTTTGCATTTATTAATGATGGTAATATAAGGACAATTTAATTGAGATTATTTTTCTTCCACTTGTGTGCTAGTAATTTGTTTTCATTCTTGCTAGAATCTTGCTCTTTTTTAAAGTCTGTAGCTTCCTTGTGGTGCAGACCATATCCCCTAGAGAAAACAAAGACAGAACTTGTTATTTTTTTAATTTTCATTCATTTAATAAAGTAATTGAAAAATAACCGCTACTATCATGATAATCGGTGTATTGTGAAAGAGTGGGCTCTCAACTATTTGTATCGTGGAAATTTACTATCGTTTCATCTCTATTACCTGGACTCCCTCTTTAACTCCTCTCTCTCCACCGGTATCTGTCCTGCCATCTTCAAATCAGCTACCATCATCCTCTGTTAAAAAAACCCTCTCTTGACCTTGCTGGCCTTGTTAATTACCGCCCAATCTCTCTCCTCCCGTATTTCTCTAAGCTCCTTAGCATCTAGTCCACTCGCACCTATCACACTACATATCCGCCAATTCACTTTACCTCCGATTTCAATCTGGCTTCCATCCCTCCTATTCTACTGAGACTGTCCCCCTCACTGTCCAGAATCATCTGGCCAACACCTCCCATGCTGGCATCTCCTCAGTTCTCATTCTCCTTGATCTTTTTAACAGAGGCAATCACCCCATCCTCATCTCTGGCACAGCCCTTGACTGGCTGCAGTCATACCTATCTGCACGCACCTCTGCTGTTGCTCACTCCCCCTCCCTTCTTACTGTCGGTGTCCCCCAGGGCTCTGTCCTTGGACCGTTGCTGTTCTCCCTGTACACCTCACCCCTTGAAGCTCTTTTTCCTCATTTAACTTCCCCCATCATTTCTTTGCTGACAACACCCAGATACCAGCTTGCTTGGTTGCTATCCAGTTTTGATATCTCCTCATCAACCCATCAAAAAATTAAATCCTTTTCTTCCCCTCCCCCTTCTTACCCCTCCCCTCCCCCACCATAGCATTCCGTACCTTTCTGCTCCCTTTCTGACCATATCTCGGCCATAACATGCACCTGCCTTTTCCACCTGTTCAACATCCGCAAAATATGTCCCTCCATGTCCCTCCATTTCCTTTTCACTCTTTCATTTTCACCCGCCTCGACTACTGTAACTTCCTCCTCCTTGGCCTCCCAATTGCAATGCCTCTGCCCATATCATATTCAACCTCTCCCTTTCCTTCCACACCTCCTCTCTCCTCCTCCAGCTACACTGGCTCCGTCTATTATCGTTGCCTGTTCAAATTCCTTACCCTTGTGTACAAATATCTCCTTATCTGGCTGCACTGATCACCTCCTATGTCCCCGTCCGTTCGTCCCTTATGTTCCCAATCACTATTGTCGCTCTCTGTCTCTTCTCCACTCTGTGCCCAATCACGTTCCATTCCTTTTCCCTTCTTGCTCCCTGTGACAGGGTCTTCCTCGGGTCACACGCGTGGGTAGCCGCTGTTCAAGCATACAGAGAGACATAGGTTGGTGTTGAAACGCCGGCACAGGCGCGCAGGATTTATTAACAACAAAAACAGAAAGTGAAAGTAAAATAAAGGCGGTCATGTGACGTTACCAGCGATGGTAACGCACAGAGGACAAATACAGTAAACCGTACAAAAAGTGCAAAATAAAACACAATACCCCAAACTATAACTCAAAAGGTGCCGTGAAAACGGCAGGCCTTGCAGCAGCCCCGATCACAGCGATCGCCATGCTTTTATCTTGACGCTCTGAGACACGCCCACCTGCCTGCTGGAACAGCTGATTGCTTTCAGCTGCTGCTCCACGCAGACCGGTAATCGTCCCCAGCGGAGCGCCACAGCAGCTAAACAATTAAATCAATTGTAACAATTAACACAAAAACATACAATAAACTACATATTCCACTGTGCAAGGCTTACGCTTTGCCACACTCCCCTTCATTGGAATAGACTCCCACTTATCATAAAACAGTCACCCACACTGTGTAGTTTCCGCTCCTCCCTCAAAACGCATTTCTTCTCCCTAGCCCATCCTACTGGTACTTCTAGCCCCTGACCTCCTCTTATGGCCCTGTTTCCCTGACCCTTTCCTAGCCTCTCGCCCTCTGCTTTCATTTAAGCAACTAATCTGTCTCCATACCCTAGCCCAATAACTTCCATTCTTTTTTCTTCATTGTACTGTTTTGTTTAAAGTGGTAAAGCGCCTTGGCTAAAGATGATATAAAAATGCAAATAAATAAATACATTTTAAAAAATGAATTTGAGCACATTTTAAAACATTTTTTTTCATTCAGACTAGGTAATTGTAGAGTATATTTAGTATTGCATTTCTAGTTTGTTCCAAATTTTACCAAATAATTAGAGGATTTTTTTTTTTTTTTTTAACTGGACGTCGGTTTTTACTGATTTATACCCAGTTTTTGTCTATTATTTACTATTATCCTGGTACTATTTTCTGGGAAATACACAATCATTTGAAATTAAAATTATGTCTTATTTTGACTCCGACATCTCCTACAACAGATGTTTAGACATCAGGGTCAACTAACATCATCTGTTGTTCTTTTTCACAAACACACTATCACCTGATTATGTTGGCCAATCAAAGTCTGATTTTATTGTGGCAATTGCTGGGTGTAGTAACTACCAGCTTCATCAAAAACTAAATTGAAATACACAAAAATATAATATTTTTAGTGGATGAGAAATGGGTAGAAAATGCAAATCAGTTTATGAATATTCAAAAGAAAACTAATGTTTTGATGTACAAAAAGCAAAACTAGCAGAAGTGGGTCAGATGAGGCAGAGGATGCATAACGCTGCAAATACTGCTGCATTGAGGTATATGTTCGTGCTGACAATAAAATAACATACTGAAAAATAAGCGACACATTAAACTAAACTGAGTGAACTGAGAGACAAGCAATACATTTATATGGCTTTTACACATGCTTTAATAAGAAGAAAGGACAGAATGATTGTTAATGAGTTTATCAGAGCGCTGTGCTTTGCTGTACTGCCACTGTTTATTGCAGAGAGGTATGTATTGGTGACTTTGTGCGACAGAGCTGTCTGTCCATCTGCTAAAAAACTGCTTAAATATTGTAAATATATGACAGAAAATGGTGATGCTTTAGTTGATAAACTTATATGGAATGCACTGATTTAAATGTCCAGTGTGATTTTTGATGCATTTCCCGATGGCTTGCACCACCCAGTTCTGTCAATTTTCTTTTCCTTTTATGATTTCAAGGTGAATAAACCTGGCTTGTTTTGTGTTGACGTCATGTTCATACCTTCTGTAGATACTATTTCCTTCAGCACAGCGATTGCCCAAAACTTTGCAAAGTACCAGCTAACTGCTACGCATCACATTCCACATGTAAAATGTGTATACTGAGATTTTTCCCACCGATTTTTACCGATGTTTCAATTAAAAACAATTTTTTTTCCAATTTTATCATTAATACCAGATTTTTTTTCAAAGGTAAAAACCAAAAACACGGAACACTATGTATATTTCATCATAGAGTGAACATGTCATTCTCTTAATAATCTTCAGATTCTCAGCTCTTTAAAAGGTAAAATATGGTCAGTGCTTGAGTCCCAAAAAAAATGCCTGAACGCACTGTATCATTCAACAACTGCAATTAAAAATGAACTAAAACCCGATTCGCACAGGACTCAAAATCACTACATAAACAAGTGGTTTCGGAATTTTTACTGACATCGGTGAAATTTAGTCCCGTGTGAACTGTCCATTTCTTTTTATCCCAAATAATTCTCAGGAGGTGCTCTGATTTTTTTACAGGACACCGGGACCATCTGTAAAATTTAAAACTCAGACAGCCTGTGTCTTTTTGCCCCTGTGCGAATCGACTGTCAGTGTTGTTAGAATTGATACATATTTCTGGGGTAGTCACCTCAAAGGAACACCAGACTTTACAATAAACCTACAGTTTCTACAGTTTCTACAGTTCACTACAACGTAACAATTGGGCATAAGCAAATGGACAATAGTAAACCCAATGTTCTCTTTAAGACCATTGACCAAATCTTACATCCAGCCACCGACAGATCCAACTCCTGTCCATCCTCCTCTCTAACCTGTCATGATTTCTCCTCTATATTTCAGAACAAAATCAGCATCTATTCTACCCTTGCCCACCACAAACCCAGTTTACTACTTGACCACTTTGATGCTCCTCCAGTTGCCCCTCCTGCCTTCTCCTCCTTCTCCCCTCTCTCCATCATTGATGTTTCCAGCTTACTGTTAAAACTACTGCCACATGCTCCCTGGACCCCTGGCCGACTGACCTTGCCTGTCTCTGTGCTTCTGATCTTGCTCCCTCCATTATGCACACTCTCAATCTGTCCTTGGACTCGGTTCCTGCTGCCCTCAAGCTTGCCAGAGATACGCTAGTACTCAAAAAAACCCTCTCTTGACCCACCTGACTTATCTAATTTCTGTCCCATCTTCAATCTCCCTTATCTCTCAGAAACTCTCGAAAGGGCTGTAGCCATTCATCTGGTAAAACATCTTATGGACAACAATCTGCTTGAATCTCTACAGTCTGGTTTCCGGCTATAGTACTGAAACTGCTCTGCTCTGGATTGTGAATTATCTCCTGCTCAATGCTGATGCTGGTACTCCCTCTGTGCTTGTCCTCCTTGACCTAACAGCTGCTTTTGACACTGTAAATCATATCATTCTTCTTAACCGCCTTCAGAAGTATGCTGGAATCCTGGAACCTGTCTCTCCTGGATGTCCTCTACCTATCCGGATGCATGCAGTTTTCTATGCTCTACACAGTGGCGTTGCAAACCCAGTCACGTGTGGTGTCCCCCAAGGATCTGTTCTTGGGCCCCTTCTCTTCAATATCTACATGCTTCCCTTGGGTCACCTCATCCGCCAACACAGCCTCATGTTTCACTCCTATGCTGACGACACCTAGCTCTACTTAAAACGCCGGGTCTCGGCTTGCATTCAAGTCATCGATACCTGGATGTCTGCCAATTTTCTTCAACTTAACACTAACACATATGAACTCCTTTTAGTAGGATCTAAAACTCAACTTAAGAATCTAAATATAGCTGCCCTGAACCTCGGAAACTGTCTACTGCTGCCTTCCCTCACAGTACGAAGCATTGGTGTACTTCTTGACAGCAACCTCTTCTTTGATGCCCAGATCTTCTCCGTGGTCAACTCTTCTTATACCATCTTCGAAACATCTCCACAGTCCATCCCTATGGTGGTCTCCTGGCACGCACCATAAACCGACTGTGGCTAGTTCAGAATGCCGCTGCCAGGATCCTTACCAGATGTAAAAAACATGATCACATCACCCCCCGTCTTGCCCAGCAGCACTGGCTACCTGTAAAGTTCAGGATTATTTTCAAAACTCTCCTGCTCACCTACAATGCACATCATCACACAGGTCCCGAGTACCTCCTCAACCTGCTTACTCGCTATGTCCCTGCCTGCAAGCTGAGAATGTCCTGTGCAATGAAAGTACTTTCTTGTCTTGTGTATTAGTCACCTGAACACACCCTGTCACTAGTTCATTTGCTACACCAATGTACCAACTTAGGAAATTGAATATCTGGCATTCTGAGGTCAAATCCTGAGCTGAAATAGGAGAACAGCAAACATAAAAAGTTGAAAAAAAAAATGGATATTACGATAAAATAGAACATAAATGTAGCATTTACAGTAACTGGAGGCAACATTATTTCACTCAACCAATCTGAATAAATAAGTTTGCTTTCAGTAATACTAAACTTAATAATTTATTTTTATATTCACAACCTAGAGCATCTACATTTCAAAACTTCCCACAGCTGTTACACAGTTTGGGGAAAACCGAAAAAATAATGACTACCTAATACATGGAAAAATGCAATTCAATGAAATTTGTGTTCTTTTAAAGCTTGAAGACTTTCTACTGAACTGGAAACATCTTTATATAAAATAAAAGTGATGTAAAATTAAATACCTGACTGTCTGTGGCCAGAATTGCTCTGCCTGGTGTAAATCTTTTATAGCAGCAACAAGAATTTGTCCAGCGTTTTAATTTTGTCATGAGTTGAGGTAATGTATTAACATCAAGCCATTTCTTATTTTTTTATTCTTCTGCGGTATACTGTACTTGGTTGGGAGGCAATGGATTTAAAAAAAAGCAACACAGATTTATGTTCTGCAAGACAGATAGATGCATTTCACAACGAAACAAAATAATATATGATATATTTTATCACAGTTCAATAATCAGAATGATATGTACTTAATGCCCAGTCAGCAACACTTCTATAATACACATTATTTTAAACTAATAAGAATGGGATTTGTTATCAAAGCATTTGCAGTCCTTCAAGTTACTTTCTAGTTAGTTTTCCATAACAAATAAACAAAAAAGGCGGTGAACTTCACAGATAATGTCCTTATCCATGTATTAGTCAGTAAAAACACACAAATACTGTACTGTACGACAAAACACTTTACTTATTTTGTGTAATTATCAGAGCAGGAAGTGTGGTATCAAAGCTCTGCTGCAATTATGTCCACTCCACGTTTCTTCCTTAGTACATGTTCATCACAGATTTAGCCTGTGGAATCATGAAGTTTGCCGGCTCGTTGCTGGTTTGCAGTGCAGTTTTACTATATTTCTTTTACCAGTTCTGTCGGTCTTCCATTTCGCCTTCCCACAGAAAATATATTCGTTTTGGAAGAGGTTGCCTTGAGAAATGTTCACACAACCTTTTTCATGAAGGGTTCTCTAGCTGAGCGAACACTGGTTACAGTTTTGATTCTTTGCTTTACGTTTTTGAGCCCTTTCGGTCAGTTTTATTAGTGAATCTGCCAATGAAATCCTCCATTACCTTTTAGAGGCTTTACGTTCTCATCAGTTACAGAAACAATGTGATTTCCACAAATAAAAGACTGGTAGTGAAGTATCATGCACTAGTTGCATGAAATAATTGGCCTGTGATTGGTTCATTTGACTTAATCACCAAAACAAATAACCTGACAGTACTGTTGCGTGTAGAACTAGTTCCTCTGTTTTACATTTTATGTGCGGGAAATTCAGCAGTCTCTGCGAAATTCACGGCTTTTTTTTTTTCCTTCGCCGTTCTATGTGCATTGCACTTAGGCAAGATATTTCCCAAAGAAACTGTACATGCAGATGAAGGTAATTGTTTTGCACGCCTTGTAATGTGTCTTTGGAGAAAATGCAATGGATCGCTATTTAGCTTCAGAATCACACATTAAACGAAAGGCTAGTACAACAGAGGCTGTTGAACAGAACGTAAAATAAACAGCTTTCAGAAAACAAACGGGAAAGTCAGCGCAGACAAAAAGTGTTCTTGACGGTTGTAGCCAAGTTAAATCAGTACTACAGGTACGATCTAGCACAGCCACCTCCCTCGCTTCAAACAACCTGCTGCTTACTTTTTCAACCCAGTTAGAATTGTAGACCCAAATAAGCACGTTTTCTTTGTTTTGGCTCGGTACTAATAAAATACATTACTGGATGGGACAAATAACTTGACAACGAACATGTTGCATATATTGTCTTTATTAAAGTATGCCAGATGCCCTTGGGTAACCGGACCGTTACTAATTGATTTCCACATAACTTGGCAAAGCTTTGCCTTACACTTCGTGCAGTCTCAATGTATGGGCAGTTCCACACCAGAAGGCTATGTATGCTCTGAAATACTGTCTACTAAGATTTATTAAATGTTTAAACAGGTCCGCGAAATGTCAGCAAAATCCAAATTTTATTCCACAACCTACCTGCGAAAAATACGTAAATTTCCCGCTATTTAAACAGACCCCTAGATAGGTAACAGATTTTGGCAACCGCCTGTATGTGTATATCACGTGTGTAAATAGCTGATCTATGTTTTTAAATCTGTCTTTTTGTACATTTAACATGTTTCGACAAAATGCCAATATAAAGAAAATGAGTTGTTATGATGATCTGCAATAAATTCACCCAATGTTTAACTTGTAAACCATCATTCTGTTATTATATACTGGTGTTACGGGCTAAAGAGTTTTTATGGCGTCTGTCAATTGAAGGAAAAAAAGGAAACTGAAGCCGAACTGGACAAAACTCACAAAAACAGTAAACTATATTCAAATATTCTCAAATTACTTTGTTTAAGTCCTACAGTAGGAGAAGTGCAGGGAACTGCAGAATGGTGAAGATAGAGGGAGGAGAGTGCTTGAAGCAGACAGCTTACATATATTGCTTCCCTTGGTCTTGAATTTGGACAGCACCACTGTACAATGTTTTGTATGTACATTAGGCTACTATTGCTTTACAGAAATATCTGTCCGGGCCCCACCCCACACAAACATGGGTAAACATTTCTTATTGGGCATCATTGCTGTGTAAGCAAATTCACTGTGATTCAGTAGCAGAGAGCCCCCTAACAAAAGTTCAGTGTTCTACCAAAAAAAAAAAAAAACAGAAAAAAACCAAACAAGAGAATCCAGTGATAGCGCTAAAAGAGGAATTCTTTTTACTGATGTATGTCATTTATCTGGGTTCAGTCACACTCATCTGTGTCATGGCAGCACATAAATGACAACTGGAGAAATAATGAATGGCTCCTCAACTTCAAGATGAAGAAGAAGAGACTACCTACATAATTCTATATTTGTAGTCATGGAAATATTTTAGACTTTTATATACTTGTGGTTACGAATGAGATTTGTTCACTTGTTTTAACAATTTGTAACCTTGAGCCTGGAACACACGGCCCGATGACATCGCAGAAAGGGATGAATGGATGCATAAAGTACAGTGGCAATCGGGCAAATCAATAGGCAAAAAGATAAGGCCATGGCAGTAATAAATATCTACAATTTTGGCTAGAACTTAAAATGACGTTATCATGAAAACTGCATATGACTGGAAACATGCATGTGTTTTCTCTCTCAATTAAACACACACACACATACACACACATGTACATACATACATACATACATACATGCATACATACACACACGGTATTCCATTGGTTTGTATATAATGTCCATGCTGATATTATTTGAAAACAAGCCCTGACAGCCCCACATTGTGCTTTTTAACTATTGGACAAAATATTTACAGAATACATAAAAACTGCTGCTGTAATTATGATTCATTTATTATTAATAGCATTATCATTAAATTACACTGTGTAACAAATTATTATTATTATTTTTTTGTTCCTGGGTAGTAAGTGTTATTTCCTAATTGCTTATGCCTCAAAAGTATAGAAAATGGCTATTATTCCCCACAAACTTTGATTTTGTGACCAGGACAGTGATATTTTGAAATATCACTATTTCCAATGAGAAAACGGGTGAATGTGTGCTTTTCGTTCACATAAAGTCAGAAAAAAACAACATATGAATCCAAATTAACATGTATTTATACTAAAGCAATACAAAAATGACTACAAAAGATTTAGAAGTGAGTAGTTTTTAGAAATTTACGATTATACTGTAAATTTACAGTATAATCATAAATCTCGAAAAACTACTCACTTCTAAATCTTTTGTAGTCATTTTTGTATTGCTTTAGTATAAATACATGTTAATTTGGATTCATATATTGTTTTTTTCTGACTGTGAACGAAAAGACACACATTCACTCGTTTTCTCATTGGAAATAGTGATATTTCAAAATATCACTGTCCTGGTCACAAAATCAAAGTTTGTGGGGAATAATAGCCATTTTCTATACTTTTGAGGCATAAGCAATTAGGAAATAACACCTACTACCCAGGAACAAAAATTGTGTTACATAGTGTTATCATCCAAATGCTTATAAAGTCAGCAAAAACATGTTTTCCCTTTGTTGTAAATAAAAACATGATTTGGTATAATTTAATTATAACACTATTAATAATAAACAAATCATGAAGCACGCTCCTAATAGCAGCTGTGTTAAGTATTCTGTAAACATTTCATCTAATAGTTAAAAAGTGCAATATGGGGCTTGCTTTCAAAATATATCGCCATGAACATGAATGGAATACCTTTTGTGATCAAGATCATTGACATGGATTTTGCCTAACGTATTTGTAACATTATGAGACTCCCCCACACTATGTACAATGTACACTCTCACGTCTGTATACAAATATTATAACATGTTATTTTAATACTGTAAATATTCGATGGCTACTTGTATTCTTGTAGAGTTTATTTATCTCTGAGGCGAGCAAACAGTACCATAGAAAATGAATGATTAAAGGAACTCACTGAACAATTAACTATAAATAAATTGTGTACTGGGTTGGGGAGTTCTAGCGTAAATTTAAAAGCTTAATAAATGTATAGTGAAGTTTTACATACATGGTATACAGCGACAATAACTAACAACTACAAACACAAGTGACACTTAAAAACGTTTTTATTTATAGCTTACAATCGTAAATCAGCATTGTATATGCAAAGTTATCTAAATACATGTACATTCTGCATGATAAAGTGCACCATTTTAAATGAAGTTTTCTCACAGATGAGAGAGCCATCTCGCTGTACGCTAGTAGTTTCCAGAACAGTGAATAATGCATCCATTCATTTTTCTTCATCTCGTTAACATGCATTTTGATTAACGAGTTCCCCTTATTTAGTCGTTCAAACATGAACTGATGTATGTGACCTGCGACAATTAAGCTTTTTAGTGAGAAATGTGTTTAACAACCTCATCGACTCAATTTCAAAACATTCAGAGATTGGTTTAATTAATACACTTTGTCTGAAAATCACTTGCTCTAAAGCTCTTGTTACTATACCTCGAGTTCGATACAATAACACTGGTCTTTGAAAATCCTACCCTGTGTGCTTTATATGTGATTTCTGTACTGTCTTAAGCACTGAGGGCTACAGGCAATTGACATGCTACACTTTGTATACAGACTACATGAAGTACAAGGTGTACAATATCATTTCCTTGTCTGCTACCCAGCTGTTTTCAAAGGACTGGGCAAGCTAGAAGAACCATATTGGATTAAACTAGAACCAGGAGCCACCCCATATACACTGAGCATGCCGTGCAGAGTTCCAGTTCCAATGAGGAATAAGGTCAGAGATGAACTGGACAGAATGGAAAGTATGGATGTTATATCGAAAAAGTCACAGCCTACGGAATGGTGTGCAGGGATTGCGGTGGTGCCCAGAGTAAACGAGTAATATACAAATCTGTATTAACCTCACTCGCCTTAACAAGTGGGTGAGCCGAGAACACCAAATCTTACCTGCGATAGATCAGACACTAGCATTGCTAACAGATGTCAAAGTTGTCACTAAACTTGATGCTCATGACGGTTTCTGGCAAATACCTTTAGCCAGTGATTTGTCCCTCCTCACTTTACCCGATTTGACCGCTACTACTTTAACCATCTAGCCTTCATCCTCTTGCCTGCTCTTGAACATGATCAGAAGAGCATGCCACAAATGCTGAACAGATTTGTGGGAATGCTATGCTATGCTGTTGATGTGTTGGTGTATGGTCGTGACAGACAGGAACACGGCAACAGACTGCATTGAGCTCTAAAGAGGTTTGAGCAAATGGGACTCACATTGAACGAAAGGTGCAAGTTCGTAAAAAAGATCAAATAGTTTTCATTGCACAAATCTCACAGACTTGAACCAGACCAGACTAAAGTCAAAGCCTGAACCAGCCTGTGGCGGATATTCGTGGAGTCATGGGAATGGCAAATTATATTATAAACTTTTCCCTACACTTTGCTTTCTTTACTCAGCCCCTCAAAGAGCTACTGAGCAAGAAGAACGAGTGGTGTTGGGGAGACAAGCAGCATCAAGTATGTCAACAGCTCAAGCACAGCTCTCCTAAAGTCCTTGCCCAGCACTTGCCAAAAGCTGAGATAAGAGCTATGGCTAATGCGTCCTCATGTGGTCTGGGAGCCGTATTGACCCAGAAACAACCTGATCACAGCTGGCAACAATTATCTACATTTTAAGAGGCAGAGAAACAATATGCTCAAATTGAGAAGGAGGCAGTAACTGTTACATGGGCATGTGAGCACCTAACTTCATATCTACTCGACCTAATGTTTATTTTGATAACTGACCACCAGCCACTGATAGCACTGTTGGCCTCGTTAGACAAGCTACCTTCAATAATCCAATATTGTCAGCAGGGTTGGCCTGAGAAACATAAAGTGCAACATGATATAGTCCCCTTCTGGCAAAAAAAAGAAAGAAGATCGAAACACGGCAGGTAATCCCTTACTAGAAAGCCAAAGCCTGTTTATTCCAGTTGCTCTGAGAAACAACCAAACACCAAGGCATTGCTAAGTACATGGCACAATCTCAGTAAGCTATGTGGTGGCCCGGATGTATATACAAATCTGCCAGATGGTAGATAGCTGTGAAGCTAGCCAAAAACATAAAATGACTGTGATGGGGTGCCCGCCACTTTTATTATTTATGTACAATTATTATTTTCATTGTGTTATCAGTATGATTTGAATATATTTTGTGTTTATTTAAAAACATGTTGTTCTGTTTGTTTGTTCATTGTTTGGCAGCAGGGATGGGGAAGCCCCATCCCACAAAACCCTGTGTAGAAGTTGACCATCTCCCGAGTTGATTAGTTGATTAATTTGTTGCTACTCAGGGGATGGTCACCCGTATAAAACCTTAGTTTTCCCTGTTTCAGGGTGGTTTTGGAGAGAGCGAGAGTGAGAGTGAGATAGGAGAGAAATAAAGCAAAATAAAAGAAAGACAAAACTACAGGATCAGTGAAAGTGATTGCCCAGCCTGACTTAGGTTTTGTTGTGTGCTTTTTTGTTTAGTTTAAACTTTTATTTTGCTTGGTGACCAGTGTTTCTGTAGAACCTTTTTATTTATTTGTGTTGAATGCAGTGTGCATTTTCACCCACGTACCTCTGTCTGCGGTGTCCTGTTTCTGGTCTAACGTCACCACCTATGCCAATCAAAATCAACCTTGCCACAATGACATACAAGGAACAATTGATGTCAACACCTGTTCCTGAACAACTTTTTTCAATGGGTTGAGATTGAACTTGTCTTCTTGAAGAAGTGTACCACCTTTTAATGGTGGATTATTTATCCAGATACATCTATTAGCCACGTCAACTGATGAGGTCATCTAAGACCTTAAAGAGATTTTTGCAAGACGTGGAGTTTTGCAATTTGTGGTTTCCTACAATGGTCCACAATTCTCAGCAGTATCTTTTAAAGATTTTGCAAAGGACCTAGAGTTCACGGACATCACTACCAGTCCATGTTACCCCCAATCTTAAGGTGAGGCTGAGCATGCTGTTGCGATGATTAAGAGTCTTTGGAAGAAAGGCTCTGATCCAAAAAATGCATTGATGACATATGACAGTCCATGCAGTGCCTGTTTTTCTCTAGCTGCAGCAACAACTGTGCATTCCACTCTCGCAGTTACCTGCTGATCTGAACCCCATGGTCTGAATCTTAAAGTTTTAGACGAGAGATGCAGGTAGGAAGTAACCGACAAGAGCAACGGTACAACAGATTACATCACACCCATCTATTACCTCATTATTCAGGACAAAAGGTCTGGATTATAGTAGAGCAATCTTTAGGTTCAGTGGTCCAGTGTGCAGAGACCCCACGGTCGTACCTAGTACAAATTCCAGGTGAGCTGTTCTGGTGGAATCTCCGTCCAACAGATCTGTCTGCTAACATTGCTACACCTACTGCACAGTAGATAATTCCAGAACCTTCCTGTGGGAGTACAGGCAGTCTGTCTGAGTGAAAATATGCACAAAGCTGTGAAAATGTTAATAAATATCTATTGAGTGTTCTGCGAAGCATCTTATATGTTTAGTATTTGTATTAATACAAATGTAAATCAGGTCACTCTAGCAGTCTATTTATGATAATTATAATGATGCTGTAGCTGCAGAATAAGGCAAATCTGTGAAATCTGCAATTTTTGAGGAATTCAGTTCTCCGCATGTTTGGACTGCCTCTAGTCATGACACATCCCCACAAAGATTAGACCTGTGATGGACTGTTTGGCTTAACATGGTGTGGCAGGGCAGAAGCCCTGCTGGTGTAACGTGTGGGTGTGGGGGTGGGGGTGGGGATGACGGACGACTCTGATATGGGATAATGACCCCTGTGTTTGCCTTGGTGTGGGAGTCCACCGCGTAAGACGTCTAAAATCCTAAAAGTACTTCAAATCTCTAACTTAGACCCCGATTGATCACCGGAGGAAGATAGTTGGATATATCATTTTAAGTCCTTTCCTTGCTTGCAGGAGAGCCTTTGAGCATCTGTTTTGATGAGATACGGACCGACTGGAAGAGGCAATGAAAGTCTATTAAGTATTCAACACGTAGTTGACTTATTAACCCATTAATACCTAGCGTTCCATATATGGGACGGTGTGAAAATGTGCATCTCCTCGGATATGTGTTCACTGACATGAAATAATGAAACCTGCAAAATATTCCCCTCTTATAGCTCTATTATTTCTGATTTTAGTATTTGGCTGCCAGGTTTTTTCTTTCCTCGGCATCAAATGCAATCTTTCAAACTGAGTAAAAAACGCGAAGTGATAGCTTAGAGATATTGATGCAAATCTATTTAGCCATTATCTTTCATTTTTATTTTTTCATGAATTTGTGTTGGTTAGGGTGTTCCATAGCTGTACATAACCATTTTATTAAAAAAAAAAAAAAATGCATATTGTCTAAACCGAGCATTGTTTTTGTACTGTCCCATATATATGGACGCCAGGCACAGATGCATACAGGTTTTTTTCAGTGGTAATATAGTTCATTATGTTATTGTTGTTTTGTCTGGTGCCATAATTGTTGTGTCTGGTTCCCTTATATTGTTGATTCCCCATTTACCAGGGAATACAATCTATGAAACCAGTGATCTTATGCAGCTTGTCTGACAGGTAATACCCATTTACTTCTTTAGTACTTCATTCACAATTTAGATGGCACATTCAAAGAAAAAGTACAGTGTTCATGAAGTTGTTAGTATACTAAAATCAGGGGAGTTTGATGAGGCAGATAGTGCAGAAGACAGTGGAGATGAGGACACTGGAGGTAGTGTGAATAACCTGTCTGGAAAGCAGCTGCGAGCAGATGCAGACTTCACTGGGTACAGACATGGTCAAAAGGTTTATGACAACAGTAGTGAAGGTGATTATGCTCCACCTGAAGCTACTGATGCTGAGGAAGTACAGCCAAGTTCTTCTATGGTCACCACCTCAAGCTATTCACTTCGAAAACAGGCAAAATCAGCATGACAAAAGTGGTACAAGGATCAACCAGCAACAGAACAGAAGAAATTTGAATGGAACAGCACTACAGTGCAAATTATTGAGAATGACTGTGCACCACACCTTTGGTTTGAGCAATTTTTTGATGAAGAAGTGATTCAATACCTATGTGACCAAAGCAAGTTCTATGCATCTTTCGAAGGTAAGCTGAACTTCACTGTCAGTCCAGATGAAATGAGGGTCTTTTTAGCAGTGCTGCTTATAATCTCCTATGCTGTTGTACCGAGGAGACGTATGATGTGGGAACAGAGTGAAGATGTACAGTATGTAATGTTGCAGTCTCACAACTGGTGAAACATGATAAATTCGAAGAGATCCTCAGATATTTGCATCTTGCTGATAACAGCAGACTACCTACTGGAGACAAGCTTGGCAAGATAAGGCCATTCTATGAAATGATGAATGAGAGATTACTCAAGACCTTCCAGATTGAACAAAATCTGTGTATAAATGAAGCCATGATTCCCTATTTTGGGAAGCACTCAGCTAAACAATTCATGAAGAGCAAACCAATCAAATTTGGTTATAAGCTGTGGTGTCTGAATAATCACCTTGGATACCTCATTCAGTGCAAACCTTATGCTGGTAAAGGTGTTACATTACCTGAACTTGGCTTGGGTGACTCTGTGGTGACATTATTAATTTCAACATTACCTAAAAAAGTGACATTCCAGCTAACATTTGACAACCTGTTTACATCACTTCCACTACTGCAGTACTTGGGTGACAAAGGAATAGGAGCTACTGGCACAGTGAGAGCTAACAGAGTGCAGGAATGTCCTGTTTTCGATACAAAGTTAATGTCTAAAAGTCCTTGAGGAAGTGCAGACTACTGCTACAATTCTACCAATCATGTAATAGTAACACGATGGAATGATAACAGCATGGTCATGATGGCATCTAATTGTCAGCCAGTAATGCCTATGGGAAAGGCATACGCTACTCTCAGGCTGAGAAGAAGGTGATTGAAGTTGATGAGCCACAGGTAATCTGATACTACAACAAGTACATGGGTGGAGTTGACAGAATGGACCAAAACATTAGCTACTACAGAATATCCATCCGCTCAAAGAAGTGGTGGGTGCCCTTCTTTATGTTCATGCCTGATGTGGCTAAACAGAATGCATGGCTTCTGTACAGGCTCCCCGGGCAGCTAAGAGGCCAGACTACAGGGGTTGCTGGTGCACGGTGAGCTGAGGACTCCCTTGCCGACCTAGTCTCTTTGTTTTTGGTCTGACGTCACCCACTACAGCCGTCTCCTAGACGCAGACCAGAGCAGGGACCACAGCTTTTTGGATCAAACAAATAGATAATTCTCTGGACGCGAAGAGCGTTTTTATCCTGCAAGAGTGAGAATTGCCTTCTGAACCAAAACATCTATATGAGACTGATTTAATTATTCTTTGATTATCAAATATTAACGAAAGTAAATATTTGTGTTACTAATGATACCCCTGTTAAGACTAACCTTTGTCTTAAGTAACTGTCAGGAAAGTGGTTGTAACCTTTAAAGGAATTTGCCATAGATTGCTCTGGATCGCTAATCAGCTGTCGGGACTGGGGTGTCATTGTTTATATTTTCCTTTCTGTACGGCTTAATTTAGTTAGGTTTCCCTTTATGTGTTACTTTAGTTTATTTCTAATAAAACTGTTTCTTGGTATTCACTAGAAGCAGTGTCCAGTCTGATTATTTCAATATAGGTTGTCCTACATGATTTTGAATTCAAACAAGGTATTATATGATTACAACTTAAACTAGTCCAAAATATATATATATATATATATATATATATATATATATATATATATATATATATATATATATATATATATATATAAACTCACACACTAAAGTGTAATTATAGGATATAGGTACAGTAGTTTTGTTTGTGCCATTTTTCACAACCATTTATTTAAGTCACTTCCCCTATTTGTTTTGTCTGTCATTTTTGTAAATGAATGTGCGCAATAGCATTTAAACCTGCAGGTTCTAGTGTCTGAGTCTCTCTCCCTGATGCAAACAGCCTTGCCAGTGCCCCTACCCTGTCATACATGTCCAGGGAAGTTTGGGGTTTTGGAGAAGTTTGTAGTTTTCTAAGGACTTTAGGTAAAGCCATTGATAGAACAATATAGAATTTTACCTCAACCTTGTTGCACTTCACCAGATATATTTTGAGACCTGGGTCTATATTTTTATCCTATA
This sequence comes from Polyodon spathula, assembly GCF_017654505.1. Lineage (NCBI taxonomy): Eukaryota > Metazoa > Chordata > Actinopteri > Acipenseriformes > Polyodontidae > Polyodon > Polyodon spathula. The sequence goes on along the minus strand of NC_054559.1, from coordinate 5,341,559 downwards.
ATTATCTAGTGAATATGTGCCAGTGTTTCACAGCCTATGATGCAGATGATTACATTTTAATGCAATAAAAGTACACTCTGTATTTAAATGTAAAATGTGCTGCTTTGTATGTGAAACAAAGTATTGCATTGTACAGTAATGTTAAACAAAAGTAATAGGTGTACCTATATACTGAGTCAGTGCTTGAACAAATGTATGTCACATTTCCTATTTATAATATAAAGACATGTATTTTCAGCATCAGGAGTCACATTACACCCAAGTCTTGAAATGGGGTTTCAATAAGAAAAATAAAAATCATGCATATCCCTAGCTGACAAGTGCAACAATTAAATCTATTTTAAAATGAATTGGGACTGAAGTGTTCCTGTAAAACATGCTCTATACTGGGACATGCAAAAAGTAGTAATGCTGATGGGCTTGAAACCTAAAACCTAAAAGATTTCAACTGATTTAAAAGCACAAAATGCATTAACTGTAAAAATAATAGCTAGCTAGGTACCCAGTCGCTAAAGTACAGGATTTGCGATCAAGTGCTCACTGGATTAAATATATTGGCTGGAGGCCCATTGGGAGCATTTATTTATAGGGGTAAAATTGATTTAAAAAAAAAATCAAAATCAAATGTATACTGTGATATCATTGGAGTGGGGTTAGAGCCTTTATACATGCTGTTTAATAGAACCTCCGCAGAGCTCATGGATCAGTGAAGTACAGATCTTGTTGGATCGACTACTTTGTTAGGTGGTCGGCAAAATTATTTTTAATCAAAGCACATCAGAACTGATGGGCTGGAGTACACAGCAATGTTAATCATGTGTGAACGCAATGCTTTAATATGTTTTGACAACTAGTATTATACTTTTATTATATGCAGTGTTAATTAGAGCTGTAATTGAGCAATATACAGTTCATCCAAATATATATTGCTTTCTTTTTTCCCCATTTGCTGATCACTGTGCTATTTTTTCATTGAGCCCTGAATTTCCAAGAACTCACAGGACAAACAAACTGAAGGAGCAACATCACCCATCCAAATTACCAGTGCTGTCACAGCTCCTGCAACAATGCATCTAAATGTCCATATTAAAAAATAACCATTACATATATAACAGCCCCAAGGTTTTTGAATATCGGAGAAGAAAAGGCTTACCATTACTCAACACATTCTGAGGATAGTCACGGTTTCCTAAATGGAAAACACTGCTATGTTAAAACTGCAATGTCCTACAATGATAACACTGTGTAACAAATTTTTTTTTTTTTTTGGTTCCTGGGTAGTAAGTGTTATTTCCTAATTGCTTATGCCTCAAAAGTATAGAAAATGGCTATTATTCCCCACAAACTTTGCTTTTGTGACCAGGACATTTATACTGTATAATTGTAAATCTCTAAAAACTACTCACTTCTAAATCTTTTGTAGTCATCTTTGTGTTACTTTAGTATAAATACATGTTAATTTGAATTCATATGTTGTTTTTTTATGATTTATGTGAACGAAAAGACACACATTTGCCCATTTTCCCTTTGGAAATAGTGATATTTTGAAATATCACTGTCCTGGTCACAAAAGCAAAGTTTGTGGGGAATAATAGCCATTTTCTATACTTTTGAGGCATAATCAATTAGGAAATAACACTTACTACCCAGGAACAAAAATTGTGTTACATAGTGTAATCAATTTTATAGTGAAACAGATTTACTCAATGTGTTTCCCATTCCATGGTTTCTGTGCACTCTACCACCATACAGCAGACCCTGATTACAGTCCAGTTTGTTTTATGTGTAGAAAATATTTTTTTCTCCTCTTTGAAACCTCCTGTGTCACAGTCTAACATAAAAAAATATGTTCTTGCCAATACTTTCAGCAGTAGAAGGTTATAATCTGCTGGTAAAGCTGTGGCCAGCTATACTTTATGTATAATACAATGGCATTAAAGTAATATTCCAGTGGTATTTTGCAACATACCAGTGACTGACTTCATCCTTTTCTAAAGTAAGGTATAATGTTATTTTCCAATATATTTCTTAAACAGACACCGATTATTCAGTGTTTTTTTTCCTCCTTTCTGTCTGGTTGCCATTTTGATTAGAAATGCTAGCAAATTCTAAACAACAGAAACCCTCAAAATTGCACTGCCAGTAGACAGCATCTAATAAATGCACAGCTGTGTTCTAGTCTTGCTTGTCTTTGACTGTGGATGTCTCAATTCACAGCATGACCTGCTGGTATTTTCCTGTCACTGATACCAACTTGGGGGCAAAAGCTTTTTTCACTTCTGAAAGTGTTTGCATATTGTCTTCCTTGAAACCATTGCATAATTAAAATTCACATTTCAAATTAAAGGCTTATATTTCATTGCTGTTATCTAATGGGTACTGGGAGGGGAACAGCTGACTTCTGGCATGCGGTTGCCACCACGTAGAACTTACATGGATTATTTTTATTATTACTATTTATTTATTTGGCAGACACCTTTATCCAATGACATGACAACTATGACTACAACAGTAGCCTGCACCAGTCAGATAATTTACAAACTAGCAGATAACATGAGATGGCCACGTATGCAGTTCAAGCCCACCAAGTCGAAAAGCATTTCCATCGTCAAAGGCAAAGTAGTGGATGTGTTTTATATTGATGGTGAGGCCATTCCAACAGTCAGAAAAGCCTGTAAAGAGTCTTTGGAGGGGGTACGATGGGGACTTAAAGGACACAGTCCAAGTGGGAGAGGTGAGACAGCAGGCAGTGCAATTGCTGGAGAGCATTGACAGTAGTGCACTACCGGGCAAGCTTAAAGTCTGGTGCTTTCAGTTTGGTCTTCTTCCAAGGTTGCCATTGCAGTTGAGAGCCTGCAAGCCTTGGTTAGTTTATACATTATAACATGGCTGGGAGTTCATGCAGAGCCTTGGCAGGGTAGCACTATTGAAAAGGGAAACTGCAGCGGCCAGTCTCAGCTCTAACTAAGGAATTCAAGTGCACTAAGGTTTGGCTGGAAATTGAATCACCTGAGAAGTGTATAAGGGAGGCAGCACCCATCCTGGGAACTGGAAGAAAATGTGCAGCAAAGAAAGTGGTGGAAGATAAAAAGGCAGCCCTTCATATCAGTGGTAATAAGGGGCAAGTACAACAGGGAAGAGGAGGCCTTAGTTCGGCTGTAACTATTTACAAGCTGTTTGACAGGAATATAAGCCTGTCATCCTGCTCTGGAGACAAGGCAACACATTTTTGTTTTTTTTTGTTATACACTGAATACAGAGTGGGGCGTATTTATAAAGCATTTTCAAAACTTATTCGCTGGTAGGATGAGACCAGTAATTCAGACGCTAGTTAACACGAGCAGGCACGCCCTGCTTGTCTGTGGCAGAAATACTGTAAATAGCAAGGGTTTGGCACAGTTTCATTGATAAAATTAAATAATATTATTAACTATTTGTGTTACAAAAATGTAATTATTGAATAAATTATCCAGTATTTATATTGATGTTTGTAATGAGAAATGGAATCAATCGATAAATTCATTTTCTGCTTAATTGTAGCAGCCCTACAATTAATACCTGTTAATCCATTCTTGTATCTCAATCACAACTGAGAAACTCGTTCATAGAAAGAATTTGTTTAATTTATGTTTTTCTTCTTTGAAACAACTAATTGGGCTTTTAAATGGTGAGTCTTACTTTTTCATTTAAATGCCAAAGCAACTCATCTTTATTAATTTAAATACAGTTACTTGTGATAATGATTGCAATAGTGTGTCAAACAAAAGGCTTTATTTTTCATTATAGCTTTAATAAAGATTAGTCGCTTATTAACATCGCTCAAGTCTCAAAATAGCAAATAAATAAATAAATAAAGATCAACACGTTCTGTAATCTGGCTCAACAAAAGACATTAAAGATGAATCCTCCACAATTGAAATTGGTTGCATGCCATTTGCGACGGTGTCAATAATCAACCTGTTAGTTTTCAGCCTGAATTTTAATCGCATTTCCTAACATTTCGCTTGCATGTTTGGGCCCCACCTCCTCCATGCTAGATCCAGCTTCAGTAGAAGCAGACTATTCCCGTGACCAAAAGCATGCTGAACATTGGGAGGTGAATATCCAACGACAATGATGCCATGTGACACAGGTAGGAAGTAATACAAAATAAATAAGTAGCTGTTATCTGCAGAAACCTGCTTTTTAATATTTGACCAGCACATTTTTGACAAAGTTTAAACTACTAAGCAAAATTATTTTAACACTCCATTTAACACTTTACTAGCGTTTAAACATTTAAACTCCAAACAATTTACACCCCTACTTGTAAACATATAGTTTAATCAGTAAACATTGAACTGAAATTCAATTCAAGTTTGTGCTTGCTGCTTTTTACTTTTAAAACCATAAATTGATACAACAAATGGTAAAGTATTTTAATGAACCATAGAAATTTCCAGTAATGGTGAAAAGAAAAATGCTTTTTTCTGATACATAATAGAGGTTATTAAATTGATCCAAAACAATGAAGGATACAAACAAAAATTTCAATGATACAAGCGGGCTACGGAGACTGGCATGCACGGCTAGGTGTTTGATTTTTACAACTTTCATACAAAAAAGGATGCACAACAGTGTTCTGACAATGACGATGTGTATGAGTTGAATATGGTTTGACTGTGGACACATATATAAAACAGAATCTGGCAATGGGCTGCCCATTTAAATAGTTATATTTAAACAAATGGCATGTCATAAATAGGAAGTTTGCTTTACTGGTTTCCATTATGTAAAGCTCAAAGAGGATTTCAGTAGGATTTTGCTCATTGCCACACAGAAAGGTCTAATTAGGTAGGCAAGATGGTTAGAAGCATGGGGAGGTTATAGAACAGAACTGCAAAACAATTTAACATCATGGAAATTAGCCCTGCTGCTTTGCTGGTCCTTCTTTGAGGATTATCACCATGGCGACAGCTCTTTATATAGCCACAGCTTTCCATCTTGTTGTTCCTCCATCCTCTCTAAACAGACCTAGCTGTTTTCGAAAGAGGATAAGGTGGCTATTGAAAAACTATTTTTGAGACATATGGTACATATTTTTGACCTTAGCAATCCTGTAATTCAACATGTTACTCAGGTTCCAGGGATAGCAGCCCACCCTGTGTACCCATGGAAAGTTGTGATGTGATACAGGGGGCTACTTAGCATTTACTTGTGACTGCAAATGTAAATGTGTTTTAGCGGTCAGACAAGTAAAACACTTTTGGTAAATGCAACAAAAACAAAATTACAGTTATAAAATAAATACAAACATGGCAGTTGAACCATGATGCAATTCACAGGCCAAAGCCCCTTTCACACTGGCATGCTCTACCTGGGTTGGAACCTACCCAGGTTGGGACCCAGTGTCATGCAGGTTGGGTACATGATTTCACACTGTTTTTCATAAAACAGGCAATTATACAAGCTTGTTACAGACGCTTCCATCCACACTTCTCTGGATTAGATTAAAAGCTTCTTCATCCTGCTGTAATCTGTGCTCATGATGTGTCTCAAATCAATAAAAATATGGCTAAACAGAATAACCAGAAATGTTCCTTGTGGAAGTGAAACCTTCATGCAAGCGTGGCTGTTTGTTATTTTGTCGGCTTACGGACGACCATCATGCATTTTGTATAGACCCACATCCTGAGGTCATATTTTCTCCAGTCACATTACAAGTAAAATTTGCATGTAAAGTTTCTTTGGGAAATGTCTTGACACAATCCTCAGCCAAAATATACTTAACTTTGTCATCCATTTTTGGCATTTTTCCTCCAATGCTGAAAACTAGATTTTATCAACCTAAATCAAAATAACAATGCAACACTGACTTTGTCCCACCTCCTACTGTACAGTACAGGTCACAGAAAAGCCAGTATAGGTGCACTGATAGGATGATTAAAATATTGTTGTCATATGAACAGTAAACAAGAAAGTTAACTGCTTTGGAGTATTTATTATTTTTTATATCATTTGTCTAAGGAAGTTTTTTTTCTTCTTAAGTGCATACAGGACAGCGAAGGAATAAAAAAAGCCTATTTACAGAGTGAAGATACATAGTTAACGTTGCTTGCAGTGTACAGTAGTTGATTTAAATTAGATTTATTTTTTTCTCTCCATACTTGTCCAGTTTGCATTGGCCCCGAAAGAGATGAATTTTGCGGTGGCCCCTAAATTTCTCGATTTCCGCGAAATCGCAAATTAGGTAGTCCCCTAATTATCATAATTGCGGATCATTATTTGTGTGTGTTGAATAATTTGCACTGCTTTTAAGCTTATATAGTGCGCAATACAAAATAATTGCCTGCTCGCAATGCAATTTGAATTTTGCTTCCAAAATTATTTGCACTGCATCTATACTTACATCTACCCCATAGTGTCTAAATTTGAAAGTAATTGCCCGGTGGTGACTGCTAATGTAGCTATAGTGCTTATTAATAATGGAGGCCAGTTTCCATTTGTTCATTCATGTTACACAAGCTTGTACTTGTACTTGTACTAATGTTAAAACTGTACAATGCACTAGTAAGACCTCATCTTGAATATTGTGTTCAGTTCTGGTCACCTCGCTATAAAAAAGATATTGCTGCTCTAGAAAGAGTGCAAAGAAGAGCGACCAGAATTATTCCGGGCTTAAAAGGCATGTCATATGCAGACAGGCTAAAAGATTGAATTGAATCTGTTCAGTCTTGAACAAAGAAGACTACGTGGCGACCTAACTCAAGCATTCAAAATTCTAAAAGGTGACAGTGTCGACCCAAGGGACTTTTTCAGCCTGAAAAAAGAAACAAGGACCAGGGGTCACAAATGGAGTTTAGACAAAGGGGCATTCAGAACAGAAAATAGGAGACACTTTTTTACACAGAGAATTGTGAGGGTCTGGAATCAACTCCCCAGTAATGTTGTTGAAGCTGACACCCTGGGATCCTTCAAGAAGCTGCTTGATGAGATTTTGGGATCAATAAGCTACTAACAACCAAACGAGCAAGATGGGCCGAATGGCCTCCTCTCGTTTGTAAACTTTCTTATGTTCTTATGTTCTTATGTACTGCTCCTCACCTCTAGCAGCCCTCCTTGCCTCTAATGCACAACAAAGCACAGGTCAGTTTTTACTTCTGCAAACCTCATCTTACAACCCTAACCCTTGGGATCGTAAACATGCTGCTCTTCCAATAAGTCATTCTAAATTGCTGTATTTACTTTCAAATACATAAATACATGTACAACTGAATCTTCTATAAGTTAATGTGTGGGGAGACACACAATATATTGTATTAACTTATTAGAAATCACAATTAAGATTGTACTCAGGAATAGCTTTAAAATATATATATATATATATATATATATATATATATATATATATATATATATATATATATATATATATATATATATATATATATATATATATATATGATAACTGTTTATCCCCACCTGCCTGCCCTGATTGTGAAGTGGTTCAGTCTAGAATCAGCTGCCACAGTTAATGCGTGCAGGCCTACAGGTGCTGTGTCTTGGTAGAATTGTGCTTGTAGCATTAAAGGATTAAACAACTATTTCCTTGTTCAAACTGTAGTGATGTCATTTCCTGCTTTTCTGCAATTTCTGAAATATTGTCTTAAAAGATATTAGGCATGTGTGTGTGATTTTTTTTTGTATTGATTTTTGAACACTGGAATTAAGTGGGGAGGCAGATAAAAGGAATAGGTCCCCTTGAGCTGCCAGCAGCAGTATGATCTTATTCTGACTGAAAACACTTTTCATATTATTATTTATTATTTATATATTTATTCATTTGGTAGACTTCTTTATCCAAGATGACTTATAGCTGTTATAGGGTATTACTTTACAGGGCTACAATGCAAGATTAATATTTAAATACAGTTTACAGAAAGTGCAAGTAAGACTATTAAAACATGACCTAGGATGCAACAAGTTAGGATTACAACTTACAAGTTACATCTACAATGACATATTAGTACTGCAAGGATAGTGCATCATCTGAGGATCCAGTAATGTAAGTCAGGCAAGTCCAGTGCATAGTAGGAGGGTTAGATCAATAGATCTACAAGTGCAGACTAAACAGGTGTACTCCAATTTGGCTGTTAAATGCATTTTCTCCACTAGTCAACAGAGAAAAGAAAACATTAGCCCATCATAGTTTATTCTAATATACTTAACTGTTACTCACTGCCAGCATATATTTAAAAAGGCACTGTATACACTTTAAACTTTAAACAAAGTTGTTAAGGCAGGGGAAAGGCAGAAACAAATCAAGCACATCCTATCAGCTTAATTTGCTAAACTTAATTAAATAACACTGGTTGATATATAATACCAACTATATATATATATAATATATATATATATATATATATATATATATATATATATATACCCCAAACAAGCTAAAAGAGAGTGAACGAGTGCCTGCACTGGGAAAAATAAACAAATACTCCTGGGGAAGGGCAAAAACAATATAAATACGACTTCCAAGAAACACTAACAAAAAACAACATAACTAAATTTGTTCCCAAAAAAGTGATATCATAAACTTTGAAAATATATATCAGTTTACTGATGGTCATACGAGCACGCAGTGTCTTCCCAGCGAGAGAGGCAGTCTTCCCAGCGACAGCGAATGGGGAAGTACAGGTGTGGAAAAGTACAGAGCAGTTTAGAAGCAGGAAGGAGAAATTGCATCTTGAATTGCTTTAATCAGAAAACAGAGGACATTGGGGAAACACAGCAGCAGCTCAAAGTCAAACAGCCGCGTGTGTTTTTCTGATAACAAACAAGCTGAAACTCGGAGCAGCTGATTCAAATTCAGCGCCGTTTTGAGACACGGGCGAGGGGAGGAGCCAACAGCACAGCAGAACAACGCAGTTAAACGAGGCAGTCTTCCCAGCGACAGCGAGTGGAAGCGACAGCAAGTGGGAGAAGTACAGGCGTGGAAAAGTACAGAGCAGTTTAGAAGCAGTTGGAAAGCAGGTTGACGGCTGCAGAAGAAACTAAACTTCAAAAAAAAAAAAAAAAAAAAAAAAAACCCTCAACATGATCTTCGAGCCAGTAATCTGTGACACCTGCTTGATGTGGGAAATCCGAGAAAACCAAGCGGAGCTAAACCAAGTGTGCGTAAAGTGCCGCGCGATCCAGGATTTGCATAAACTAGTAAGTATGCTAGAAATGGAGCTGGAAGAAGTGAGACAGCAACAGGATCTTGAGGAACTGGCAAACCCACAATTCATGGAAGTCTGCATCACCCCTAACAGACTGAAAGCCACAAGGGAGATAGAAGGTCAGAACAGCTGGGTTCAGGTAGGCAGAAGCAGGGAAAAAAAGAAACTTCGTCAAACACAACCACCAGAAATCAAAACAACCAACAAATTTGAGTCACTTCAGAATTTTGATGAGCAGAACCAACAACAAGAGAACGAAAGGAACAACTTCCAGGACCCCATTGACAGTGGTGACCAGACAGCAAAAAGAAGAAATGATTGTTGGGGACTCCATATTGAGAGACACAGCAAGTTCAATTCGCAGTTTGGACCACCTTACTACAACAGTGTGCTGCCTTCCGGGAGCCTCGGTCAAGCACATAACTGAGAACGTGGACAGGCTCCTAGAACGAACAGGAGACGACCCGGTCGTAGTCGTCCACATCGGTACAAACAACATTGGAAGAGACAGACCAAAATCCCTGCAAAACAAATTCAGAGAGCTAGGAAGGAAATTAAAAGAGAAAACCAAAACTGTGGTATTTTCTGGTATACTACCGGCACCTTGCAAAGGACCATATGGACAGCTGGAAATAATTAATCAAAACGCATGGCTGAAGACGTGATGCACACGGGAAGGCTTCACCTATCTTGATCATTGGACCACATTCTACAACGAGGACTATCTGTATAGATGGGATGGACTGCACTTAAATAACAAGGGAACCAGTCTACTTGGAGAAAAGATCCTCGAGCAGGTTCAGAAGCATTTAAACTAGAAAGGGGGGAGAAATCAACAAAAAAACAGAAGGGAGACCGCATCAAAACAAGAACAACAACTCAGGTAAGACAACCATTAAATGTATTTATCTAAATGCTAGAAGTATCAGAAACAAAATTCTAGAACTTGAAGCTACTGCACTAACAGGTAACTATGATGTGATAGGTGTTACAGAAACGTGGTTGTCTGAGAATGATGGGGACGAATATAATATTTGTGGGTATACACTGTATAGGAAAGACAGGCAGGACAGAAGAGGAGGAGGGGTAGCGCTATACATAAGAAAGAGTCTTGAAGCCCAGGTGTTAAACCTGGACAAAGAAAATAAAACCGAATCAATATGGGTCAGAATAATGGACAAAAATTCAAAGGGCATAATAATAGGAGCATGCTATAGACCGCCAGATTCATACGGTGAGCAAAATAATCTGTTATACAATGACGTTAGAAATGCATGTAGCAACGGAGAAGCAATACTAATGGAGGATTTCAACTTCCCCCATATAAAATGGGAAAACCTGGTGGGTAGCACGAAGGATGAAATAGAAATGGTGGAAATGACAAATGACTGCTTCCTAACACAATTTGTCAAAGCACTGACTAGAGGGGAGGCATACCTTGATTTAGTCTTTTCAAATAATGAAGATAGAATAACAAACAGAGGTCAGAGAACCACGGGCAAACTCAGACCACAACATGGTCTCATTTGAAGTGTTTTTTAAAACCCCAAAAGTAATGACTAAAGCTAAGGTTTACAATTTTAGAAAAGCAAACTATGAAGGTATGAAACAGAGACTAACAGAAGTAGACTGGAGTAAAATAGAGAAAACACCCACAGAAGAAGGATGGTTGTTCTTCAAAAATGTAGTACTAGAGGCGCAAAACAATTACATTCCTAAAGTAGACAAATCTAAATGTAAAACTAAATTGCCAAAATGGTGTAATAGATCAATTAAAAAAAATATTCAGCGAAAAAAGGCACTTTACAGAGCATTAAAAAAGGACCAAAAGGAAAGTACGCAGAAAGAGTACACAGAACTGCAAACGCAAGTCAAAAAGGAAGTTAGAAAGGCCAAGAGAGAAATAGAAATGAACATTGATAGGAGCTAAAACCAATTCCAAAATGTTTTTCCAATATTACAACAGCAAGCGAATATTCAAAGAGGAGATTAAATGTTTAAGAGATACAAATGGCAAAATCGTAGATGAAGAAAAAAAATAGCAAATATATTAAATGATTACTTTTCACAAGTTTTTACAAAGGAAGATACTGACAACATGCCTCACATGTCATCCAGTTCCTATCCGGTTTTAAATAACTTTAGCATAAGTGAGGCAGAAGTGTTAAAGGGACTAGGAGCTCTTAAAATAAACAAATCACCTGGGCCGGATAAGATCCTCCAAGTAGTACTCAAAGAAATGAAAGAAGTAATTTACAAACCGCTAACCAAGATCATGCAGCAGTCTCTTGACACAGGGGTTGTTCTGACAGACTGGAGAATTGCAAACGTAATACCGATCCACAAAAAGGGAAACAAAACTGAACCAGGTAACTACAGACCAGTAAGCCTGACTTCTATTATATGCAAACTTATGGAAACTATAATAAGATCCAAAATGGAAAATTACCTATATGGTAACAGGGTTCCTGGGAGACAGTCAACATGGTTTTAGGAAAGGGAGACTAAAGACTCGTGTCTAACTAACTTGCTTGATTTTTCTGAGAATGCAACATCGATAATGGATAATTGCAAAGCATATGACATGGTTTATTTAGATTTCCAGAAAGCTTTTGACAAAGTCCCGCACAAAAGATTAATTCTCAAACTGAACGCAGTTGGGATTCAAGGAAACACATGTACCTGGATTAGGGAGTGGTTAACATGTAGAAAACAGAAAGTACTGATTAGAGGAAAAACCTCAGAATGGAGTGTGGTAACCAGTGGTGTACCACAGGGATCAGTATTAGGTCCTCTGCTATTCCTAATCTACATTAATGATTTAGATTCTGGTATAGTAAGCAAACTTGTTAAATTTGCAGACGACACAAAAGTAGGAGGAGTGGCAAACACTGTTGCAGCAGCAAAGGTCATTCAAAATGATCTAGACAAGATTCAGAACTGGGCAGACACATGGCAAATGACATTTAATAGAGAAAAGTGTAAGGTACTGCATGCAATAAAATGAAATAAAAATGTACATTCTAAATATCATATGGGAGATACTGAAATTGGAGAAGGAATCTAGGAAAAAGACCTGGGAGTTTTTGTTGACTCAGAAATGCCTTCATCTAGACAATGTGGGGAAGCTATAAAAAAGGTTAACGAGATGCTCAGATACATTGTGAAAAGTGTTGAATTTAAATCAAGGGAAGTAATGTTAAAACTGTACAATGCACTAGTAAGACCTCATCTTGAATATTGTGTGCAGTTCTGGTCACCTCGCTATAAAAAAGATATTGCTGCTGTAGAAAGAGTGCAAAGAAGAGCGACCAGAATTATTCCGGGCTTAAAAGGCATGTCATATGCAGACAGGCTAAAAGATTGAATTGAATCTGTTCAGTCTTGAACAAAAAAGACTACATGGCGACCTAATTCAAGCATTCAAAATTCTAAAAGGTATTGACAGTGTCGACCCAAGGGACTTTTTCAGCCTGAAAAAAGAAACAAGGACCAGGGATCACAAATGGAGATTAGACAAAGGGGCATTCATAACAGAAAATAGGAGGCACTTTTTACACAGAGAATTGTGAGGGTCTGGAATCAACTCCCCAGTAATGTTGTTGAAGCTGACACCCTGGGATCCTTCAAGAAGCTGCTTGATGAGATTTTGGGATCAATAAGCTACTAACAACCAAACGAGCAAGATGGGCCAAATGGCCTCCTCTCGTTTGTAAACTTTCTTATGTTCTAATAGTAGTTTATCTGGTGCACGCTGAAAGGTGTTTCCAAAAGGCAGAACTGCAGAGGAAAACTACAAGTCCCCTAATCTATGCATGCCAACAACACTGGCTTGACATTTAACTTTGATTTAATTGGACAAAATAAAGGGATTTTCTGCACTATCCAGCAGTGACAAAGTTAATTTTTTGTCTACCGTTCCAGATGTTTTTTAGATTTTCCTACTGTTATGATGGATTTTTTTTTTCTCTGGTCAAAACCTCATTCCACTTCACTCATAATCATACATACTCAGTTAAGCAGCGCTGGTCTGCCCTGCAGGAGTAATGATTGCTTTTTTTCTGTTTTGTTTTTACTTTCTTTTTCTCCTATCTCTCCCACCCACCTCATTCATCAAATGCTGCAGGTTTTTATCTGCATGGCCATTTCCAAATTAACTCTTAATTAATCCTTATGGAGATGGTCACATTCTGCATGAGATTAGAGGGATGGAGCTATAACCCCATCCACGCTGCCAAACAAAACAAACTAAAAAAACTAAAACACAAAATACATTTACATACACCACCAATAACATCTCCCCTTTAAATAGACACCAAACAATATAATTCGTTTAAATAATAATTAATTTCATCAGCAGGGCTTTGCCCTAATCACACGTGGGCTCTTCTGCCCTGCTACACCCTCCATTTAAAACCTGCGGTCAGCAGATCACGTGATCTGTTACTGCTAGTACTGTAGGTAGTAGCAGATAGGAGTTTATAACGGAGATGCCTCTGAGGAGCCAGAACTGTTGTTAATATAGCAATGTTGAATCCAGGGTTTAGGTTAAAATGTCATTTTTTCTTGCATTTTGACTTAACCATTCAAAAGAACTCCGGGACAAGGTTGTTGAAAGGCACAGATCAGGGGATGGGTATAAAAAAATATCAAAGGCCTTGAATGTCCCTTGGAGCACGATCAAGACGATTATTAAGAAGTGGAAGGTGTATGGCACCACCAAGACCCTGCCTAGATCAGGCCGTCCCTCCAAACTGGATGACCGAGCAAGAAGTAGACTGATCAGAGAGGCTACCAAGAGGCCAAGGGCAACTTTACAAGAGCTACAGGCTTTTATGGCCAAGACTGGTCAAAGTGTGCATGTGACAACAATATCCCAAGCACTCCACAAATCTGGCCTGTATGGTAGGGTGGCAAGAAGGAAGCCATTACTCAAGAAAGGCCACCTTGAATCCCATTTGAAGTATGGAGATTCTGTAGCCATGTGGCAAAAAGTTTTGTGGTCTGACAAAACTAAAATGGAACTTTTTGGCCTAAATGCAAAGTGTTATGGTTGGCGCAAACCCAACACAGCGCATCACCCAAAGAACACCATCCCTACTGTGAATCATGGTGGTGGCAGCATCATGTTATAGGGATGCTTCTCATCGGCAGGGACTGGGGCATTTGTCAGGACAGAAGGGAAAATGAATGAAGCAAAGTACAGAGAAGTCATTGAGGAAAACCTGCTGCCCTCTGTGAGAAAGCTGAAACTGGGAAGGTGAACGGAAGTTCACCTTTCAGCATAACAACGACCCAAAGCACACAGCCAAAGCTACACTGGAGTGGCTAAGGAACAAAAAGGTAAATGTCCTTGAGTGGCCCAGTCAGAGCCCAGACCTAAATCCATTCGAAAATTTGTGGCATGGCTTGAAGATTGCTGTCCATCAATGCTCCCCAAGGAACTTGACAGAGCTTGAACAGTTTTTTAAAGAAGTACGGTATTGCCAAATCTAGGTGTGCAAAGTTGGTAGAGACCTATCCCAACAGACTCACAGCTGTAATTGCTGCCAAAGGTGCTAAAAATAACAACCTATATATAGTGTATACCATGGCTTGCATACTAATGAGCCGCTTCACACTAAATAAATCACTATGCACCACTGCATTCTAAATTCCATGACAAACTGCCATTTTATTTGTTATTGGTTACAAAACCACTGCCAAAAATGAGTGGCATTTCACTTATTTCCTTTACTATATTTTGGGATGAAAATCCACATAACTGGTACAACACCAACTTTCTGAGGGAAAGCAGCAGTCCAGCTGAACAAAAATGAGTAAATAAAATACATGCACCAGCAAGAATTGACATATAACAGTAGATGAGGAACAGCTAAATGAAATGGAAGAAAACAGACTGAAAAAAAAACACAAACAAGCTGAGCTGGACTAAATACATATGGTATTTTAACAGTAGAAGTTTTAACATCTCTGATGACAGCAAGTTTAAAACCAGCAACAATGTATTCCTGTCAGTCAGGAAATCCCTTAGAAAAGCAGGTAACGACAAGCCCAGACACGACCAACCGAATTACCGGCCTGGATTTTAATCATCTGAGGGAAACCGAGGTACTGTCCCTTAACACCTCGGTTGGATTGGTGCGTAAAGTCTGTTTCGATCGTCAACTTAATCTGGCACGACTTGACGCTAGGGTGTCTGACAACTAAAAAAAATATATTTTGAGCTCCAAAAGTATGAAAACATTAGAATATGTGTGATCCGCATAAAACGAGTTCACAAACCCACTTAAAGATCTGGCTTCAGTCTCGATCGCAGCTGCTCTCCTTACTTCCTTAGTGTCATTTGAAACTCTGCCCATCATCACAACCTGTATCCAGTCTTCCAGTTTCTAGTGAGATGGCACTTTCGATGCAGAAATTCACAATAAACTAACATGTGCAATTTATTTTTAATAAGCAAACAAGAATTAAATTAAATTTGGGACTATATTACACTGAGCATGTATACACTATAAAAGTTTCTGGTTTTGTCTTAATTAAAATAATTAAAACACATTTAATTATTTTTCTTCCCACAAATGACAGGTAGCCGTGTTATAAGCGGTATAAACCACTTCAGGCCGTGCTGTTCCGATGATATATACCACTTCTGGGGTGGCTATCACCACCTCAGGCATGGTATATATCATGGGAACCGCACGGCCCATCGTAGTTTACAACACTACATATATCAGCTTCATCCATTTTATCGTTTTGTTCATTGCATATCCCTGTATTATGAGGTGGTGCCATTGTTTGTTTCTTACCATTGCATTATGGATTCGACTTCTCCAATCGTAGACCCAGTTCCAGGACTCGGCAGGCAATTTTTTTCATTCTGCTGCAATCCTTCATTCTATATTTCTGGTAGACCAGCGATTATCAATCCCGTCATTCTGTTGTTGAACGTTCCTCATTACAGTAAACTGTTCAAATTCACGAAGGTAGGTTCACAAATTTTGTCATATCGTTACTTCCTCCTTGAAATTTATGAAGTCGAGTTCTGGACTGTGATAGCACTATGTAACACAATTTTTGTTCCTGGGTAGTCAGTGTTATTTCCTAATTGCTTATGCCTCAAAAGTATAGAAAATGGCTATTCCCCACAAACTTTGCTTTTGTGACCAGGAGAGTGATATTTTGAAATTTACCTATTTCCAATGAGAAAACGGGCAAATTTGTGTCTTTTCGTTCGCATAGTCAGAAAAAAACAACACATGAATCCAAATTAACATGTGTTTATACAAGTAATACAAAAATGACTACAAAAGATTTAGAAGTGAGTAGTTTTTTTAGATTTACGATTATACTGTAAATCACTTTCATGAATCAGCCCCCAAATGTAGTCTCCCATCATGTTCTCGTTATACTGTCCTTGGTAGCGACGTTCAGAGTCCAGTATATCATGGTGGAAGTGCTCGCCTTGCTCCTCCGAGTACTCTCCCATGTTCTCCTTGAATTTATCAAGATCAGCATCAAGGATATGGACTTTCAGGGACATCCTACAGCCCATTGTGCCATAGTTCTTCACCAGAGTCTCAACCAGCTCCACATAGTTTTCGGCCTTGTGATTGCCCAGGAAGCCCCAAACCACTGCGACAAAGCTGTTCCAAGCCGCTTTCTCTTTACTAGTGAGCTTCTTGGGGAATTCATTGCACTCCAGGATCTTCTTTATCTGTGGTCCGACGAAGACACACGCTTTGACCTTTGCCTCAGACAGCTTAGGGAAGAAGTCTTGAAGGTACTTGAAGGCTGCCGACTCCTTATTTAAAGCTCTGACAAATTGTTTCATAAGGCCCAATTTGATGTGCAGTGGTGGCATCAGCACCTTCCGGGGGTCCACCAGTGGCTCCCACTTGACGTTGTTCCTCCCCACAGAGAACTCGGTCCGCTGTGGCCAGTTCTGCCTGTGGTAGTGTGTGGTAGTGTGTGGTAAACAGCAGGGAAACTTGGTAAAACCGCCTTGGAGACCCATCAGGAATGCCACCATTTTGAAGTCTCCTATGACCTCCCAGCCGTACTCATCATACTTCAGGTCGTCCAGCAAGGTCTTGATGCTGTTGTAATCCTCTTTGAGGTGCACCGAGTGAGCCAGGGGAAGAGACAGGTACTTGTTACCATTATGGAGCAGCACGGCTTTGAGGCTCCTGGATGAGCTGTCAATGAAGAGGCGCCATTCATTCTGGTTACAGGCGATTCCGATTGCCTCAAACAGACTGGTCACATTGTGGCAGAAGCAGAGCCCATCTTGACGGGTGAAGAAGCTGGAAAAAGGTTGGTGACGCTTCCTCTGATCTGCGACTTGCACACTTTCCAACAAGTTCCATTGCTTGAGCCTAGACGTCAAAAGCTCGGCATTGAACTTGGTGAGACCAAGATCTCTAATCAAGTTATTGAGGGCTTTTTGGTTGGGGTAGTATGGGTTTCTCTCCTCAGCTCCACCTCTGAAATTGTCATCTGGATCTACAACGTCTTCCTCGCTCTCTGACTTGCTGCTCTCTTCTAAAGACGGCTGTTCTCTATCCGGAGGAGTGGGTGTGGGGAGCTCATGGCAGTGTGGCACCGGGGCGATGGATGAAGGAAGGTTCGAATACATGATAGCAGGTGCATTCTTGCCAGTCCAACGTTTGGAAGGGTCCACCATACAGAAGTAGCAGTTGCTTGAGTGGTCAGTGGGTTCCCACCAAATTCTTGGGATAGCGAACTTCATGGCTCTCTTTTCCCCTCTGTACCATCCTACAAAAATACATTTATTTCATTATTTCACCCATGACTAATGTGTAAAAGATTCATATATGATTATATTTTTTCAATAACATTGAAAATTGTGAAACATTTTAAAATGAAAAACTTTTACAATTTTAAAAATGTTAACAAATTTTATAACATAAAATTCCGAGCAACAATTGTCCATCTTACCTTTTGCAGTGCTTGCAGGTGAAATGAGGTGCCCAGGGTTTGTCTTGATCCCCGACAGGCATGCCGAAATATGCCTTGTAGGCCTCACACATCTTAGCAGATGCTTCCACGGAGTACTTTTTCGCTCTTGTCTTGATAAATTGGCCGCAGACATAGCAAAATGTGTCTGCCGGATGCTTGATGCCATCTCGGAAAAATGCAGATATGTATCCACTTAGGCAGCTGGAACTAAACTGAACTGGTGGGCTTAAGGACCCTGTATTTATACTACTATTTGTATTACTGGAAAGTTCTAGAAAGTTCTAGAAGTTACTCCAAGTTTACTCGGCACTGAATCTATCTGGAATGTTCTGGAAAATAGGTAAATTTCAAAATATCACTGTCCTGGTCACAAAAGCAAAGTTTGTGGGGAATAATGGCCATTTTCTATACTTTTGAGGCATAAGCAATTAGGAAATAACACTTACTACCCAGGAACCAAAAAAAAAAAAAAAAAATTCTTACACGGTGTAGTTCATAGAGACAGCTCCAGTGCTCCGTTCAGAAATGCATCAATGCATC
The DNA here is from genome assembly GCF_017654505.1 of Polyodon spathula. NCBI lineage: Eukaryota > Metazoa > Chordata > Actinopteri > Acipenseriformes > Polyodontidae > Polyodon > Polyodon spathula. The sequence continues at coordinate 5,322,831 of NC_054559.1, read as the reverse complement.
AGTTCAAGAGTGATCACACAAACAGCAGGATCACAATATAACACTTCTATTCTACATGTTAGTCTTTCCAAACACTGCATTTGTACTCTCATGTCAAAACTTTCATACACAGTACTTGAGCAGCTTTGTGCCGTACTGTCCATGCATTGAGATATATTGCTTCTGGAGGTTGCTGCCGTTCTCAACAATCCATGCGTATTACATTCGCATGGTTGTTTAAGCTAGTGAAGTGAATCTCATTCTCTTTCCAGATTTATCCATTCATTCACACACTCCATTCTCCAGATCAACAAACAATTCAAATAGTAACGTCTTCGCTCCCGGGGCATTTCAATTTCCTCATTTGCATTATTTCTCAAGGCAGGTCATTCATGTCGTGTCTCATTGAGCTCCATCTACAGTGAAAACATCACTTGTTTCAAATGTCTGGGGATCAAACTGGATTCACTTAAATTCCTTTCTGAAATATGGTATGACTTATTAGTAGGGAATTGAAAATATATTATGACGACACTGGTTTAAAAAAAATGTTTCTGAACAGGATCTGGTACCCTGTGGTACATCAGTTAAGTTATAAAGAAGGCTTGTGCTACATGTTTATTTTTAAAGCTGCTTTGCCGCCTCAAACTGATATGTCAGCTTTCTCTAAACGACAACCGTTCATCTTTATGCTTCTAACCCTGATAAACTGGAACGTATCCCTCACTCACACACTCACCAATCTTCAAGATCAACGAACACATTCTACTGTAAATTTTTTACTTTTCTTTACTCAGTGTGATTCGTGTCTCTTCAATTAAACAGTTACTTATTAGGTTACAGTAATACATCGGTAATCACAGTTCAATCATGCTGGTCATGTCAGCTACTGAAAAATTGATTTACTGTCGCTTATTCAGTGTAATCCTGTCTCTATGATACACCGTTACTGATCAGGTCGACAATATCACCTCGCTACTTGCAGTTAATGTTCCCCCTTTAATTCACTACTCTGGATATTTAGGGCCCAAACTGTTTCCTTCTGTTTTTTTGCTGTTGTTAGATTTGTGGCTATAACTCTTTAACTTTGACCCTTAGCGGTCCATTTATTCAGCACTAGTCAGGTATGTCAGGTCTAATTTATTTTCACATGCGCTGTTTATTTTACACGCGTTGTTTACATTTTTTTTTTGTCAGAGTAAAACAGGTTTAAAAGAGGTAACACTAAGAAAGATTGTCTTGATCTCACAATGTCCAACATGCCAAGTCATACCAGCAGGTGTGGATTATACATACAGTCTAGGAGTAGCACATACATAGCATATACCACCACTAAGGAGTTTTCACATTTCCCCAGAGTATACAGATATCTAAAATGTCAAATATTCCTGCAAATTAAACTGGAGACACTGAAAGCAGATGCAAGGCAAAGCTTCAATCAAATAGCTTGATGCATTTGCAATACTAATAGAAGTCGGAATACTGTATTCTGCCAAATCAGTCTGACACCCTGGGATCCTTCAAAGCTGCTTGATGAGATTCTGGGATCAATAAGCTACTAAGAACCAAACAAGTAAGATGGACCAAATGGCCTCCTCTCGTTTGTAAACTTTCTTTGGAAACTTGTCTTTCCGAAAGGAGACTCCACCCATCAATATTTTAAACCTGTTTTACTCTGACAAAAAAAAAATGTAAACAACGCGTGTAAAATAAACAGCGCATGTGAAAATAAATTAGACCTGACATACCTGACTAGTGCTGAATAAATGGACCGCTAAGGGTCAAAGTTAAAGAGTTATAGCCACAAATCTAACAACAGCAAAAAAACAGAAGGAAACAGTTTGGGCCCTAAATATCCAGAGTAGTGAATTAAAGGGGGAACATTAACTGCAAGTAGCGAGGTGATATTGTCGACCTGATCAGTAACGGTGTATCATAGAGACAGGATTACACTGAATAAGCGACAGTAAATCAATTTTTCAGTAGCTGACATGACCAGCATGATTGAACTGTGATTACCGATGTATTACTGTAACCTAATAAGTAACTGTTTAATTGAAGAGACACGAATCACACTGAGTAAAGAAAAGTAAAAAATTTACAGTAGAATGTGTTCGTTGATCTTGAAGATTGGTGAGTGTGTGAGTGAGGGATACGTTCCAGTTTATCAGGGTTAGAAGCATAAAGATGAACGGTTGTCGTTTAGAGAAAGCTGACATATCAGTTTGAGGCGGCAAAGCAGCTTTAAAAATAAACATGTAGCACAAGCCTTCTTTATAACTTAACTGATGTACCACAGGGTACCAGATCCTGTTCAGAAACATTTTTTTTAAACCAGTGTCGTCATAATATATTTTCAATTCCCTACTAATAAGTCATACCATATTTCAGAAAGGAATTTAAGTGAATCCAGTTTGATCCCCAGACATTTGAAACAAGTGATGTTTTCACTGTAGATGGAGCTCAATGAGACACGACATGAATGACCTGCCTTGAGAAATAATGCAAATGAGGAAATTGAAATGCCCCGGGAGCGAAGACGTTACTGTTTGAATTGTTTGTTGATCTGGAGAATGGAGTGTGTGAATGAATGGATAAATCTGGAAAGAGAATGAGATTCACTTCACTAGCTTAAACAACCATGCGACCAGTTTAACCAATTAAGTAGGTCTCTCTGTCCACAAACCCCTGTCGTTTCTTTGTTTGGTATGCTTACCTGGCACTATGGATTCAACTCCTCGGTCTGGAAGTCGTGTTTCAGCTCCTGAGAGCCCAGCTACTCTAGTTTGACTTAGCCACAAGAGAATGTCTCGGCTGTCTCTTCAACGCGCTGCACCAATTAAAAAAAATTAAATATCAATCATGGAAAATTCCTCTGCTTCTCAGTACTCTGTACTCCAGGAATATTTCTTCGAGCACTGGTGTTTCCCGTGAGGACCTCATCTCTTTGCTCAATGAGTCCGAAGCATAAACCTCCAAGTCTCTGGTCCAGTCTTCATTCGGCGAGGCCTCTGCCGTTCAAGCCACCCAGTCAGGGTCGGATTCCCCCGGCATCATCCTTAATCCCCCACATATGCTAGCTCCATTTCTAATGCGGACATCCTCCAAACCCTGCAAACAATGCAAGCTTCAATCTCCGGGCTGGAGAATTGACTCTCTCACCTTGAACGTCATCCTGTACCTCTCGGTCCCTCTACATCGACTTTCCTCGCCACTCCATCTCAGCTTCCAGATGCGGCTCCCTGTTCAAGGGCGCTGCAATTCTGGAGCAATTTAATATCAGGGTTAAAAGGGGCAATTTAGACAATGAGCTGTTTTGTCACCACTTCGCCAGCCTGAAGGTTTTCACTTGTATGGTTTGCAGCTCCAGTTTTCACAGAACTAACCTTTGCCCCATTTCAGCCCAGTCTGCTTTAAACCAGCAAATGCAATCCCACGTTTCACCGGAACTTCCAAGCTGCAGTTCCTTCCAACCTCAGTTCTCAGTTAATTTACCTCGCCAGTGTCGGGGTCCTCATAGTCCTTCTCTGCTCATTCATCCAGCCCAATCTAATCACAAACTAGGGAAGCAGGTTCTTTTTTCTGGAGGGAGATAAATATATAAAACAAATTAAATGAGAATGTCTGTGCATATTCCCCATGTACTTTTCTGCACATCTGTAGCTTCTGCAGCGACAGCCACAGCAAATGCATCTGTCCCAGATGTGTCCAAACTGCGTCTGCGCAGAAATGACTAAGCCTTCCGTCCACCCCCATTAATACAGTAGCGATAGCGTGGCTCTTGCAGATCACCCAGATCCCACTTCTGTTGAGATTTTGCTCAAGAAAGAAACTTCCAAAGGTTTCATGATCGGCCCATTTCCTGAACCCCCCCTTCCCGTCATTCCATATTAGCCCACTGGGGATCGCAACTCGCAAATATTGAGGCAAGAAAAGGTTAATCATCGATCTATCCTTACCTCATTCAGGGTCTGTTCCAGCATTAACGACCTAATTCCTCCGGATCATTTTTCTCTACACTATAACAGAATTGATGATGCTATCCATTTTATCAATACAGCAGGTCAAGGGGCCTGGCTGTCCAAGGCTGATATCACAGATGCATTTTAAGTCATGCCCATTCATCCTTCCCAATGGTATCTCTTTGGAGTCCAGTGGAAACAACAATTCTATTTCTCAGTTCGTCTCACGTTCGGTTGTAGGAGCAGTCCTCACATCTTCAATTCACTATCTGAAGCATTGTTTTGGATTCTACTTAATTTCAAATTGCCATTCGTACTCTGCACAGGAGATCTCCGTGGTCAATCCAAGGTCACATACTCCTTACTTTTAAAACATTCAAAACACTTTGTATTATTTGTCCTGTTTCTACTCTTTTCAGCTATTTCTCACTGCGCTCGACAGCGAGCAACCAGGACCCCTTTTTTCTCACCCCAGAAGGGATAGTCGTGTCCAGGAACTGGTTCTGTGACCACCTTTGTCAGTGCCTCCTTTGCGTTGGTCTTCCTCCCGACAACTACTCCAGACATTCGTTCACGATCGGCACCTCAACTTCTGCTGCTTCCAGGAATCAAGGCTATGGGGAGATGGACTTCTGGTGCACTGAATGTCTCAGACTTATTATCGGCACAAAAAAATGTTATGTGGCTAACTGAATTATTGGAATCATTATTTTAGAACCTGGGGGAAGGGTAACCCTCTGCCAAGGATTCCCTAAAATGTCCCCCTATTTCTGGTGAGTAGGTGTTTTTTACTTACCTGAGCGCTGAGTGGTTTAGATCTGCAGGGTGGGGGTGGCTTAGGTTGCCTTGTTGTTTTGGGGGGAAGGTGGCCTGAGTGCCACTTGTCCTGCTGCTGACATCTACAACCATCATCCATATATTTCATATTTGTCAGTTTTGGACAGCATTTAGCTCCTTGAACCCTGCAGGACCAAAAGTAATTATCATTCTCTATTACAAGATATCATTCATCACATCAGACCAGGCTATTGGTCAGTTGTATAATTAATTGAACACATTATCATGGACATTACCCGCATTCCTCAAAACACAGGTAATGGTTAATTATGCAAACAATTGGCGGCAGCCTTATATTTGGGGGAAGGTGGCCCCAAGTGCCACTTGTCCTGCCCGCTGGCCGAGTCATTCTTAATCACTGTATTGCATTCATCTTAGCTCTGCCAGCATAGTTGTGGATAAGGCCATGGGCCAATTGTAATGTGAATGTATTATGTATTGGTCGGCTGTCATGTTCATGTCAAGCATAACTGTTTGCCAATTGTTCATGTGCCCATCAGGCATATATTTCGCTACCAATTAATTGTTATTTTCTACTACTAAGTGGATGTCTTACTTTCTGAATATGTTCTTCTTAAAGTGTAACAGGCAGTATTGTGTGATGCATTGCTGATACGGATTAAGATGAGGTTAAAAGCTCTATACCCGTGAATGCAGATTAGCTCTTTAGCATAGTGGTTAAGATGTTCGCTTGTGGTGTGCAAGGTCATTGTTCGTGTCCTGGTTTTTTATTGGTTTCGTTTATTTTGAAAAGATATTACAGTTTTTATATTTAAGTTTACATTTGAAAAATGAGGGCATTTAATCTGCAGAACCAACAGACTGAACAAATGAGTGGGCAGGGGATTGTACACCTCCTCTGCACTATATGCATTCCCTTTTGGAAGAACGGCACAATATGTTCCAATGTCAATCTTAACTCAGTGGGTTTCTATTCAGTTCTGACACAGGGCTACAGCTTAGTTATTAAAAAGAACTCATTTCAAAGAAAGAGACAAATGAAAAAGTGTAGTAAATCAGGGTTTATATAATTTGGTTTTACGTATCTGTTTAAAATTTACAGTGTCCATGTTTTTATATTACCCTATTTTGTATGTTCTCTCACCAAAGCAAGTTCCAGCAACAGCTCAGAAGGTATCCTCCATTCTTACTGCCAAACCAATAGCCTCTTTACACCCATAGAGGACAAAGGCCAGCTTTGCGGGCATCCACGTCAGCTCCACAAGGGCCGGCACAGTAGGGCCCACTGTAACACATTGGATAAAGCAAAGCCAAGTGTTGCTTACAGCTATACAGCACTGTGACCATGATGACTTGGTGGTGACATCAGACCAGGAAATGGACACACTCTGGTCTGCGAGGTGAAACTCTGATACTCGTATTTATTATAAATTAAATATTTAGACAAAACATACACTGAACACACAAAACAAAATGGCACGTTGGCAAAAACTAATAACCACCGATAGAACAAAACACTAAATAAAACAAGTACCATGCTGGTTTTAAAGCCAGCATGAGTAGCAATTGTTATTTTAATCTCAGTTCTTCATTTTCTCGTTCTTCCTCCCTGAACACCCAACCTTGATTGAGAGATTTCCTCCTCTTTTGTGCAGCTCTGCCTAAAACCTAAAACATCCGTGCACCAATACATACATGCATTTAAACAATAGACAATACAAAATAATACTAAATATACACAAGGGCGGGGTGTACCCCATCACAGGTACTTTGGAACTTTCTCTCTAAATCCAGTATCAACAGCCAACTTTCTCTCCAAATCTAATCAATAGCCAACTTTACCTCAGAAATACTAAGAGATGAATCAAACAAGAGACTTGCTGCATTCAAATTGACAATTTGTTCAAACTAATGTACTTCGACTCTTCCAGTCACAAAGAGAATTATTTACTGTGTACTTACTGGGTTCTGAGCATGTCAAATTCAACAAATACTTGTAACATTGGATCTGTGCACCAGTGACCACAGGCCAGTGGCTAACCTGCTGACCCTGCAACAGCAAAGTCAAGCACAAAGCTACACCTGATAGGAGGGTATAGCGTCTAATGGCAGATATTCATCTCCGGCTTGTCAGGCAGCCAGATGGAAGATAAACAGAGAGAAAACGGACTAGGGGACAAGCTTAAAAGGAGATACAACTGAGGCTGACATTGTTTTTATTAGCTGTTATCAACATATGCAACAGTGACACTGAGCAGCCCTATTTATCATGTTCAGGGTCTCCTGGTTTTTGGATATTTTAAAGAAAACTATTGAGATGAAATAATAATGTATAATGCAATTATCGAGTCTCTACACAACTTTTTGCTGTGTTCACCATGTTGCTGCAGCAAAACTAAATCACTTAGAATTACCATCTGTACCAGTACCAAACGTCTGATACTTTCTTACATCAAATGTGAAAAAAAAAAAAAAAAAAAAAAAACTAAATACCACTTATACACAATGAGATATAAATCGTCAAACTAAGGTAAAATTCTTCTTCTCCTGTTTACGTAAGTGTGTGTAGTGACTTTTCAAACAGAAAAAGCTAAATAACTGGACACATGTTGGTCAACGTCAAAATAAACCAGAGATCGCAGCAGTTTGATATCCACAACATTTATATTAAACAATTTATTTATGTTTTAAAACAGCACATACCGCACAAAAAAAATACCGTTTGAACCTGCAACATGACGTCCTTGAAGAGCACATGGCCTTAGCCCATTACGCAGTTGTTAAAATGTGTTTAATTTTTTAAGCTTCCATTCATGCCTGACCAGCTTTTGCTAAAAACCTGAAGGTTCTGCTCGATTCTAGAAATGCTCTATTTCCTGTTTGAAAATATCTAGTTTCCTGTTTGGTAGATACCATAGAATGGAATCTCCGATCTCTGATAAATTGTAGTTCCTTGTTTAATTAAAAATAAATAAAGGAATAATTTATTAGGTGCAAATAAATAAATTATTAAAAAAATGCATAGAGGAATAAATATATTTAGAACTAAATATTTTTAAATAAATAAATGTAGAAATTAATGTTTATATTATAAATGTATAAATACATTAATAAACAGCAAGCCAGAAAAATGTCATATTAATTGATTTCGTTGATGCTTGTATCCAGAGCAATTGACATTTGTATACCTATATACAAAAAGTACGTTTCATGTTAAAAAAAAGTTATACAATGAAACATTAGTGCTTCTTCACTTGTTGAATATGTGGAGCAGTGATCAGAGCACTGTACTCTTGACTGGAAGGTCGTGGGTTCCATTCCAGGTAGGTAAAAAACCGCACTGTATAAATGAGTAATTGTATGTAAAAAAAAAAAAAAAACGGCACAAATGTAAATTGGCCTGGATAAGAGTGTGTGCTAAGAAATAAGATAATAATTTTTAGGCCTGGTTGGTATAGGGTGGGAGACTGCCTGTCAAAACCCAAACTTCAAACTTTTCTTTGGAGTTTTACTCAATGGTATAGTCAGAGAATGTGTTCAGAGAATGTGAGCAGAGCGAAGCGGTGACAATTCCGCTCACTGCTCATAATAATATCCTCCGCTCTGCTCCGCTCTTTCTTTCATTCCGCACCTCTCCCCTGCTCCAGACAAAATGGTGTTAAAATATATTTATAATTGACCCCACCAAAAAATTAAATAAATCCCTACTTATGACCTATGACCAGCAAAGAAAAATGCCGACAAAGTGCTCGGAGAAGTTATCTAATTGAATTTGATGACGCTTTCTCATTATTATTGTTTGGTACTAAAAAAATGTGTACATTTCAAACTTTGTATATGATTAGTATCAAATTAGCTTTATACAGGTGTGGCAAAGTGCCCGCCCCTGTGTGTATTTGTGTTGTGTGTTAATGTTGGTGTATAGTCATTGGTACACAGGATATAAACGGGTCTGTGTAACATGAGAGTTTAAAATGTATATTTGTATTTAGGCATGAGGATTGCACAGCACTTCACGCAGAAGTAAAACGTAATAATATGTGAGCACGGGGAATTGCAGGTACAACTGCATAAAAGCTGCATGTTTTCACTCACTCGGGGTTGGGTGTTCGGTGAGTAGAGAACGGGATTGAAGACTGAAGTAATAAATAATAAAATAAGAACGTAAAGTAAAAATATCTGCTCACCTTGTTTTGTTTGTCTCTTTTGTTTTGGCGAATGTGTCGTGTTTGTTACAACCATTTGTTTTCTGGCTGTCTGTTCATTTATTAAATGCTGAGCGAAACCATTACCAAACTCCACCTCTCTCTGTCGTTTATTTCCTGTTTCTGGTCTGATGTCACCCACTGCAGCCGTCTTTGTGACAACAGGTCATATTTGTATCCGAATATCTCATAGGGTGCTGTGGCAAAGTGGTTGGTAAGGGGAACAGGTGTAGCGGTGATGCGGTGCAGGAGTGATGAACAGACAACAGTGATTCATTAACAAGGTGTTTTAATTTGTAATCCAGGTCTGGTGACCGATAAATAATAACTCCCCGGCTATACACACCAATGTGTATAGCGCGGAGATAACAAAAAGTGGGCACAGTCCCGAACAAAACACAAGACGCGGTCACCAGTCTTGGGTGTGTGCAGACGTGCAGGTGCTCGATGTAGACACAGGTTTGTGCTCTGTGCAGTAGTGCTCTGGATAGTGCTTTCCTTTCGACAGCTCCGGAGGTGTGCATTAACTGTCTAATAGTGTGACAAAAGACAAACAATGACTCACAGACAAAAATAAACACACAACACGTAAATCCTTTACACTGAGAGCTCCTCTCTCAATCCTTCTCTCTCCCACTGTTTAACCCAAACGAAGGAAAAGACCCACTTCCCTGACCCGGAAACTAACTGTCAGGCCAGCCCTTCCAGATACTTTTCCTCTCGTTCTTTAGCGTCCTCACAGGTCGGGAGAACTCATTTCTGTCACATATCCCACCGCTCAGAGTGGAGCCAAAGGAACATTCGGCTAAATCTACCTTCCCCATTACTCCCCCCTCCCGGGAAAAATAATCTGCATTTTGGTGGTCTTTCCCCGCACGGTGTACCATGTTGTACATGAAGGGCTGCAACGCCAGATACCACAGAGTTATTCGGGCATTGCTGTCCTTCATTGTGCTTAACCACTTGAGTGGGGAGTGGTCTGTGACCAGATCAAATGAGTGTCCCAGCAGGTAGTATCGTAAAGAGTGAGTAGCCCATTTAATGGCTAAACACTCTTTTTCGACTACGGAGTAGTTACGTTCCCGAGGTAACATTTTTTTACTCAGGTATAATGTAGGGTGTTCTACTCCAGCTACTTTTTGGGACAAGACTGCACCCAAACCTACATCCGATGCGTCGGTGTGGAGGATGAATCTCTTGGTGAAATCTGGTGTGATAAGAGTGGGGGCCTGGCAAAGTGTACGCTTAATTGTATCAAACGCCCCCTGACACTCAGCTGACCATTTAATTAAATTTGGAGCACTCTTTTTGGTGAGGTCGACTAACGGGTTAACCACTGTGGCGTACTCGGGGATGAAGCGGCGGTAATAACCGGCTAAGCCCAGTAGTGACCTCACCTGAGTCTTGGTTTTGGGAATCGCTGCATCAACCAAAGCCTGGATTTTGGTGACTATAGGTCTCGCCCTTCCATTCCCCATTAAAAATCCCAAATATTGAGTCTCTGTTTTGGCAAATGCACATTTCCTCAAGTTAGCTGTCAACCGGGCTGCCCTTAGAGACTGAAGAACGGCTGTAACCCTAGCCAAATGCTCTCGCCAGGTGGAGCTGTATATCACCACGTCATCAATATACGCTGCTGCATATTCATGATGTGGGCATAAAACCTGGTCCATCAGTCTCTGAAAGGCAGCAGGCGCACCATGTAGCCCAAATGGCATGGTTTTAAAGTGGAACAGCCCTTCTGGTGTTGAAAATGCGGTTTTCTCTCTGGAGCTGCGGGTTAAAGGGATTTGCCAGTATCCCTTCGTCAGGTCCAGAGTGGAAATAAACCTTGCTTTTCCCAGTCTGTCTAAAAGTTCGTCGACCCGAGGCATGGGATATGCATCGAACTTAGCAACAGCGTTCACCTTTCTGAAATCCACGCAGAAGCGGTTGGTGCCGTCTTTCTTAGCCACTATGACGATCGGACTGCACCACTCACTCCTGGAAAGTTCAATCACCCCAAGCTCAAGCATATCCCATACCTCTTTGCGAACGCCACTTCGCCGACTTTCGGGGATCCGGTACGGTCTCTCTCGCACTGTGACACCTGGTGGAGAGAAAATGTCATATTCAACTAAGTTTGTCCTGCCGGGCACATCAGAAAAAACATCGCTAAAGTCCTCAATAAGCTTACGCAGCTCTCTTTGCTGATCCGGCACCAATTGTTCCCCCATAGAAATCGCTTTTGTGCTCGGGGTCTCTGGACAGGGACCTAAATCATCCTCCATATTGCCTGGGGCTATAAATAAGACCTCCCTTGCCTGCCAGGGCTTTAACAAATTGACATGATATATTTCACGTTCATTTCGGCGATCGGGCTGTCTAATTTCATAATTTACATTCCCTATAGCCCGAATCACCTCATACGGCCCCTGCCATTTAGCACACAGTTTTGATTCTGATGAGGGAAGTAGCAGCATTACCTTGTCCCCTGGTCAAAAGGTTCGAATCCGTGCATTTTTGTTGTAATGCTGCTGTTGTCGGTGCTGAGCCGATCTGAGGTTGTCTTGGGCCAAACGACCGACCAAATCCAGACGATCTCTGAGTAGGAGCACATACTTCACTACATTTTTAGATGAGCCTTTGTGCTCCTCCCACCCCTTCCTCAGCAGGTCGAGAATGCCGCGAGGCTGCCGGCCGTACAGGAGCTCAAAGGGGAGAACCCCATTGAACTCTGCGGCACTTCTCTCACTGCAAAAAGGAGGTAGGGAAGAAGCAATGCCCGTTGTTTCTGCTCCTGGGTTACAAATCGCCTCAGCATCGACTTTAAGGTCTGATTAAAACGTTCAACCAAACCGTCCGATTGTGGATGATAAACGGACGTTCTGATGGGACGTATTTTTAATATTTTGTACACCTGCTGTAACGTATTGGACAAAAAATTGGTTCTGTGATCAGTCAGAATTTCCTTGGGGATCCCTACTCTAGCCATAATCTGCGCTAACTTGGTGGCTATTGCAGCGGCACTAGTGGACCTCAATGGAACTGCCTCTGGGTATCGCGTTGCATAATCCACCACTACTAATATATGCGTATACTCAGAGTCAGAAGGTAGCAAAGGGCCCATTATGTCCATTGCAATGCACTCGAAAGGAGTGGAAATAACTGGCAGTGGGACCAAAGGGGCGGGGTGCACTCAACCCGGCGCTACTCGCTGGCAGTCTGAGCATGTGGCTACATATTTCGACACATCAGTATGAAGACCGAGCCAATAGAATCGAGCCAATATTCGTTTCCTCGTCTTCTCGGCTCCGAGATGCCCCGCAAAAGGGATATCGTGCGCCAGCCTCATGACCTCGGTCCGACAAGACGGGGGAACCGATAATTGTGTTGCAGGCTGTCCTGGGCCTGCGGCTACATTTACCCTATATAGTAATTGCCCCTTTATGCTGAAATGTCGATATACTAGCAGCCCAGTGCCATCAACATCCTTACCTTCAATGGACCGGACCTGCCCCCAAGCGTGCACCAGTGACGGGTCATTCTTTTGGCCCCACACTAGGTCCGTGCTCGAGTACCACGGGTCCGGTACATTGAGAGGGGCTGAAATAACCTCTGCCCTAGTCGGTCCAGTAACTTCGCCCTCTCGGTCACACTGCGTTCCCACTCCCTTCAACTGTCGTTTGTTACCATTACAGCACTCTCCCACCAGACCCCAGCCTTGTCTCATTTCGTGGTCCATCTCTCCTTATTCGTTTTTCTAGGACGGAACAGAGGGGAAAACATTTCAGTATGAAAAGGAGATATATCACCAATCCGTTCCTTTTTTTCTTTTTCTGCCACGTTTACCTGTGTGGCTGAGACTGCCATTATTTGCATTAATTCTTTGAATTTTGGCCAGTCTCGGCCCAGAATAACTGGGTGCGGCATCCTTTCCGCCACCCCGACTACAAGGTGACATTTTATCGGTCCTACCGATAAATATACTTTTAGGGTGGGGTATGCCGCCGTGTGCCGCCTGCTGGTAGGGCAACGGGGCAGGGGCAACACTTCTACCCCAGCTGGGGGCCATCCTCGGTCTCCATGGGGGAGGCAAGGGGGCCCAACGGGGTCGGCGGTCTGGCAGGTCTGGGCGCCAGGAATGAGGGTGATGGTGGTGGTGTTGGAGGAGAGGGAGGGAGAGGTTGGTTCCTGAGCAGGGCAGGGACTGACAGAATCCCGACCCGGGCCGACGTCAACGAGTCCTCAAAATCTTCGGCCAATTTGACCGCCTCCTCCAGGGTGTCAGGGTTGTGGTGCCGTACCCATGCCTGGGTTTCGGTGCCGATCACATAGCAGAATTGTTCCACCACAATGGCTTCCCCCATTTGTTGAGCGGTCTTCTTCTCTGGGGTCAGCCAATGGACCATGTGGTCGCACAACCACTGTGCCACCACCCTGGGTCGTGTCTCCGGGGCTCCGGTACTCATGGAACCGCGTCCGGTGGGTCTCCGTGGTGATGTTCAGACGACGGAGGATAGTCTGCTTGACTAGGTCATAGTCAGTGGCGTACTGGTCGCTCAGGGCTTGGTAGGCAGCCTGCGCTTCCTCGACCAGGCAAGGTTCCAGCTGGCTTGCCCAGAACTCCCGCGGCCATCCCGCCGCAGTTGCCAGCCGCTCAAACACCACCAAAAATGCCTCCGGATCATCCTCCGCCGTCATTTTCATGGCCCGTGCCTTCGGGGCCGACATCGATGTTCCGTTAGGGGTCACACCTGCGGCAAGGTCAGCCCTACCCGTTCAATGAGCGCCGTATAGCACTCCTCTCGTTCTTTAGCACCCTCACAGGTCAGGAGGAAGATTCATCACCAGAACTCATATTTCTGTCACAGGTGCTCAAAGCAACCCACGAATACATATGGGTGAGTCGACGGGGCTGACAGACCACCCTGTACTAGTGTATTGAACTGTCCTTAAGAGTGCAAAAAATATAAACCAGGTTCACAGCGCTGTATGGTGCATAACCGTAGAACTGTATAAGAACAGTAACTGCAGACAGATGGACACACACAGATGATGTTTCTTACATGTTTATATGGCACAAATGCAGCTCCACAGTCAGGACTAATACTATATATATATATATATATATATATATATATATATATATATATATATATATATATATATATATATATATATGAAGAGTTTAGATACACAACGCGATATCTCACAGTGCCTAATTTATAATGATCAATGTCCTTTGTCCTCAAAACAAGATATACACCACGCTAAATACGACTCAAATGATTGTTTCTTTCCATAAAGCGCTATATGCTGGACTTCTAATTTAGCAAAATCCAACATATCCACTAAATTAAAAAAAATGCAACAAAGTCAAAGCATTCACAAATAATGCTTAGAAAACTCACTCTATGGGAACTGTGAAACCTCCCTTCATCTCCCTTCCAATGCCAACCCCACTTAATGGTGTTTTACGTTTGTGTTCTTTCTCTGCACGAGATCTATAAGCTTGGCACATCTAGCCACTGGCATTTTTGCCCATTCTTCACGGCAAAACTGCTCCAGCTCCTTCAAGTTGGATGGGTTCCGCTGGTGTACAGCAATCTTTAAGTCATACCACAGATTCTCAATTCGATTGAGGTCTAAAGTGTTGCTTTAGCAGTATGCTTACGGTCATTGTCCTGCTGGAAGGTGAACCTCCGTCCCAGTCTCAAATCTCTGGAAGACTGAAACAGGTTTCCCTCAAGAATTTCCCTGCCATCCATCATTCCTTCAATTCTGACCAGTTTCCCAGTCCCTGCTGATGAAAAACATCCCCACAGCATGATGCTGCCACCACCATGCTTCACTGTGGGGATGGTGTTCTCAGGGTGATGAGAGGTGTTGGCTTTGCGCCAGACATAGCGTTTTCATTGATGGCCAAAAAGCTCAATTTTAGTCTCATCTGACCAGAGTACCTTCTTCCATATGTTTGGGGAGTCTCCCACATGCCTTTTGGCGAAAACCAAATGTGTTTGCTTATTTTTTTCTTTAAGCAATGGCTTTTTTCTGGCCACTCTTCCGTAAAGCCCAGCTCTGTGGAGGGTACGGCTTAAAGTGGTCCTATGGACAGAAACTCCAATCTCCGCTGTGGAGCTTTGCAGCTCCTTCAGGGTTATCTTTGGTCTCTTTGTTGCCTCTGTGATTAATGCCCTCCTTGCCTGGTCCGTGAGTTTTGGTGGGCGGTCCTCTCTTGCCAGGTTTGTTGTGGTGCCATATTCTTTCAATTTTTAGTAATGGCCTTAATGGTGCTCTGTGGGATGTTCAAAGTTTCAGATTTTTTTTTATAACCCAACCCTGATCTGTACTTCTCCACAACTATGTCCCTGACCTGTTTGGAGAGCTCCTTGGTCTTCATGGTGCCGCTTGCTTGGTGGTGCCCCTTGCTTAGTAGTGTTGCAGACTGGGGCCTTTCAGAACAGGTGTACATATACTGAGATCATGTGACAGATCATGTAACACTTAGATTGCACACAGGTGAACTTTATTTAACTAATTATGTGACTTCTGAAGGTAATTGGTTGCACCAGATCTTATTTAGATGCTTAATAGCAAAGGGGGTGAATGCATATGCACGCACCACTTTTCTGTTATTTATTTTTTAGAATTTTTTAAACAAGTTTTTTTTTTCATTTCACTTCACCAAATTGGACTATTTTGTGTATGTCCATTACATGAAATCCAAATAAAAATCAATTTTAATTCTAGGTTGTAAAGCAGAAAAATGCCAAGGGGGGGTCACAGGTGGTGATTCCGTGAGTGCTCAGGGGCTCAAGCACCAATGGGAAAATAAGGTTCTGCACAGTGCAAATAAATCACCTGTTCTGTCAAATTATAGTGTGGCTACTGTACAAGCAGAACTGTTATTGCAGCATTTAAAAATATAAAATCCATTTATACAAAGTCTCCCAGCTTTCTTGAAAAGACCTGCAGTTCCCTTGTTTTTCATTTGTATTTGTTTTGCTCTCATTAATATCTATAGTAGATACATCAATCATATATATCAATCATAAATAATAAAGTGCCATGTCAATCACATTGAATATAAAAGAAAAATAAAAGCTTAAAAAAAAAAAAAATCCAATTCTCAAGTCTGCAAAACATTAAAGTGCCTAATTGTGGTTTGAAACTGGAAAATGAGTGGTTACCATGCACAGGCATGATGGAAAATACTGTATCTGTGACTGCATCTTTATTTGTTATCCTTTTGTTACAACTCTTTTGTCCAAAATCCATGGCCGAACATATATTTAAGAATAATCAGTTCTTCTCAGCGCTGTAAAGGAGCGGGCCGGAAACATCCACTCAAAAAACTACACCACTCCGCTCACCCGCTCCATATACAATTGGTTCGCGTCGCTAAGCTCACACTCTGGGTGTGGGACTGACAGCTGAGACCTCAGTCAGAACTGTGGCACGAGCAGGGAGGCGGGGGTGGCCACTGGACAGCGTGTTCTTTGTGTGTGTGTGTCTCGTCTTGCTGTGGATGCTACTGGAAAATAGGTGCAGCAAATGATGCACTCATCCAAGTCAAACCATGGACAAGAAAGGCAAAGGACATGGATTTGGCCTTTTATGAAGAGACTGAATGCTTTACAAATGCCTTACATTGGCATAAGTTCATAAAGCCTCTATAACAAGGAAAATAATGTTTTTTTCAGCATTAAAATGTGTTAGTATGCAACCCTTTAGCACTGACATGCATATATACCTTTTTAACCATTCATAACATAGTTTTGTACCTATGTAAATATCAATATATCAACACCTACCAAAACACATATTGTTTTCACCACTCATGGATGTACATGTCCAACTAAAACAATACAATGTTTACACTTTCAATACTGTCCAAAAGTCCCTTCTACCATTATTTTACTTTCAAATCTTTTCTCATTTCTCTTATATTACTTATTAGTCACTGTCTTGTCTGTCTGTCTATTTGCCATTCGCATCTTGAATATCTTTCCCTCGCTTTATTCATTATTTGATTTGATAAGTAAAAAAAGAAGTGATATCTATAACAAAAACATTGTCAATGTAAAAAAAAAAGGCAAATTAGAAAAGTGCAACAGCCGTTTAAAGTGGTGATATCAAACACAAAAGCCCACTTTAGGAGAAGCAATTGGGGCAACCTTGTCAAGCATCAAGCAAATAGGCACAATTGGAAAGGTGCTGGGGCCCAACATTCACAAAATTGTTGCTCCTAACTGGGCTTCTTTTTTTCATCGCTCCATTTTATATTGACATGCTCTTTATACAACTTCAAAGGGATTGTGACCATTCCTTTATCAGCTCAAAAGTCACATCTGCAACCAAAAACATTGACAATGCAAACAAAAAAAAATGCTCCAACACCCGAACCCTGGATCTGCAATGCCTGCCCCATCAGCTGTCACTTCCCATACACTTACCTTGCATTCTCATTATCCCTTGCACTCGTTGCCATTATTGGTCTTGTTCATCATCTTCACTGTTGGAAATATACTGCTTCATGCTCTTTCACATATTCTTTTATGTATGGGCTAAATATCTGTCAATGTGTGCCCTGATCTACTTGTGCCTTACCTGCATGTTGTCCGTGTGTCTTCCCAAAGCATACTTCTCTGCGCCTGTGATGATGCCTCTCCCATTCCCTGTCTGTCTTTCTCTCTGTAGTAGTGCTTATAAGGATAACCAAGAACATTTCAGTCTATTTTGAGCACTTTTCTTGGCACATATGTGTCTCAGCATCTTTATTCTGGTTAAACACAGCTAATAAGGGAATGAACATTTCAATGTAAAGTGGAACGATCAAAAAAAGAAGCCAAGTTAGAAACAACAATTGTGTGAATGTTGGGCCCCAGCACCTTTTCAATGTGCCTAATTGCTTGATGTTTGACAAGGTTGCCCCAATTGCTTCTCCTAACTTGGGCTTTTGTGTTCAATATCACCACTTTAATGGCTGATGCATTTTAATTTTTTTTACATTGACATAATTTATAGAATTCATGATGCATAGGCCAGGATTGTAATGTTTAAGTGCTTGTGATGATATTTGTTGTCCAAACATGTGTAGGTGGTGTTTCTGAAAGTATTGCTCTCATCTATTAGTTTTGGTTTTTTTTAAGTAGTCCATTCTTTTTCTTTATCTGTTAAAAGAGCATGATCAAGCATTAGTGGAACCTAAGGCATAAATATTGTTAACTTGCGCCATTCTAAATTTCCAATATCTCACATATTTTATGTATAAATATTCACAACTACGTAAGAATATTCAATTCCACTAAAATAAGAATCTATCGTGGACCAAATAAGACCCTAGACATAAAACATAATAAATGTGCCTCACGCTATTGATGAAAAGGTGCTGGTACCTCATCACCATATGTATTCTAATTGGCTCCAAAAGTCTCCAATTAGTCCATGTTCCTTACAGCACACAGTTGCCTATCCAGAATTAACAAAATAGTGCGACAAGTTCCATGCTAGTTTTACTATTTAGGTCCACCACTGTATATCATTAAAATAAACTCAAGTGTGTGATCAATACAGCCTTTTAACATTTGCTATTGTGCAAAATAGACATGTAATGCAGTTACAAGTCTGTAAGAGTTCAAGAGGTTTTAAGAACTTAATAAAAGTAATGTAAAACATACAGCAGTGTGCAAATGTATTAAACCACCCCACTGCTTCTGTAGTTTTGATTTGTTGTGCATATGAAATCAAACCACTGAAACTGAAAATCTTGGAAAATTGTCTAAATAGGCAAATTAGTGATTGTCTAATTTAATTAATGACTTTAATAGGCCACATGCGCAATTATTAAAAATAGTAAGAGAAATGGAACACATGACCACACGTGGTAAAATGCATGAGACTTTTTAGAAGTTGTTTAAGGTGGCAATTAAAGCACACAGTGGTCTTGTTTCTATATCACTGACTACTGACGCTGAGGTTTTCATGCAGTTAGGTATATAAAGGATATAAATGATAAATCTTGAGGTGTTCTTATAAATTTGCAAACTATTGTACAAAGGTGCTGTTTTAAGAAAACAAAGGTTCCAATTAGTTTTCTACCATGTGAATGTCCACTGCAGTCTACCAAAAGCATAGAACCCCGAAAAGAATGACAACCATTACCGAATGGGAAGAGCCTCTTTGACCTGTCAATCACTGAGCATATATAAAAAAGTTGCCCTATCAGGGCCCTGCTGTGAGGAGGAAGTCCCTCCCGTCTCCTGCTGAAGAGGGTCATCCTCACAGTAGCATAACGCCATTTTCGAAATCGAAGGTCAGCTGGGGACACGACCTTGAAGCGTAATGGTTGTCATTCTTTTCAGGGAACCAGGGTTATGGTAATAACCTAACGTTCCCTTTCAAGTGGAATGACAACCATTACCGAATGGGAAGTTGTACCAAAGCTGTTGTGGCTCCAGATTAACGACAGTAGAGCCTCACGGCGATAGCCTTAGAGCCCTCATGACGGCTAAGGGAATGCCGCCTCCAACTCCCTTGAGTCCAGAGAGGGCCTCGCTCTGTTTGCAATATCAAGGTGGTAAAAATGTGCAAATGTCTGACTATCTGTCCATCTAACAGCATTGCAAAGCTCATCCAAAGAGGCGCCATGAAAGAGAGCTTGGCCCCTGGTAGAATGGGCCGTAATGTCCCTCGACATGGGGGAGTCCTTCTATTCATACGACAAGCGTATGGCATCTGCCACCCAATGCGTTAGATGTTGCTTTGACAGGGCTTGACCTCTAGAGCGGGACCCAGAGCAGACAAACAGCTGATTGGACTGTCTCCAGGACACTGTCCTGTCCAGGTAACAGCGCAGAGCCCGGACTGAGCAAAGTGTGTGCTGTCTAAGGTCCTCATCTGACTCATGTGGTGGAGGTCTGAAAGCTTCCAAAACCACTGGCTGGTTAATATGGAATGAGGAGACCACCTTTGGCAAAAAGACTGGGTTCATTCTTAATGTTACCCGCGAGTCATTTCCAGTGAAAGCCATGCATGTGTTATCAATGGACAGGGTATGAAGCTCACTTACTCTTCTGGCAGATATAATGGCTAATAAAAATGCCACTGAAGGAAACTGGGCACAGCTCTGCTGAGGCCATGGGTTCAAATGGGGAACCCGTAGGACCCCCAGCACCAGCTCCAGATCCCACTTAGGGGTCATGCTTTTCATCAGAGTACATAGCCTCCAAGCCCCTTTAAGAAATTGCACTGCCAGGAGTCAATTTTATCGTGGCACACCAATATTGCTGGCAAGTAGACCTTCAGAGTGGATGCAGATTTTCCCGCATCAAACAGGTGTTGTAAGAAGGTTAGAATTGTCTGAATAGGGCAGATCACAGGATCGTGACCTTCAGCAATGCACCAGTCTTAGAAAACCTTCCATTTATATGAATACTGGGCTCCAGTGCTAGGCGCCCTAGCAGACTATAGTGTCTCTACCACTGCATCTGGCAAACCTCGTCTCGATAGACGGCTCAATTCAATGGCCAGACCCAGAGTTGGAGCTGGGCTGGGTTCGGGTGCCATAATAACCCCCCCGCTAGGCTCAGGAGGTCCTTGCGGTGCGGAAGCTGCCACGGTTGGCCCAACAACATGTTGGAGAGGAGAACAAACCTGGGGCGCGTCAGCCATCTGGGTGCAACCAGCAAAACCTGTGCTCTCTCCACCCTGATCCTCTCTAGTGTCAGGGGTAAAAATGGTAGCGGAGGGAATGCATACAAGAGCCCCTGTGGCCAGGGGTGAGCTAGCGCGTCTACTCCCAGGGGGCCCATGTCTCTCTCCATAGAGAACCATAGGGGGCAATGAGTAGACTCGGCTGTGGCGAAGAAGTCAACTTGTGCCGTACGAAACCTCTCTCAAATTTGTTTCACAACCTGAGGGTGCAATCTCCACTCCTAGCTGTCTGGAGCTCCTCTGGACAGGAGGTCTGCTGCTCTGTTGTCCACATCGGGGAGGTGAACCACCCTGATGGAACGCAAGTTTCTGTGTGTCCAAGACAGGAGTCAGTGCGTTGCGTGGTGAAGGCCTGGCGTGTGCAAGCTGCCTTGGTGGTTTATTTAGGCTACCACTGTTGTGTTCTTCGTCCAAACCTGCACGTGTTTGTGTGTTAACTGCTGGCGAAAATGAGATAATGCCAAGGCTACTGCTTGCAGTTCTTGGGCATTTATATGCGCTTGCTGCCAATGTCCCTTCCACTGACCTCTTATTCCCCTCCCATTCCAGACTGTTCCCCAGCCCAGACTGGAGGCATCCATAGTGACAACTTCCCTTCTGTGAGGAGAGCCAAGGGGAGATCCGAGGCGCAGATTGCCGGGATGGAGCCACCACTTCAATGTCTTCCGGCACTGGCTGGACACTCGCATTAGCCAGTATCGATCGCAGACCAGGTGCACCTTGAGCGTATTCACCCAGGCTTGAAGCGGGCGCATTCTCAGCAGACCTAGGGGAAAGATTCTCGAGGCAGCTGCCATCAACCCCAACAACCTTTGAAATATTCTCACCTGTAGAAGAGCATCCTCTCTGAATTGGGAGAGTGTGACTTCCAATGACCGAGTCCTGTCTTCTGACAGTGAGGCAAGCATGCTTACAGAGTTCAATTTGATCCCCAGGAACACTGTGGACTGAGACGGTATGAAGTTGCTCTTCTGTTGACGTATGGAGAGCCTTAACTTCGTCACATGATCTATGACATCGCCCGGCTGGACAGACTGGAGGATACGCTGTGCAGTCAACATGTTGAACTTCCTTTGTTTGTTGAGGACCCTGAGGTCGAGAATAGGTCAGAAACCGCCGTCCCTCATGGGCATCAGGAAGTAACTGGAGTAGAAGCCGCTGAGGCCATCGTTTGGGTTTTTCCAAGCACACAGCGTTCTTCTGTTGAGGATTGGTGATCTCCTGTTGAAGGAGAATCACGCACGCTTGTTCGACAGTGGTTAAGAGCACACCCTTGAAGGGTGGCGGGCCTAAGTGGAATTGCAGAGCATAACTGTGTCTCATAGTCGATAGCACCCAGGAGTCCTGGGTGCAGCCTTGCCATGGGTCGTGTCCAGTGGTCAGTCCGGTTGTGAGGAGCTCAGGAGCGGTCTACCTTTGGTTTGGGAGGGGGCACGTCTTTTTAGGCCCCGGCCTTGGTCTCCAGCCGAAGAACCGGTTACCCATGGCCAGCAGTGGTCCCTTGCCAGCGGGTTTTCCTCTGCCTGCTTGTTTGGTCTGGGGTGGAGGGCAGCATTCAGGCCCAGTTGGGAAGGCCACCTAGGGTGCTGGCGATAGGCAGAAAGGTGCGAGAATTTGGCACGACCTCCGTGGCCTTGTGGGACCTCTCAAGGCTCACATCAATGGTCGCTCCAAACATCTGCCCCGGTGTTATAGCGGCATCCCATAACGCAACCTTCTCCGTCTCTACAACCTTGGCTTAGTTCAGCCAAAGATGTCGGTGAGCGGCCACCAACAACGCTGGAGACCTCCCTGATGCCTGACCTAACTCCAACGTCATCGCTCCCATCACTGCCTGAAGCTCCTCCCTGTCTGTCTCTGTTGCCCGCTCCTGTAGTCTCGCCGCTAACTGTGAGTGGTAGAGCACCAATATGGACATGGTGTTTGCTGCCCTTACTGACAACAGCGTTGAAGCATATGCCTTTTTAAGCATGGCGTCAGTAGTCCTGCATGGCTTAGACAGGCAGGTAGGGCCTTTATCCCCTCTGGTGAAGGTGGATCCTTGCACCAGCACCGTAACCGTGTCCCCGATGGGAGGGAACATGCCCAGACCAGCTTCTTGGGCTCCGGCGGTATGCAGCAGGGACTCTGCTGTTCTGGAGCCTGAAGGAGCAGACGCTGGGTGGCTCCATGAAGAACAAACCAGCTCTACAAAGTACGGACACAGAGGGAGGGCATTTTGTGGATGCCCTTTCTGCTTCAGGAAGCGGTTTCCCTTCCCCTCCTGTTATGCCGGCCAGGGAACGTCCATGGCAGCAGCTGTGCACTGCATCAGGGCCTGGAACTCCTCCCTTTGAGAAGTATGGGTGGTATGGAGCCCCCCACTGTAGTCTATCCAACTGAAGTGGAGGGGTAGGACACGTCCGACAATGCCGTAAAAGATAGCTCGCCAGGGCTTGGGGGTCTATGTGGGGCCTGGGATGGAGAGCAGGATTGGGGAAGCTGGGGCTGCCCGGTAGTAGGGGGCAGTCTACCCTGAGATTGTAGCAGGGTCTCCAGCACGGTTTGCTGGGCTTTCACTGTCTCAGCGAGCTGTTCAAAGCGACGCTCAGCCGAGCTTTGGCTTCACTCTGGCGACTGAGAACGGGAGAGCTTGCGTCTACGAGGGAAAGGAGAGCGGTACCTCTGCAGCGATCACCTGCCTCCTGGCGAACACCCTCGAGCAATGCCGCCTTGGCGGTGTCCACCACGATTCTATTGAGGGGCGCCTACGTCTCCACACCAGTGGTGGGGAAGGGGAGGGTGACCCAGTGGTATGGGGGAGCTCCCTGGTCACAGTGGCGGGCGGGGTTCCAGAGGCCCTTTGGGGAGGACCCTGGACCACGGATCTCATCTTTCTCTGCCCCGAGGAGTGAGAATCCACTGGGGAGAGGGCTGCCCTTTTGCGCTTGGTTCTTTTTGAGAACATTTGACAGGGAGAGCAGTCCAAATTACCCTCCAGTGCCTTGGTCGCGTGGTCTGGCCCTAGGCACCCAGCACATGAGCAGAGCGTACTGACATGGCACGAGGGCGTCAGTGCCGAGCTGTTGGCGTCGGTTACCGTAGTCTGTGCCGAGGTGGAAGCACCGATTGGTGTAGGTGTTGGTGCCGAAATGAGTGCAGACGGTATCGGGCTATCAGTAAGTGCCGAGTCAATAGGCGGGGTCAGTACTAAGGAAGAGGGAGGTCGGTGCCAAGCTGTTCGAGCCAGTGCCGAGTTCAATCAGTGTTGGGGTCGGCATCGAGGAGGAGCGACGTCGATGCCGGGCTCTTATAGCCTAGTTAATCAGTGTCGGCGTCGAGGAGGAGCGCAGTAGCGCTAGGAAAGCCCAAGGCTGAGAAGGGCACGTAGGCCCAAGCTGGTTGGTAACTGCAGCCGAGTAAATCGGCATAGAGGACAGCACCGCGAGCCCGCAGGCTCAACCTACAGCACCACAATAGCTCACACGACTCAGCAAATGGTATTTTAACTACACGAGGTAATAATCGAGAATAAAAGCCTAGCACCAATCTCTATAGAGGGGTCGAAACCAACTCTAATCAGTAGAATCTACCAAAGCGAGATTAAGGCAACTAGCAATCTCAAAAACACTTGTACTTATGTAGCTTACCGTTATGAATCCAATTTGTAAGTTGAAACCATACAAATGAGCCAATTTCCAGCACAAAGAAAAGCACAAGTCAATAAGTGTGTTGTCTCAGTGAAGTGAGAGAGAAAATGGCGTGGCGATATGCTACTGGGAGGACGACCCTCTTCAGCAGGAGGTGGGAGGGATTTCCTCCTCACAGCAGGGCTCTGATAGGGCAGCTTTTTTTATATATGCTCAGTGATTGATGGGGTAAGAGAGGCTCTTCCTATTCAGTAATGGTTGTCATTCCACTTGAAAGGGAACATTTATTTAAAGCATAGACAAATTAAAGACTGAACTAATTTGAATTGAACACAATGTAGCATTCATAGCACCATAATAAAGGCTATATAATGCTGTATTTTATTACTAAGTGCATAATTATGCATAATCAAAATGCACATAACATTCATACTATATAAATATTCATGACATGTTTCCATAACACTTCCTACAAAACTCAGACATATTTTTAATGCTGTGTGACTGGTATCCATTGACACTTTATATTATTTCTTGAGGACTATTAAATAATATAATTTTTGCTAAATTATAGACTTATTTGTACTTGTATGTTATGCTGATTTTCAAAGTGATTGTGATGTAGTTATACATGGTTATTTAGCAATTCTAATGGTGTTATAAATGATATTATAATCCAGGGCTGGCAATGGAATGTGAAACAAGCAATGTGCTTGGTCGAGCAAAGTTCCAGTTGTCCATATATTGGATGGATACGGACAGTTGGAGCCTTGTCACATATTCTAAATCACTGCTCTGCCTCACAGAATTTAAAGTATCAGTAGCCATCTTAGTTACAGTTACAGATGTACAGCTGTAAGTATGAAACTGAGTGACCAATTACCTGCAAAAAATCCCAAATGTAGTAAGTAGAGATGCTGATTTGGATGAAGAACAATTAAATGAACTGGAAGTAATAAATTAATGTGTTTATACTCATATAACCTGACTTCAAATAATGTGTTTTTAGCATTTGTAAATGCTACAGAAAAACACACAAAGACAAAGAAAAAGTTCTGCACATTATCCACGCCACTCAGACAAATGGCTATGAGATACGCCGTTTTTTTCGGCTTCATTCGGCTCCTATCGGTCTCACTTGGCCACTTAAAGGTTTTCTTGGTTTTTTCCAGAGAAAAAACGACTAGAGACCTGTGCTTTACATCTTTTTGATGATGTCGGACAGGGTCCAACATCGGACTGGAAAGGGAAAATTGTAATGTTGGACCTGGTCCAATATAGGACCGCAAATGGTTAAACAACATGACAACTGTGGAAATCTCGTTTGGCAAAGAGCCTTAAACATAGAGCAGCCAGGAGACCAAACAGCACTTCTCAATGAAAGAAAAAAAACATTTAAAAAAGACGCCAGGAGATCATCTCTGAGGACTAAAAATAGAATCTGACAGAAATTAAAGCATCCACGAAATGACAAACCAACTGGGCAGTTTTTTTTAAAGTTTTTTATGACTGTGAGTGAGAGCAACACAAATATAGACTTGAAAACTGTCACGATAGCACATCTTAATACAGTTCTACAACAGTTTTTTGCCTCTGTCAGAAATAACTCTGGAGAGCCATATCGTACAAGCAGCTATGTGGGGCTCAGAGTGGGCTTAAACAGACACTTAAATGAACCACCGCTGAGCCGTAAACTAATATACTATTTGATCATCGTAGTTAATACTTTACTACAGTTCTAAATGGAAAACAGGAACTATTTTATGAGACGGAATGTTATTTACACATTTGTCTAAAGAAAATAATGTCTAAACATATGAAATGAGACTTTGCTATTTGTTTTAGAGTGTGAGCCATTGTATAATAGGAATACAGCACTCCAGGTTGTGTGTTGTGCTGGAATAACATTGCATCTCATACAATTATAAAGGTGTTAGATATGGTATTGTATATTGCGATCAACATGTGTAAGGCTTTAAAATTGGGGTTCTTACCTCCAATTAGCATTATGCATTTTGTATTTATTTATTGTTGCTGAAGCTATTTTGATTTTTAACCTTGTTTTTAACTGACAAAGCTATAGATTTAGAAAGTACACATTGCTGGTAGAGTATTTAATGTGCTCTAGGGCAGTCTTGGAAGAAAGTGGCAGGTATGTGACCGGTTGGATTTGATTATTGTATCCCAGTAAGTATACTGCAAAATTACAGTGCTCATTTTTTTTCTTTTCTGCTCTTTGTCTAGGCCACAACAGATTAGTTTTTTTGTTATTATTATTTTAAATCAACTCCCATTGACAGAGAAATCTGGAACTCCTCTGCAGGACTGAATTCACAGAAAGAAAATGTTCCCTAAGACAGCAACAGAGTGATCTGCCTAATATGTAAGAAAAAACCCACGACAAGGTGTGCGGTAAGACAGTTCTTACCGCATGCCCTGAGTGCGCTGTGAGGCACAAGGCCGCAGACCGAGTGTCTTCAACCACCCAGGAATTGCGGTAAGAATTGTCTTACTGCACACACTGGATTGGGTTATTTCACTTATAAAATGGCTAAATTTTTTTGGGAAAATAATTACACAAACTAGCTTTTTAAGGGAAAAATTAAGAAATATATTATTCATCCTTCCACTGAGAAAAATAGTTCCTGAAGACTGTTTGATTGACGTATATTTTGTACTTTTTTTTTTATTTGCCATAAACATTACATTGAACATTGCCATTTATAGTAAAATTTTTTAGATGAAATGGCATTTGGGAATTGAAAGCAGTGTGAGTTTTCACATCTGAGGGAGGATTCAGGATTAAATGCTGCTTCAGTGGTATGTTGACATTTTTACCTACAGAGATAGATCATTTTTACTGTTAAGGAGTAATAATATTAATAGATCAGGTAAGTAAGTTTGTCTATGATGTCATAGCTGTACGGTAAGACAATTACCGTACGGCTATGATATCACAGACAAGGCTTGAGATGCAGTACCGATGTAGTTTTCCCATGCAATGCCCTTTTAAACCTGTTTTACTCTGAAAAAAAAAAAATTTAAACAGCGTGTGTAAAACAAACAGTGTGTGTGAAAATAAATTGGACCTGATGCGCCTGACAAGCACTGAATAAATGGATTGCAAAGGGTTGATCAAGACTATTAGGGTGAGTGTGGTACATGCTTGAAATGTGACCTAGGTCTATATTGTAATGACTGGCTGTGTGACTAATTCTTTTCATCCTGTTTGTAAATAAAATGCATGACATCATTTTAAGCCAGTTTTTACTGAGTTTGTGCATGGTGTGTGGTGTTTTAGTGCTGCTCCCCCAAACAGAAGAACCTAGCACCAACTCTTTTATTTTTGAATTGGCTTAATTTACTAAATTTTACTCTCCCACAGTGGGAGTGATGTAGTTGGACTACAAATTCATTTTCCTTTCTATTGATTTGCATTAGGCGGTCAATTACTAGCCGCCATTTGTCCGCCTGGTAGTAACGGGTGTGACATAGTGACCCTAATCAAAGAATTTTTCAACACAGGTTAAAACATCTCTTTCCACTCGAACAATTCACTGGAAGATCCATGGTCCTACCCACAATTGAAGTGACTGTAGTTAACAAAATAATTCCATACATCTTACCTATTCTGCACTTCCATTAGCTATAGATGTATGAAATGTGCAGTTTTCAAAGAAACATGTGTTATAGCAAACATGTACCATTTTAAAACAGACATCTGATACTACACTAGGTTAAATAGCATGTCCTTTTCTATGCAATCTGTTAATGATTTCTTTAATCTAGAGCAGTACCAAATATCGTGTTTTAAAAATGTGTTTCTTTCAAAACTGCACACTTGAAACAAATATAATGAATGGATGAGCATGGAGGAGAAAATGTATGGAACTATTTTGTTAGCTATAATGCCTTAGCTAAATCCTTCATTGATGTTTCCTTTATCAACACAAGCATTACGACAACATTGGTCTGCATCCATTAACACAGACTTTCTCTTCAACTTTGCACACGTCCTGCCATTTGGAAATCCTCTGAGACAGGACACATCTCGTGTTTCTGTTGCTCGCTTGTTGTTGGAGTCTTGAGAACGGAAGTAATAGCAGAGCATCGGCTCAGATGTCCAGATGCCTATTAATGTATTTTTATATCACAGATAGGGGTCACAGACCCATGGGCTGAGTCCCATTGGATATGCTTTGCAACCAGATATATATATATATTGCTTAACTAGGGCTTGTGAAATAAAAATGTGGAGAATGCATGCTGTCATGATTCAAACAAAAGACAGGAAGTCCTCAGCTGCAATCTATGTTTTTAGTTATTTTTTGGGAACACTGTTTTACTTGCTGCTAACCCTTATAAAAGTTTACTGTTGTAAAAGCACAGCTTGTAAAGGTAAGCAAAGGACAGGTAAAACATGGCAAACCTTAGTAAACTATGGGGAATGCATACTTGCATACTTTACCATAGGAAACTGTAAAATGACAATTAAACGTATCGTGGGAACTATGGCCCCTGAGGGATGGCCCCTGAGGTCAATGAGAATTGGTTTCTCATTTCAACCATGCCTCCCTCTGCAGTCTGTGACACTGGCAGCCAATTGTTGTGGGGAAGAAGGGTACAGCCATTGTTTCAGTTCATTCGATTCAAGAGAGCTGTATAGGAAAAAGTTGGAATTGTGGTTACATTTGTTTCACTGTGTCAAGAAACAAGACTTGTGTTGTCATAATTTTAATAAAATAGATTTTTTGGAGGGGGTAGGAATTTAAGTTTTTTTTTTAAATGTTGTCAAAATATAATGTAATATTTTTGTAAACAGCTTAGCAAGACGATTGTCACCATACAGTATATCGTGCAGGGTTGAGGCACTAGGCTCCAGGTAGGAGCTGTACTGCAGGCTGTGTGAAAGCCCTGTTTAATACAATTATGCCGGCTCCGTGGCTGCCTGTGTTTAGAGATTGCAGTCACTCCATGTGGTATTGCTCTAGCATAGCGTAGCTCGCAGTGCTGTGTTTTCCACCCACTCTCACAATTATTTATATTTATTAAAAAATGCAGCGTTTCTCTGCTTTCCCCTGCTTGCCTCAGCAAATTCATTGCAGTTTTTTTTTTTTTATTAAATCATTTTAATTGCTACGTTTCACTTGCTGTCTGATTGTGAGACAAGACTATTGTAAATAATAAGTTAAACTATTTCTGACGATGTTCTAATACTGTGGTACTTTTAGTGGTGTATAGTAAAAAGGTTTGTGGTTTCATTGCTTATAGTTAAGGCTCAGATTACATCAAAAGTTCCGTTTTTATTGCATTTAGCAACCTGCTATTGTCTTATTTCCATGTGCCAGTGGGCGCAGTGCTGGCTGAAGGTGGAGGGGCATTTGCCAAACATTATCAAAATGTTTCTGCCCTAGCTCCAAGTCTAACTGCAAAATGATGTCCCCCCAAGTGATTGTATTGCCAGTGCACTCCTTGTACAAAACTAAAGCGTTAATGGCTGCCAGGTCCAAAACATTATAAAAAACATCCACAGGCAACCTGCGAGGACCACCTTTGACAGAATACAGTCGTGCCGTTTGATCCAGTATATCCAAAACGTACTTTGTTGCGTTTTAAAATGCAACAGTCTCTAGCTTTTGTTTAGCATCAGTCCTGATGGTCACTGATTTGTGCAGGGTGCTTAGAAAAAGCACTTTTTTTTTTTACACCTGTATACACTTAGGGTAGCACAGTCGTTCTGCCTAAGGAGTGAAGTGGAGTGCAGGGGGACAGCTACAAACTTGTGAGCCAATTCAGAGGACAGGCAGATGAGAAAAAAGTAGCGTAGTGTGGGGAAAATTAATGATTAATGTAATTTATCAATTTACTAATACAAATGGTTGGAATGTATCTGTGTTTTGATTTCCCCCCCTTTTTAAATTCCTCTCTACAGATGCAGCTGCAGACTGGGTTTAAGGTTTAAGAACTTTGTATAAACAATGAATGGCAACTGGTCTTTGGAAATTTAAAAGTGATTCTTGATTAGATTAAGAAACAGACACAAGAACAGATATGCATCTGGTCCTAGAAGATGCAAGTTATTTGAAGTTAAGCATCTCCAAAAAGGTAAAAATGGTCTGGAGAGATCTGAATAATTTGTGATCCTGTTCTAAGCAAAGGGAACAATGGAATTGCAGGGCAAGCATACCCTGAAGACTAAAGTAAATTATATGAGAACACATGATATTGATGCAAGATCTTATTAATCAATAAAGTTTGATGAATCTATTACAATCAAACCTGTAATTTGGCATTTTGAGGGAAATACTGAAAACAGTGATTTGAAATATTGTAAAACAACTTTTTAGATGAAACTAAATAGATGCATGTATTGTAATATAGACTGTTAGACAAATGTTTTCCTAAAATCTTATAGTTAAGTTAAAAGGGTGAAACAGTGTATTGAGATGACAGATTTGGTTGTGTACATCCATTCTGGTATCAAAATATTCATATTAGACTAAGCAACACAGATTTACAAATCTAATGAAAATCCAAGTCAGATTAAGGAAGTTATGAGAAAAACAAGTTTTACATCATTCATTTAAAAATTAGGTAATTAACTTCAAAAACCTTTGAAGTTAAAATACACCTCTTTCTGATATCAGCCACCAATCAAATGGCTTCTTTTGAAAAAGACAGTGATTGGCTGAGAGTGCAAACACACCCTTTTGGCAGAAGTTTAAGAAAAGATTTTGGGCACTAGAAGGTCCATCTACCTATGACCGTTTGTTTTGAGGACCAAACTAACCCTAACCCTAACCTTAACCAAAACTGTTGGAAGAAAACTTGAACTATTAAAGGAAACTTTGAAAGCTCTGAAAACTAAAAAGGTAAAACAAATTGTGTTTAATATTGTCAGCCAAGGTAACTTTGTTGGGTAGCGTAAGATGGACAATTATATTTATTCACTATACCTTACAATAAGGAGCACTGTTATTAAAAACTTCAAGTGAAGATCAACGTGGGATATTCAGTAACTTTAATTCAAAGAGAACACCACTTCCTTTTTCAAAGACACTGACAAAACCTGGAATGGATTCAGAACTTTTAGCTAACCATTGGGATTTTTGCTACGCAAGTGGAATTCTTCATTGACTGAGTTTAGACCTGAGTTGTCACAATCAGACCTTTTCAACCTCCTGTATTTCTTCAAAGACACTGACTAAGCCTGGAACGGATTCAAAACTTTTAGCTAACCATTGGGATTTGCTACGCAAGTGGAATTCTTCATTGACTGAGTTAAGACCTGAGTTGTTGCAACCCAACCTTTTCAACCTTCTGTATTTCATCAATGGTAAATATACTTTTCATTCTGGAAAAATGTTGCCTATGTTAGTTAAATGTATATTTCTGTTTGAAATATTATCTAGGGATCTGTTTGGTGTAATAAAATTCACATTGTCTGTGGTTTGTTTTGTTTGAAAGTGACACTTTAGCAAGTATAAAATTCAAAGCTTTAATCATTAAAAATTTAGCCAGAACTGCAAGTTATTATTGGTATAGGAAGTTTACAGTGGTTAATTAATATTGATCTATGGTAATGTATGCTTAAATAATAACTTGTGAGAATACTGGGTAAATACTGGCTGTGTGTAACCCTCTAGACATATAGAACGTATTTATGCACGACAGAATCTATATCATACTGTATTGTGATTCAATGTGCATATTTTGTGACAACTTCTAATAATAATAATAATAATAATAATAATAATAATATATGATGTGTAGAATGAATTTCATTAGTGTTTCATCACTCGACACAATTACTTTGATTTTATTACAAAGCCCAGACTAAATTGTCGGCTATATTGTATTGATTTCAATATGTCGCTTAAACTGCAGGTCCGGTGGTTGAAGAAGCAAGTGTTTATAACTTATTAATTTTTACAATTCTGCAACTGAAACACTGTATGGGTATTTAATTCAAATATTTAGTAACACTTAAGAATGGACATGCACAAAATAGTTACAGACGCGGAGATATTTAAATTTGAATTGCAAAAGCCGTTCAAAAAGTGGCTGTGGTGGTGCTAGTGTTAATGTGGCAGCCGCGGATTACAGGATTGGATGCAATCGTTTACCAAGGAGTAGAGTGACGGTATAAATATGGGTCGAAACGATGTATATGTTCCTTAGTTTTGGTTTGAGTATTTAAACCTGTAAGGACCTGTGAGAGACCCAGTGATAAAAGTTACCACGAGTGTTTTGTTGTTTGTCTATAATTGTTTGTTTGTAATTACTAGACAGCCAACACATTCCGGAGTTGTCACCAAGGGCCAGCACAAAACCTGGAACAGCTTGTCACTTTTGTCACGAATAAACTTGTATCACACGTTTACTTGTATCATACGTGTTTATTATTTGGGACTGCAACCCGTTTGTTTGTTTCAAGTGCAATACACTTTGTTGTATATTGCCTGGAATTATTGTTTGGTCACCAGACCGGGATGATAACAAATAGAAACCCTTTTCCAACTAGATTACAAAACTCTGTCTGTTCATTGTGCACTGCATCACTCCTGCATCTGTACACAATCAACCACATTGCCACATTACCCCATTACCATAGAAGATTGTACAGTGTTTATAAAGATTACTGATGACTTCAAGGTAATGTTGCATTTTAATGTTAGCATAGCACAGTTCGGGGCCTCAAATTTCCTGTCAATTAGTATTTATTTTCCTATTTAAGCCCTGATGACTCACACCCTCGCTGTCTAGTGTTTTAGTTTTTTTCGAATATGGACTCGGTAGTAGTACTTGTTACTCTGCTTAAAAAAACCCTGTTTCAGCGAAGATTGTTCTTTTCAACTAAAGATAATTCTTTCGACTAAAGGTCTTTGCAATCTGGATCCATTCCGTCATTTAGAATCCGTCATCCAAAAAAGTCGTCCATTAATCACTTGCACACTAGATATGTTAATATCATACTTCAGAGCGCTGATGTGCAGTGGAGGCTTTGCAGTAAATATACCTAGTTTCAGTAATTTACTAAAAAATTAGCAAATGCTGATGGAAAACGTTTGTAATTATTACGTTTCTACTAGATTTATAATAATGTTGTTACATAATACATAAAAAAAAAAAAAAAAAAAAAAAATATATATATATTATTACACAACAGTCACCTGCTTTTTCCGTCGGCTCCAAAGGCAGCGCCCCTCCCGATATGCTTAAACAGATGAAAGCTCTTCTCCAGCCTATCATTGATTCTCAGCTGGCTTTCAATGTCTGCCTTGACAAACTGGAGAACCCCTCCACTTCTTCAACTCCAGCTGCCACCTCAGCCCTCAGTTCCAGCACTCCTTCTGCCTCTACTTTTGGTCTGTCCGCCATTGTGCCTCCAGTTATTTTTCTGGAGTTCAACCTTGCCTCATCCACTGCATCAGGTTCCTCTTCTCCCCATGATATTTCCAGCCATTCTGTTTCTCCAAAATTTGGAAGCAAATAATTTAAGGCAAGGACGTCAACCTGATCTACATTCTCATTGCCACCTCTGAGTTCCTGAACCACAGAATGGTTGACTACGTAGACGTTTCTGTCACTCTTAAGTCCCGCAACCCACGGCTCCAAGCAAAACTCTCTGTGTGGGAGAATTCATCCTTGCCTTCTCTATTTATTGTGATATTATCTTTTCTGCTTATCCTCAAAGATTACAGGAGCTCAATCAGTATCTTTTCTTCATTGTGGAACTCTCTGTGCACTACAGGTGCACCATGTTCTATGAATACCACCGTGTATTCTCAGCCAAAGCTGCTGCCACTCTTTCTACCGACAACCGAATCGTGGATGGTCATGCTCCGACCCAGATCTCCTATATATTC
Source organism: Polyodon spathula (assembly GCF_017654505.1). Classification (NCBI taxonomy): domain Eukaryota; kingdom Metazoa; phylum Chordata; class Actinopteri; order Acipenseriformes; family Polyodontidae; genus Polyodon; species Polyodon spathula. The sequence continues at coordinate 5,288,692 of NC_054559.1, read as the reverse complement.
AGTGGTATTTGAGCTAATGCCTGCAGCATTTGCACCTCTACCGCGCACTCCACCTACTTCTGCCCTAAGACAGCAGCTGGTTGTTTTAAACAGAGTCTTCGCTCCTCATCTCTTCTCAGTTCAAGACAACCCGCCCCTGCTTCCATCCATGCTTCAGCTCCACTCGCCAGATCTCAAGCTCAAGACATCTATGGCTACCCCATCAAGTTTTCTGGTAGTAAACAAACCTGCAACAATTTTATTTCATCCGTCTGCTTCAACCGATTCTGTAAGAACCTTCATAACTGCAATTTCTGCAACACCCACTCCCAGTCTATCTGTCCTCTTTCAGCTAAATGACAGTCGACGTTGCTGATCTCGCTAATGTGCTTCAAGCTCATCCTGACAAGCCCTTCGCCTCTTATTTAATCAGTGGTCTTTCAAATGGCTTCTCCACTGAAATTTCTCAAGTTTCTTCTGTGTCTCTTGTCTGCCAAAACCTTCGCTCTGCCATTTCAGAGCCACAAGTAGTCAGCTCCCTTATCCAGGCCAAAGTTTTATGGTCAGCCCCTTTGCAGCACCTCCCTTCACCACTTACCACACCAATCCCATAGGCATCGCTACACGCAAGTACCCTGGCAAGAAGTACCTCCAGCCAAACTCCAACATATTATCTCTCAACAACAGCTTCTCGATCTCTTCTTCTATAAAGATGCATGAACTTCTGTCTCTCCTTACTCCTCTTTGCATCATTCCTCAGGGCAGAACAATTATCTTACGTCTTCTAGCTCTCTCATATACTGCGAAGAACCTGAAGATCTCACTTGAAGCCAGGAAAGACCTATAGATAAAACCCCCCTAAAATGCAGCTTCTGCCCCCTCAAGATAAATTCACTGTTCTCCTGGTAATCTTTCCAATCATGATGGCCGCTCTCCTCTGGGGTCACCAGTGGTCAAGGAAATCAATCCTTTTCTTCAGCGATAACAAACCCACATTAACAAAGGACATTCTTCATCCCCTCTTATCATGTGTCTGCTTCATTGTCTCATATGGACTTCTGTCTCTCTTAACTTCTTAATCCAAGCCCGCCACCTTCCTGGCACCCACAATAATGCTGCAGGTATCAAGTTCTGTCAGCTTCCCAGCTGCAATTTGATTGAATCCTACAACTCAGGAACCTCCTTCAATCTGTTCAGCATTACATGTCTGCAGCCCTCACCCCTTCTTCAAGCGCTTCCTATTCTACAGCCTGGTCAGCATTTTAAACTTTATGCGCCCAGTATCGGATTCATCATATTCCCTTCAATCAAAACTGGATTGTGGCTTTCATCGTCCACGCCAGGGAGTCTCCCCGTCTCGCCCTAGCTTCCATTAAATCTTACATTTCCGAGATCCAATATCACTCCTGGATCATGTTTGTCATCTAGTTTCCCCGGAGCAGGTATTTGTTTCTGTGACCTATCTTTCAGATGCCTACATCATCATCTGGCTGCGTACCTCCAAGACAGATTAGTCAGAATATGGTCAGTTCATTCAGCTGTCAATGGTCGAGTCCCATATCTGCCCTTTCTCTTCAGTGTCAAGGTATCTTTCCAGCAGGAAACCAAAGCCCCCCATCAGACCTTCTGTTCATTGATTCATCTTGCTCTGTCATCACTCATCATTGGTTCTCAACCCACTTCTCCACCCTCGTTTCCAGAGCAGGCCTCCCTCCTCTGCCCTACACCCCCATTCATTTTATATAGGTGCAGCCACCTGCGCAGAAAGGGCCAACATCAATCTCAGCTTGATCAAGAACATAGGGAGCTAGTCCTATTCTGCAGTGGATTCTTATATTCATCCTCCTCTGACAGTCACAGCCCATTTTAAAATCGCTAGTATGCCCAGAGTGGGGGCTTCCTGTCCACCGGGGCCACCAGAGGATTTCCCCTAACCAGCCTCCTTAACTTTTTTTTTCCTCTCCACTGAGCAGCCGGTATACACATAGTTACACCTTACTAAAATTCCTAATCATCCCTCTGTTTGTCCTGTATGTCTTTCTGGTCTATGTTATGCATTGGCATGTGCTGTCTGTTGTTTGTCTCACGGTGCAGGTGATTTCACAAAGAGCCGGGGGTCCATCCTTTGGGGGGCAAGTGAGTATCACTTCCCCCACTTCAGGACCAGGCATCCACCTACATTCCTTCACAAGGGGAGTTCTCACTATGTGAGTCAGAGCGGACCCCCAGCCACACTCTGTCTTGTCGCAGCTCCTGCACTTATCTTACCTCACCTCATGAGGCTCTGTTCTTTCTCCTGCCTTTCCTTCAGGATGTGGCTGCTTTACGCTTCCAGTGCTCAAGTCCCATAATAACCTGCATGCTTTGTTCTTACTTCAGGTTCCAAGCAGCGTGAAGTCTCAACCAATCATGAGGTATAACGAGCGCCCCTTTACAGAAGTCTCAGTTGCTAGGTACCCTCTCTCCTGATGGGCTACTCCCTCATACCTCCTTTCATGTCCTGGTCTGCCGGGACTGACTTCCTCTCCCGGGGGGCGGCTCCTCATTAACCTTCATATGTGTTTTCAGTCGCTGGTCCTTCTAGCCACTGGGATGTGTCGGCTTGTGCCGCCCTAAGTCAGTTACCCCTTTCTATCCTAATCTCCAAGTCCGGGCCAGTCGGTCCACTACTAAGTCTGGGTTTCAGCCCACTCCTCTATCCTAAGTCCGGTGCTTCCTAGTGGCATCCTGTCCGACTGACTGCTCTTTTCTGCTTCCACTGCCTTATCCTTACATGCCCCAGCTCATGCCACGTGAACCCCTTGAAAATGCATTTCACGCTGAGCGTTAAAATTAGAGGGAAGTTACTCCCAGACCCAAAACCTTATCTGGAGCACCAATTACATATGATGTACTGCTTGGAACTTTGTTTAACCCTTTGCAGTCCATTTATTTAGCGCCTGTCAGGCACGTCAGGTCCAATTTATTTTCACTCAAGCTGTTTATTTTACATGCGCTCTTTAAAAGTAATTTTATTCACAGCAAAACAGGTTTAAAGTGCACTGCATATCAACAGGACACTCAGTACTGTATCTCCAGCCCTCCCCCACTCCTTGATCGCTGTATTTGTCACATATCTCTTCTTAATAGTGCATACTGATAAATCATCTCCTGATCACTCATTTTATCACCAAACTCCTCAATAATGCAGTCCAAGTCATTATTGTATTACTATAATATCTCAAAAAGCTCTGCAAATGTCCATGATTTTCTTTGAGCCTTGGATGCAGAAGCAGCTATCTTGTTTGTTTATGTCTGTGTGGTGTCTGTGGTGAAGGGACTATGCCTATTGCTCAGATCCACCTCCTTTTTTTTCAGCTTCTCTCGGATTCTATTGGCTTCTTTTGGCCATTGAAAGCTTTTCTCTGTTTTTTTCTGGAGCAAAAAAAAAAAAAAAAAAAAACACTAGGGACCTGTGCTTGACGTCTTTTTGATGATGTTGGACCGGAAAGGAAAAAAAAACACAAAGGGTTCAACAAATTCGCCACAATGCACAAACAGCATCCCCAAATCGCTGTACAAATCTGTTCACGTTCCACATCGAACAAGCTGAACATGTCAGAGTCTGTCCTCCTCACAAAATTCTGCCTTAACTAAAGCATGGTCAAAATTCTGTATTTAAAAAAAAAAAATACATGCTTTTGGGATATTAATTTGTTAAGTTTGTTCATTGAATGATGTTTTCATTTGGGCTAGGTTTTGACATGCACATGTCTTTTTTGTTTTTGTTTTTTTTTTAATAACTTTTGTACTTGATAACATAAATAAAAAAAATCCAATTGATGCCTATGATATGATTAATACGTTCAAATTGAATCTATTAATGTGTTTCAGTATTAACTAAATCCAGTTATTAATCAAATTGATTCATCTTGTTACACAATTGAATTATTAAAATATTTGGCTCTACTGTTACTTGACTGATTATGGTACTACCTTGTTCACAGTCATCTTTAAAAAAAAAAAGTTAGAATATGTTTTGTGACCGATTGAGATTTTGTTGCTGATGTATTTATTTAAAATAGTTTTTCTTTAGGTTGTGCTGCAGCAGCACTCTGCTTATTTTTCGGGGAGGGTCTAGTCTTGCACCAGGACCCAGTAAATCATAGTGCCGGCACAGGTAGGGCTAAGATTGTCAGTTAACATACAACTCTCTACAGATAACACAAGAAACATCCATCATCATGGTTCACTAGGTGTATGAGGCCTACTGCCATGCCAGTGTGTTGGGGGGGGGCGTGTATATCTGGTCACTGCTTATGCAGGTCTAGTAGGAGACAGATGCATAATAGTGGCACTAACATCAGAGTGTACCTCTATGAATTCCTCTGCCATGATCAATGTCTAGTGTGGCATCACATGTTTGATGTGTGTCAGTTTGTTGGGTGGGGGGTGGGGAACTGCATGCTGGGCAACATGAGGGGAAGTATATATGTAGGGTAAATTGTGAGAGACAGGAGCATGACAAAAGGACTACCAATATTGCTGTAATATGAATTTATGTCCTTCCATAACTTTCTGTTGTATAGAATTGCAGATGTTCAATGGCGTAATACAGACTTTTGCAAAGGAGGAAGGGATGATGGGCCAGCATTAGCATTCACAATAACCTGGATAGGGGGAATGGGAGCACTTTTAGAACAGGATACACGAGACAGATGTGTGACACAATTATACTATCATACACTAACACTACACTGTTAGTGTATGAGGTATACTGTTATGTTTACATGGGCAAGTGGAATGTACTGTGTTATGTCAGTTTGAGACTCATTCATTGTTATACTAGATGAGCAACAGAATACAGTTTAATGGCCTCACTGTCACAGTTGTGCTGTATACTTTGTGCTGTAATACCAGTATGCTCTGTATTCTCCAGTGGTTTATGACTATGTTGGCAGATAGCACACACATGTGTTCTGTAAATATTCATCCTTATGCAGTGCGTCTTCCCCAACAATCTCAGCAGTCTCTGGTAGGTCTCTAGGGAGCTCTTAGAGGTCATTCACCTAGTGGACCATAATGATGGATGTCTGTTGTGTTATCTGCAGAGAGTTGTATGCTGTTTGTCTTAACTGATGATGGTTGTCTGTGGTTGCCTTGCCCCTTCCACTGCTTGTAAGGGGGTGGGAGGGAATGCAGAGTTATGGTTAAAATCCCTAATATCGCACATCCCTACTTTTGCTGTTTTAATATCAACCCTAACTGACGCATTCACAATGTTTTGCAAATATATATAATCAGTGCCGTGAAAAAGTATTTGCCCCCTGTCTGATTTTCTGCATTTTTGCATATTTTTGACTGTGACTGTTTGAATGTTATCAGATCTTCAACCAAAATCTAATATTAGATAAGAGACTCTGAGTGAACAAATAACACAACAGTTTCATACTTATTTCATTTATTTATTAAAGAAAGTTACGCAACACACAATGCCCCTGTGTGAAAAAGTAATCGCCCCCTTAGACTCAATAACTGGTTACGCCACTTTTAGCAGCAATAACTGCAACCAAACACTTCCTGTAGTTATTGATAAGTCTCTCACAGCACCGTGGAGGAATTTTGGCCCACTCCTTCATGCAGAACTGCTTTAACTCTTGACATTTGTGGGTTTTCGAGCATAAACTGCTCATTTCAGGTCCTGCCACAACATCTCAATGGGGTTTAGGTCTGGACTTTGACTAGGCTATTCCAAAACTTTTAATTTCTTGTTCTTCAACCATTCTGATGTAGACTTACTTGTGTGTTTCGTATCATTGTCTTGCTGCATGACCCAGCTGCGCTTCAAGCTTCAGCTCCAGCTCACGGATGGATGGCCTGACATTCTCCTGTAGAATTCTCTGATACAGAGCAGAATTCATGGTTCCTTCAATGACGGCAAGTCATCCAGGTCCTGATGCAGAAAAGCATCCCCAAATCATGACACTACCACCACTATGCTTGACCGCTGGTATGAGGTTCTTACTGTGGAATGCAGTATTTGGTTTGCACCAGACATAATGGGCCCCATGTTGGCCAAAAAGTTCCACTTTTGACTCATCTGTCCATAGAACACTGTTCCAGAATGCTTGAGGATCATCCAGGTGCTTTTGGGCAAACTTGAGATGAGCATTCATGTTATTCTTAGTTGCAGTGGTTTCCACCTTGCTACTCTACCATGAATCACATTTTTGCCCAGTGTCTTTCTGATGGTGGAGTCATGAACACTGACCTTAGCTGAGGCGAGAGAGGCCTGCAGATCCCTGGATGTTCTAAGGTTCTTTGTGACTTCCTGGACGATTTTACACCTTGCTCTTGGAGAGATTTTGGCAGGAAGGTTCACTACTGAAGAAAAAAAAAACTGAACTGGACTTTCTCTTTCAAGTGAATTAAAAATAAACACCTTACAAATAATAAAAAATACAGGCATTTTACGTTCAGTACATTTATAAATCGGCCAATATACAGTAAGTGGGAGAAGTGGCAGGGCCTCAAGAGCAATACAGAGCAATACAGAGATGCAACGATTTGCATCAGTGAGAACAGAATGCTAATATTAATAATGTTCATCTTGGAGAATGAATATCCGCACACATAATGTGATCTGCAGCTACTTAAGACAGGAAACATTTTAGCTGCATGTGTTGTAAGCCTGACTTGGATCACAGAATTTGACAACTGTAATTGTACCCATTACTAAGCTCTGCACACATAGCTCATTTTAGTGGATCGTGGAATACTGCAATATCTGTCGTGGCCGGGGTTCTGTCCGTTGCACTACCATTGCTTGCAAACTGAAATTTCGTACACACAAGCAGCACAGTACGGTACCATATTGTGTGCTTTCCCTGAGTCAGTAGTACCAACAGTAACACAAATATGCATTGACTTACATAGAGCATTTTATTGTGTTTTACCTGTAATATTTTTTAATAGTCTTGGAAAAGATACTGAACAAAAATGGGTTTTGTAGTACCGGTACTTGTCCTTGTTTACTTGGTCTTTGTGAAGTGTGATTTTCTGAACTCATACTAGAAGATATGAAAATTGTATCTTAATTGTGTATTTAAAAAAAAAAGAAAGGACTAACGATGGTTGTTTTATTAGCCATAAGGGATATGTTGATGCTTACACACTGATTTTCACTTCATTTGAGAGTCTAATACTTTTGACTTGTTGTACATTTTGTTTCATTCATAGCACACACTGTGTATCTACTACTTACTATCACAGTGACACACCTACTGTACCCTCGCACATCACACTATCATAATAGTTCAATAGAAACAATAGGCACTCATTAGTAAAAATGATAGACCACCTTTTTAAATTAGGCATCTTAAATAACTTGTAAAAAGTTGCCTTTCCTTTACTATTTTAAATTGCATGTGTGGCCTATTAAAGTCATCAATTAAATTAGTGTGAAGGATTTTACTTGTTTTTAATGTTCATTTTCCCTTTCAAGCAGACCCAGACATTTTTTTTCAAATTATTTTATAGAGAATTCATGGGTTGCTATAAGTGTTCCATAGTAACTATGGCCCTATCTGCACTCTGTAAGGAGTTATAATCAAGTTTTGCATTTGAACTTTAGAAGAGGTCAGAGGTCACTGGCATGGACATATTTCCATAGAGCATGTATGGCTTACTATATGTCTTACATAGTAACCATGACTCTACCTGCACTCTCTAAGGAGCTATAATCAACACTGGTCCATGTCGGCCATGTTGGATTGACAAGAAATCATCATTTGAATAACTTTTCATGCTCTTGTGTTTAATAAGATCCCTGGAAAGTTTCAGCTCAAACGGTCCAGCGGTTCTGGAGGAGTTACATTTTAAAGTGTGTAATTGCACACCCTTCCTGAACATATGTCAGAAGTTTGAGGGCAATAGCAGCAATAGTTTTTGTTGTTTTAGTGTCTTCAAAATGAGTTAATAAAGATATAAAATCCAATGTGGCTGCCAAACCATGTGACCTATTCGCTCCATTTTTTTTTTTCAGGGTCAACTAGCTATAGCCATGTACCACCATACCAAACTGCAATGGTTTTCATTTTATGGGCTGTTAAAGCCCTTGCCAGACGATAAGAAATAACAGTGTTAATTCTATCATGAGAGGTCAAAGGTCACAGGCAATGACTGTTTTTCATAGAACACATATGGGTTCCTATATGTGTTCCATTGTAACAATGGCCCTATCTGCATTCTATAAGGCCTTATTGACTACTTTCACTTTTGACCTCTGATGTCATAAACATGGCCACCATTAACAAAACCTTTTTCTTTCAATAACTTAAAGATTGACCATTCATAAACATGTACAGCAAGTTTCAGAGCTCTAGCATAAGCAGTTTCAGAAAAGAGTTTTGAAAATGACCAAAATTCTGCAAAACTCCAACATGGCTGCCAAACCATGTGACCTACATGCTACATTTTTCCTCAGGGTTAACTTCCCATAGGTATCTACCAATGTTCGACGAGTCTCTGCGAGCAACGATTTTCATTTTATGAGCTGTTAAAGATTTACCATTGTGGCGGACGGAAAGTATTATATAATAATAATAATAATAATAATAATAATATTTTGAAGAACAATAGGCTTCCAGCCATTCTGCTTGAAAACCTAAAAATCTAAACAAAAAAGCTTATCTCCAACATTAAGTACTAACTAAACTTTTTCTCATGGATCTACTAAAATCGGACAGCTAAGCCGTTTACCCATTAAAAACAACAACAACAACAACAACAAAAACAACATTTTACAAGCACACACAAAGAGGTTTACACGCTGTATTTTTCTTAAGAACCACACTGGTGCAATGACAGCTTCATGCCTTCTCACAGACTGCCTAAAACAAACTTTTGGCCATGTTTAAATAGCTGCCTGCTAATTAAAGGCAGGTGATACTAATTAATTAAATAAAATAATTACACCTGTGGCTGTAGGGACCAAAATTAACCCTATTCTTGCCAACCACCAACACATTTTCTTCAGGCAGGGATTTGCCCTGCCACTAGACAATTGCTTATTTGTTTATATCAGGGGCAGACAACCTTGGCTCTTCCTATCCATTCCACTGCAGGACTTTGTTCCAACCAGACCCTTAATTATTTAATTGACCCTGTTGGAAGTCAATTAAATCATTAAAAGGTCTGGTTGGAATACATTCCTGTAGTGGGATGGATTGGAAGAGCCAAGGTTGCCTAACCCTGGTCTATATTGACAGTTTTCCAAGATTTACAGTTACAGTGGTTTGATTTCATAAGCACAACAAATGAAAACTACTGAAGCAATGAGGTGTTCTAATCCATGTGCACATTACTGTATGCGTAGGTACTCCTTTTCCAGTGGATGAATGCATTACATGCGTTGCACTTGTTCTTGCTTGCCTCTCTCAAAGAAACCACAATATGACCCAATTCAATGACTTTAAAAACACAGCAGAACATTAACTCTACAACAAAATACCAGCTAAGGAAACACATTGAAAAAGTTCAATTATTTAAGTATTTGCATAAAATATTTTCTTTTCAATATTTAAAAAGTACCAAAGAGTTGATTCATTTAAAAACATCCAGATAATACACATCACTGAGATATGACACTGATAGCACTTGTTCTATATAATTTATTGATAAGTACATGAAGATGTGTGTTTTATTGGGCAGATTGGTATTGTTTAAACTTAATTCTGCTCTCTGTTATAATGCTGGGGCTCTAAACTTTTTAAAATATTTTTTAACTTACAAGGCCTGGGGAAATAAAATAAAAACCACAAGTTCTCCTTGAGCTCAAGAAAAGACTCCTTCAGGGCATGTTCTCAAAAGGCTTCGGCAGCCCTATATTCCTCTGATTTTCTGTTATAAATTGATACAAATGAATATATTTGTGAGAAAGAATTTACGTGTCTAACGTGTCTTACGTGTCTGTTTATCTAATGAACTAAAGTTTTACATCGGAAATCACTGACTTTGCATAGAATAAGTTACCATTCTTTGGATGAAAAGAATCTGAATGCTATAAAAAGTAGAGTGTATATTTACAACCTCCAGTCTTTAATTAATTATTTATATAATCAATGACATATATATATATATATATATATATAAAACAAAAAAAAACGTAAAGAAATGCAAGCTGTGTTGGCATGGTGACAGATATGCACAGGTTGGAAAACCTATTAGCCCATGAGGTTGCTCCCTCTGTTCTTGACATTTTATAAACTATTTTATATGCAATTAAATAAGAAAATATAGCAGTTAAACTGTGTTTTTAAAGGACATTTATATACGCTGTAAAATATTTGTATTCAAGTAAAAGCTCCCTCGTAATACTGCACTGCAGCTGGTTTTGTGTTTCCATAATAGCTGTTGCAGTTCAACATAGTAAACTGGTGAGAAACAGCAATGCTAAGTAATGGGTTTGTTCTGTGATGCTTCGGTATACCAGAAGAACCCACAATATACTGAATGGGAAGAAGCATCTGAATTGCATTGTGTTGACGAGGAACTCCTTTGTAATAGGTCGTTTGGAAGATGAATGTTAGGATCAGATATTTGAAAATCCTGCAGCGACATTTGTATCCGAGGTAGCGAGTTTAAGGAGGAACACTAACTGCGAGTAACAAAGGGATATTGTTGACTTGATCAGTAACAGTAGAGACATGATTGCATGGAGTAAGCGAGAGTAAGCAATTCTATAATAACATGTTTTTAGTTGTTGATATGATCGAGCATGATTGAACTGTGATTACAGTATGCAGCCTGACTGAAGTATGATAGAGTACAGAATCTGATAACAATTGCCACTCTGTATTATAGGATGCTCAGGTGCTTTGGAAAACTAATTAGCCATTAGGTTGGACGCTAAATCCAATAGGTGTTTGATTCCTACATAATGAGATCATTGAACAGTGGGCATGAAAACGGTAGATGGACTTGTGATGGAGAGCCAATACAGGCCGCAGAGCGAGCCCTGCTTGGGAGGCTGGAAAGCTGTTAATTATTGTCCCGGTAGATGCACAAGCTTCAAAGGGAATTGAACTAAGAGGGCTGCAAAATATAATAGATTTTCTGATCAGTGCAATTGATGGCATTGAAAAGTTCCAAACATGAAGAGTTACCGTTAAGAAATGGTTCATTTATCTTGAAGATTGGTGAGTGAGTGAGTGAGCGAGTGAGCGAGTGAGTGATGGATATGTTCTATGGCAAGCCAAATTATCATTTAGAGATATCTCAAATTGCATTTTAAGATATCTTGAAATTGTGCAGTTAAGGTATCTAAAATGTATTTACTATATCTGTAAATCAATTACAGATATCTAAAAATGAAACAGAGATATCTCAGATTGATTGACAGATATCTTTCAATGTTATAGAAACCATGTGCACTTTGCTAGCATGGTACGCCAAACTGTCATTTATAGATATCTTAAAATTAGGGTTTTAAATCTCTAAATCATTTGAAGATCTCTTGAAATAACTTCCTTTTCATTTAGAGATTTCTCTAAATCATTTAGAGCAGTGCTTTTCAAACTTTTTATGGCTGTACCCCTTTCCAAATAATCTAGTCTACTGATACCCTCCGATGGGAGTATCGGAGATAGGGTCATAATAGACCTTGGAAAACATGGTCTTTTTTAATTACTAGATTAAGTACTCACAAAACTTTAGACACCAGAAGCCGATAACAGCTTGTTTGAATGATTAGCCAACACTGTATTTCGATTTCAGATTTGTCATGTGTTGCACAGCAGTATTTCAGTAAAACTAAGTCCTAATTACTAAACAATGCAGCCATACACAGAGGGTATGTAATTCTGTATTTAAAAATTAACCAATATGACTTTAAGTTACAAAAAGCTTTAAGTGTGCCATTAAAAAAAAAAAAAAAAAAAAAAAAAAAAAAAGGTTTATCTATTTGCAGCTCAGATGGCACACAGGGAAGAAGGAGGGGCTAGAGTTCAGCCAAGTACTGTAAATGAAAAATTAGTTGATGACGGTGAAAATGCACCAACTGAAAATGCTATATATAATTATTTCAAAAAACTTTAGCAGTGTGCTCAGCAAGTTAAAGTAATATACAGCTGTGTCAGCCATTCAATCTTATGGATTTGTTTAACAAATGTGTATATTGTATGTTTAAATTGTAATAGCTGTGACACAGATGGCTCGTGTGGTGATGTGATGTCAGACCAGGAAGGAAGTCACAACAGTACTGTGAGTAAATGTGCTGTTGCGCTGGTTTATTATAAATGAACGAAATATAAAATAAATATACACTAAACAAACACGGCGAGACAACCCCAAAACAAGAAACGTGCTGATTTAGTTCAGCACGAGTAGCAATTGTAATTCTTATTTAATTCCCCTCACGACTCTTGTTCTCTCCTCAATGGATACATTAACCGCAGTGATTGATTTGCGCATCTATACAGCTGTGCCAAGATTCAATTACCAATTAATCTTTCACTTGAATCCCAGCACCTGAACTAATTTGTGCAATCCGTGTGCCCAAATACCAATACACATTTTATCTGCATGTGAAGTGAGTGCAATCCCCGTGTCTAAATACAACTCTACATTTTAAATCACTCCTTCTACAAAGCCCACATTATACCCCGTGTACCAATACATACACACCAGCAAAACACACCACATAAAACATAGAACACAAAAACACGCACAACCCCGCCTCATTGCTGATTATTTTTTTGTTTTGTTTTTGTTTTTTGGCACATTTAATGGGCTGTGTGTGTCATTGAGTTTTCTTTCATATCTTGACTCTTCGTAGGTTTTTGTGACTTTATAGATCTACCCGCGATGTATTAACTCCCATAACTTAGTTTCATCCCTGCTGCAGTAGTTTAGTTACGACTGTTCGTTTCAAACTACTTTCGTGTGCAAATGTATGAATCTCATTATAATATTGAAGTTTCGCGCTTAATGTATTAACATTTTTTTCCTGATTTACGACGTCGGTTTGCGCTTGTTATTTTACACATGCTTCATTGGCATAGATTCAGCTAGCTGATCGTATGTAAAACTTCCTGTTTAAACGTTTACTGGCTTTTAGTTACTTTAAAATAAACCTTAAAATATGAAATAATAAATATGCACGAATCCTGAATTAAAGCTGTACATTTATTCAAAATCATTCTGACACGAATAGTTTCAAAGTGTGTCAAATCTTAATCCAACATGCAAGAATCCCAAACTGAGTTTTCATTACAAATCATCTCGACATGAAAAGTTCACCAGATCTTCATTTTTTTTCTTTAATCAATTTTTCTTTGAACAAGCCAAAAAAGTGCTTTTTGACAACTTATATTCACGACAGAGATACTCCTGCGTTTTCGTTTTGAATGTATAGTTACACAGCGCGCACTTTTTATTAAGACAAAAGAGTTGACTTCACCGCGGAGGTCATCCCGTGCGTACAGACCGGGATGTTGACTGTGTGTTTATATTATCTTTTTAAAATTATTTTTTTATCTGGGGTCCAGGATCCAGGTTCATTATTGCTGAAGATTCGTTATAATGAAGGCTGTTACAGCAAGGGTGTACTGTATCTTAGAAAAGCAAACTATGAAGGTATGAAACAGAGACTAACAGAAGTAGACTGGAGTAAAATAGAGAAAACACCCACAGAAGAAGGATGGTTGTTCTTCAAAAATGTAGTACTAGAGGCGCAAAACAATTACATTCCTAAAGTAGACAAATCTAAATGTAAAACTAAATTGCCAAAATGGTGTAATAGATCAATTAAAAAAAATATTCAGCGAAAAAAGGCACTTTACAGAGCATTAAAAAAGGACCAAAAGGAAAGTACGCAGAAAGAGTACACAGAACTGCAAACGCAAGTCAAAAAGGAAGTTAGAAAGGCCAAGAGAGAAATAGAAATGAACATTGATAAGGGAGCTAAAACCAATTCCAAAATGTTTTTCCAATATTACAACAGCAAGCGAATATTCAAAGAGGAGATTAAATGTTTAAGAGATACAAATTGCAAAATCGTAGATGAAGAAAAAAAATAGCAAATATATTAAATGATTACTTTTCACAAGTTTTTACAAAGGAAGATACTGACAACATGCCCCACATGTCATCCAGTTCCTATCCAGTTTTAAATAACTTTAGCATAAGTGAGGCAGAAGTGTTAAAGGGACTAGGAGCTCTTAAAATAAACAAATCCCCTGGGCCGGATGAGATCCTCCCAGTAGTACTCAAAGAAATGAAAGAAGTAATTTACAAACCGCTAACCAAGATCATGCAGCAGTCTCTTGACACAGGGGTGGTACCGACAGACTGGAGAATTGCAAACGTAATACCGATCCACAAAAAGGGAAACAAAACTGAACCAGGTAACTACAGATCAGTAAGCCTGACTTCTATTATATTCAAACTTATGGAAACTATAATAAGATCCAAAATGGAAAATTACCTATATGGTAACAGGGTCCTGGGAGACAGTCAACATGGTTTTAGGAAAGGGAGATCGTGTCTAACTAACTTGCTTGATTTTTTTTAGGATGCAACATCGATAATGGATAATTGCAAAGCATATGACATGGTTTATTTAGATTTCCAGAAAGCTTTTGACAAAGTCCCGCACAAAAGATTAATTCTCAAACTGAACGCAGTTGGGATTCAAGGAAACACATGTACATGGATTAGGGAATGGATTACATTAATGATTTAGATTCTGGTATAGTAAGCAAACTTGTTAAATTTGCAGACGACACAAAAGTAGGAGGAGTGGCAAACACTGTTGCAGCAGCAAAGGTCATTCAAAATGATCTAGACAAGATTCAGAACTGGGCAGACACATGGCAAATGACATTTAATAGAGAAAAGTGTAAGGTACTGCACGCAGGAAATAAAAATGTACATTATAAATATCATATGGGAGATACTGAAATTGGAGAAGGAATCTATGAAAAAGACCTAGGAGTTTTTGTTGACTCAGAAATGTCTTCATCTAGACAATGTGGGGAAAAAAAGGCTAACAAGATACATTCGGATACATTGTGAAAAGTGTTGAATTTAAATCAAGGGAAGTAATGTTAAAACTGTACAATGCACTAGTAAGACCTCGTCTTGAATATTGTGTGCAGTTCTGGTCACCTCGCTATAAAAAAGATATTGCTGCTCTAGAAAGAGTGCAAAGAAGAGCGACCAGAATTATTCCGGGCTTAAAAGGCATGTCATATGCAGACAGACTAAAAGAATTTAAACTGTTCAGTCTTGAACAAAGAAGACTATGTGGCGACCTAATTCAAGCATTCAAAATTCTAAAAGGTATTGACAATGTCGACCCAAGGGACTTTTTCAGCCTGAAAAAAGAAACAAGGACCAGGGGTCACAAATGGAGTTTAGACAAAGGGGCATTCAGAACAGAAAATAGGAGGCACTTTTTTACACAGAGAATTGTGAGGGTCTGGAATCAACTCCCCAGTAATGTTGTTGAAGCTGACACCCTGGGATCCTTCAAGAAGCTGCTTGATGAGATTTTGGGATCAATAAGCTACTAACAACCAAACGAGCAAGATGGGCCGAATGGCCTCCTCTCGTTTGTAAACTTTCTTATGTTCTTATGTTAACAGCGTCAGAGTTGCTTCGGTGTCAATGTGTTGAAGAAGAAAACAAAGTCTACATTTTCCGTCGTGGAACTCTGGTAACCCTAGTCACACGGGCTTGAAGACAACTGATTTAGTTGTTTCATGATTCTCAAATGTTGATTTCAGGCAACATACTGTTTATTTTTTTAGATATCATTGTCCATAAATTTAGAGGATTAAGAAAGCAATATTTGGGCATGTTACAGAAATAGCAGGTTTGTGCAAGGTTAAAAACAACATAAAAAGAAAAGAAAAAAATAACTCAGCCATTTAAATGTTAATTTTTTTTTAAATTTAATAAACTTTTTATTATCCATTAAAATAAAACAAAAAACCCAGCGTATTATATATATATATATATATATATATATATATATATATATATATATATATATGGGCAAAGAAGAAGACTTCTACAGAGGTCAAAGGTCCTCCAATTATCCCTTTAAGAGAAATACCAGTTTTAAATCACAAGCTTCTGTGCTGAAACCAAGTAAAACTGCAGATGACTGAGACAAGAAATCACATTGCTGTTTGTTCAAAATGGTAGTTTAAAATAATGAGTCAGGCTGGTAAGGAAAGCTGTTAAGCCAGTATACATCATTTTGTGAAACAATATCAAACAGAAAGACTGGGGTTGAACCAGTGCCTTCTTAAGGAATGGAATTTCTACATTTGATTAACTAACAAACAGAATTAAAATAGAAGTTGGGAGGTAACCAAAACAAAAACAGAAGTAAATATTGACAGGTAATGTTGTTAAAAGTATGGTTTCTCTAGATGTTACCAGGAAGCCAGCCAGTCAACCCACCAGTTTTCAACTTCTTCTTAATAAGAGTGTTTCTCCATTTTTAAGATGGCATCAACTTTATCTTAGACAGATTAGCTGCTTGGGTTTAAAAATAAAATCTAGTAAAAATTCCACCTTAAAAAACACTGACACTTGCAATCGCAAGATGCAGTATAGAAGCTGATGATGCATTGCTATGGTTATGTCATGTGAGACAAGCCACAAACATCCCAGTGGTATCAAACCCTGCGGTATTGTAGATACAAAGGTTTCACACAGCAGGTCACCTGTGCCTTCCCAGAAGGTAATGCAAAGCATATATACTATAGGCTTGGGACACCTTCAAAATCTTTTAATCCTTCACATAACAGAGTTACTAAGCAGATTATTTCACCAGTACCACTATCTGGTAATTATTAGGCATTTACTCACCTTTACCTTTATTCATTTAAATAAATATATGAGTTATGTACATTTGTAATGCATCTCAACTTCGACTACTAAATTACTGGAAGCAGCAATTGCTAGAAGGGACCAAAATGTGTTTGTGTTGCCATTTTATTATGATTTGTAAAGTGCGTGTGTGTGTGGGTGCATATGTGTGCGTGAGTGTGTGTGTGTGTGTGCTTCACAGTTTCGTTGTAACTCAAACGGCTCTTTAATAGTTACAAAGCACTAGGCTTATATAATCAGTTATGTACACATCATAATCATAATCATCATCATACATCAGACAATTTAAAATGGTGTTGGGGGTCCTAGAGTTTGTAAAACTAACTAGATTGAAATGGCATTTCTTTTTATTTGTTCACCTCACCCTTACCTTTGCATGGTGCTTGCAATCATCCTAAGCAGTTCTGGGTTCTGTTGCTCCTGTACTGAGTTAGTGCATTACCTGCTTCAGCTTGCTTTGAGCTTGCCTGGAGGATTCTAACTGCCTAGCACTGAACAGACTTCCTCATTCCAGTAAACCACGTGACACCCTTTAACTCTGCTGGCCTAGCCTGCTATAAACATATAACAAGGGTTAATAGGTGGGAGCAGAGACATTGAACTGCCATTTTGACATGTACAGTAATTGGAATGGAATAGGAATCTGTACCCAAACAAGCTCACGTGCAGGTAAAGACAGAGAAAAGCAACATTAGATCAACAGACCCACTCAGAATGATTGCAAACATCATGTCATATTGGAGACGAGTTACCCATAAAAATAACTCACTTCTGGAGGTACTTCGTGGTATCACAACAGTGCATATATTTGACCTGTAAGAATATTAAAGTAGCTCCCAGTAGTGACTGCTATAAATATATAAAGGAGAGGGCTGATAGCAAAGATCTAACCTTTAAAAAAAGAGAGATCAAAGATATGAGAATTTGTCCCAGCCCTAAATACAGAGAAGTGCAGAGAAGTCAACAAAAACATTGGGTACATCACTACAGTTTCTTACAGAGCTGCTATTTATATGCATGAACAATTCATTAGATGATCATGTTATTAAAGAACACAGAGCTAACAAAATAATCCCATGAATTTAACCTGGTGTGTACTTTTATTTTTTAAATACCTGTCGGTCTCAAATGTCCAATTTTGAAAGAAACACATGCTATAGTAAATATGTATTTTTTTTATCGTAAAACATAATATCTGGTACTAGGTTAAAGTCTCTGTTTGCAAGCCATGCTTTCAGTTAGTGTTGCACTTCCTTGATCCCCACCCCTTCACTGGCTTTTTTCCTCTAATTAACCAACAATCTGGTTTCCTCTTTTAACATTACCCAGAAGACACTGCTGTGGTAAAATGACCCAGGAAGAGCAAGTGTAACAGTTATCCTGAGAATAAGGCACCCAATCTGAGCACTTCCTTTAACCTCATGTAGTACTAGATATCATGTTTTAAAATGAGAATGTTTCTTTCAAAGTGAACATTTAAGGCTTATGTTGCTAATGGAAGTGCAAACGGATAAGATGTATGGTTTTGTAAGCTACAATCACTTTAATGATGAACAGGTTTGCATGAAACTACCTGAATCGTTTCTCTAAACTGTTTCTTGTAAGGAAACAGATTCCATTTCTTGTTTATCTTTTCACATATAAATGAGGTCAACATTTAACCAACACAGTGAATAATAATATAAGATTGTAACATCAAGACACGACAAGGCAATGCTTTTTGGGTTTTCTTATTTTACACACTCAAAAAGGAAAATTCATATCAAAGGGTAAATTCAAAATGTATCTATCTAAATAACTTTCTTTGTAATATACAGTATTAAATAGCAAACTAATGTAGCAAATGTATTTCAATGGACAACAACTAGTATGTAAAGTCAAGTAAAGCCATGAACAGAATGACCTGATGTTTGCTTCAGTCTAGTTTCTTTTTCTGCTTTTCTAAATAGATTTGATATTATAAGAAAACACATTTGCAACTGCATTCCTGTAGCTACTGTCTCAAAAACATATACTGCATTCGGTATTGCTTCACATGACAGTAGTATTGTACACAGGAGTTGCTGATACAGTACACAATATGATGAAGTTATTTAATTAGTTCTGTGGTGAATTTATTGCTTTTCAATAAGGCATTAGGGAGAAACAGGATCCATGGCCAATCAATACTAAACAAGGCTTAATAGTCTGAATTTTAGCTGTAAATTAAATTGAAGTATAATATTGGTATCGTTCAAATGATTCCTAGATTTTTGTTTAACATAGATTTATTTATGATACAAGACAGTTTATTATTACTTGGGGGTAAGTGTTTGAATGTATATTTGGAAGTGCTAATAACCAAGGATTTATTTTTATTTTATCTAATTCACATTTTCATTTTCTATACACTTCATTTTGACTGTTGAAGTGGATTCATTCCCTGTGCAGCTGTTATGCTAATGATAGGTAAGAACATGTTTTTTGAATCCTTGGTTATACAACCCTTAATAACCAATGTGAAAATGAAGTTTCATTTTTAATCTAATTGTGGTTAAATGAGTTCAGCATTACAAGAGCCAATCAAATCATGTGAAAGTCGCCAAAAGGCTTCTACACTTACAGCATAATTCTGTAGCTATGGCTTTCTGTCACCTTAACACAAGAACTACTTTCACTAGTCGGAGTACAGTTACACTGCCCCGATAAGCACCAAACAGGGTGCAACATGTAGATACAGCACATACTGTACTATGACTTTTAAATGCTGTGAATGTAGAAGCCTTTTGGTGACTTTCACGTGATTTGATTGGCTCTTGTAATGCTTAAATTTGCTTATCCCGATTACCCATAATTAATATAAATATATTGATGACGGAAGAGAGTGGAATTCCGATACTATAATATATATATATATATATCTATATTATATTATATATATAGATATATATATATCTATATATATATATTATAGATAGTTCGCTATCAAGCGATTAAAAACATTAATCACTCAATCTCAGTTAATCTTGGTTTTAATCGCATATTTAATTGATACAATTACTGAATTCATCTCACAAGTTTGTTTTTATTATTATTATTATTATTTGAAAATTCTTCTTCTTAGAAGGTCCAAGACCATATTATCTTCAAGATCTGCTGACCCCATATACATATTAAGCCTTTCAGACAAACTGTCCTTCAGCTGGATGCAGTGCAGTAAGGGTTGATTTTCAAGGTAAGATTTTATGAATCTGTGTATGTACGTTTTAAACTTTACTTCTCTTATATATGTGTGTGTCTACCTTTAATTTGAGTTGCTCATCACCAATTATTATAATTCAACTAGAGGAATTGGAAAGTATTTGTTTCAATTGAGGTCTAAGTTCACTGCTTCCCCTGTATTCAGGAGCTCACCTGTGAATATACACAGTTATAAGTATTTTACAGTATATGGTAAGACTTTCTGTATGGTTTATTAATTCAATTTCTTAGAAACTGTAGAGATGAACCTCAAACTGCTCCCTGATAGTAACAATTATCCGTAGAACCTACATACAGGAGGTAAAAATGATCTATACAATATATTAACAGCAAGCTCCATTCTTAGGACTATACATTATATAACATGACACTCCATATCCAGGCCTATGTTACAGTAGTTTACAATAGAGTCCCACCTAGCTAGGACTGTACAGTACACACACACACATTATATATATATATATATATATATATATATATATTATATATATATAGTATATATATAGATATATATATATATATATATATATATATATATTCATTGTTTTAATTCCTTGAAAATCTCTTTGAGAGTTTTTTTATATATTCACTATGATAGTAAGTGATACTATCACAGCATAGTGTTCCCTTTACCTGGGAAGCAGAGTGTAGTGCACCAATCCAATAAAAGTTAAAAAAAACTTTTTTTTAGTATAACCCATATTGGGATTGGGTAAATAATAATAATAATAATAATAATAATAATAATAATATAAATAATAATAATAATAATGTGGTGCTTTTGATCACATTTATTTTGATTAATTCACCAAGTCTTTATTTCAAAATTAATTCTGATGCAGACATGATTTTAACTTTACAGTCGGGTATTTAATGACTTGCTACACTATCAGTGTTGTACCCCATTTTTTTTTGTTTTTTTGGATTGAATCAAACATCATACACAGGTAAAAGAAATGACATTAAGTAATTCACAAATTTTGCTTTTGTGTGTAAATAGTGTGTATTTATTGTAATTGTTGTAATTAATTAATGAAGTACCTGATGCTCCTGGGAGTGATTGCCAGCTGTGGAATCTAATCAGCAGGTAGGTGTGTTCCAGCGAGGCGTCTGGGATAAAAATGTCCTGTTTATTTACCTCAGGGCTGATGCAAAGCCAAAGGGCTAACCATCGTCCACGCTACCCAGACAAAGAGAGCGAAACATCTTGTTGAAAGCCTCACTCTCTTTGTCCAGGTAGCATGGACTAACCTTCTCTGTTCAATAAACAAACCCCAACTCTGGCTACTTGCCCTGGCATCAGCGTGTTTGGTTTCTTCAGCTCCGACCCAGGTTTACCCTCGCGGCTTTCAGCAAGGTGTTTCGCTCTCTTTGTCTGGGTAGCGTGGACGATGGTCAGCCCTATGGCTTTCCAGCAGCCCTGAGGTGAATAAATGGAACCATTTTATACCCAACGCCCCGCTGGAACACATTTACCTCCTGATTAGATTCCACACCTGGTAATCACACACAGCAGGCAAGCTCTCCCAGGATCGTCAGGACTTCATTAATTAATTACAACAATTACAATAAATATACACTATTTACAGTATATACACACAAAAAACCCTCTTCATGTGCAGGGCTCCTCTACTGCACCTGGAAAATGCATATTTAGAGAAAAAATAAGAACTCAGTACTGAAGCAACCATAAATAAATAGCAAAAACCAAAAAGCAATTCAAATTACATTTGAAGCTACTTACTTACTTGAAGACAACCTACAGTTCAGGGCAACCCTAGCCCCATCTTAAATTTAAAAAATATTTTATTAAATTGCAGCATGTGTTTGATGAAAATGTTGGAATCAAATCTTGCTTGATCTTGTGGCTATTGCCAGGTATTTGAGGATAGACCAGTTAGACCAAGTGGTCGTTGGAACTTAGAGGAGGCAATTGGAAACACATGAAAAGTAAGCAGCTGTGTTTGTTACAAGCTCAATATAAAGACTCACCCCTCTTTCCATTTATTTAGACCATTTACTTGGGGGTTGCAATCGTGAATTTCGTTTGAATTTTTATAGTTAATTAATAATGTCATGTGATGAGGGCTGTCCCTTTTCCTGAATTGTAATAAAATATACAAATATTTATTCCAACACGTATAAGCCAAATATAGCAGCTTTCTAGGGATTTTTTGGAATAATGTTATTTAGATGTACTGGTTAAAATGATTGATATATTTATGGCAATATTGCTTTCCTGTACTAGGATGTTGTCTTTATTTTAATAAAATGTCCTTAATATTCACCAGCTTCCATGTCATTTTAGAGGTGCAAAATAAATGTAGTACTCAAAGGGTTGAGCCTGTTTGCCATGTCTGTTTTGTCAAGCCCTTTGCACCAGTAATTTGACATATTCTGCAGTAAATTGTGCTTACCGACATCATAGTCACTCAGAGTGTGTGGCTCATTTGCTGTGCAATGTTGAGAGCGGGTTCAAGGAAATTTGCATGCACCACAAATCTATAGCTCCTTTGTGTATATGCCCAAGTTTTCAATAGGGATAACCACATTATTATCTGTTAATTGTGGCAATACTAATTTCACGCTGGTGTCCTAGAAGCCTAAAAAAGCAGGCAAAAAACCTTGCAATACCAATTGTTAAGTTACAATATATAACTTGCCTAAGCAACCTATTTACAGATCAATGCTAAATAATCTCTTTCATTTCTATATTACATTTCTTTGTATTATTTTGTTTAAAGCTTTCATGTTGAGCCATCTTACAAAAATAAAATTCAAGTTTTCATTAAGAAACAAGGTAATTTTTCTTGACTATACTTCCAGGAAACCATATTTATTGTTTGTTTTTCTTACCACAGCATTTGTTAATTGTATTTTGCTTCAGCATTTATGCTTACCCTTCTAGATTCACAAGAATCTTGCCAACTGATTTTGTCACTTGACCTCTCAATGTTATTACAGTAGTTAAGTTGTCCTATGGCACTTGCATTGTTCTGCATGTATTCATTAAAACACACAAAAACAAAACAAAAAAAGCTGATTCAAGATCAATGGTTAGGGGTCATATCTCCGATTCCCGCCTGTACGACTTCTGATCCAGTGCTATGGTGGCTTGTAGTCTATCAAATTCATGCCTACTGTCTGGACTCAAGGCATCCAGCACACGGCTGTCCTCATCATCTTCCTCATCTCTGCTCATAAAAGCAAGTTCATTTTCATAACAGAAAGAGTTGGTACTGGGAACCAAGAATTTATTCTCAATTATGTCCTTGGCACTACAGCGTGGAGTTGAGGGCACCTCGTAGGTTTTGTGGAAGTGGAAATAGTCTACTTTGTATTGGTTTTTCTCCTCAAAGAGGACAGGTTCAAACCTGTTGCCCCACAGAATCTCACTTGCCAGGTATGAGCTACGGGCTTGGGTTGTCATAGCAGTGGCTTCCACCATCCCTTCAAGTATGACCACAATTTCAAAATCCGCTGTTTCTAAATCTTGTTTGCTTATGCCATATAAAGGACTCTCTTCATCAATTTCATGAATAATTGTTATTGGGGAAACCAAGAAGATACGGTCTAAACCTTTATCAAACCCAACGTTTATGTCTATTTGGTCAAGGGGTATGTATTCTCCTTCTTCTGTGATACGTGGCTTAATCAACTGAGCCCTGACATGGGCCTCAACAATGTGACTCCTCCTAAGGTTCCCGACTCGCCACATTAGACAAAGCTTCCCATCCCTCATCGCTATTACAGCATTATGGCTGAAAAGTAAGGTTTGGGCTCTCTTCTTCGGCCGTGCCATCTTTGCCATGATTGCACCAATCATGAAAGAGTCAATAATACACCCAACAATGGATTGAAAGGCCACCATAAAAACGGCAACAGGACATTCCTCAGTGACACAGCGAAACCCATATCCAATAGTGGTCTGAGTTTCAATGGAGAAAAGAAAAGCAGCTATGAAGCCATTGACTTGCAAAACACAAGGCTTGAAGTTTTCATCGCCTGCAGGGTTTTCTAGATCTCCATGGATGAGGGCGATCAGCCAAAAAGCAAATCCAAATGCCAGCCATGATATCAAAAAGGCAAGGGAGAAGATCAACAGCATGTACCTCCAGCGGATGTCCACACATGTTGTGAACATATCAGCCATGTATCTTTGAGACTTGTCATCCATATTGGTAAACTGGACGTTGCACTGTCCATTTTTCTTCACAAACCTGTTCCTGCACTTCCTCCGGGTGTGAATTTTGCCATTTCCGAAACCGTTTACTCCACGCATCGTGGTCAGCCTTAGGCCGTCTTCTTCTGAGGAAACAATGCTGTAAAGGTTTATTCTGCCAACACTCATCTCTGTTTAGTGCAAGAATCGTGGCCCTGGGTATGCTGTAGTCCTGTGTCCCTACTTAATGTCCACAAAACATTCACCTTGAAGTCCAAGTTTTTCAGCTCTTTCAGTTGTCATATATAAATCCAGTGAGACCCTGTGGAAAGATAAGACAAAAATCAGCCCACAATACAGATTCAGCACTTTGAATAACAACTACAGCCCTAATCGTGAAGTTGTATCTCATGAGTTATTTAGACACTTAAATATAGACTGATATTCTTTAAACTCCTCTTGACAGTTATTTGACAACAGGCAAGAACTATGTCATGAATATGTATTTATTTAAATTAACCAAAAGCTTTGTGAATAGGGCCTCACATTTTTATTGAAGCCTTCCATCCCTAAAACGAGTTTCCAAGGTCTTCTATCCGTGCTCTGTTGATTGGGGTGGGAATTTTGAATAAAACCCTGTTTGAGAAATTTTGAGTATTGTAGTATTTAAATGCTATTCCACTGGCAGGCAAAACTCAGCAGTTTGGTAGCAAAGTAGAGCTGATGAGGATCTGAAATTGCTGAAAATTTCTCCAAAATGTTCTGCTTTGTTTAACTTTAATAAGCTGTACTGTAGTCACTGGTAAATGCTAATTGAATTAAGAATAGTCCAATAAATATTATTGAACATACATTTTTATCTATGGTTATGCTGAATTCATATCATAATAAAATAAAGTTTCATCTACATCATCTGTCAGAAACTCAGAGGCAGCACATGTATTATTCATGTCACTTGTGTTTGGTATTTATTTAAATTTATTGTGGCATTGATATTAACATTTTATTAGCTTTGCATCCTGGATTTAGAAAGTCATATTAAAGGAAACTCAATTTAAGACAGTCAACTCAAAGTCAGGGAGGAAAGGCATTTAAAATAAAAGTCATATCGGTACAACATGTATTAAACTATATAAAAATAACATTCACTCTCATTTTAGGACCACATATTTAATGATAGACATGTTGTGCAATAATGTGAATTCTAAAGTACTTTTAATAACTAAAAAGGGAATCTTGTTCATTTTGGCTAGTGTGTTATAGAGAATGTCCTGAAATATTACTGCAGTCATGGACATTTTGCATGTTTAATTTTGAGCAAGCAATTTCTATAATGGGACTAGTAAAAAATGACCACTACCAATGCACATCAGTAATTCCTACCCCCCTGAAACAGTGAATTTATTAAACATTTGCAAAATCTAATCACAGGGAAGAAATAACAACTCAGTGCAAATCATGGAGCTCAGCAACAATGATTTAAAACATGTATGATGGGAAAATAAACAGAATAAATCTTACTCTAATTCAGACTGTATTAATGATTCCTTTAAAAATGATTTCTAACTGGTTCTTCCTACAGTATGTGCTGGTTCCTGTTGGCTTTTATTGTTTAAACCCTGTTCTCTGCATTGCCATAGCAACACGTCAGTGCACACATTAAGTAGAGAATAGTCTGCATTCAAAAACCTGTTCATCATGTAACTCCCCATTAACTCCTCCAGAGGAAGCAGCACTGAATTACTGCAAGAATCCTAGAAGCTGTTTTTCACAGTGCCAAATGGCAGGGTTGACCTCCTGGAGACAGTTTTGCCCCAGCATCTCACCTTCCGGGGTGCCGGAATAAGACATTGACACTCAGGAGATGGAAATCTAAAAAACTGCAGGACATTTGTAGGTGTTTTTAAGCAGTCATTCAAACAATGACAGTAGCAAAGCAAGATTGAAGCCTTCAATATTTTTATCCTGTCTATTGGGTAGGTATTCTGGGCCAATTATTATAACATGCAATCAGACCAGATTTGAAGCCTCTCATATTAAGAACATAAGAACATAAGAAAGTTTACAAACGAGAGGAGGCCATTCGGCCCATCTTGCTCGTTTGGTTGTTAGTAGCTTATTGATCCCAAAATCTCATCAAGCAGCTTCTTGAAGGATCCCAGGGTGTCAGCTTCAACAACATTACTGGGGAGTTGATTCCAGACCCTCACAATTCTCTGTGTAAAAAAGTGTCTCCTATTTTCTGTTCTGAATGCCCCTTTTTCTAAACTCCATTTGTGACCCCTGGTCCTTGTTTCATTTTTCATGCTGAAAAAGTCCCTTGGGTCGACACTGTCAATACCTTTTAGAATTTTGAATGCTTGAATTAGGTCGCCACGTAGTCTTCTTTGTTCAAGACTGAACAGATTCAATTCTTTTAGCCTGTCTGCATATGACATGCCTTTTAAGCCCGGAATATTCTGTTACTTCAACAAATAGAAATATATACAACAGTGCTAATTGTTTACTGAAAGTCTAATTGAAATAGACCTTTTTCTCAGGATACAAATGAATAAATGGATTCTACCAAACAAGTGCCAAGCATATCATGCCACCCAGAGCCACACACATTAAATATATGGTCAATTAATTTAAAGAGTTCTTTGAATAATTAATTTAAAAGGCCACATGTACAAAATAGGTGATGCAACAGTTAACAGCATCTAATTAACTGGAAGGAACTTCTGCAAAGCTTATTTTTCCTGAGATGGCACAGTTGTTGAGTTAATGAGAATGAATGTGTTGGCAGTGTTTGGGAACAAAAAACAAATAAGTGACTTCTTATAAGAAGAAATAAACAACTTCGCCCCAGAGCAGAATAGACAAGTATGAGCGAACCAAAATCTTAAAGAGCTTTAAATGAGTAAGTGGTATAGTCGTTATGTACTACAAAGTAAATTTAATTAGTTGCTTAGAAGCTAGAAAAAATATGGTTCAGGTTACCAATTAGAACGATGGAATGCAATAAATATTGGACACACTTTTAGGCCCTTTATTCTTGGTTTGCATTCATGAAGAATACAAGCGGGGGAGTTATTACCTCAGATATTTATCTAGAAAACCCTTTCACTCCTGTTAATGCGTTTTTTTTTATAAACACTGGTAAATACACAGGGAATAAAAACTAAATTAAAGGACATCAGTTATTGATTATCAATAAAGATTCAGACTTTATTTACACAGCTTTCTAATGTAAAGCTTCATGTAATGTTATAAAGAAAATAATTAATTAGTTATTCTTATAACGATGCATAGATAACTGGCTAATATTATTTCAACATTCTTTATAACATATTTTCATTATTATGCAAAAATCATTCCATATTTTTTTTAATTTACAGCTTGAAAAAAGAATACAAAGGTATTGTATTCTCATGCAATACATGAGTGAAAGCATATACAGTACAAGAGTGCCGTGTTGGATCTCAGAGGCAGCTTTGTAGTCCTATGTCAGCTAGGCGATACAGACACATTTCTGCATGAACTGCTATGTCGCTTTGTCTTGTTCATTTATATATTTAGTTCTCTTTATGAGAAAATGAGAGCAAAAATGAAATGCTATAGTCCCCAGGATATTTCTGATGAGTAACTTGATCAGTACTCAATCCATATATACAAAATATTAGAATGCCACACCACTGGATACTGTAAACCACATGGAGCAATTAAGAAAATGAGTGTAGTGAACTACAAAACTACACATCAGTGCTTATTGGCAATCATGTAACAACTGCTAATGGTAAATCACCATCAACCCTTGAGAGCAAAGCTTCAGAGGTTTATTCTTCTGTGAATGCCAGCATGGAGACTGTGGGTTCAAGATTTCTATGGCATTACTCAAAGTCTATTCTGTTAACATTGTTACGAAGATTGTAAAAAGGTTTTGACCTCAGAGTAAATAATGACAATTACTAAAAGACAATGATAAAGCAGTGCTACATTTAGAAATACTAAACAAAATACAATACATTCAATGACATGTTTTGACTAAAAGTATTTTTCAATAGTTTTGAAAGGAATGAAATTTAACGGTATGCAACTATCAAGAAACAACTTGGTTGCAGACAGGAGATGTTAAATTATAGTTTGAAATTATCTGCCTGGTTTTATAATGTTACAATTATTTATACTTCCTAATATGTTATAGTCTTAGTTAAAGTTTACATACCTCAATGGAAATGTATAATTTCTAGAAATTTCTCAAACAAATAATTATAGGAAACATCTTTTGTAGTTTTGCTTTTGCAGATGAGAAAAAAAATTACAAGAAATAGATGTCTACAATTATTTATTGCAGCAATTATTTTGCAAAACTCCACAAATGCGAATTCAAAAGTATTCATACCTGACAAGAAAAATGAAATTAATAGCTAATTGAGTCACCTTTAACAATACTAACCTCTTTTAAACAATTAAGGTATTTGTCAATGAGCTTTTGGCATGAATCTTTAGTGATTTTTGACCATTCTTCAACACAAAATTGTTTATTCAAATTCTGAGGACTTCTCTTGTGCACAGCCTTCTTTAACTCATACCAAAGACTCTCAATTGGATTTAGATAGGGAATTTGACTAGGCCATTCCAGAACCTTGATTTGATTCTTCTTTCACCATGTGTGCTTTGGATTGTTGTTGTGTTGGAACAACCAGTTGCGCTTTAAACCAAGTTTTGCAATGGAGGGTTTCAGATGATTGGCCAATATCTTTTGGTTTGCTATGGAATCCATTTTACCATGTACTGGAACTAAATGTCGTGTGCCAATAGAGGAAAAACAGCCCCTTAGAAGGATAGTATCACCTCCATGCTTGCCAGTAGGTATGGTGTTCCTTTTTTGTACGCCTCACCAGACTTTCTCAAAATGGAATGACTTTCAACATCACCAAATAGCTCAACCTTTGACCAGAACACATAACCATCATTCAAATGCTGTTTTGTTATGTTTTCCTAAGAATGGCTTTTACCTTGGCCAGTAACCATTGAGACCTTCACCATCAATACCCGACCTTTGATTGAAATGGAAACCCCAGTCCCACTTGCAGACAGTTCACTTTGAATGTCTTTTGCAGTCAATCTCGGATTGTTATTAACCTTCCTCACAATTCGTCTGCTTGTTTTTGGTGAAAGAACCTTCTGTTCTTCCAGACTGAGGGAGCGTTGTGACAGTACAACGAAAATTGTACTTCTTGATAATGGAAACAACAGTTGAAATTGGGATACTCAGATGCTTGGAAATCTCCTTGTATCCTTCTCCTTCTCTTATATATATATAAAATTTTCTAACTAAGGTCTTCAGATAGCTCTTTACTTTTTCCCACATTGACTTATTGGTAATGACAGCAATCATCATATTCCTAACCCTTTTATACTCTCACCTAGCTGTGTTCATTCCTACATACCAGCATTTTCTAGACTTTACTAAAATTAGGTTCTGCATTATCATATTGAACGTTCTAACACCATGTAGACAATGCTATCATAACATCAAAGGGTATGAATACTTTTGAATTAGCATTTTTGAATTTAGCAAAAAAATTGCTAAAATAAATAATTGTAGACATCTATTTCTTGTAACTTTTTTTCATCCACAAAAGCAGGAGTTTTACCACTATTTTTTTTCCCCCTAAGAGTCTTTGTTTTCGAGAAACATTTTTAAAATTACTAGAAATTATAAATTTTCATTGGGTATTAGTCCAGAGATGGAGACAAATAGAAGGATATGTGATACCTTTTATTGGACTAACTGAACAATAATCAATCACAAGCTTTCAAGACCACAAAGGTCTCTTCTTCAGGTAAAAGATAAGGAAGAGAGATTGATGTTTACATTCAAAGGTGGCACCAGAACTTTAACAAAAATAACCCATTTTGAATCACTGCAATTATAATTGAAGGAAAAACACTGTGTTGAAAAAAAAAAAACAGGAGAGTGGCTGCATTGGGGTATGTAAGCTTTTGACTACAACTGTATATGATTCTTCGTCTTAACAACTGTAACATCTGCAGCCATTACCTTACAGAGACAACTTGTACATGTAACTGATTACTTCTTAAAAGTAACTTCCCCAACGTGTGTTTACGTGAGTGACAATGACCGCCAAGACCTGGTTAGTGAAATACGGAGTGCAAAGGACAGGTAAAAAGAATACTATACTGTGTATTCTTTTACATGACTACTGGTCAACAGAACGGTTTACCCATTAACTGAATTGTGACTGTTACATTGCTCAACACAGCTCTAAAATACAAATAAACATACGCCAAGGGTCAGAGCCCCATTGCATCACCCTATAGAATTAACTAATTTTGCTTCATAAAGACGATTGAAACCTGCTGAATAATGTTACGTTAACATATTGAATTACATACCATTTTGTAGTTTTCCATTTACTAAATGAAAAACTAAAATTCTAGGTGATGCAAAACACATATATATATATATATATATATATATATATATATATATATATATATATATATATATATATACTTCCATGGTAAGCCATAGCTGGATTATTTTAGTTGGTTAAAGTTTTTATTTTAAAAAAGATGTTTCTGATACTTAAAAGATGTATTCCTAGATAAGGTAATTAAGAAATGATTACAGTACCTGAACATTGTTCAATAAATCAATGTTTCTTGATAAAGTATTTTTAAACTTTCATCTGATTAGTGCCTGATCAAGAAAGCAACTTATTTCAAACGGTACATGAAAGCTTGCTAGCCGTGTTGTCAGGGCCCCTCCTTTTCATTTTTAACCTCTTGCATTATTTTTTGTAATGAAGTTATTAAGATGATCAAAATTGATATATGGAGGTTCCTCTCCATCGGACTACATTTGTACACAACCAGCATCTAGAGAGTCACTTACCCAATTGTACTGAAACTTGATTAGGAAATTCACACTTTATTGAGATTCCAATCTTTTTTATGCGTGTTAATAGATGTTACCTTCGAGATTACAGTTATGTATCCAATTATATTTGAAATTCTACCCAATTGGATCATTATCTTAACACACTGAATTTCAAGTCGTATCCGTACTGGTGCAAACTGCAGTTTGTGATGTTGTGCAAATTCAAATCCCATACAGAATGTTTCCCTACTCCGTGCTGGCTACAGAAATGCTTGGGCCCGGGACAAGTTAGGACAAAATGATTGACTACTGACAGAATATCCACTCGTACTAGTTGAAATCCAAACTTCTCCAGGAAACTCAAATCCTGATATGTATCCTGTATAGTGGAATTAAAAAAAAAATCCTAGTAAATTCAGTTTGCAAAAAGGTTTGGACTAAAGGTTTAATAAATAATTTTATATTTGTTTTTAGCAGTTCTTAAGTGTTTTATGCATTATTATAATATAAGTATTTTTAACAGCTGAATTTTACATGTTAATTGTAAAATAATAACTTATGGTAAACTCCACATTGAACCACAAAATGCCAGAGACACACATGCAGTAAATAACTCTGCTGACAATGTATACAGTAGCATGTAAGTTTGCAAGATGAATCTTTGTTAGTGACAAGGAATTTTACACTTATTTATGGGTATTATTCAAGGCATCTGTTGCACAAATGGCTGTTGTTCACTTTTTAGCACTACAGTGCATTGCTGTATTTTACTCATCATTCTTTTTTGTAATTTGTGTTTGTACACTATAATTTAAAAAAGTTAAACCTTAGACATAAAAATATATTGTTCCTTGGACTTCTGGAGCCAATTTTCCAGAAGCAACAAACAAACAATTATAACTTTGTTTTGATAAACCTTTCATACCAAACCTATTTTTGTGCAAGCATTTTTATCCAGAACACAACATTAAATCAGTGAAATACACATATTAATGAGAGATATCTAGGGTTCATATATTTATTAGAACCCAGCACATTGCAAAACCAAACTGGACTAATAACATACAGCAGTAAGATATTTTTGTAACATGGTCCACAGGTCTTAAAAATGTGAAAAAACGAATGTGCAAGTCTTTGATGTTCTATTGTCATTTTTGACAGGGATAGAAGGAATCATAATATTAAGTATGTGTGATGGTTTATAAAAAAGAAAATGTTAAAAAGCAACATTTCTATAAAAAAAAGTTTCCACATCAGTTAATCTCTGGACTAATACGGCTACCATTTCATCTATCTAGCACATCACTTTAGAAATCTTATTGTACTGACATAATAGGGTTATAGGTGGAACATCAGCGAAGTAGACGTGAACAGACTGAGTCTGAAAGCCCAAGGTCCGTTAAAGCAATACAAGTGTCGATATAACCCATATACAAACGCGTGTAGTCTGGTGAATCAATTACATGCCTGTTTATTAATAATATACCATTTCAAATTCCAGCTATATTTGTTTTCTAATCATTACTAACCTGTATTTAATTTGCTATCAATTTAAACTTTAGTCTAGTGTGGTTTGAGGGGTGGAGCTAGATCCAACTGCATCCTGTCATCTTCTTTCATCAATTAAATCTTCATTATTTAATCATCATTCACCCCTATCTAGCTGCCTTGTATTTTTTCGTTTTTTGGTGTAAGCCTAAATGAATTTTAAGACTCTCAAGTTGTATCTAGCATAATGGAGAACTTACACTAACAGTAAATACAAAAATACATGAAATCTGGTTTAAGTACAATTTATAATGGTAATTAAACCATATGCATGTGTGTATGTATAATATGGGTTTACATAGTTATCTGTAGTTCAGTTATTATTTCTAACATTTAAAAAAAACAGAACCAAATTTGAGACATGTGTCCAGATGTGCAAAGTGGTAGAGACTTATCCAAAGAGACTCGTGGCTGTAATTGCTGCCAAAGGTGCCTCTACCAAATATAGACTCAAGGGGTGAATACTTATGGAAACAATTATTTTCTGTTTTATATTTAGAACAATTTGGAGATTTTATTTTTCACTTTGACATTATGGACTTTTTTTGTGTTGATCAGTGGCAAAAACTCCTAATTAAATCCATTTTGACTCCATGTTGTAACACAATAAAATGTGGAAAAGTCCAAGGGGGGTGAATACTTTTGAGAGCCACTGTAATCAGATAGCCTATTTAAACCTAATCCAACTTTACCAAAACAATTCCCTTTTTCTGACATGCTTCTGAACTGTTTATTTTCCTGTCCATTTTGTATGCAGTAGATATGCTTCTATTATGTTTAATAATCTTTTGATTACTGAGAAACCTGTTTTATTGACTGAGTTTAACAGCTGGAGAAAGCACTCAATTTTTAGATCCACAAGTCTGGCTAATGCGTTTTTTCCTAGCAGTCCTAATTACAAGTCTATTTAAGTCCATTTAATAAAATGTTATACCATGTGTGGTCAAGGCAGGCAATGGTGTGAATAGCAGACTTCAGACAGTAATTACAGTGAAGTGCAACTGGGCATATTTATTATTTACAAGGGCTTTAAACAAACAAAAAATAAACAAAACAAAAACCCAACTCCAACTAACTAAACAGTTGTTTCTAACTTAACCACAGGGCAGCTGAGCTGTTTACCTGCATTAAGGTACTTCAGTGTTTCCACCGCAGCAAAATTACCCCACACAGTTGTACTATTGCTAAATGATCAGAGACCTCTTCCACCACAACTCCTGGATCTCAATACAAGTGAGCATGTTTGGGAAGAACTTGAAAACCCAATTCACTATCACCATCCTCTGTCTACCTCGTTGCACCATTTGCATGAAATACAGTTCAGTGAGAAAACGTATGCGATAGATTACACTATGTAACACAATTTTTGTTCCTGGGTAGTAAGTGTTATTTCCTAATTGCTTATGCCTCAAAAGTATAGAAAATGGCTATTATTCCCCACAAACTTTGCTTTTGTGACCAGGACAGTGATATTTCAAAATATCACTATTTCCAGTGGGAAAACGGGCAAATGTGTGTCTTTTTGTTCAATTAAGTCAGAAAAAAACAACATATGAATCAAAATTAACATGTATTTATACTAAAGTAATACAAAAATGACTACAAAAGATTTAGAAGTGAGTAGTTTTTCGAGATTTACAATTATACTGTAAATACAGTATAATCGTAAATCTCGAAAAACTACTCACTTCTAAATTTTTTGTAGTCATTTTTGATCTAAAGTTAAAGTGATTTCCCTGCCAGAATCACTGCTTTATTTATTTATTACTGAGCAACATCTCCTGAGACATCTTCCAGCACCTAATGGAGTCTTTGCTACGTTATGTCAAGGCTGGGATGAAAGGTGGCCCAAGCTGATATTATTTACTGTACCTAATAAAGTTGCAAAATAATGTTTGTTTCAAATTGGCTGATTTTTATATGTTGGTTTTCTAATCCCAACTGTGCCATAGAAATCAAGGGAGAATCAATGGACGGGACGTTTTTAGGAAAGGATGGCCGTAATGGGATGGGCATGACCAAATAATAATATCCACAAAGACTTGACTTGGGATTTATTTATATACAGGTTTGTATGAAAGAAGCCAACAGCAATTCATGAATAAAGAACATATGATTCAGAACTATTTTAAAAACTCCTGTGTTAAAAATTGACTCATTGTCTTTAAAAAAACTATGCTGTCTGATAAGTCTGGGCACTGGGGGCATGACAGCCCCCTCTCTCTTTTTCTGCTAGGGTTACAGTACAAATTATCCAGCTAATTACTCACACTGACTTTTTTCCCATTTGCCTGCATTCAAATATACCTTGAGAACAGATATCATGGACTTGCCCCCTTACCATTTAAATCAATAGATTATAAACATAATCCATAACCTGTGTTAATTACAAACTATCCTCCACCCTTGCAGATACTTCTGTGATAATTCTCACAATAAAAAGGACGGGGGAAGGAACAGCCATGGCACCTGCACAGGTACTTGAATGCATTAATTTGTAATTCAGTTGTCGATGTCCTCAACTACTGCACTGCTTTAATTTGTAATTAAATTTTGAGGGCTGTCGCTGTCCTCCCTCTGTTGGTTTGGATAATATTTGACAAGATAATTGTTACAAATGACTGTACTGCAGTTTAGCAGTAACTACAATTTAATGGCACTGAAATTACACTTTAGATACACTTACATAATAATATCTAGCCTAAGTTCTTAGATAAAACTGCAATCAGTGTTTTAGTATAGGATGCATATTTAAATACACTGCTTAAAATGTATTAAATGGCACAAATGATCATGTTCATTGGCGCCCGCAGCCATAGGCATGTTACGCACAGTGCGCACCTTTGGTTTGCACAATTTCGGCTTCATAAGTGTGAACTTCTCCTTTGATGCCGAAATCTCTTCTGTAGTCAAATCCTTCTTCTACCACCTCTGAAACATCTCAAAGGTCAGTCCCTACCTTTCCCTCCTGGATGCAGAGATACTCTGTCATGTATTCACCTCCTCTCGACTCGGCTACTGCAACTCTCTCTATGGTGGTCTTCCGTCATGCGCCATAAACCAATTGCAGCAGGTTCAAAATGCTGCTGCTAGGATTCTTACCAGATGTAAATAACATGATCACATTACCCCCTGTCTTGTCCAGCTGCACTGGCTACCTGTAAAGTTCAGGATTACTTACAAAAAAATATCCACAATGTTTAGAATTCACATCCTAGCCCTATATTTAATGTAATATGCATTGGTTTTTATGTTAGTTTTTTTTTTTTTACTGTTTATATTTAATGTTCTATGCCTTGTATTTCACTGTGTTTAATGTATTATGCATTGTTCCTCACTATCTTGTAAAGTGCTTTGTGATGGTGGTCCACTATGAAAGGAACTATATAAAATAAAGATTGATTGATTGACTCACATATAATCTTATCGGTGTGATCGGTTGAAACAAAACAGTTATTTTAAGCTTAGAGGATTACACTGTTTATGTAGTGATAAGTGCATATTTATACAAGTTTCATTTGTATTTTAATTTTATCAGTGCCTAATATTAAAATGAAGAATACCCATTTTTCAATTTTGTTCCAGATTATTATTATTATTATTATTATTATTAGTTAGTTTTAGCACACGCTCCAAAGTGACTTACAGAGACTTGGAGGTGAACTAAGCATCACAACTGCTGAAGCAGAGTTCCTTGTTTGTTTTATATCTCATCCGAAGGATGAAGCACAACAAGGGTAAGTAACTTACTCAGGATCACACACAGTGAGTTAATGGCTGAGCTGGGATTGAATCTGGACCCTGGTAAGAAGCCTCTTTTTTGAACCACTGGACCACCAAGCCTCCTACGACATAGGTGTATCATTTTGAATTCATATTTGAACATGAAATACCCATGTGTCTCCCAACACTGTTTCAGCTCATACCTCCATCAGTGTTATGCATGTTACTGTATCTTTATTGGAACTTCACTGTAACTGAATTAATGAGCACTGTTTCTATATAAAGAAGCTTCTGGCTGCCCAATAAAATACACAGTGAAGTTTAATTGCAGTTGAGGTTTTTTTTTTCTCAG
Source organism: Polyodon spathula (assembly GCF_017654505.1). Lineage (NCBI taxonomy): Eukaryota > Metazoa > Chordata > Actinopteri > Acipenseriformes > Polyodontidae > Polyodon > Polyodon spathula. The sequence continues at coordinate 5,251,912 of NC_054559.1, read as the reverse complement.
CATGAAGTGAAATGTTCATCACTGAAATATACTGTAATAACAATTTGTATATCGTATACTTTAATATATCACAGGGAAAGAACAACTGTAATGTTAATTTAGTGTAGGAGACAGCAACTGTGTGACTTAAATGATGAATGAAGTTAAGGATTTTAGCTTGATTGTAAAAATGTATTTCCCATACCTCCAATAATGTAATCTCCTATTTCCTTTATTCCACACTTTGAACCCATTAATGCTTGTCATCATTAATCAGAATATTTTGTATAATTTCAGTGCCTATAAAAGCTCTGCAAAATTCAGATTTCATCAGTAAGCAAAAGTGGTGAAAATGCTGCAGTATGTGTATCTAACCAATGAAATTCAATTCAGCCAATACAGAGCACATAGAAACATTAGCTCTATAACCACAGTCTAAAATGAACCTATTGTTCAGCTGCTTTTAGAACAAACTATTTAGTTATTGCCTCCAGCTGCATTTTGTTTCCAAGTAATAAAACCATTTTACTCTATTTTAAACTTCTGGTACAATGAGTATGCACTTCTCCAGTGAATAAGGAGTTCTATCAAACCTCGATATTTTAGAAAAAGACAAGCTGAGTGCCAAACAACTCTATCTCCAATGGCAGTCACTGCAGTGACAACTCCACCCTGGTCCTTTACTAAGGAACAATAGTAGCGGCTTCACTGGTACACTATGTGTCATCGCTTGAATGGTACCACAGTAGTACCATTTCCCTATGTAGAGGTACATGTGGTGTCACACTGGTATGAATGATATACACTGGTAATCCATTGCAGTACTATGACCTGGCTGCGGCGTGTCCCTTTAAATAATGTATATTTGGTGGTAGTTTATATTATAAATATGGTTTGTGTGATTTTCAAATACCAATATATAATTTGCTAAAAATAATGTGTCTGCGAGTTATGGCAGAGCTGGGAGGTTAGTTTTCCCTCCCTGCCTACTTGAAATGAAAGGTGCAGCAGGTGGCAAGGTGTTAGTTGAACAATTGATAATCATAACCCTGGTCATCTGCCTTTAAAAAGTTCTATGCTGGTTTTGTGTTTGGTCCTTTGTCTGCACAGCCTCCAGGTAAAGGAGACCCCTCACGACTGCATGTGGAACCAGGGTGAGCTTCAGCACGATCATGGTGTGTTTAACTGGGATCAAGGACTTTATGGTAGGAATTATTTTAGGGGATTTTAATCCTACCAGTTTATTTAGTTTGTTAGGAAGAAGGTTCCAGGGGTGGAACCTCCCTGTGTAGCGGAAGTAGCGCCTGCCTCGAGCTTTACCACCTTTTACTCTTAGCTGTTTTTGTATTCTGTACACCCAGGTGCATGTCCTTCTGCACTAGGGACACCATTGCTGGTACCCTAGTAGCGGCCACCAATCCCTGCAGCTGCTGGTTTGTTAATAAAGCCTGGATGCCTGAATGGCATTTCAACTGCAAACTCTCTGTGTCTCTCTAATCTCTTAACGGATACACACATTGTGACAGGACCCCTTGTTATGATTTAAGTACCAATATTGTATCAGAGCCTCTATGCATCGTGTTCAATCTCTTGGCTGGCAATGCTGTGGTACACTTCAGGTCCTTGTGGCAGTGTGCCCGCCCCTGTGCATATTTATGTTTATATATTGCGTGTTGTGTGTTAATGTTGGTGTATAGTCATTGGTACATGGGATATAAATGGGTCTGTGTAACACAAGTGATTTAAAATGTATATTTGTATTTAGGCATGAGGATTGCACAGCACTTCATGTGCAGGTAAAATGTAATAATATGTTAGCACAGGAAATTGCGCTAAATTAATTCATGTGCAGTTGTACCGAGACTCCAATTGAATGATTGATTAGCAGTCTCGGTACAGCTGCATAAAAGCAGCATGTTTTTACTCACTCGGCGTTGTGTGTTCGTGCATGGAGAACCGATGAGAGAGAGAAGAAATATATATAATAATTGCTACCAAGTGCTGGAGAAGCACCACTGAACTTGTTTTCTGTTCATCCATTGTTTGTTTGTTTATCTGTCTGTCTGTTTGGCCACAGAGCTGTTTTGTTTGTTCAGAGTTCTTATTACAACCTTTTATTTTCTGTCTGATTAAATAAATTGCGCAGCAGCGCATTTCATTCACCAGTTCAGTTACAGTGCTGTTTTCTTTTCTGGTCTGACGTCACAACCTTCATCGTCCTGTCACAGTCCTACATAGGTTTCTTTAGTGGAATGAATACACAGGTTTTGTAATTTTATGAAATTATACAGTTTTCTTAAGCAATCAAAAAACTAAAGCTCTCTATTGTTACATTTCTATCTGCCTGTGGAATTGATTTGAAAATGATTTGAAATTAGACTTCATTCATTCCACCAGCAGCAGATCGATTGTGGGCTGGGAGAATACAATCTCTCCAAATCACAATGATGCATGGAGTTGACTAACGAGTGTCCAAGGAAGCAGGTTTTAAATCTATTGTCTGAACACATTATACTTCTCTCTCACATTTTTTTTAACAGGGCAATGCAATGGTATAGTATGTAAACTTGTTAAATTTGCAGACGACACAAAAATAGGAGGAGTGGCAAACACTTTTTCAGCAGCAAAGGTCATTCAAAATGATTTAGACAAGATTCAGAACTGGGCAGACACATGGGAAATGACATTTAATAGAGCAAAGTGTAAGCTACTGCATGCAGGAAATAAAAATGCGCATTATAAATATCATATGGGAGATACTGAAATTAAAGAAGGACTCTATGAAAAAGACCTAGGAGTTTTTGTTGACTCAGAAATGTCTTCATCTATACAACATGGGGAATTTATAAAAAAGACCAACAAGATGCTTGGATATATTATGAAAAGTGTTGAATTTAAATCAAGGGAAGTAATGTTAAAACTGTACGATGCATTAGTAAGACGTCATCTTGAATATTGTGTTCCGTTCTGGTCACCTCGCTACAAAAAGGATATTGCTGCTCTAGCAAGAATGCAAAGAAGAGCGACCAGAATTATTCCAAGTTTAAAAGGCATGTCATATACAGGCAGGCTAAAAGAATTGAATCTGATCAGTCTTGAAAAAAGAAGACTACACGGTGACCTAATTCAAGTACTCAAAATTCTAAAAGGTATTGACAATGTCGACCCAAGGGACTTTTTTGACCTGAAAAAGAAACAAGGAAAGGGGTCGCAAATGGAGATTAAACAAAGGGGCATTCAGAACAGAAAATAGGAGGCACTTTTTTACACAGAAAATTGTGAGGGTCTGGAACCAATTCCCCAGTAATGTTGTTGAAGCTGGCATCCTTCAAGAAGCTGCTTGATGAGATTTGGGGATCAATAAGCTACTAACAACCACATGAGCAAGATGGGCCAAATGGCCTCTTCTTGTTTGTAAACTTTCTTATGTTCTTTTGTTATATATATATATATATATATATATATATATATATATATATATAGAGAGAGAGAGAGAGAGAGAGAGAGAGAGAGAGAGAGAGAGAGAGAGAGGAGAGAGAGGGAGGGAGGGAGAGAGAGAGAGAGAGAGGGGGGAGGGTGTCAAAAGTTAAAAATTTATAAGAAATAGATTTCTACAATTATTTATTCCAGCATTTTATTCCAAAACTCACACAATGCTAATTCAAAAGTACTCATACCCTGATATGGAAAATTACATTAATAGCTAGTTGAGGCACCTTTAGCAATAATAACCTCTTTTAAACGATTAGGATATTTGTCAATTAGCTTTTGATATGACTCTTTAATGATTTTTTTACCATTTTTCAATGCTAAATTGTTCCAGTTCATTCAAATTCCTAGGACTTCTCTTGTGCACAGCCTTCTTCAACTCATACCAAAGATTCTCTATCAGATTTAGATCAGGACTTTGACTAGGTAATTCCAGAAATTGATTGTATTCTTCTTTAACCATTCTGATGTAGATTTTGATGTGTGCTTTGGATCGTTGTTTTGTTGAAACATCCAGTTGCACTTTAAACCAAGTTTTGTAGCGGAGGGTTTCAGATGATTGGCCAACATCTTCTGGTACGCTATGGAATCCGTTTTACCAAGTACTGGAACTAAATTTCCTATGCCGTTGGAGGGATATTTCCTATGCCCATAGAAGGATATTACCACCTCCATGCTTGACAGTAGGTATGGTGTTCTCTTGTGCACCTCACCAGACTTTCTCCAAACGTAATGACTATCAGCTTGAGCAAATAGCTCGATTTTTGTTTCATCACTCCACAAACTTTTGAGCAGAACTCATATCCATCATTCACATGTCGTTTTTCAGACTGTGAAATGGAAACCCCAGTCCCACATGCAGCCAATTCACTTTGAATATCTTTGGCTGTCAATCTCTGATTGTTATTAACCTTCCTCCCAATTCTTCACTTGTTCTTGGTGAAAGAACCTTCTTTCTTCCAGACCAAGGGAGTGTTGTGACAGTACCACGAGTCTTGTATTTCTCGATAATAAAAACAATTGCTGAAAATGAAATATTCATATGCTTGGAAATCTTCTTTATCCTTCTTCAGCTTTATGACAATAAATCATTTTCTGCCTAAGGTCTTCAGATAGCTCTTTACTTTTCCCCATATTGACTTATTGGTAATGACAGCAATCATTCTAGGCCTAATCCTTTTATACTCTCTAAGAATGTTCACCTACAATCCAGCATTTTTTAAACCTTTCTACAATTAGTTTCTGCATTATCATATTGAAATGTCTAGCATCTTGTAGACAATATTGTCATAGCATCAAAAGTATGAATACTTTTGAATTACCATTTTTTTTTGTAAAAATGTGCTGAAATAAATAATTGTAGACATTTATTTCTTGTCACTTTTTTTCTTCATCCACAAAAGCAAAACTTTTGCTACTTTGAGAAATTTCTAGAAATTATACATTTCCATGGGAGTATGTAAACTTTTGACTGTGTGTGTGTGTGTGTGTGTGTGTGTGTGTATGTATATATATATATATATATATATATATATATACACACACACACACACACACACACACACACACACACACACTGTCACTCGATTACAAATTTTAATCGGTTAATTTATGGGCATTAGTTGATTAATCAGTAGATTAATCTGTGAACATTTTTAATAAAGCTAACGATCTTATAGTGGCTGTCCTGCACAGTAATACTAAAAAATCAATAGAATCAAAAAAAAAAAAGCCCAATGGGAATTTGGTCATTTTAAAAGCATTTTTATTTTAGTAAATTTAACACATTTTCACAGAACAACCACTCTTTCGGGACACTGTCAGTTACATACCTGAAAACACAAGACAACTGAGCTCCATTGTCAGTTGCTTAATCTACCATTGCAGCTTCGTAATTGGCTTCCTGTACTTCTGCTTTTATTTGTTCTGTATCTTGTTACAGGTACCCCAGAATACTGTGGCTATTGACAAGCGATTGCTTAACATGCTGTCGTAGTCAGAAATCAGAGAAAGTAATGACACATAATTAACACTATTTGAGGAATTGGTGCCTTCATCATGCCCTCTGAATGATTGCTTGCCAAGGTAAACAAAAGAATCAATCAAGCGTTTAAAAACCTCATATTTTTTTCTTACTTGCTTGTTGTGATGTATTGTATCCCTAAGCTTCTGCTCATCCAGTTGAACATCAATCCGGTTTGTTCAAAAGTTTTGAGTGTTACACTTACACTGGCTCACAAACACTCATGTTTTTGTGCTGACAGTTAGATATCCTAGATTGCTGTAGTCAGTGCTGTTCCGTATAAAATTTTCTGTGCTGTACAAAAGATTTCCAGCAGTATAATTGTTTTAATTAACAGCCACAGGTAAGCCATGGATGCCTTTCATAATTTGAATGTTGGAATTAGCAAGTCCCTTCCTGTCAGTTCAGGTATTTGTGGTGTATACCTCCCTTTTTTTTTTAACAATCTTTAATTTTCTGCCTTGCAAAAGTATTCAGACCCTTCCTATGGTGTCCCATTTTGTGAAATTACAAAATAATGCATACACGTTTTTTAAGCTTAATATTTTATTCAAAACTTGAATGCTCAAACTGAAGACTTCTATGGGTAAGATAAGTTACATTAAATGTCAGCAAAAACTACCTGAGACCTGTGAACTCAATATTTGGTGGGAGCACCTTTGGCAGCAATTACAGCCACAAGTCTTTTTGGGTAAGTCTCTACCAACTTTGCACACTGGCTTGATGAAATTTGTGGCCATTCTTCTTGGCAGATTTGCTCAAGCTCTCTCAAGTTGCTTGGGGATCGCTTATAGACAGCAGCTTTCAAGTCTTTCCACAGATTCTCAATAAGATTCAAGTCAGGACTTTGACTGGGCCACTCGAGGACATTCACTTTCTTATTATTAAGCCACTCCAGTGTAGCTTTGGCCTTGTGCTTTGGATCATTGTCCTGCTGAAAGGTGAATTTTCGACCCAGTTTTAAGTCTCTAGCAGACTGAAACAAGTTTTCCTATAGTGTTTGCCTGTACTTTGCTCCGTCCATTTTTCCTTCAATCCTAACAAGCTTTCCAGTCCCTGTTGAGAAGAAGTATCCCCATAGCATGATGCTGCCACCACCACGCTTGACTGAGGGATGGTGTTGACTGGGAGATGTGCTGCATTGGGTCTGCGCCCGACGTAACGCTTGGCATTTAAACTCAGAAGTTCCAATTTGGTCTCATCTGACCACAACAACTTTTATCACATTTTTGCAGGATCACTCAGGTGCTTTGTTGCAAACTCCATGCGGGTTTTGAGATAGCTTATTTTTAGCAATGGCTTCCTTCCTGCCACCCTGCCATACAGGCTACTTTTGTGGAGTGGTCTGGATATTGTTGATTGATGCACATTTTCTCCCATCTCAGCCATTGAACTCTGTAGCTCTTTCAAAGTTGTCTTGGGCTCACATTGGCATCCCTCACCAGTTTCCTCCTTGCCCGGCTGCTCAGTTTGGAGGGACAGCATGATCTAGGCAGTGTCTGGGTGGTACAATGCACCTTCCATTTCTTGATGATTGAGTAGATCGTGCTCACAGGGATATTCAGAGACATCAATATTTTTTGTACCCTTCTCCTGATCTGTGCTTTTCAATGACTTTATCTCTAACTTGCTTTGAAAGCTCCTTGGTCTTCATGGTTGAGTCTTTGTTTGAAACTCACTACCTGACCAAGGAACCTCACAGAGACAGGTGTTTTTATTCTGAAATCATGAGAACCACTAATATTGCACACAAACAGAGGCCATTCAACTAATTGTGTGGCTCGTTAAGGTCATTTTATGCACCTGAATTAATTTAGGTTTGCCACAGCAAAGGTTTGAATACTTATGCAATAATGACTTTTCCATTTTTATTTCATATTAATTATCTATTTACTACTTTCTTTTTGTTTTTGATTTGAGTGTGTGGAGTAGGTTGGGTATATAACACATATTAATTCCTACTTCAAAGTGTCATGACTGCAAGCTTTAAAGCAACAAAATGTGAAAACTGTGAGAGGGTCTGAATACACACACACACATACATATATATACACACTGTATATACATACTGTATATGTCATGTTGTCGCCTTCATTACCAGCACACCGCTTGAGTACTTTGTCAAGATCATCTTCCTCAGCTTTGGATATGATGGGTCTGTTTTTATTGCTCTGCTGTCTTTCGTCTACTTTGCAATCTTTTGCATTTCTTAGTTCTTACCATTTCAGGAGGTTACCCTTGAGCATTGTAGGCACGGCTGAGTGATTGCACACTTCCATCTAGATGTGTGGTGTTTGGTTGACCAGTCAGTTCATAAGTTTGGTGTTCGTAACTCTGAGGCTCTACTGTATGTCATATTTAAAACTTTCTGTAAGGACTGTTAATGCATTTAAATACATTCAAATAGTCATATTGGTGAAATATTTTATACTGCACTGATTAATTAACTGGCACCTATTTTTAAAACCATTTGATATGGAGGAGAAATATAGTAGGACCCACATTGATTCTTACTACTTTTTTGTATTGTTATATTAGTTATTGTTTAGGATTTGGGCTCATGTACTGCTGCTAGAGTATTAGTTAAAACTGCAGGAATGTTCTGAAGTTCTTTGAAAATATACCTTTAGACTGTACTCCGCAGAGTGGATTTAATTAGATGTTTCCATGGCAACCTGTGGCACAGTGCCTGCCCCTGTGTGTATTTTGTGTTATCTGTTGTGTGTTAATGTTGATGTATAGTCATTGGTACACGATATAAATGGGTCTGTGTAACACAAATGTTTAAAATGTATATTTGTATTTAGGCACGAGGATTGCGCAGCCTTTCATGTGCAAGTTAAAAGTAACATGCAAGCACAGGGAATTGCACTTTATTAATTCACGTGCAGTTGTACCAAGACTCCAATTGAATGACTGATTAGCAATCGAGTCTTGGTACTGCTGCATAAAAGCTGCATGTTTTCACCCACTCGGGTTGTGTGTTTGGTGAGTGGAGAATGGGATTGGAGATGGAAGAAAAGAGAATAAAACTAATAATAACTTAAAGTAAAAGAAGCTCACAGTGTTTTGTTTAGTCCGTTTTGTTTGTCTATTTTGGCGAATGTGCCATGTCCTGTTTTTGTATTGTTACAACCGTTTATTTTCTGTCTGTTTATTTATTAAATGCTGAGCAAAAGCATTCGCTCAGCTCCACCAAACTCCACCTCTCTCTTTGTTTATTTTCCTGTTTCTGGTCGGACGTCCCCCACTCAGGCCGTCTTTGTGACACGTGGTGTTAGCAGTGAAATTACCAGTGCCACCTAGACGCCGAACACAGCAGGATCCGCAATTTGTTGTTTTTTAAAAAAAAAAAAAAAAACCCAACAGCAAAAATAACAAAAAATAAATAAATAAATAAATAAATAAAAAATGGAAGGCTGGAACTGAAGAGATGGCTGCCAGGATCTGGAGGACTTCCTTGGTGGTCTAGAGGACCAAAGCTGGTGTCTTGCCTGTGGGGAGTTTGGGCACCCGGTGGTGCGCTGCCCCTACCAAGAGGGAGAGGAGGAACTGGCCCAGGAGAGGAAGGTGAGGAGGAGGCAGAGAAGGGGAAAGGGGAAAACGAAGGCAGAGCGTCCACCGCTCCCATCTTCACCAGCAGAGAAAGAATGCCTGCTGGTTTTACCTCCAAAGCCAGGAGAAGAGCCGCACCAGTCCCCTGCAAGAGAGGGAGAGCCGGCCCAGTCCCCTGAAACAAGGGTAGACTACATGCCGCTCCCACCTCTGCCGCCAGGAGACTATACGTCGATCCCACCGCCACTGGCAGGAGCAGAGCAGCAGGAGCTGCCTCTGCCTCTGCCACCTCCAACGGCAGGAGCAGAGCAGCAGGAGCTGCCTCTGCCTTCGCCACCTCCATCGGCAGGACCAGAGTAGCAAGAGCTGCCTCCTCCACCAGCAGAGGGTGAATGCCTGCTGGGTCCCTGTCCCCCAGCAGAGGGTGAATGCCTGCTGGGTCCCTGTCCTCCAACAGAGGGTGAATGCCTGGGGTCGCTGGAACTGCTTCGCCAGGGGTCACAGTCGGCTCTGCTTGGCCGCAGGGGTCAGTGTGGCCGGAGCCCCACCAGAGGGAGCTGCTGGCTATGAAAAAGGGGGGAGAGGTCAGGAGACCGCCTTTCCCCGCAGCAATTTCTCTGCAGGAGTTCTGGGGGCTGGAGTCCCCCCAGAGGGAGCTGACGGCAATAAAGGGGGGAGAGGTCAGGAGACCACCTTCCCCCACAGCAGTTTCGCTGCCAGAGATCTTGGGGGAGGTCTGGAGACCACCAACTCCAGCAGCTTTTCTGCTGCTGGACTTGCCCAGGCTGAAGGATTCAGTCTGGGAACTGTCAGCGCGTCTGTTGACAGCCGTACCATTGGCAGCATTTCCGCTGCCAGTGGTACAGCGGAAGGAGAGATTAGCCCCACGGTCAGCACATCTGCTGACAGCATGGCCAGTAGCAGACTGGCTACTGGCAACAATGCCACCCATCAACCCCTTAAAGTCCCTGTTCTTGGCCCAGGACTTCGAGAGAGATTTGTGGGATTTTAAGGGGGGAGGTGGCCATTGAGGCCATATGTGCTTTGCACGGGAGGGGTATATGTGGCAAAGTGCCCGCCCTGTGTGTATTTTGTGTTATCTGTTGTGTGTGATGTTGGGACTGGTCGGACGTCCCCCACTCTGGCCGTCTTTGTGACACAACCTAATACACCTGTAATATAATACAGCCACACAGAGAAAGTCCACCTGAGCAGGATTATTAGAATAAAGGAGTGTTTGGATTGCACTGCGATTTGCATTAACTCTGTGTGTCAGTCAGTACTATAGCATTTACTGTAAGCACATTTGTGTTTTTGCTAGATTGATTCTGCACTAATTGTAAACCGTTAGGGTTCTGACATTTTGCATTTTGAATAAGAGTGGCTCTGCTCCTTAAACAAATAGATTTAAATGCCACTGCTCTGTGGGGATCAGTTTTAAAGGCCAGTTTAATGAGAAGAGAGCTGATACACAAAGGGTTATCAGCGCTCATTTTACATTAGTACAAGTCACTGTACTAATGACATATAAATACAAAGGGCTGTATATATTGAACACAAAAATATACAAGAAGAATAAAAACAAACCTATACTGCAACATTAACATACATTCTGCATTATAAAATTAATTCTTCACGTTAATTCTAAAGGTTTGAAGGCGTCCCTAGTATGTTTTGGAATCAAGTTTCAGAACTGAGGTGCATAGTTTGCGCAACCCATTAATGCTACTTTATACAGTAAAACATCTTCATGGTCAGCTGCTTTTACCAGCCAGCGAACCCCAGGCTAGACCTACTCAGGTACCTTGAATATGCAGCCACATGGTTTTTACCCAATGGAGAGAGTCTCAATGTTATGTTGTTTCCCCTTCTAGACATTTCATTTGTAGGTTTTGCAGGTCAATAACACTGTAATTAAGCGTAAGTACACTACTATGTAAATACACAGTAATTGAGGACACTTACTGTAAAGGTTACTCACAATGTGAATGCTCAGACTATATACAGATACTGGCTTCAGTTTATTTACTTATTTGAGCCCTCACTTCACATCCTGAACCACATCAAGATTTCACCATCAATAACTATTAAACACTCAATAGTCCTGAATTTAGAACTACTAAAAGGAGCTCAATAAATTCAGTGACAAACGTTCCGACTAGAATGAATTTTTGTTATTTAATAAAGTTAATGGTTGAACTTGAATAGTGGGGGTATGGTGATGGGAGGAAAAAAATAAACAAGAAAAAAACCTAACAAATAAGCGAATAACAGACCAACCGGAAAGATTAAAGATGAAAACAGATGTGCAGTGTTAAGAAGTGAGAATGCATCATCATGATATCATCTTAGCTTTGAGTTTAGTGCTTGCGAGTCATAAAGAACTAGAGCCAGTTTATGTTGTAGACAGACAAAGAGAGAAACTCATGTCAATTTCTGCATAATTTATCATAGAAGGTCTGTGGTTTTGGCTCATAAATTGTATTAACTGTTCTCAATAATAGGTTAACATTTCCATGTAGGGTTTTTCTTTTGTGGATTGGATCAGAGGTATCTGGTTAGCTGTCTGCCAATTCAATCTGAAAATAGTGACTACGCTTCCTGGACATGATGCCTAATGTTTCACAGTTAGGTGCACTGTCAAAGAAATGTGGGAAGGTAAATCCAGATAAATGGACAAATAAAACCAGGACCAATTTAACAGTGTGAGAAAGCTACTTTGTATTTCCACACTAGTCTCAAAACCCTGAGCAACACAAACGATTTAACTAAGGAACTTGCTGTTGTTAACCAATGCCATGAAGAAACGTAAAAAAAAATGTGACTGTACTTACCAGCGGGGGATGCTTGCCTGGATTTAATCTTGAGGGAGCACGTACCTGCAAATAAATAGCAAAACAGAAACAAATAAGTAACTGTTAATCGTGTTTAAAATGACAAATCATGGCCATTAAATCTGAAAAGGGATCCGTTCAGATGTAATACAATGTTAGTTTATTTTATAACTTACCTGTCTGGTGACAGTTAATGTGTGTGTTTTTAATTTGTGTCTTGGAGCTTTGAAAGAAAATACCATGCTTGGTTATGTGTAATGTCTATGTCAGGGGGGCCGCAAGTGGAAGCTCATGCATGCTATTTTTTAGTACGGGAGCGAGCCTAATGTATTGTACATTCATGCATGGGGGGGAAAGCATACATGTACTGCATTGAAGAAGAAACAGCAGGATTATTATAAATTAAGCTGTGCTATCTGTATGTGACTTATTGAAGTATAGACTACTACTGATAAGAGTATTTAACTATGTTTATGGTTATATTTTTAATCTAGATATATTGTTTTTAAAGTGAAACACTGTATTGGTCTAATACTTAGCTTACCTGGGGTAATGGTATAATCTAAAGGGGAGGAACCTGGGGCAGGTATAAAAAGGCAGCTTTGTGTCTTAGTAGGGAGTTAACGGTTGACAGCCATGAGAGGAGGGCACCCTGGGCTGTGTCTTTAGTGAGCCAGTGTTATTTAAAACAGCAAATCCCTCTCTGCAAATTGACCTGGAAGTTGATGGTCCAGTCTGTGGTTTATTTATTTTTTCCCTTTTTTTTTCTTTCAGTAAATAGTTTTTATAACTGTAAAGTGTTCATGTGTTCCTGTTGATTGGAGAAATAAAAGATTGCAATGTTGTGGAATTCCTGCTGCTGATTTGCCTGCTGTTTTCTGCACCTTTACACCCGCCACCACTCTTGCCTTAGCCTACACAATCACAATAATACAAACAGGAACAGAACTTAGGCTCTATAGCCTAAGTGATTGAGGAAGAACTCAATCACTTTGGCCCTAATGATGTGCTTACTATTGAACTATTTTGAATGACTAACTGGGGAAACACATCCTTTTAAAAGCATTTCACTGCATAGTAAACACCTTATTACCATGATATTTTGGTAGTACCTTTCTGGTAATTTGAGTTTACATTAAGTTTTCTTGTAGGGAGAGAAATCCTCCTTCAAAATTTAAATGATATCGTGTATCTTTCTTAACCCTTTGAGTAGTGAGTTTTAGAATGTTTAGATGGGCCCACTGGAGTAAGTTTTTTTCTTTCATATTTACACTCCTCACATCGACACATTTGTTAGTAGGCCTATTAGCAATTTATTACACAATGAAAGTATGTAAACAACTATTTCTTACAGTAAATAAACAAAACAGATAAATATTAATCGTTATTTTGTCATAGCGAAAGGTTTTGATAATAATAGGCAATCAATCAACAACAATAGGCAGTGAGGAGAATGTAGCTCAGTGATCCTTGTCACGTTGTTTGAGCTTGGGCCACTCAATGTTGTAGGTAAATATTCTTCACTGATATTTTCATTAACATCTGATTCAGTGAAGAATTTAAATCGGAATTCAGTATAATTTCTAGTACTTCTTTCCCACAGAGCATTTCTCGCCATTTTCCAGACATTGTTGACATTTTGTGACGGGTTTGTTGCGTGTAATTCCAGAAATATCTGGCAGATGGCGCAAGAGACCACTACAAGGTGTTACGGACACATAGTGTTGCAATAACAGATTACCAGCAGTATTGTAGACTCTGTAATTCAAGTTCAAAGTTCAAGTTCAAAGCTCAAAATTTGCAGAACGTACCTGTTTGTTCGTACTCCCTAGGGACCATTAATTCAATGACATACCGGTATGTTCGTACTACTCAAAGGGTTAAACTGGTTTTAAAATACGTTTTTTGAGGTTGTGTTGAAGCACTACAAGCGCAGCCTGTCTCATTCAGCTACCAAAACAATAAAATCTAATAAGCACGGGAAACAAAACAAAATCCCAGACATACTGCTCCACTAAGGTTTTATAATGCTAAACATGTTTTGACTGCATATATATTCATATACATATTAAACCTGTGCATATATAAGGTTTCCTATAGAAGCGTAGCTTCAGCAATTCTGATCCTAGAAGAATTCCACATGAACAGTACAAGGCTCTCACCATTTCAATGTTTGATATCGTTTGCTATTAAGAATCCAGTATACTGGTAGCCCATAGGAATTCAACAAATTCCTCAGTAGATTATATTTTTTTAACTTTCTGGAACTTCATTCTGTAAGCAATTTGAACAAATTAATTCTTGAAACACAAATCTTGCCCTAGGTTTAAAACATTTTACTCAACTCTATACTTAGTCACTCAAGTCTAGTGCCCACAACGATAATACAAGAGACAACTAGCATGAATTCTCAGCTAGGCTAATTTAATACATTCTGGGGTACAAATGTGGCTTTGTTTTTAGTAGTTACCCATGATAGATGTTACTTAAGGCAATTGTGCAATTAATTGCTTCTTATAGCTAGGGATCAGAAAGGTCTAAGCTTATAGCAATTAAAAAAAAAATGGGTAAAAAATACATATTTTTATAAATATGCATTGCAAAGGGCTTCATTATGAATTTATTTATTTTAAAGAGCTCAGTATTTTTTGTATTGCCTTGATTATAAAACAACTGTATACTATAAAGCCCTACAATTTTAGCAGTACCGTAAAATGACATCTAAAACAAAACAAGCAAAAAAAACAAAACATACTGAATGAAGAGGTCTCATTTTTTTCTATTAGGTTAAAGCATTTTTGAAATCAGAAAATCTACTATATGTAACTAGACTCTGTTTCTTGTACAAAACGCCTTTTATTTTTCTTGTCCGGCAACATATAAGGATAGATGTAAGTATAGGCACAGTGCAAATAATTGCAAATGCAAGATTCAAATTGCATTGTGGCCAGTTAGGCAATTATTTGTCACTGCGCCCTATGTAAGCTTAAGAGCAATGCAAATTACTCAATACGTACAAATAATGATCAGTAATTATGATAACAAGTGTCTCAATGTGCTCATCTATCTATTTAGCGGCCACTTTGCAGCCCAGAGGTGACGGAGTTACGAGTACTGAGGCGCTGTATGACATTTGTAGAGCTCGAAAACACAAACCGGAAAAAAAAAAAACTGTCAAGGGAAGGGCAGCAAAGTCCTCTTAGCAGATTCAATTGAACAATAGGCAGGTCATTTGGAGAGGCAATGACACGTGTTGACTAAGTGTCTTGACTTTATATTATATTACTATAATATGACGGATAAAATCAAATATACATAATGAAAGATATATTGAAATGAGTGTATAACAAGTTTGAAACAAGTATTGAGCTATAACTTCATCCTCAGGGAGATCAAAAAGGGTAATGCACAAACTGTTCATTTATGGACTACTTTAACACTAGAACGGCAGTCGGCAGTCATTATCACGGTACATTTTAAACATCATCAGTATTAAAATGAAAGACAAACTATCAGATAGAAAGTCAAAAGTTGTATTCAAGCACATCAAATATCTGCACAGATGAAACGTTGTATTTATATGAACAATTAAACATAAAAGGGTTCATTTTCTAAATTACCAAATATAAAGCACTGCTTAAAAAAAATGAAAAACTATATAAAATAAACATTTACAAAGAAACTTGTGTGTATCAGGTATATGCACATACAAAACTGTAAAAAAAAAGTAGTTTTTAAACTAAAATGAAAGTAACATATGATTTATCCTGTGTGTGTGTCACTTGCAGCACAGAATCCAGCTTGAGCTTCAGCAGCCTGCAGCTTTGTAGTGTTCTGATCAAAATGTTTCTGCTGAGGTGCTGTGGCTAGCTTCAAGATGAAATCTCTCCTAACTTGTACAAAACAAAGGAATTGATGGCTGTTAGGTCCAGTTGAGATAACAACAGACTTGCAGATATAGAAAAATTGTAGGTTGTATAAAAACATGTATTGTAAAAGGCGGCTCTAGTATTAATGAAATGCAACTTTTGATGCTCCACAAACACACACAGATATAAATTGTAAGTAGCAAAACTTGTAGAAATTATATTTTATATAATTTTGTGTGTGTATGTGTTGGAAAATGTTTTTATCTTCATGGCAATGCATGAAGCTCACCTCACACTATTCAGTCGTTCTTTTCCTACTTAATAAGCAGACATGTACATTTAAATATCCCCTCCCCTAAATTACTATGAATTGAGTAATTTGCATTGGTACAGACATTTTCTTTTCCTAAATCAGAACTGGATAGCAACGCATTTTATGAAAAGAAGGTAAACAGGTTGTGAGGAAAACTGTCATGACTTGTGCATGTAAACACCAGCAGTGATAACACATTTTAGGCAACTTACATCAGTGGAATATAATGTAAATAGAAAATGTGTGTGCTTTTTTGTTTTGTTTTGTTTTGTTTTTTTGTTTTGTTATATATATATATATATATATATATATATATATTATATATATATATATATATATTATATATATATATGTATAATATATATATATATATATATTTCACCACTCTTGTTCTTGTGCTACGATTTGAGGTTCTACAACCTACAGCTATGGCCGAAGGTTTTGCATCACTTTATACAATAAACAAATTTTGCTTCATAAATCATAATCCTACAATTCCAGGTGATGCAAAATGTTTGGCAATAGCTGTACACATACACAAAATTTATGAAAGGGCACTAAACTTTATGGTGCACAATTAGTGTACAAGTTAATGAGTTCCATATTTACTATTTCAATTTTATTCATTATCATATGCAATACTTGGCATATTTGGCACACATTAAATTTAATGCTACTATGGTAATCAGAATTAATATGTGATTTTTATTGTAATACATGCTGATGTATTTTAATGAGCATCCAGTTCAGAATAATAAAATGAGCTGTATTCACATGGTATATACTAAAGGACATTAATTTCAGTGTGTGCAAAGTGATTATTTATTAGTGCATAAATGGAAACCAGGCTTTAACCACTGATAGGTGCTCTATTTTTCTGGCCTGGAAATTAGTGATGTGCAGGTCGTCCAGTTTGTTTTGCAAACAACAAATTCGTTCAGTTTCGTGAATCAATTCAAGAGATTTGTTTGTTTGATTCACTAATTCACTAACCCAAAATAAATACATCTTGCTGAATTACTTGGTTATAAAATATATGATTGACAAAAAAATTTGTCTACAAACAATGTTTCCGGTAGTTAAAACTTTTCACTGTAAAAATTATATATATATATATATATATATATATATATATATATATATATATATATATATATATATATATATATATATATTGCTGTGCAAAAGCCTTAGACATGTTACTTTTTCTGCTCTGATGCATTATGAACATTGACAATTTACTCAAATCCTCTACTAGTGTTTTCTACTAGTATTTTCTACTACTAGAGTGAAAATCTTGCATTACTTGATTTTCAAGGTGTGGTATCTGAAGCATAATCAACAAGTACAGAGAAACATAATCCGTAATTAACAAACTCAAGACTGTAAGACCCAGAAAGCTGTCTAACAAGGATGAGTAATACCTGAAGATAATATCCTTAAGGAATAGAAAGAAGACAAGCGTTGAATTGACAACAGAACTGGCAGAAGACACAAGTATTGTTGTCCATCCATTAACAGTCCAAAGCACCTCTGACCATTGTTCCATAGTCCAATTTCTGTGTTCTTGTGCATAATTTAACCTTTTAGTCTTGTTCCCCTTTCTTAACAAAGGTGCAACACCTTGAAGTCCTGATTTCAAGAGTAACCTTCATACTGTTGATTTGATGGACAACGACACCTGTGCCTTCTGCCAGTTCTGTTGTCAATTCAATGCTTGTCTTCTTTATATTCCTTAAGTCAGGAATCAGAGAAAGTAATTCCACATAATTACCTCTATTTGAAGAATTGGTGCCTCCAGGTATTTCTGGTGTACACCTCCATTTTTTTTCTGAGAAAGTTCTTAAAAATTGATTTGTAACTAAGTCATTCTCAATATAATTCTCCATAACTGTCTCTATAATAAGCAGGGCAGAATTTTGACTTTCCTGTTGGTTAAACTCCCAATTATGTGTTCATTCATGATGGGACACCAACTGTTTTTGTCCCAACTCTGCTCACTTATGAGTGGACTGCCATGGACAAAATGCAGATATTCTATTGGTGATTTTATTTGCTAAAAATAAACTACATAAAAAAAAAAAAAATAAAAATATATATATATATATATATATATATATATATATATATATATATATATATATATATATATATATATATATATATACATGCCACATCAGTCAATATTTGTCAAGGTTCAGAACAATGAATGAAATAGGCATTGCACAACATAACTTTTATTGTATATGCATTAAAGAAGAAAGGAAAAACATTTTTTTCATCTTTTTTTCTTACATCAAAGATTATATTTTAAAATTAAAAGGTAAAGCAGTGCAGTTTCACTTTACATTGTAAATAACCCTAATAATAGCTGCAGAATTCAGAATTCAGTTTACTAAAACTCTCCCACCAAAAAACAAGAATAGTGGAAAGCGTACGTGACTGTCTCAGTCCCACATGCACACCTTTAGGGCCTAACACCTACACACACAGGCAACTGAACTCCAGCCAAAACCAGAGGACTGGCATCATGCAGCTAGATAAATGAATGCATGATAAATCATGCTTTACAGCAGTGGTTATTTCTCTCATCCCCCTTTCAAATCAGTATGCAAAATAACATTGGAATGTGTGTTTCCCGTCAATAATTCTTAATAATAATAATCTTAGATCATAACGAGCAATGTGTAACATATATATATATATAGATATATATATATATAGATATATATACTATATAATGATATACATTGATTGATATAAACTAATAGTACTTTAAAATGTACATTGATATATACATATATATATATTATATATATTATATTAATGTATACTTTAATGTAGTATATATATATATATATATATATATATATATATATATATATATATAAATATATATTATATATATATATATATATATATATATATATATATATATATATATATATATATATAATATTATATGATATACAATATACTATATATATATATATATATGAATAACAAACTATATGAAATATAGATAGATGTGCTTGGGGTTGACAAGTTGTTACAATGTAACCTTCCAACTTTGTTGAAGCCAGAAAGAACCTGCAGTAAAATGTTCATTGTTACTAAGTTTACTTATTTTAGTAACTATATTTAATTACAGCTGTAATTAATCTGTTAACATTTGCTGTTTGATTAATAAAGGTATTTAAAGGGTGGGTAGGTTTTTTCACTAGTTTTATGTTATACTCACTTACTTTTATTGCCTGGATCATTTTCATCCCAAATGGAACTTTGGAACCGAGCATTCCAGGCAGGTTTATGAATAAAGGTATGATTTGTATCATAAGGTGTGTAAAATAAAGGTCAATTCGGGTGGGTTTTCGTGAGCACTATCTCTTCTATTTGTAATAATAATTTATTTGGCTGACTCTTTTTTCAAAAGCAAATTACAATTAGTTATTTCACATAAAATTTCTGGTACCCATTTATACAGTTCGGTTTTTACTATAGCAATACATTGCTCAAGGGTACAGCAGCAGTGTCCTGGTATCGAACCCAGGGATCAACAGTCTAGTGCCCTAACCACTACTCCACACTGTGTACATTTACATGTATAACATGAGTTCAATTGTAGTTTATTTATGTTTAAGAATATATTTGCATTTTTCTCAACATTTTTTTTTTTATTCAGGTATTATTTTAGAGGTTGTATTTATTTGTTAGTTTAGTTAGTTTGTTTATATATATATATATATATATATATATATATATATATATATATATATATATATATATATATATATATATATATACACATTAAAGTAGTATATATGTATTTGTATGTTTTCAATCAATTTGCATTTGTTTGGTAAAAATAGATATTAATAGTTTAATAAATACGAGGGTATATTAAAATAACATTAATGTATTTGTGTCCGTCCCCGTCCCCCGTCCCCCCCTGATATCATACACAGCTCCTGCTGCCTATACTCAATGCTTTTCGGCAGCATTCAGTGGGCAGAATTTTTGCCTGCGCAAAATCCTTGTCATGAATATTTCATGAATGTATGGCAGCTCATTATCTGTATTTAACATGCTGCTTTGCATACGTAAACATCATTAATGGTATAGCTTTACGCAATGTCAGCCAACGTTGTAGATGCACAGTGTTATTAATACACAGGTGCACAGCTTTTCTGTACACCGTTCTCAGCAAAACCAAGCCTGTCCACTAGAGGGCTCCCCTGGGGCAAAGTGGACTGACAGGGGTGAAGACCGTGTAAGATTTTGTCAGAAAGTTTACAGTTATCTTCAACGTGACTTTTAAAAAATAAAAAATAAATAAACAACCCGTGTCTGCTTTCATGCTAATTCTAATGAATAATTCCATTAGCTTTGTGCAATGAAGGGGTTGCTGTCCCATAAACACAATCAGGTGCAAATCAGCAAGGCTGAACAAAACACAGAGTTAACTGAAAAGCTAAATGGAGTGTAAGTGAACTACATTTTTATCGTTCCTTTAGCATACAGAGCATGATATATGTTTTTAGTCATATACTACTTAAGTGTTTGATTCTGTATCTTAGAAATTATTTTCTGTGCATCTGTTTTTTAAACAATTTACAGGAGTCTGACTGCTGAGTCACTCAGTATTGCTAACGTTTCAGAGCACAACAAGAGCTTTATATAACTAATTATGGGCAAAAAACAGACCCCTTTGATAATGTGTATGTGTCAGAAACTCTAAGCATATTATACACATTTTAATGTGTTGTCTATAAATAGGAGATTAACAATACTACAATATATGCATTATTTCTGTGGTTGCTACATATATATTTCATCATAAAATACTATTTATACAAAGAATGTGTTAAACTGCATTTTGTGTTTCTAATGAAAAATGATGTATATTAACAGAACTCCAAATTGATGTAGATTGTGTCAAATTACTCTGTGTATTCCACTTTTAAATTTTATTTTTAAATATAAAACTTCACACTGAAATTACAAACTCAACACGTTTAATTACATGTTACTTCTACATTATTTTTTTGCATTGGAGAGTGCAGATCGATTACATTTTAAAGACAGACGAGAGAGGAAGTGTGACAGGCATATCAGATTCCTAAATTATGTTTCATTTGCGTGTTCTTGTTATTTTGTATTTAATAATAACTTACCAAATGTTCTGCTGCTAATTTTCTTTCATGATGGATCATCTTATATAAATATTTATTTATTTTTGGAGTAAAAATATAACTCAGACTCGCACAAGAAAAGGAGGCTTTATTTTTCTTATTTTTATGGACAAATCAGCATAAAATAATAGGTAATTGACACTAATGGTTTAAGTCTCCTTAAACCATGTTCTTATTACAAAGTGTTAAAATAGATAACAAAAATCTACCTCTACCCACACACGAAATCAAAGTGTCACCCAGAAACAAACATTTTCTAATATATTCAAGCCACAGCACAGTAACTGAATAACACTTTATAATAACACTTTATATGAATTCCAGGATCTGACATGTATATAAGAAGAGTTAACTCCTGTTCAAACATATTTCAAACACACACCTTATAAATGTTCTCTATAAAGAGTTTGTGGAAAACCCTAAAGAACATGCTGGCATATTTCACTGATTTATTGGAATTACAAGGGTTATTTTCAGTAACAATGCTCTACTTTCGCGTTTTACTTCCTGCAGTTGCTAGGATGCCAGTTTCAGAAACTCACTGTAAATCCTCCAAAGCTTGAGAAAGCTGTTTAAAAAATGAGACCTTTTTTTTTTCTTTCATAGAATCAAAATGTTGGTTACACTGAAAATGCAAACATGCAAAGTTCCATGAAGTAAAACTCAAATTGCTTACCTTTCAGTTACTTCGTATTCCCTCTTCTCTGAAGCTTCCCATTTTCCGTTTGGCTTTATAATTGTTTTTGTTTTAAACACCTATGGATAAAACCAATCCATCCATTTCAAACAGAAGCATAAAAAAAACCTGAACTTGTTCATCTCCATCAGTCCACTTGTAGTGTCTTCTAAGGCTCCCCCGGTAGCAATATTAGTGAAGCAAAAGCAATCTACAACTATAGCTCAATTCTTTTCTCCCCTCCCCCCGAAACAAACTAAAAAAAATTGCACAGACCACTACCACTGCCAGACTTGGAAGAGGTGGATAAATAACAATTTTCCAGTAAAAAAAAAACCATGATATCCTTGCCTATTTTAGATCCTGCTTGGAGTTGTGCAGGGTCGTCTACTTGTTGTGTGTTGGAGGCAGTTCCATCTCGTTCTCCAATGTTTTAATTGGTCTCTCTCTCTCTCTCTCTCTCTCTCTCTCTCTCTCTCTCTCTCTCTCTCTCTCTATCTGATCCTGATCTGCTGCAGTTTTCTCTCTCTTTCTCTCTCGTTCCTTCACCATGTCACAGTAGCTGGAACTCAAAGCCACTGTGGGCTAACATAATCCAAACACTCCCTCCTACAGCACTGCCAATGAATAGCAACTTGATGTGCAAATAAGTGCTCCTAAACTCATACATCAGCACTTGTAATCTATTTTTGGTAACATCCATGTATTGCTCCCCATTGATGCTTATGATTTTAGGATTTATTGAAGTTTGGTTGTCTCTGATAAGGCACACCATGCTTGCATTAACTACTGTTACTTTACTGGTGATTAAACATTTATAAAATGTCTGCCTTGAAGAAAGAAATGTCCTCCCAGCTGCCTGATTTATTTACCATTGTTTTTTTTTAGATGACACATACCAGGTATGTAAATTTTAATTGATTCAAATAACCATGTTTTCTGTACAGCTCTCAAACGTCTGTATGGAGGGATGAAATAGTATCTCTTTTTTAATTCTTTGAAAAATAACTTTTTGAGGAAGAGGTTGATCTAAACATATTAGGCCATGCTCATAGCAATTGGTATGTATGGCAGCTGTTTTTGAATGATTTTAGTGCATTTCAAAATTTACAGTTGCGAGTCTTGATTACCAAAATCTTGTCGAGTGTTAGTCATAAATCTCAATTCAGGCAGGTTTTTAGTTTTTTTTTTTTTTTTTTTTTGGTAAACTACATTTTATGGTAGCCTTTAATGTGGTATTTGATGTCAGTACATGGCAAACAAGCTTCTCTTTACCTGTGTCAAGTACACTGGATTGAGTGGATTCAGCAGATTATTATTGATCATGGCAGAGATATTATTACTTCTAGAACAGGCTGTGTAGCAGGGAAAGACATACATTTATGAATTGTTCGTCTTAAACAACCCTTGGAATCTAAAATTATTAAGACCCCTGAATGCTTCCTGAGTTGCCGGTAGGAAAAATCGTTAAGCAGCGGCTGTACTGTGCATGACTGTACCATGCATGCTAATGGAAACCTGCTAGAGAAAAACATTGCATCGCAACGGTCAAATGAATGTGGCGTTGAAAAGTGGGATTCTGGAAGAATATTATCAAAGGTGATAAATGCACTAATGCAGTCTTCTGACATTCACTATGTCTTGATTAACATTTTTATCAGCAAAAGTGTTATCAATGAATTAATATGCCATTAACAACAGTTTGCTGATTTTATGAAGGCTGTTGCTTAGCCATTTAATTTAATTATAATCAGATTTTGTTATTGAATGCATAATTTAATGTTGGAACATTGAACATGGTTTATTTAGATTTCCAGAAAGCTTTTGACAAAGTCCCGCACAAAAGATTAATTCTCAAACTGAACGCAGTTGGGATTCAAGGAAACACATGTACATGGATTAGAGGGTGGTTAACATGTAGAAAACAGAAAGTACTGATTAGAGGAAAAACCTCAGAATGGAGTGTGGTAACCAACGGTGTACCACAGGGATCAATATTAGGTCCTCTTCTATTCCTAATCTACATTAATGATTTAGATTCTGGTATAGTAAGCAAACTTGTTAAATTTGCAGACGACACAAAAGTAGGAGGAGTGGCAAACACTGTTGCAGCAGCAAAGGTCATTCAAAATGATCTAGACAAGATTCAGAACTGGGCAGACACATGGCAAATGACATTTAATAGAGAAAAGTGTAAGGTACTGCACGCAGGAAATAAAAATGTACACTATAAATATCATATGGGAGATACTGAAATTGGAGAAGGAATCTATGAAAAAGACCTAGGAGTTTTTGTTGACTCAGAAATGTCTTCATCTAGACAATGTGGGGAAGCTATAAAAAAGGCGAACAAGATGCTCGGATACATTGTGAAAAGTGTTGAATTTAAATCAAGGGAAGTAATGTTAAAACTGTACAATGCACTAGTAAGACCTCATCTTGAATATTGTGTGCAGTTCTGGTCACCTCGCTATAAAAAAGATATTGCTGCTCTAGAAAGAGTGCAAAGAAGAGCGACCAGAATTATTCTGGGCTTAAAAGGCATGTCATATGCAGACAGCCTAAAAGAATTGAATCTGTTCAGTCTTGAACAAAGAAGACTACGTGGCGACCTAATTCAAACATTCAAAATTCTAAAAGGTATTGACAGTGTCAACCCAAGGGACTTTTTCAGCCTGAAAAAAGAAACAAGGACCAGGGGTCACAAATGGAGTTTAGACAAAGGGGCATTCAGAACAGAAAATAGGAGGCACTTTTTTACACAGAGAATTGTGAGGGTCTGGAATCAACTCCCCAGTAAATTTGCTGAAACTGACACCCTGGGATCCTTCAAGAAGCTGCTTGATGAGATTTTGGGATCAATAAGCTACTAACAACCAAACGAGCAAGATGGGCCGAATGGCCTCCTCTCGTTTGTAAACTTTCTTATGTTCTTATGTTCTAACAGTATTTTAAAATCATAATATCATAACTACGGTCCTGCATGTCTTTAATTTACACTAATTTACATGTATTCATTATATTAATGGAACACCTATTTAAGTAGTTATAACTCACTAAGGGTTGCCCCTAAGAATTAACCTTTTATATAATGTACCTTTCGAAACACCTCTAATACTGTCTCCTGCATTGTGCGCATGACTGAAAAGTTTCATTTAACCTACCTTCTATAATACTCTCCCCTTGTAGAAAGCACTCCCCTTGTAGAACCTCAATTGTAGGACTTTCACATGAAAAACACATGTTTTGTTTTTTAAAGTGTATTTGTTTACATGTTTTGCTTTTTTCAAGCAATACAAAGGCAATAATCTAGTTTAATTCCATCAAGAAAGCTATGTTATTTGAAAAAAAAAAGAAACTTTAATCTCCATTGATATTTAAGATGTGCTGCTATAGAAGTTATACAAGTCATTTGACCCAAGATCTAAACATTGTACAGAAAGTTGATCTATACACTAATTTTACAGTTCAACTGTATAACATATCTGCTTTAAGCCCCAATTATTTCCAATGAAATTAAGCCCCAATTATTTCCAATGAAATATAATTTCTTATATATATATTATATATATATATATATATATATATATATATATATATATATATATATATATATATATATTTATGTTAGTATATTTGTTACCAGTTTAACTAGAACATTCACAGAGAATGCATTTCCAGCCATGAGTGTTAGCCTATATACATTTATACTTGCATCTCATCTTTTTCAATGATGCCTTTACTCTTCGAAAGTGTACAGGAAGCTCATACAGTCTCAGTGTGATAAGACTGAGTTTGTTCATTTAATTAGGTCACAAAGCAGGTGGGGACACAGATACAGCGTTCCCGGCCTGCGGTGCCAAAAAAGAATCTGGGCCTCTTTAAAATGAATAATAACTTTTCTGTAAGACCTAAATGAGAATGTAACAGAATTCACTTTACTTAGATATTATAACTATCTTTGAAAAACAATGTGTTCCTTTTGTGTTGTCATCATAAACTGATAAAGCAATATAAAAAAATGATGAATTAACAAATTAAATTAAAAAACACGACAACTTCTTGTTAAATAGTTTGTGTAAAACTTGTATTCTGCAACTCTTACACAGATAACGTATTCATAGTAGACACTGTGCCATGCAAGAGATGGTGGGTATGACTAGGGTTGCTAGATGGCCTGGGAAAATTACACCAGGATTGTCCTGGTGTAATGTAAATTTTTGCTACTTTATCAAAATTTCAGGTGTAAAAGTATCAAAATTTGCTACCTTGTAAAAATCTCCTACCTGATCAAACACTGATGCCTCTACCAAAATGCGTAGCTATAAATGTTATTTTTTTGGTTTAGTTAAAACAGTCTAACTAAATTAATGTCATATAATTAACGTGACTTATTTTCAAATTATATAACAATAACACATACTATCGGAACTCACAACAGGCAAATTACTGTATTAATAAACACAAAACATATAATAATAATAATAATAATAATAATAATAATAATAATAATAATAATCAATATAGTTCCCATATATATGAAATCATATGTGTTGTGACAATGTAATACAGTATTTTAGTAATTATTCTAGGTCTACCAAGTGATAGATGGCTAAAATATATCATACTTTGATAATGTTCTTTATTGAAGGTATAAAAATGTCATACTGTCAAATTTTCAGACCTTGGCAATTCTCTATTGAAGGTAACACAATTTGATGGGTGTGTGCAGACTGTCAAAATGTCAGACCATGGCAATTCTCTATTGAAGGTAGCAAAATTTGAGTATATAGAGAATACTATATTGGAATATATTCTCACACAATAATATGTTTTGAGTTGGTTTTTGAGCCGTAATGCACAAGTGGCGTAGGAGATACGTTTAATAAGATTAGGAGTCGCCCGACTAATAAGGAACGCCTACGCTTTGGGAGATTGGTATGGCCAGATCATGAAGATAAAAAAAACTAAAAAAAAACTTGCCACTCATCGACTGGCAGGGCATCCTTTCCTGGATAGGGGGCGGGGGTGTGCTGTGAGATAATGGTGAAAGCTCCATAGAATATTGAGGCGATCTGCTTCCAGATACAGACTGACATTCTGCTGTCTGGCTAGAAAAAAACACTGCAAAGAATATTTCTATTTTTAGCTGTAATATTCTCTTATTTGTTGGTGAAAGACATATGCAGACATAATGAAAGACCACAGGACCCTATGCATTATACCATATGTGAGTCTGAAACAATTCTACACCCAGGATAAATGTCTGCTTATCAAGCTGCATTTGTGAAAATATATGAATTACCTGGTAATTTAATCTTTGGTGCAGATGGAAGGATAGTCTTTTTGCAGCATTCTTGTTCTGAATCTGATGCTGTATCTTCATAATAATGCAGATTGGGTCTGTAGATAAAAAAATGAATGCTGTTATCAAAAATACAAATGTATATAGGATGTATATCTAGCTATTCAAGACTGCAATAAATATAAGCTATATGTATGCATAAAGTGATAGACAGCCCGAATCACCTCATTTTCTTATTGAAGTTTTCCACCTCTGTTGCAAGCTCTGAAGTGCTGACACTAGGGTCAACAGCCTTCCTCAGGTAATAGTGAGCTTTTTGTATGGATTCTGCATGAAAAATATCTTCTTTTTTTGTTTTTTTTTGGAAAGCAAGTTTAGAAATTTGATATGGGATATGGGATATTAACCACTTCAACTCCAGATGTAAAACCCCTTCCCAGGTACTGGATTTTGAAAATAATAACAATGTTTTCTAACCTGTAGTTGCTATAAAATGTTAACATATGATGAATAAAACACAAATAAATGACCTAAACTGTGTTTTTCATTAACCTTTTATGCTCCTGTATACTGCATACCCATGTTCAGTATAGAGATAAAAACATTATTAAAGGCCACGTACGTTTAGCTTTCACTAAAAACTATATAAACTACAACTAAACAAGTAAAACTAATAATAAAACCAAAAATAATAATTTAAAAAAATATATATATATATATATATATATATATACACACACACACAACACACACACACACACACACACACACACACACACACACACACACACTGAACAAAAATATAAACGCAACATGCAACAATTTCAAAGATTTTACTGAGTTACAGTCCATATAAGAAAATCAGTCAATTGAAATAAATTCATTAGGCCCTAATCTATGGATTTCACATGACGGAATACAGATATACATCTGTTGGTCACAGATACCTTAAGAAAAAAAAAGGTAGGGGAGTGGATCAGAAAACCAGTCAGTATCTGGTGTGACCACCATTTGCCTCATACAGCGCAACACATCTCCTTCGCATAGAGTTGATCAGGGTGTTGATTGTGGCCGGTGGAATGTTGTCCCATTCCTCTTCAATGTCTGTGCGAAGTTGCTGGATATTGGCGGGAACTAGAGCACACTGTCATACATGTCGATCCAGTGCATCCCAAACATGCTCAATTGGTGACCTGTCTGGTGAGTAAGCAGGTAGCTTCCAGGAATTGTGTACAGATCCTTGCGACATGGGCCCAAGCATTATCATGATGAAACATGAGGTTATGGTGGCGGATGAATGGCACGATAATGGTCCTCAGGATCTCGTCACAGTATCTCTGTGCATTCAAATCGCCATCAATAAAATGCAATTGTGTTTGTTGTTTATATTTTAGTTCAGTGTATGTGTGTGTGTGTATATATATATATATATATATATATATATATATATATATATATATATATATATATATATATTTGTAAAAGTTGAATGGCTTCCCGCAATATATCTCAGTCTTCTAAACGTCCAGAGGTAGATTGGAATCGCTACATGACATGCAATTGGATACAAATGTCACCTGACCCTCCCCTGACCTTCACTGCACATTCCACAGTACTAGCACTACCTTTGGGAATGAAATCTGAAACGCTAGACTGAGAAACTAATCATAGAATAGAATGGTGTTGAAGTGGTTAAACGAACTCACACTCCAATGTCCATTAACATACAAACATAAATCAAATACTTTACAAGACAACAACTTCTTTCAATAAATTTCACAGACATATATTTCAAATAAACTTGAATAAGCAAATTAGAAAGACTTTTAGACATTTTAAATGCAATACTGCAAGCTATTATGAACAACGCTGTTGTCAGCGTGGGGTTGGACAGTATACTGAACACTTTAAAATAATAAATTTGTTTACAACAACCAGCATTAATCTGTATTGCTGTAAATAATCAAAACAATCTCTTAAAATAATAAATCTGACAAAATCTCTTCATTCAATGAGGAACCGTGTGAGCTGATTCGGTTAACCACAGACACATTGCCATTACACATACACACGATCACGAGTCCATCAACACGATAGAGTTAATCTAACCTATACTGAAAAATGTAGACATACACTCTCAGAAAGTAAGACGCGGAAAAAAATCATACTTATCTTGCTGAAAAAATGTTTTCCCGCACAACGAAACGAAAAAGTGTTTGAGTTCATAGACCGTTGTGACACAGCTGGCTGGGTGGGTTGACGTCAGACCAGAAAGGAATACATGGCACTACGAGGTGAATGGTGAATGAAACGTGCTGTTGCTTGTATTTAAGAACATAAGAACATAAGAAAGTTTACAAACGAGAGGAGGCCATTCGGCCCATCTTGCTCGTTTGGTTGTTAGTAGCTTATTGATCCCAAAACCTCATCAAGCAGCTTCTTGAAGGGTCCCAGGGTGTCAGCTTCAACAACATTACTGGGGAGTTGATTCCAGACCCTCACAATTCTCTGTGTAAAAAAGTGCCTCCTATTTTCTGTTCTGAATGCCCCTTTGTCTAAACTCCATTTGTGACCCCTGGTCCTTGTTTCTTTTTTCAGGCTGAAAAAGTCCCTTGGGTCGACACTGTCAATACCTTTTAGAATTTTGAATGCTTGAATTAGGTCGCCACGTAGTCTTCTTTGTTCAAGACTGAACAGATTAAATTCTTTTAGCCTGTCTGCATATGACATGCCTTTTAAGCCCGGAATAATTCTGGTCGCTCTTCTTTGCACTCTTTCTAGAGCAGCAATATCTTTTTTATAGCGAGGTGACCAGAACTGCACACAATATTCAAGATGAGGTCTTACTAGTGCATTGTACAGTTTTAACATTACTTCCCTTGATTTAAATTCAACACTTTTCACAATGTATCCGAGCATCTTGTTAGCCTTTTTTCCCCACATTGTCTAGATGAAGACATTTCTGAGTCAACAAAAACTCCTAGGTCTTTTTCATAGATTCCTTCTCCAATTTCAGTATCTCCCATATGATATTTATAATGTACATTTTTATTTCCTGCGTGCAGTACCTTACACTTTTCTCTATTAAATGTCATTTGCCATGTGTCTGCCCAGTTCTGAATCTTGTCTAGATCATTTTGAATGACCTTTGCTGCTGCAACAGTGTTTGCCACTCCTCCTGCTTTTGTGTCGTCTGCAAATTTAACAAGTTTGCTTACTATACCAGAATCTAAATCATTAATGTAGATTAGGAATAGCAGAGGACCTAATACTGATCCCTGTGGTACACCGCTGGTTACCACACTCCATTCTGAGGTTTTTCCTCTAATCAGTACTTTCATACATGTTAACCACTCCTAATCCATGTACATGTGTTTCCTTGAATCCCAACTGCGTTCAGTTTGAGAATTAATCTTTTGTGCGGGACTTTGTCAAAAGCTTTCTGGAAATCTAAATAAACCATGTCATATGCTTTGCAATTATCCATTATCGATGTTGCATCCTCAAAAAAATCAAGCAAGTTAGTTAGACACGATCTCCCTTTCCTAAAACCATGTTGACTGTCTCCCAGGACCCTGTTACCATATAGGTAATTTTCCATTTTGGATCTTATTATAGTTTCCATAAGTTTGCATATAATAGAAGTCAGGCTTACTGGTCTGTAGTTACCTGGTTCAGTTTTGTTTCCCTTTTTGTGGATCGGTATTACGTTTGCAATTTTCCAGTATGTCGGTACCACCCCTGTGTCAAGAGACTGCTGCATGATCTTGGTTAGCGGTTTGTAAATAACTTCTTTCATTTCTTTGAGTGGGAGGATCTCATCCGGCCCAGGGGATTTGTTTATTTTAAGAGCTCCTAGTCCCTTTAACACTTCTGCCTCAGTTATGCTAAAGTTATTTAAAACTGGATAGGAACTGGATGACATGTGGGGCATGTTGTCAGTATCTTCCTTTGTAAAAACTTGTGAAAAGTAATCATTTAATATATTTGCTATTTTTTTTTCTTCATCTACGATTTTGCCATTTGTATCTCTTAAACATTTAATCTCCTCTTTGAATGTTCGCTTGCTGTTGTAATATTGGAAAAACATTTTGGAATTGGTTTTAGCTCCCTTAGCAATGTTCATTTCTATTTCTCTCTTGGCCTTTCTAACTTCCTTTTTGACTTGTGTTTGCAGTTCTGTGTACTCTTTCTGTGTACTTTCTTTTTGGTCCTTTTTTAATGCTCTGTAAAGTGCCTTTTTTCGCTGAATATTTTTTTTAATTGATCTATTAAACCATTTTGGCAATTTAGTTTTACATTTAGATTTGTCTACTTTAGGGATGTAATTGTTTTGTGCCTCTAGTACTACATTTTTGAAGAACAACCATCCTTCTTCTGTGGGTGTTTTCTCTATTTTACTCCAATCTACTTCCGTTAGTCTCTGTTTCATACCTTCATAGTTTGCTTTTCTAAAATTGTAAACCTTAGCTTTAGTCATTACTTTTGGGGTTTTAAAAAACACTTCAAATGAGACCATGTTGTGGTTCTGAGTTTGCCAGTGGTTCTCTGACCTCTGTTTTAGTTATTCTGTCTGTTATTTGAAAAGACTAAATCAAGGCATGCCTCCCCTCTAGTCGGTGCCTTGACAAATTGTGTTAGGAAGCAGTCATTTGTCATTTCCACCATTTCTATTTCATCCTTCATGCTACCCGTCGGGTTTTCCCATTTTATTTGGGGGAAGTTGAAATCCCCCATTAGTATGGCTTCTCCTTTGCTACACGCATTTCTAATGTCATTGTATAACAGATTATTTTGCTCACTGTCTGAATCTGGTGGTCTATAGCATGCTCCTATTATTATGCCCTTTGAATTTTTGTCCGTTATTCTGACCCATATTGATTCGGTTTTATTTTCTTTGTCCAGGTTTAACACCTGGGCTTCAAGACTGTTTCTTATGTATAGCGCTACCCCTCCTCCTCTTCTGTCCTGCCTGTCTATACAGTGTATACCCACAAATATTATATTCGTCCCCATCACTCTCAGACAACCACGTTTCTGTAACACCTATCACATCGTATTTACCTGTTAGTGCAGTAGCTTCAAGTTCTAGAATTTTGTTTCTGATACTTCTAGCATTTAGATAAATACATTTATTTAACATGCAGAAAATAAATGGTTGTACAAGACAAAACACTGGACAAAACAAACATGTTGAACAAAACAAACTAACACCAAACAAATGAATTGGACGAACAGAAAGCAAGTATCATGCTGTTGCTTCCAGCATGAAATAACAATTGTTCTTTTTAAATATAACTCTCCTTCTCTCACCCGTTTTCCACTTACCGAACACACAACCCTGAGTGGGTGAAAACATGTTGCTTTTATGCAGCTGTACCGAGACTCGATTGCTAATCAATCATTCAATTGGAGTCTCAGTACAACAGCACATGAATTAATTAAGTGCAATTTCCCATGTTCATATATTATTACATTTTACCTGCACGTGGAGTGCTGTGCAATCCTCGTGCCTAAATACCGAAAAAAGCATTACAGTTGAGATGCATTGAAAATAACCAGAAAATACATAGGATCACACACTGTAAATCAATTTCAAGTATGGAGTGTACCAATAATCATACTAGTACAACATATGTTAACAGCACGTGCTCATTAGTACAGTAGCGACTGAGTGCTCAAATCCACAATATAGCAAAAAGGTTATCTCTTTAAATCGGTCCTGTATCGTTACCAGACTTCTGACACTTAACTGTTTTTTTTTTCTTTCAATGGTGCACATTTATTAATTAATAAAGAGAATATCTATTTTTTTTTTTAATATTCACATTCTTCATGCACCCTCGTTCTCAACGTTAATTGTACTAATCTGATTGCTGCATGCAAGGTCCCGCCCTTTTTCTCTTACTCCCTAATCGGATTCACTGGGAGATTTTCTCTTTGACCCCACTCAAATGGCATAATGGACTGCTTTTATTATTATTATTATTATTATTATTATTATTATTATTATTATTATTATTATTTTGCCTTCAATTTAATATTTTGTAATTAAATGTATTATCACAAATTTATTTTGGTGGTTTTGTAACTTGTTAAAGGACACAATTATTTGTAAAGGGTATGTACTTTTATTGTTATGTGACAGCAGATGAAAATAATATTAGAACTGGGTTGACTTTTTTCTTTTTTGCTAATCCAAGCCGAGAAAGAGAATTAATTTTGAAACACGTTGAGTACAATATATTTAAAATTACATTGAATCAATGTTGAATCAATGTTTGACACCCAACTAAGAAAAGAGCTTGTGGGCATTGAAAAGGTGACGTCTGTTCGACATGGTATCAATGGCGGCGATGATCTCCGATGTTGTTGACATTTTTTCAATGTTCAATCAACAAACACAGAGTAGGGTGGAGCATAGAGAGGTATGGCAGAGCCCACCAAACAAACACATATACATTTATACAAGCTAGGGCTAATTACTCCTATAAAAGTTTCTCACAATCAAAGAAAAAATAAATGTAACAATGTAAGGAAAAGCCTGGCAATGCACAGGGAAGCACAGACAGCAGAAATGAAAAACGACAAGTGGGGTCTGCAACGCTGCATGACAGTACGCAAATGCAAAAAGCAAAACAGATAATGAGTGTTCAACCCAGGGCTTAAATAAGGAGGTTAATTGATAGATTAGCTGGATGAACTAGTGAGGAGTCCCTACTCCTGCCCTCCTAACAACAACCAATGGTTACAAGATGAAATTCGAAAGGTGTATGTCCAGCTCTTTTTCAGTAGCTGGTGAAATTCTTTCATTTCTCCCAATGACAGCAAATAAGGCATTATCAGGTTTATGTCAGTGTGTTTTTCTTCTTGTATTTTCATTTTTCTGTCATTGGTGTGAAGGTTGGCCATATTGTTGTTTTGAATGTAGACTATTATTGTCTGCTTTACAGTACTTGTTTTAATTAATTAATTAGGCGGCTGTTGACATAAAGTGGCCCCGACAGGTGTGTGTTGAAGTGTTCATGTATATCCATTGCTACAGCACCAGTGGACTGTGATGATGGATGTCTCTTGTGTCATCTGGAAAGAGTTAAACCCTAACTGCTGCATTAACTTAGTTTTTTGCAATGAATATATATATATATATATATATATATATATATATATATATATATATATATATATATATATATATATATATATATACACACACACACACACACACACACACATACAGTGCCTATAGAAAATTGACACTCCCTTTCAACATTTTCATCGTTTGTTGCCTTATAGCCTGGAATTAAAATGCATTTTTTTTTTCATTTGTCTAAACATCCTACCCCACAACTTCCAAGTGAAAGGAATAGCTTGGTTGGATAAGTGGCCTCCCCCTTGTAAGAGCAATCCTAAATTAGCTCAGGTGTAACCAATCACCTTCAAAATCACACACCAAGTGGCCTCCACCTGTGTTAAATTGTAGTGATTCGCATGATTTCAGGATAAATTCAGCAGTTCCTGTAAGTTCCCTCTGATGGGTAGTGCATTTCAAAGGAAAGACTCAATCATGATCACCAAAGTGCTTTCAAAAGAACTCCACGACAAAGTTGTTGAAAGGCACAGATCAGGGGATGGGTATAAAAAAATATCAAAGGCCTTGAATATTGCTTGGAGCACGGTCAGGACGATTATTAACAAGTGGAAGGTGTATGGCACCACTAAGACCCTGAGTAGATTAGGCTGTCCCTCCAAACTGGATGACTGAGCAAGAAGGAGACTGATCAGAGAGGCTACCAAGGGGTCAATTGCAACTTTGCAAGAGCTACAGGCTTGTATGGCCAAGACTGGTCAAAGTGTTTATGTGACAACAATATCCCAAGCACTCCACAAATCTCGCCTGTATGGTAGGGTGGCAAGAAGGAAGCCATTACTCAAGAAAGCTCACTTTGAATCCCATTTGAAGTATGCAAAAAAACACTTAGGAGATTCTGTAGCCATGTGGCAAAAAGTTTTGTGGTCTGACGAAACTAAAATGGAACTTTTTGCTGCCAAAGGTGCTTCCACAAAGTATTAACTCAGGGGGGTGGAGACTTATCCAATTATGATCTTTCAGTTTTTAATTTTTAATATATCATTTTTTTCTCAATAAAAACTTTTTCCCCTTAACAGAATGGAGTATGGTGAGTAGATAAGTAGAAAAAAAAGTTTTTTTTAAATTTAAATATAAATATTCACACAACTGTGTGTGTTTTACACTTTTTTCAAGTTCCCCCAAATCTGAAGATCTCCGTAACACACACATATATATATATATATATATATATAGAATATTATATATAATATATATATATATATAGATATATATATATCACCGTTTCAGTATCTAGGCTCTATATAAATTATAGGAGGTTAGGGTTAGACCCTCCAGTTAAATTTAATTTCTATAGTGTAGTGTGCATTATGTTTTATTTTTTATTTTTTGTTGACCCACCACTAGTGGCTGTTAGTCAAGAGATAGGCATTAAAGTGGGTTCTAGAAGCTTATGAGCTAGCCTCTGTTTGGTTTGGAGGAACAGGAAGATTCTGTGTGGAAAGGCCTCTGTCAGGACTAAGACTTCTCTGAGAGACAAAACAAAACAAAAATAATTGGTTTCTTATTTTTCAAAGCTAATGCATGTGCTTAGTTAGTAGTATTAAATTAATTAAACAGCAAGTTTGTCAGGTTTTTTATATTTAGAGAATTAGTGTACAGCAAAGAGCCAAACAAAGACTCCAGCAAGTTGGTCAAGCTGGAGTTTATTGGAAAAGAGGAACAACACAGAAGACCTGCTTTACGTTGATGCTTCAAAGAGGAAACACTGTTGCAGATTCTTACCAAGAAAGTCAATGTGAGTACCACTCTGAACCTCACTGTGATTTTAAAATGTTATGGGCAGAGCAGAATATTAATTTGTCAGCAAGACTTAACAAACTTGTTGACGGTTTAGACAAAGAAAGGCAAAACACCACTGTAAGAGGTTTGATTTGTTGTCAAAAATAATTAATCTTTTTTCAGGTAAAGTCAATCAGAAATAGTTTATTCAGCTTTCAAAATGCAAACAGGAACAAAGCAAATCAAATGTGATAAATCAGTGACCTCACACACAAGTCTCAGTTGATGGTTTCCTGAGCTGGCATTTTGTTAGGTGTTGGCTGAGCTGAGCTTTCATGGCATCAGAGATGTTGGCTTTTTTCTGACCCGGCATGGCACAGAGATGTTAGTTTCTGAGCCACCGTCAGTGTAGATGTTAGTTTCTTAGCTGAACCAAGAAATTACTTCATACAGCACAGATATACAGCTAGCTTATGCAATTTCTATTTCCCTAGCATGATGCATGTTGTGAGACAAAGCACATTGGCATTTCTTCTTCACTTTACCAATGTCAGCAGAAACCAAAATAACAAGAAGTAAAATTTTAAGAACAATGCTATGAGTTTTGCTTAGTTCTCACAGGCAGCAAAGCACTATACCCATGCACCACAAGGTCAAACAACAAGGCTGATGATTGCAAACTACTGATGTGCACCAGTTATGTGCAACTTAATTAAGAGTTCATTAACTCTGTGTTGATTCAGAGTTTACATTAAACACAAGGAAAATCACACAATGTTTACAGACAGTTTCAATGACTTTTTTACCATTTAAATGGGAAGCTGTCACAGGGAGAGTGCTGTGGGGTGCTGTAATGGCCCTCCCGAACACTGGCGGTGCTGGAGAGCTGCCAGCAGCGGCCATGTTGAGCAGCATGACTCAGCATGGCCAGGCAATCAGCTGGCTGATTGCAGGGGCGGGGCTCAGCCCTATTTAAGCAGCGCCGTTTCCCCTGCTCACTCTCTCTGTCCTGGGATAGCAACTTATAAGGAGCCATGCTGTTGGAATGTGTGTGTGTTGCCATTTTGAGTTGTCTTCCAGAACCCTGAACAGGCAGCTGCCTGCATGGAATGCCTTCACCCTTCTTCTCTTCCCTACCCTGGTGGATCAACGAATGTCTGGAGCCTTTCCCTTCCTGTCCCATGGCATTGAGCGCTGGTGTGTGCTGTAGCGGACCAGGAGGAAACCAGGTCCAACAAACACGACATCACTACCACCGCAGCTGGAGCTGGTATTGCCACGACCACTGGAAATTATTGTTTGTGTGCAAGTGTTCGGGATTGTTTTGTTTACTTTGTTTATTTTAACCTAGACTTACCACTGCTGGTATTTCCGGGGGGTTCTTTTGTTGAATTTACTGTTAATAAAACCCTGCCCAGCCCTGCCTTGCTGGTGCACAGGTGGTACCTCACTTCCTGTTTCTGTGTCGTCACTTCCGGTCCCACCGGCGCTACACCCACCAACCCCCATCACAGAAGCATAATGGAAAGGAACAAAGGCTGATGATACAAGAGCTTGTGTCATTTAACTGAAACAAATGTGTACACTGCCCCACACAAGGTGTGTGTTTCTCAGAAAAAGCCTACGTGTTCCAGTAGTGTGTTATTATGTGTTCTGTGACACTTGCCTAAAGTTATGGCATGTCACTTTTAATTCATGGGGCGGGAACCAGGGCTGTGAGAGGGAGTGATTTACAACTTAGGAGTTGAGGCTCGGCCTCTAGAGCAGTGGAAAGAGAGTGAAAAGGATGGGACAGACTCCAATTGAGAGAGCCTTCCCTATGGAAGAAAAGAGAATCTGAAAGAATGCAAATAATTTAGTTACGGAACTCGAGCACTAAGATGAAATAAAACCAAGTCTCAGGAGGATAAAAGAGGAAGTAAGAAAGAGACTTATTTCATGAGGCAAGATAAAGCACATGAGCTGTGAAAGAATAACGTGGCCGAAGATGTGAGAGAACACCAGGTCGGGGATGTGAGAATCACTATCCCCCCAAAAAGATGGACCACTGGCTCCCCGCTGAACCTGCACCTCTGAAGACAAAGAAAGATTGTGTGCCAATGTATAACATAAAAGCAAGACGAGATAACATTGACAAACAAAATAAGTAAACAATGAAATGGTTAAGGGAAATAGCTATGTGATGGCCACTCACTTGGCAGAGAGGAAAAAAAAAACCTCTGTTAGGAAGAAAACCTGTGGTGGTCCTGGCGGTGAGGGCGTCTCCACTCCGTGCATGCTAACTATAGACTGATCTGCTGCAGTGATATCGGATGGCAGCGATTGGATGTAGGAGCTGACTTCTGAAGTGGACCAACGCCCCATGGCCTTGATCAGGCGATGGCTGATGCGGGCTCTGGCTGCTGAAAAGGCTGTGCCAATCGTGTGGTGTGGAATTGGAGAGAAAGACCTGATCTGGTGACAAGAGCGGTGAGGTGAGAAGAGAACCATTGTTTTGACTGATGCTTTTGGAGCAATTATAAGAAGTCTGGAAGTCGATGCAGGGGGTTACTGGTGTGACCAGGAGGCGGTGAGGGGCGTATGTGTGTCTCTAGTGTGGAACTTGGTTTTTCTTCTATTACTTCCCTTTGGATCAACGGGGAGAGGGCATGATATTGGGTGACAGCTGCTGATTGGGAGCCTGAAGCAGATGCTGTAAGATGGGGGTGGGGCCGGAGCTGCCTGGGCTGGAGAACTTTACAGTGGGAGGCAGATTGTGGTCGCCCGACATCACAACCAGACAAAGTATGACGTCGCAAACATACCGTGGCTCAAAACCACCTTTTTCTGACAAGAATATTTAAAAAGTCAGTACATTAGTCAACCGCCAGATGGTGCAGGGTGCAAAATAAATCTAAAATGCACCTCTTTAGTGTGACATCAACTAGCAGGCTAATCTATATAACCAAAGTAATTGATGCATTTTAAAACCTCTGTAAATGAAATTGTAGCAGTTTTTTTGTTTTTTATGAGTAAACAGCATGGTCTGGTGTTTTGTTGCAAACGCCATTCAGAAACTTTCTGACAAAGACAATGCTGCAGGTCGAATTCCTGAATTGTAGATACCGACAAAATAAACAACGCGATTTGTGTGCAGACATGCTATTTTATCATGTTCATATTACTGTATTACTACAATAACGGTAGTCGTAGTAGCAGTAGAATGTAGAATGACTACGCCAGTTCAGTGCAATAAGTTACAGAACAAATGATAGGATACAATTAGGTTCTTTTATTCAGAAAACAGCAGGAACAAAGTAGCCAAGAAAATCAACCAAAAACATTTTAAGACATTTTGTTTATTGTAAAATCCTAAAGTAGCCACACATTGTTTATATGGTATTTGTTTGAAACAATCATTCTATCCGCATGTAGGTTATGAGATTCTGAATGGTTAAACAAGGTTCATATTAACATGCAGTAACACTGCTACCCAGCGAATAGAGGGAATATGCATATGCAATACAAAAAACATAGTATCGTGGTATATAAAAAATCCACACACACACATAATGTCAGTGCAGGGGAGGGAACACAGAGATAAAGCGAGTGAGAAACCAGCATGTCAGTATAGCCTATTCTGTATCACTTCCTAAATACCTGTCGGCTACCGCCAGGCTAAAAACACTCAAGCTGCTCACATTCATTATTCAACACCGGCATATCAGTCCAATACTTAGTCGGGACGCTCCATTTACTGGTCCATTTCACTCTCTCTTACTCATCATTCCAAGCTCCAAACGCTGCCTTCCCACTCCTGCACAGAAAAACAAAAAACCCCATGTGGAGCTTTTTAAGAACAAGGATTTGACAAATCGAATAAACACATAAACTTCTATAAGAATGTGTGCCGTTTTCTTTAGAAACTGTCACTGAATTCTCTTGTGACACAGCAAGATTTCTTTTTTAATCTTCTGATAGGTAATAGGCTATATTCCCCATCCAGTTTAAACTGGCACATTCTCAAAATCAGCTCTGTGATTCCTATTCATTTGCAGTATAGTTTGTGTTGAACATAATTTTTTAATACTATATTTATTTTAAATTTTATATATATATATAAAATTTAAATTAAGGACCATGTTTTGTGCTGTTCCATCTTGTGGCATAATCCAATTTCAGTTGCTTTTCTATTTAATGTAGGCTACAGGCTTAACAAGCCTTAAAACTTAACAAGCCCCAACGCAGTGACAACATACCATAAAAAGCACAGAATCATGTTGTCGGAGGAATCCTAATGACTGCACCTGTATGTGTGGTGATGGGATTTTTGAGAATTACTGACCTGTAAATAATAAACACGCCTGGTGGCTGATGGTGGTTCAAGGAAAAATATTTTTAGCAAAAGTTTTGCTTTTGTGGATGAGGAACAAAGTTACAAGAAATATGTCTACATTTATTTATTTATTTTAGAAATTTCTTTGCAAAATATTAAAAAAAAATGCTAATTCAGAAGTATTGTTTCTATTATCAAGAAATACAAGACTCATGGTACTGTCACAACGCTCCCTCGGGCCTGGAAGAAAGGGTTTTCAGCAAGAACAAGTAGAAGAATTGGGAGGAAGGTTAATAACAATCCGAGATTGACAGCCAAAGATATTCAAAGTGAACTGGCTGCAAGTAGGACTGGGGTTTCCATTTCAAAGTTTGCAAAACGGCATTTGAATAATGGATATGAGTTTTGTGGATTGATGAAACAAAAATCGAGCTATTTGGTCAAGCTGATAGTGGTTACGTTTGGAAAAAGTCTGGTGAGGTGTACAAAGAAAAGAACACCATAACTGCTGTCAAGCATATAGGTGGTAATATCCTTATGGGGCTGTTCTTCCTCTAATGGCATAGGGAATTTAGTTCCAATACATGGTCAAATGGATTTCATAGCATATCAAAAGATATTGG
The DNA here is from genome assembly GCF_017654505.1 of Polyodon spathula. Taxonomy (NCBI): domain Eukaryota; kingdom Metazoa; phylum Chordata; class Actinopteri; order Acipenseriformes; family Polyodontidae; genus Polyodon; species Polyodon spathula. The sequence goes on along the minus strand of NC_054559.1, from coordinate 5,210,867 downwards.
CCAATCATCTGAAATGCTATAAAACTTGGTTTAAAGCGCAACTGGATATTCCAACACAACAACAATTCAAAGCATACATCAAAATCTACTTCAGAATGGTTAAAGAAGAATAAAATCAAGGTTCATGAGTGGCCTGGTCAAAGTCCTGATCTAAAGCTGCTTGAGAGTCTTTGGTATGAGTTGAAGAAGGCTGTGCAGAAGAGAGGAATTTGAATGAACTTGAACAATTTTGCATTGAAGAATGGTCAAAAATCACTAAAGAATCATGCCAAAAAGCTCATTGACAAATACCTTAATCATTTAAAATAGGTTATTATTACTAAAGGCATTTCCTATAAAAAACATTTTTTGAGAAATTTCTAGAAATTATAAATTTCCATTGGGCTATGTAAACTTTCAACTACAATTTGAGAGATCAGTCTTGGTCCCAAATTCTCTCCATATGAAATATACATCCTGCCTTGTTTCACGTGACTGACCTCTGACTGGAAACGCATCATTCATTCATTTCAAAGTTTCAAAGCATGTGTTTTTGCATACGAAACAATCAACAATGTTTGATTTCTGAGTGAAACTGTAAATAGTGTATTATTGTTTCTGTTCACCAAGTTTGCTATTTAAGCCATTAAATTAGACAGCACAAGTCAATACCTAAAAGTTTGTGGTTGAATTGTTTTTGTAAAAATAATGCTGTAGTTTTATTAATTCTTATTTCAATTTAATTATATGAGTTGTACCAAGTTTGTACAGTACTGTGTACTGTAATTGATACATTTACTGCAGTTCTTTCACTACATTTTACTAAAAATAAACTTGTAACTGTAATACTGTAAACATGTGAGTTCTGTTACTTATATGCTTGTTAATGCCATGGCTCACGTGCACTCGTGGTTAATCCCCGTTGGGTGTCGAGTTAACATAGGTTGACTGTGTGTGTGTGATATTGATATACAGTGGCTCTCAAAAGTATTCATCCCCCTTGGATTTTTCCACATTTTATTGTGTTACAACACGGAATCAAAATGGATTTAATTAGAAGTTTTTGCCACTGATCAACACAAAAAAAGTCCATAATGTCAAAGTGAAAAATAAAATCTACAAATTGTTCTAAATTAATTACAAATACAAAACAGAAAATAACTGATTGCGTAATTATTCACCCCCTTGAGTCAATATTTGGTAGAGGCCTTTGAACTTTGGCAGCAATTACAGCCATGAGTCTATTTGGATAAGTCTCTACCAGCTTTCCACATCTGGACACTGCAATTTTTACCCATTCTTCTTTGCAAAATTGATCAAGCTCCGTTAAGTTGGATGAGGACCTTTGGTGAACAGCAATTTTCAACCCTTTCCACATATTCTCAATTATACTGAGGTCCAGGCTTTGACTGGAACACTCCAGGACATTTTTGTTTATAAGACACTCCAGTGTGGCTTTGGCTGTATGTTTGGGGTCATTGTCCTGCTGGAAGAAAAATCTTCTCCCAAGTCCCAGGTCTCTTGCAGACTTCAGCAGGTTTTCCTCCAGGATTTCTCTATACTTTTCTGCATCCATTTTGCACTCTATCTTCATGAGCTTTCCAGGTCTTGACACAGAAAAGCATCCCCATAGCATGATGCTGCCACCACCATGCTTCACGGTAGGGATGATGTTCTCAGGATGATGTGTGGTGTTAGGTTTGCACCAAACATATCGCTTAGCATTGAGGCCAAAAAGCTCTATTTTGGTCACATCAGACCATAGAATCTTCTTCCACTTGGTCTCAGTTTCCCATATGCCTTCTGGCAAACTGTAGCTGAGATTTGATGTGAGTTTTTTTCGACAATGGCTTTCTTTTTGTGTTTTGTGAAGTACCCTGGCTATTGTTGCCGTATGTGTCTCCCAGCTCAGCCGTAGAAGACTGTAACTCCTTTAGAGTTGCCATAGGCCTCTTGGTGGCCTCCCTGGCTAGTGTCTTTCTCGCCCGGATAGTCATTTTTTGAGGATGGCCTGTACTAGACAGATTCACAGTTGTGCTATGTTCTCTCCATTTCTTAATAATGGACTTTACTGTGCTCTGGGGGATATTCAATGCCTTGGAAATGTTCTTATATCATACCCCTGATTGGTGCTTTTGAAGAACCTTATTCCGGATTTGCTTTGAATGTTAGGAAATGTACTAACCAACTGTGGGACCTCCCAGAGACAGGTGTATTTAATCTGAAATCATGTGAAATTAATTGCACACAGGTGGACTCCATTCAACTATGTGACTTCTAAAGACAATTGGTTGCACCAGAGCTCATTTAGGTGTATCATAGCAAAGCGGGTGAATTCTTATGCAATCAATTATTGTCTGTCTTATAGTTGTAATTAATTTAGAACAATTTATAGATTTTATTTTTTTTTTGTTGATCAGTGGCAAAAACTCCTAATTAAATCCATTTTGATTCCATGTTGTAACACAATAAAATATGGAAAAGTCCAAAGAAGGTGAATACATTTGAGAGCCACTGTGTGTGTGTGTGTGTGTGTGTGTGTGTGTGTGTGTGTGTATATATATATATATATATATATATATATATATATATATATATATATATATATATATATATATATATATATATATGTTATATGGTTACTTTGTAGGTTACTTTGTCTAATTGTTGATCTTTACATTTAACATGTTTTTGTCAGACGACAATACAAAGAAAACAATGAATTGTTATGATCTGCAATAAATATGTCTGGTATTTACTTTTAAATTATGATTGTGTTATTAATTTACCATGGTATAAAAATAGCTCTGAAGTTGCTCTCTAACAGTGCCCCTGATGATTCACGTTTAAAATGTAATATTTAAGAACATAACATATGAAATATAAAATGGACATTATGTCATACCAAAGTACACCAAACACAATGATAGACTATACAAAGGTAAATGACACAAAATGTATAGAAAATACATAGATGTTTGCATTTTTATTGTTTTTTTATTATTTAAAGAGACAGTAACCAAATGCACAGTTAAACATGTCTAAACCTAGCCCTTTATATACCGTTATTCTGTATTGGGTCCTCACCAAATCCCTACTGAAAATAGTGATACCTTCTAGACTGACAATGTGAACCTTACTGTGCTGTCTGGATTCACATCCTGTGATTAATGCTTTTAGCGGCAGGCAATTATTTTGCACTGTGACCTATGTAAGCATATGTAAATTACTCAACATGTACAAATAATGAGCTGCAGTCAAGATAATAAGGGTTGCAATGAGCGCCGCCTGTGCATCTGGCTATGTAGCGGATGCACTTACAGCCCACGGTGAGGCGAGTTAGAAGTGCAGAGAGCAGTAAGAACCGTATGAGATTTGTGGAGCATGAAAATCAAACCCAAAAAAATATGCCAGACAAAGTCTCTTGGCTCATAGAAAAGAAAATAAGTTTTCTGAGGAAGAGTGGACAGCCCTTATGGCTGAGGTCACTCAGCATGAAATTTAGTTATTTGGAAAAGACTCCACCAACATCAGTTATGCTACCAAAGAGGTCATATGGTCCTCTATAGTGGAGAAAGTCAATGCTGTCTGTGTTACCAGGAGGACAGTCAAGCAGGTGATGAAAAGGTGGCAGGATCTGCAATGGCAAACAAAAGCGAAAGTCGCAACACAGCACAGGCCTGCAGCAGGAGCAGGAGGAGGGCCACCATCCACATGAACACATGTCAATCTTATTTAAATGGTTTAACACTTTGCAGATGGCCCATTAAAATTTTGATCGAATTCGATTGATGACGTAATTGCTTACTACACGATAAGTGTGGTATTTTTTTTCATATTCACATAAAAGCCTTTGTGAGACTTCAGGCAATCAAAAAAAGCACATTTAGTCTTGTTTACAAATAAATACAATATTTATGTATTAATGTTTCAGCAGAGTTTCAGTTATTTGCTTTCTGCCGGGAGATTCTACAACCACAATGAGCTCATGTACAACATGCGCACTGTCTGAGTATCCATGGTTTCACTGAAACTTTCACATTTCCTTTATGCAAGAGATTACCGTACATAATGACGTTGAAGCGCAACTTTTTACTTGAAAATATATGAAATCACTTTACTAGACCCAGAATACTTACTGACCCAAAGAAATAGAAAACATTTCACAGAAGATGTTGATGGGATGCCAGAAGGAGAAGATCTCCTGGATGACTAACTTTATCACACATTGTAGTGAAGAATCTGAAGATGAGCCAGTGGCAGTTCCAGTTCCAGAAACAATCACAGACAGATTTGTGACTGTTTTGAATGCAAATTATATACTGCATACACATATCTTTCTTGTCTTGTGCTTTTTCCAGTGTTCCAACTCCAACTGAAGAAGAGGGCTCTTCTAATCAATCTCAGATAGCTCTCCGTCCAAAACGTTTTGTGGGGCTGAACCCTGGCTGTCTGGGAACAGGTTCATCAGTGTATATGTAGTGTATTATGTGCAGTGAAAATGGTAACTGGTTATAAATATGAACACATCTGATGCTTGTTTTTTGGTGGGTGTTTGTGTTTATGCACTGAACACATAGTACTGAAAATCCAAAATAATAAAATGATATTTTTGCAATGTTTTGTATGGCTTAGATAGTATTCTATAAGTATATGGATGATATCTGTTATGAATTAAACATATTTTTAAAGCAATTTAAAAAAATGTGTGCGCATTTTTTACTTTGGTTTTTACTTTCCAGTTCAGTATATTAAAATTATACTTAATGTGACAGTGTTATCCTTGGCACTTAGAGGTTCTACAGACAGTCAGCTACTGGAAAAGGTATTACACTCTGGGGTAGGTGAACTAAGATGGACCAGTCGACATAAACCTGGAGCTCTATGTCATTGCTAACTGCAGGTTTTGAGCTAGTCCTTTACAAAGTACTTTCTGTTCTCATATCTTCAATTCCAAACCTTGAGTCATCTTCCGCCCCCACTCTCGCAAACTCTAGGGGTATTTTTCTCTCTAATTTCTTAGAAGCATTGGGAAGGTGTCTCCAGCATCCTGTTCCTTTTGAAAACACAGAGCCTGATCCTACCAGCTAGGGTGGCTAACCCCTGCCAGCCCCAATGGGGTCTATTTCCTCCTGTCTGCTGTCTCTCCAGGCTGTCACAGGGTCTTTCCCTTGTTGCCAGCTGCACTATTCACAGCAGTCACTGGACGTATCCAGATCTTCATGATTTCCATTATATGAAAGTAGGTTGTAGCAAGCACAATGCTACATAATGTGGGTGGACAAATTCACCCACCTGTCCCTTCAAAGAGGGTGAGTAGCCTGGCCAGGTTAACCTCATCCTCTCTCCCCAGAATCTCTTCTTCTCCAATCTCAGAGCTCGTAAGAAGCCAGCACATGTTCAAAGGCTGGCTACTTATAGCTGGAGGGGACTCCCTTAGCCTGACCAAACAACAGCATTTTCAAACTTAATCTCAGTGTACTTCAACTATTTAGATAAAACGGATGCATCCTTTCTGATTTTTTGCACTTTGTCTAAACTGCTTTCTTTTGTTAACTGTTGCTTGTTTAAGTTTAGCTGTAGATTCAAGTTCTGTTTAGTGTTTATTGTTTTTGGGTGTGTTATTCTCCCACCATTGCCACATAAACTGTTGAATGTAAATGTTTCTATAATTCATTGTTTTTCATCTGTACTTATTTAATTTACATTTGTCTTTCTGTGTGTGTTTGTGTGTGTGTGTGTGTGTGTGTGTGTATGCGTGTTGTGTTTTCAAGTGTGGGTTTATTGGAGACCCTCCAGGCACTACACTCATTTTTATTTTGTACTACTGTTTGGTCTTCTGTTTCTACCTGCACCTTTACTTACTTACCTGCTCTCTACGGTTATCTATTTCCTTTCTTATCATTATTGGAATTACTGTTTTCTAAATTTTTACATCTTTTTCTGTTCTATACCCAATTGTATTTTGTCTGTCACTCTTACTGACTTGTTTGATAATATTAAATATGGCCAGTGCAGGGAGGACAGTACATCGGCATTTCGGTTGTGCAGACTGACCGTTGCAAGTGTTAAAACTTCATGCTGATAATGGACTCAGCTCTCGCCAAGATAAGCACCAACTAAGACTTAACTTCATCAGCAAAACAACCGTCTGGACTAAGCCGACTACTTCTCTGGGGTCTTCAAGTGGGAACCTTCTATCCTTGGTGTTTCGTTGACTAACTGTCATAAAGACGGCCGGAGTGGGTGGCGTCAGACCAAGAAATGAAATACATAAACACAAAACAGATGAATTGAAATGATGAGACGCTTGCTTGCGCCGGTTTATTGTAAATAAAAGGGTTTTAAACAGACAAAAAGCAGGACACGGCACATTCGCCAAAATAAATAGATAAACAAAAAACGGACTATACTTAACAACACGGTGCACGGACAGACACACTGACAAACATGGTGAGTTTTAAATACACAAGTATCGTGCTGGTCCCACCAGCACGCAATAGCAATTGTTATTAAATTTCTCCTCCTCTCCCATTCTCCACTCACCGAAACCCAACCCCAAGTGGGTGAAAACATGCTGCTTTTATGCAGCTGTACCAAGACTCAATTGCTTATCAATCATTCAGTTGGAGTCTCGGTACAACTGCACGTGAATTAATAAAGTGCAATTCCCTGTGCTCACATATTATTACTTTTTACTTGCACGTGAAGTGCTGTGCAATCCTCGTGCCTAAATACAAATATACATTTTAAACACTTGTGTTACACAGACCCATTTATATCCCGTGTACCAATGACTATACACCAACATTTAACACACCACACGCAACGTATAACAGATAATATACACAGGGGCGGGCACTTTGTCACACTAGCCCACAACACCTTAACCCTTTGCAGTCCATTTATTCAGCGCTTGTCATGCACGTCAGATCCAATTTATTTTCACACGCTCTGTTATTTTTTTTTTTCAGAGTAAAACAGGTTTAAAAGGCACTGAATCGCAAAAGGACACTCAGTATTCGTTGTATTTCTCACTCGTTCACTCGTTTTATCACGAAACTCCTCAATAATGTGATCCAAGTCACTATTTTATTACTATAATATCTCAAGCTCTGCAAATGTCCAGATATTCTTTGAGCGCTGGATCAGAAGCAGGTATCTCCTTTGTTTATGTCCGTGTTATCTCTATAGTGCATGGGGCTATGAGATATGCACCCTTTCAGCTTCATTCGGCTCCTATCGTTCTCATCAGCCATTGAAAGGTTTTCTCTGCTTTTTTATGGAGAAAAAATGATTAGAGACCTGTGCTTGATGTCTTTTTGATATCAGACTAGAAAGGGAAAATTGTAATGTCGGACCTGGTCCGACCTAGGACCGCAAAGGGTTAAGAGGGCTCGACAGTGATTCTGGCATCCCAGCATCACCCCCCTCTGTCCCCCACTCAGCTAATCCCAGTTTACTTACCTTTCTTTACATCGACGTTGCTTTCTTTCTGCGATGCCTGATGTCCATTTTTCTAATTAGTTTTTTTTACATTGACAATGTTTTTGTTATAGATTTCATATTGCAGCCCACAAGCTAATGACAGCATGGTAGTAGAATTGAGAAAAGTCTTAAAATCATATAGCTTTTAACTTTTTTCTATTGCTCCACTAAAATAGTCCTGTATAAACCACATGATTATTTTCATGTTGTTCATTAAAATAGATGCATTTATTATCACTTAATTAGGTTTTTATTTCCTATGTTTGTAGAAACCTGTACAAAATCTGTATTAAGTTTAGATGGCACCAACATGCTTTCATACAACCCTAATCAGTCTTGTGTGGCGACTTTCTACCATGAAAAAAAAAAATCTGTTTTACATAGCTCTATGGAATTACTACTTCAATAGGGATTTTGTTTAGTATAGTGGTGGCCCCAAATATTGCTTGCACCAGCGTCTTGTTCCTGGTGCTTTAAATTGTTATGAATGTGTTTATTTGGTTGGAAAGAATACAATTCAATGCATTTGACATAAAATAACACATAAACAGTTTAAATACAGTATGCTTGTTGTCGAAGTTGAACACGGCATTAAGGTAAGGGGTTGGACAAATTAATAACCCTTAGTAGAGCTTAGATAATCGCTAATCCCAGTGGCCATATTCAGAGCCTGCTGGGTTCTGTAGGAAGTATCTTTGTAACAGTTTCACCATATTTATGAATATTTTGCTGGAATCCTAATTTGTTATAAACTGTAAGGTAGTGCATTATAATTTAGGCTCCCACGTTGGCTTCACCCTTGTTCTTGTCACAGCCCCTCCACAATTTAGGTAAAAAATAGAGTTAAAGTATTCACAATAAGGTACTGTACTTTTTTATTTGAATGAGCTCTTTTCAGACAATATGATATAGATTTGAACAGTTCTGTACTGCACAGCATAGTACTGATCAGTACATAGGAGTAATACCTTGAATGATCAGTAGGTGGAGCAACATCATATACTGTTCGTAATAGTAGAGGTTACATACATAGATCCTTAAGAAAATACCTTATGCAGTCCTAATGCAATGTTCTTGTTTAATACTGATTGAAATACTTTTTAAATAAATAACCTATAAACACCCTGAAACCTAAGAAAGCTGCCGTCTTTTTAGAACTAAACCTATGCAATCCCTTATAAAAGTTTACTACAGTAAATTTGCACAGTAATTTTGCAGTTATCCCATGGGAACATGGTTATACTGTGCCTTTACTATATATTATCATGGTTTGCCATGCTTTTTAACCCTTTGCAGTCTATCTATTCAGTGCTTGTCAGGCGCGTCAGGTCCAATTTATTTTCACACGTGCTGTTTATTTTACAAGTGCTGTTTAAAATATTTTTCTTCAGAGTAAAACAGGTTTAAAAGGCACTGAATCGCAAAAGAACACTCAGTACTGTACCTCCAGCCAAACCCCACCCCTTGTTCGCTGTATTTTTCACATACCTCTTTATAGACGTGCATACTGATAAATCCTCTCCTGATCATTCGTTTTATCACCAAACTCCTCAATAATGTGATCCAAATCATTATTTTATTACTATAACATCTCAAAAAGCTCTGCAAATAAATGTGATATTCTTTGAGCGCTGGATGCAGAAGCAGCGATCTCCTTTGTTTATGTTTGTGTTATCTCTGTAGTGCATGGGGCTATGAGATACACTCTTTTTTTCGGCTTTATATGGCTCCTGTCGGTCTCACTTGGCCACTGAAATGTTGTCTCTGATTTTTCCAGAGAAAAAACGACTAGAGACCTGTGCTTTACGTCTTTTTGATGATTTTGGACAGGAAAGGGAAAATTGTACGTCGGACCTGGTCCAACATAGGGCCACAAATAGTTAATATGTTTTTCTATATCTGGCTGGGCTTTCCAATGCTTACCTACACTTTACCATGCATTCTTTATGACTTATTACACTTTATTATAGGAAACTTTTATTAAGGTTGTGGACCCTATTCACAAAACTTTAACTTACAATATTTAAAAAGTAATTCTGTAATTTGAGAATATATTTTGAAATACAAGTATAAAATCCAAATTGAGTTTGTTTAGTTATACAAAAAAAGCTGTATTCACGTAAACGTTTTGAAAACTGTAAATAACTTGTTGAAACAAAATCAAGAGAACAAGCAGGCTATCCTATCTAGACAAAATAAATACAAATCAAAACACTAGGATTAGTCTCTTCAATTTTGAATCACTGGAAATGATTTACAAACTACCTCCATTGGTTTTTTTTGCTATACCAAGGATGAACTGCAGAATGCTGGTTTGTTTGGAACTTGAGGGAGTTTTTATTTTAGGTCGTCCAACAGGTCTCTGTACACCTTGTTTTCTGTGAGAAGATGTCCAGTTGCTGATTCTCTGTGGTGCTTTTTCTACTTTTTGTTGACGTGTCTGACGAGTAGTATTTTGTTTGTTTTAATTGCAAGTGTCCACCTGCACAAGTAGCTGGGCAGGCTGCACAAGATGGCGGCCTGTGAGTAGCTTACTTTGGAAGCTTGGAGGCAGTTGAGGAAAAAAAAAAACAGTCTTGACTATCAATAGTGCAAAAGATAGGGCTAATCTATAATATGGGTTAAAGCGATTCATTAATGGATTTTTAATTTTTTTTTCCGTTTAGCTAACACAATATACTTTAAGTAGCCTTTTTTTTCGTACTTTTGTATCTGTGTTTTAACTTCCTGTACAATAACGGGTAAAAGATCACCCTGTTTGTCAAGCTATAATGTACTCAGCAAGCTCATCCTCAAAAGACAACAATGAAGATGATGAAACCTCTAATAAGTCTACAGATGCTGATCAATTACACGAGGGAAGGATTCAGAATGCAAGATCCAAGCATCGGATTTTGTCTCGTTACCTGACTGGTTAAAAGCCCTGCTCCCAAGAAAACACGATCTTGCAGCCCGGATCATGTTTCTAACTCTGTGTTACTGGCAGCTATTGAACAAGTTGGAAAGAGACAAGAAGAATCTATCCAGAAGTTACAAATGGTGGTGTGACAGGAATGGCTTTGAGGTGACATCAGGCCAGATACAGAAAGAAAATACACACGTAGTACTACAGGGCAAAAAGACTTGGCATGCGCTGTTTATTTAAACAAATAAAAATAAAAATACTAAACAAAACACTACAGCTCACAGAGCAAAAATAAAAGGTTAATCTTAAACGTGTCACGCATACACTAAACAGGAACAAAATAATCGGCTCAAGGAGCAAAAACAAAACTTTAAACAAAATCCCAAAACCTTAGGCTGGGCATTAGCCTTCACTACCAAGATTTCAACATAAACTCAGAACACTCACGAAAAAAACTATTTTCTCCCAAACAAAGGATTTTTCTCCCCTTTTTATACCATGGGGCTGGAGCCTAATTATCATAAATTATTCAATTAACTCCAGTCACATTCTCACATGTATTTTGGCAGGGATAGGAAATTAACCCCATCCCTGCCAACCACCACCAAAATACCCCAAAACAATATTATTTACAGGCAGATAGTCTGATTCCTTTTATTACTTCTGTTAATACTAGAAGGACCAGAGATATACACATACTAGAATCCCCGTAGCAGTCTTTCTTACAGCTGTATTCAAAACACATATATAATATTATTTTACAAAACAAGAAAATGTAAATAAACATCTGAACAGACATCGGTTTACAAGATACATATTTATAAAACTGAAACGATAGCAATACATTTTTTATTTTTCAAGAGCAATCGGTTTATTGTCAGATGTGCAAAAGCAACTGAACAACATAGATAAATAAACTTAGAAAACATTTTACAGAAGCACACAGCACAAGTTATAAAAAAAAGTTGATTTTCTATTTTCTGTCACAAAATGGTATTTCTTTACCTTGAGTCTAAGGCTGTTCACAATCAACACAGATAATGCACAGGGCACAGCTGTCTGAAGTTTTATTTTTATTGCACTTGCCAACCTGGCATTGGCATCACTTGCGGGTCTCAGCAGGGTTGCCAGCTTCACCTGTGGGTACAGGCTTGGCAGTCTCCCTTTGTTCCAAATGCTTCTTGCGAAGTTCCTGTGCTAACTGTAAAATATATTCTCTCCTTGGTAAATTCTTCTCTGTGCAATCTTTGTAAAGTACCCAGGAGTTGATGGCTGCTAGGTCCAATACATTTTAAAACACCTGAAAAAACCACTGTCAGGAGCCAGCTTTCACAGAATACTTCCGTGCCATCTCATCTAAAACATCAACTCCATATTTTCTTGCATTGTAAAACTCCACAGTATTTATTTTCACTAGACCCGCTGCTAATTGACTGACCAAAGCAGCACAGCTGGCAAGCAGGCACCAGCCTTCAAAAGGCTGATTGAAAACAATAGACTGTCAGGCAGAGAGTAGAGACTAATCTGATTAGAGTTATTGTGGGTTAGTAAATAATAAAGTAGAATACTGTTCTGTATAATCAAAATACAATTGTTTTCTGTGTGGCCATCAATGTGACTGCCCCCGGGGCTTTTAGGTATAATGTAATATATCTCCGTTATTTCTGCATTCCTATGTTTTAATGCTTTGAGAGAATATTTAATACATACGAAAAGAAAGGTACATGAACGCACAGCCCCATGTGTTACGAGTGGAGAAAATTACATTTTAAAACCAAAAACCGCAAAAATGACCTCCATGGGCCTTCTAGTGTAAACCTATCATCTTCACTACTAACTGATCATTTATTGAATTGATCCTCTGTGATGCTAAATCTAATCAGACAAAGAATCCCGGGTACTGGAAGTTAAATTGTTCTTTTCTAAATGAGAAATTTTTTGTAATGATATAAAAGACATAGCTGCACGTATAAACCTTAAACAAGAGCTTTCTGCTATATCCAAATGGGGACTTTTTAAATAAATATGAATGCCGAAAAATGTATATTAAATTTGGTAAGCAAAATTTAAAAAAAAGAAAAAAAAAAGTATATGCTGTCATTATAAATACTATCAGTAATATTTTACAATCTGCTGATCCCAGCAATGATGATAAAGAAGCTCTTTTCTCCTTACAAAAAAATAATAAATTAAGTGAGTTCTACCGTGAGAAAACTAGAGGTGCTTTTGTTAGTGCTAGGGTTAAATGGTTGGAATTTGGGGAAAAAACATATTTCTTTAATCTTGAAAAACAATGTACTAAAAAGAAGCACATTTCTTCTCTTTATATTAATAACTATACTTCTGAAAGGAAACTTATATCAACATTTATTTATGAATTTTACCAAACTTTATTCTTCTGTCTTTTAATACATCTGATTGTTGTGATTTCTTTAAAAAGGTAGATTTATTTTATTCCCAAGATCAATGAACGTGATCAGTTATTTTGTGATGGACCCTTATCATTGGATGAGTTAGATCAAATAATTTTACTTCCAGAAAATAAATCTCCTGGACCAGATGGTTTACCCTTTTCAATTTTTTCAGGTGTTTTGGAATAATATTAGGTGTTTGTTATTTAATGCTCTAAACAAATGTATAGAATTAGGAGGGTTAACTGGTCCAATGAAGCATGGTCTAATTACACTGATTCCAAAATCAAACAAAGATCTTCAATATTTAGATAATCGGTGCCCTGTAACATTGCTCAATTCCAATTACAAATTACTGGCTAGGGTGTACGCTAATAGACTTAAGCCCTCCTTGCGTAAGATAATATCCAGTACCCATTCTAGCTTTCTACAAGGCAGATATATTTAAAATAATATTAATTTAGTGCTAGATATATTAGTTTAACCAGAATTAACTGAAAAAGATTATTCTCTTTCTTCTACAAGGCTTTTGACACGGTTGAGAACTCATTTACTTCTAAAGCGTTGGTTCACTTTGGTTTTCGTAAAACTTGTATTCATAAAATTAACACTTTATATAATGGAATTAACAGTAGTGTTTCTTTACCATGTGGCACCTCTCCCAGATCTGAAATACAGAGGCATTAGATAAGGCTGCCCCATTTCCCTTTTTCTGTTTCTTTTGGCAGCTAAATTAATGAATTTGTATATTATAAACTGTTCAGAAATGAAGGTATCAAAATTGGTGACAAAACATTAGTTATCAGCCAATTAGTAGATGACACATGTCTTTTCTTTAAAAAATGAGATACAGGTTTCTATTTCGTTATTTAATAATACTAAATGGAAAAATGTTTGGAATTCTCCAAATAAACTTATTATAGCAAACAACCCTTATGGAACAAACATATATTTTTAATATATGGTAGAAAAGTATGATCCTTATACTTTTGATATATATATATATATATATATATATAGAGAGAGAGAGAGAGAGAGAGAGAGAGAGAGAGAGAGAGAGAGAGAGAGAAATTGGCCTCTTTTTATATATTTAAAATATGTGGGATATATTTAAAATATAGTTTTATATGTAACCCATATGTTTATTTTATATGGAATACAGACTAATGAAAAGATATGGTGCCCATATATTTTCAACATATAAAATAAATATTCTGGTTCAAATGCAGTAGGTCCAGGGGAAAAAAAAAAAAAAAGAAAACAGTTAAATTGTCCACAACTGTCAGCAGACACATTATTTAAAAATAAATTGAAAAACAATTGTAACTGTACTGGTACAGCTCTTAAATTGGTAATGAATAAAAAAGAACAGGGTTTGTGTAATTCTTAATAATATTGAATGCACAGCTCCAGAAAAAAGATGAGGGGAGGACGTAATGTACTGTTCAGGGCATGACGGTGATTACCTCACAATTGAAAGGAATAGAAAAAGAACATGCATGATAAAAACAACCAAACCACCAAAGACAGGATTTACCCGCAAGATGCTTTCAAAACAAGACACATTTGGCTGGAAAAATACCAATCTGGCAGCACTAACTGGAGGAGTAGCCTATACAAGTCGCAATGTAGATGCATGTATTACCTATTAAGCTCAATGAACAAATAAAATGCAAACTTTTGTTTTAGTAAATCTATATTTTAATGGCATTCCGGTACTTTCAGATTTAGAACTATACCACTGCCGTCACCAAAATTTACTAAGGGCAATAATTTAGAAATTACAACTATAACCAACACTATAAAAAGTAGGGTTCAAGCTTGATCAGCATACTTTGGATCAGAAAACACAATAAATAGGATATCTATTTTTAAATGTGATTGTGGACTGAAATTTCGCTTTTTTTTTGTTTTTTTTTTTAAATAAAATTATAAATTATAAATACACTAAGCATTTCTAGAAAATGAACTGATCATTGTGATAGAACATAAAAAAGTCATCATAGCCAAAAACTGCAAACTAACAAGAAAAATTGTTAGCTTTACATACTAAGTGCAACAATTAACAAACCAGCAACACAGCCTACTGCTACCCCTTTATAAATAGATTTTATGATTTAGCTTGATTCATGGGCTTGCAGCGATCATGAATATCTGTCAAAACTGGTATGACAACTCTAATATTCATATTAAACAGCATTCTGGCTACATGTATATTACATATAAGGTATATTTTCCTATACAAGTATATTAAAACACTACTAAAAACAAATGTTGTCCAACAAGCAAAAGCATGAGTCTTTTTAATAATACATGTTTTTTTTCCATGATAATCACTGACTGACTCATTCATTTTATTTTATATTTTAATTTCAGAATGATATAAGCTTCAAGCTTCTCCTTGTAACTGCACCTAATTATCCTGCTTTTTCCTGGTTGACTGATTGGATCGCGCCTTCCAGCACTATTTCAAGCTTGGTCCAGGTTTCCGCATTATTAGGAGCTTAATCATGCGCGATTATTGATCTAATCACTTGCCTGTCTCAGCCTGTGGCGTTGGCAGGTACAGTGGGATGTCTCAGCTAGTTCTCTCACTCAACCTTGAAAGCCTTTGTATTATACAGGTTTAAATAGGGTAAACAGTGTTCAAAAGCTGCACTGTCAGAGCTACATGTATGCCAAAGCTTTGGCTATGCTACTGTTTGTCCTGTTTCCACACTCACTGATGGAAGCACTGATTTACAGAAGCTAAAAGGTGCTTTGAATTTGGTGTACTCATCGCAATGAACAGATCTGAATGCTCTATTTGTGTTTACATGTTAAACAGGCCTGCCGCTAGTTCCATCTGTAGTCTACAATTCAAAGTGCAAGCTGGACATTACAAATGTCAAATATTTGCTGTGAGCATTACGGTTTTGTTTAATTGTTATAAGTGATGGAGCACATCGATGGAGGCTCTACCATGTGGTAGTTGGCTGAGATTGGGGTTATGCTTCCCGAAGGAATGAAAGTCATGATCAACTATAAACACAGTAGAGCCTTTATCGAGAGGGCTCTCTAATACAAAGTGGTTTTATTTAAAACAACACTTAAAACCTGGATTTACCTTGAACTTGCAATGATTTGTCAGGTACCCTTCCACTGAGATGGTTTTGAAAATAGTCCTGAAAATGGTCACATACATAAAATGACAGAAAAAACCCCTCATGAAACAAATCCACATCACTCCTCTGTTCACCTATATGACCACTGAATTTGACATCAAATTCCACAGTGCAGCTTCTACTTTGAACAGTAGTGCAAACACACCCGAGGTGTGCTCGGCTTGGTTCCGGCTTTGCTCGGCTTGGGTGTGGAAAGGCAATGAGTGATCCTGATTCAGGTTCTGTAAGACCCCGTTCACACTTACTGAGTCAGCCTTGGGCCGTCCCTGGGCCACCTCAAATTTCCGTTCTCAGTTGAGGTTTTAGGAGTCCTAAGTGCGTTCACATATGTGGCTGAAAAGGAAGCCTAAATTGCGGTGAAGTGCTTGTCGGGAATGTAAACAGTGACGTAAACACTG
Organism: Polyodon spathula; assembly: GCF_017654505.1. NCBI lineage: Eukaryota > Metazoa > Chordata > Actinopteri > Acipenseriformes > Polyodontidae > Polyodon > Polyodon spathula. The sequence goes on along the minus strand of NC_054559.1, from coordinate 5,194,522 downwards.
CATTCCCAGAAGTCAACATAAGAGATTGAGCTGGGAAATTTGCAAACATAAATATGGCCATCTTATTTTCTGCAACACTGTTGGTACTGTACTTATTGTATAAGATACGATAAAGGCGTGTGTTGACAGTGCAGTCGGTTACTGTGGAAAGAAGCGATCGTGATGGATCATGCGTAAATACAGCAAACAAGGACGTGTACATTACATTAGTCACAATATTATATATATATATATATATATATATATATATATATATATATATATATATATATGGTTAGATGGATAGATAGCAACTTTTATAATTTTAATGAAAGTTGTATGATGAAGAAATACTTACCTTTCATGACTGACCCATCATCGTCAAAAGTGCCAGTGTATTCAATGCATTCCCCATTGCTATTTTCTGGGCTGGAGATCACTGTAGGTCCCATAAAATCCAAGATCCGTAGTGGGTTTATCTCTGGCCTGCTGCTCAGTATTTCCAAGAGTTCTTGGAAAATCTTGCAGGTTTTTCTCTGAACTCTACTCAAAAATACAGTGAACAAGGGGTGGGGCTTGGCTGGAGATGCAGGACTGTCCTTATGCAATTCAAAACCTTTTAAACCTGTTTTACTCTTGGGGGGGGGGGATTAAACAGTGGTGTAAAATTAACAGCACGTATGAAAATAAATTGGACCTGATGTGCCTGACAAGCGCTGAATAAATGGACTGCTAGAGTTAATTTCTGCATCGTCCCAGCTGCTACCTCTTAAAACCGACATTGTTTGATTTATTACATTCGACCTAGTAGGGGAGTGGTTTGAGTTGGTATTTATTGACTTTCACCCAAAATGTGCCCTACTCAAGCTTGTTGATTTACACCAAGAAAATCAACAACTTTATATTCAGTAGATATATTTACGTAAGTAATAGTTTGTGTAATATGGAGCTGTCTGATTAACATTCTCAGCTTCAAAACAGTTACAGGTTAACTTCACCAAGCTCTACACCGTTTGTATTCACAAAGAATATAAGCAGATGAGCTGCTTTTCTGACTTGCTGAGTATTACCCCCAGTATAACTGGGAAATGTAATCATTTTCAGCGATTCTCACCACTTCTATTTTAATAAACACTGATATATTCCTGTTAAATTTATATATAATAAAAAACTGAAAATAAAACACCTTGGGTGATATTAATAAAAACTTTCTCTTGTATCGTGCCAGTAATATTGTTTAACATTTCATCGGGTGGTGCATAAACACCATTTACTGTCAAACATCACTGTGGCAAAGTGGTAAGTAGTGCACAGGTCACCAGGTGCAAGTGGCATTGTGAGCAGTGAGTAACAGTGCAGTGCAGTGCAGTCCAGGGTTTGATGCTGGCTGAATAGCGACAGCTCCTGGATATTTAGCCGTGTACAAAGACAAACACAGACAGTTAGCAAAACGAACAAATCACTTAACACTTACTCAGCTTATTAATTACTTCTGTCTTTTCCGTAACCATGGCTGCATCCCAAACCATTCCTTTGCACCCAACACCCTTCGACAAGGGTACACTTCGTGTGATGTTTTACTGATATCACAGAGTGTGCACTTGGGTGAGAGAGGGATTAGGGTGTAGGATGGATCTAGGGTGTAGGATGGAGCTAATGGAAAATTACCTATATGGTAACAGTATCCTGGGAGACAGTCAAAATGGTTTAAGGAAAGGGAGATTGTGTCTAACTAACCTGCTTGATCTTTTTGAGGATGCAACATCAATAATGGATAATTGCAAAGCATATGACATGGTTTATTTAGATTTCCAGAAAGCTTTTGACAAAGTCCTGCATAAAAGATTAATTCTCAAACTGAACGCAGTTGGGATTAAAGGAAACACATGTACATGGATTAGGGAGTGGTTAACATGTAGAAAACAGAAAGTACTGAATAGAGGAGAAACCTCAGAATGGAGTGAGGTAACCAGTGGAGTACCGCAGGGATCAGTATTAGGTCCTCTGTTATTCCTAATCTACGTTAATGATTTAGATTCTGGTATAGTAAGCAAACTTGTTAAATTTGCAGACGACTCAAAAATAGGAGGAGTGGCAAATACTGTTGCAGCAGCAAAGGTCATTCAAAATGATCTAGACAAGATTCAGAACTGGGCAGACACATGGAAAATGACATTTAATAGAAAGAAGTGTAAGGTACTGCACGCAGGCAATAAAAGTGTGCATTATAAATATCATAATGGAGATACTGAAATTGAAGAAGGAATCTATGACAAAGACCTAGGAGTTTGTTGACTCAGAAATGTCTTCATCTAGACAATGTGGGGAAGCTGTAAAAAAGGCCAACAAGATGCTCGGATATATTGTGAAAAGTGTTGAATTTAAATCAAGGGAAGTAATGTTAAAACTGTACAATGCACTAGTAAGACCTCATCTTGAATATTGTGTGCAGTTCTGGTCACCTCGCTACAGAAAGGATATTGCTGCTCTAGAAAGAGTGCAAAGAAGAGCGACCAGAATTTTTCCGGGTTTAAAAGGCATGTCATATGCAGACAGGCTAAAAGAATTGAATCTATTCAGTCTTGAGCAAGGAAGACTACGCGGCGACCTAATTCAAGCATTCAGAATTCTAAAAGGTATTGACAATGTCGACCCAAGGGACTTTTTCGACCTGAAAAAAGAAACAAGGAAAGGGGTCACAAATGGAGATTAGACAAAGGGGCATTCAGAACAGAAAATAGGAGGCACTTTTTTTACACAGAGAATTGTAAGGGTCTGGAACCAACTTGCCAGTAATGTGGTTGAAGCTGACACCCTGGGATCCTTCAAGAAGCTTCTTGATGAGATTTTGGGATCAATAAGCTACTAACAACCAAACGAGCAAGATGGGCCTAATGGCCTCCTCTCGTTTGTAAACTTTCTTATGTTCTTAAAAGCGTTAAATGGAATGCACTTCAGCATCATCATTCAGTGCCTTTAACTTTGACTAAGCAAGAAGCTATGCAATCTTTTGTTGTCAGATTGTAGTTTGGAAGAATAGCTGTAGCATTTGCACTATTCCTGTTCCAAAGAAATGTGGCAAGGATTTCGGTGAGGAGACGTCTTCGCCGCGCTATTGTCCGACTGAGCGAACAAGAGGTATTCAGAATATTTTACATGTATATAGTTATTTTTAAACTTTGAAATTAGTTTAATAAAATGCAAAATTTGCCACATCTTATGAACATATACTTAATAATCTAGCCTAATATTTACGTTTTTGTTTGTTTTAAATAATATTTTAAATTAGATATCTGTTTTGTTTTATATTCAGTATCACTTCGAAATGGCTAAGGGTTCTACACTCATTTTTATTAATCACTGCAAAAACACATAATGGAAATGATAAGTGTGCAGGCTACATGAAAGTTTCAAATGTCACTCCCAGCCCAGCTCCACAGAGTTTCTTTCCTCGTGAAGAAAACATTGTTTGCGCACGCAGCTGGATCAGTTTTAGGGTCTCTTCCTCTGTCCCTCTGTTTCATAAAAAAAAATTATTATAATAATTTTGAAATACATTGCTTGCTTATATCATCTCCTAGTTTTGTAGCTACCTATCTAGTTAATTAATTAATGAATAGGTAATTCGTTCCAGCAATCAATATGTACTGAAAAGATTTTTCACTGTACTTTCAATAAAGGACAATAACAAATGCACATTGAATTAGCAAAACTAGACAAATAACTGATACTTAATTCAAGTACAAATATTTGTAAATATTTTCAAATTTTGTAGCAATAGGTGTATTTGTGGGGTTTGAAAGAAATGGTGCTAATTACACTTTGGAATTTACAATGGTGCCCATGAGTAGTGACACCCTGTGGTTTCATATGCTGTCATTGATACTCATTCCTGGTCATGGAGAGCCAAAGCCTTGCAGGTTTTAACAGATCATTTAAAATCCACATGGCTAGTGGTAAATTAGACCAATTAAGTGAACAATTGACTTTGGTAATCATTAAGAGCTCAAGTGGAATGAAAACTATTGGAGCCTACGTCTCTCCAGACCAGGAGTGAGTCTCAATGTACTGATACTGGTCATCTTTCAGACAGTACGTTTCGTGCCATTATGAAAAATAAAGAACAGTAATATGTTTATTAAAAGCCTTTTCATAAGTATTGACAATATATGACCTCCTTTGGATTGATCAGTTTCTTTACAACCTGACATGGCACTTACAAACTTTTTGCACAAGTGTTGGGGGTGTCTTGCAACTGTTCTCAACAGATCAGTTTCAACTGCTCAATACTACTTGAACACTTGGCAGGTTTTGTACATCATCAATGTTTTTGTTTTTGATAAATTATACATCAATCCTTTCATACTTTTACCAAAATAAACATTAGCTTAGACTGCACAGACACATATTTGACGCAAGTAGACATAGTAGGCATTTAAGTTCATTCATTTATTCTGAAATAGAGTAAAAACGAGAACATAGCTGGTACGACATAATAATCTAAGGATTTTGCATTAGTCATATGTTAAACACTAACCTCTTGTATAAGGCCACATCACACATAGACTTGGTAAACAGTATTCACATCCTCTACAAAATTCATGAATGATATTGCAAATATGTAATATAAAGTGATATTAACAAAACTAAATTTTAATAAGGAAAAAAGTATTCACACCATTTGAATTATACATTGTAAAGTGTAGTTTTCAAAATGAATCCCTTAATTGGTTACAATTATTGCATAATTAAGAAACATTACATTAATTAAGCAATTACCTGGAAAAATACCTATAATCTTTGACTAAACCAAAAAAAGCTCTTGAAATTGCAGAAGATGGTGAAGACAAAGGAGTTAGAATCTGGATACAGGAGAGCAATTGTGGAATATTACAAAAAGAGGAAATGAGTACACAGCAGTGTCAGAACACTTTGGCATATCAAGAGATACTGTTCGTTCAATACTTTGAAAAATTATAATACAACTGAAACTCTCCGTACAAGTGTAAGAGGAAGATTACCCCTAAGGCTGGAAGAAGAATTCTTCAAGAAGTCAAAATAAACCCCCATTTAAACTTTGCAAACAGATAAACCACAAGATTTTTTTGACAACATTCTTTGGTCCGATGAAACCAAGATAGAAACTTTTTTCCAACAAAGGACCCCAATATGTTGGAAGAAAGTGGGCACATCCTTTAATGAAAACAATCTGGTACCTACTGTCAAACATGGAGGTGGGTCCATAATGATTTGGACTTGCTTTAGCAGCAGAGCCTGGAGATTTATGCTTAATTGAAGATGTTTTTATAAAACATGGCATAACATATCATTAACTTCTATTGTAATAGCATTCATGAATTAAAACAGTGTCTTGTTGAGTTCTATTCAATTACCATTATTTTGGGTGAATGCTATTTACCATGACTGTATATTATCCTCACAAACACTAGACAGAAGGGATTCCCCTTGGCTTTTTCTATCCAGTTGATAGCTGAAATTAAAATTTTTGCAAGTGGTTTGATCTGTCAAGGTTAGACATTAGACATACTTAATACCTGGTTTGTAAATCCTCCAACCATTTGAGATGTGCAAAAAATGTTATTTATTATAATTGATAATGATTTCCAGCATTATTTACAAAATCTATTCTGTAACTATTTATAAAATCTACCATATTTAAGCTGAACAATATTAAGTTTTGGCAGAGTGTGACAGAAGTACTTTGTAAAAGTTATACTGTCATATCAGAAAGAGTTTTGTTTGAAAGAGCAATGATTTCTTATAAGATTAATTTCTTATAAGATTTGTTTAAAATAGTAATAAAAACAAATTGAACTTGAGGAATCAAAGAATACAATTCAACACCAAATTGTTTAAATGAAACACTTTGTTAAAGGCATAAGCCCAATATACGCTCCTTGCAAAGGAGCCGGCTCTTTTGTACAGCAGTATCAGCGCTATGCTTCAGTGCGAGAGGTCCCGGGTTCACGCAGCTCTCCGCCTGTGAGTGGATTGCCTCACCCTGTGTGATGTGCCTGCCTGCGGGAACTGAGGTTCACTACAATATAGAGTGCTGAGCTATTGTGGAGGGGGCAAGAAGCAGAAAACTGCAGGTCCATGTCTTAGCTCTGCCATTGTTTAGCCAAAGTAGCATGACAAACATTTATGAATCATAATAGACTAACAGCATTTTTTCTGTATAAGCCAAGTTGTGTTTTGGATGCTGATTCACTAGGATCCTTCAAGAAACTACCTAATTTATGGCTAAATAAACTACTACCCTTATGATCAATTTGGGCCAATGGCCTCCTCTCATTTCAAAGTTCTCTTATATTATGTTGATGATAAAATACTTCGCTTCATATATTCCCTTCAACTGGGATCATTTGTTTAAATGGTCTTTTCTCTCGGTATCCAAATAAACTGGAATATTTAAGCATTGAGGCTTTTTATACTAGATATCATCTCTACAAGATCAAAATTATATAAAATCGATAGAACTTACACTGGCATCAATGTTCTGTCTCCACTCTACTCTGTACTTCTCTGCCGAAAAATTCACTGAATACTGTACAAACATCTACTGGGTTATTTACTATTGTGCAAAATGCTAATACTGTATTTAATTTTTGCTTTACATAATAATGTACAGAAAGAAAAAAAAAACTCACACTATCAGCAGTCAACCTTGATCTGTTATAAATGCCCGCCAGAATTGATTCAAAAGCAAAGTGGATAAACCTTCAACCAAAGAAAGCCAATCACAATCCAGTTACAGCTAACCAATGAAAAGGCAGATTGTGCTGCCAGATTGAAGGCAGGTACCAGTAAAATTTAACCAATTAAATAAGACAAGCTCTTTTCCAGTCAGCCAATCAGAAAGAACAGAACATTTGTAAGGATAACGCATTAAACAATGGTTGTACAGTGCTGTGTAAATCTGGAGATTTACTGAACAGACAACATTCATATTTGCCACAAATCACAGAGAATTGTGGGTGAGTTTATCCACTGACTGCTGCTAAAATGAACTGGCAGCTATCCTCTTCTGAATCATCACTCTCGCTGCCCAAAGAGCTTAGACTAATGTAGTCTAACAACAATGCCTCATAAGGTATCAATGTATTGTGCTGGAATTATGCTCTTCATCCATGATATTTGTATATCTGCGTGCAAAGACTTTTCTTCATGTGTAGCTATGGGCGACAATTGCGGAAATCAATGCTGTCATATCACATCACTGTACCATGTTTACAATGCAGTGCACGGAAGCTTGTCGTGGTTTGAACACTTTGTGCATCAACATAGCCCATCCCAACAGTAGGAGGAGCTGTAAAATGTGACGGAAGAATTTAGATACATATCTTCTATTGAAATAAGTCAATACTCACTTTCACCACATGTCAACAGGGTATAGCTGCAGATTGCATGCTCATCCAGTATACCTCATGGAGGATACTCCACTCATCGTACCCCTGCATGTGCAGTATTCATTCACATCACGAGGGTAGCTCATCCAGCACTTCGATCACATGACAATTTCATAAACAAAGAAGTCAAGCATCAAGAAAATATAATTTATATTATATTTTCAACTCCTGAACAATAATCCAGAGTACTCTTCTATCAGTGCACCAGACCACATGCTCCCCATAAACATGTCTTGCCATGTACTGCTTTGAGGAATCTGTCACAGAAAGCTACTTGATTATTTAACACTATTTATGAGTTGATAAGGATTAGAAAGTGTCTGTTTAGCACAAATCTGTAGCAGTTTAAAACATGCTGTAAACAAAAAAAATTAATTAAAAGTGGAAAACTATTTAACACACTGTATATACATATTGTAAAAAAACCAAACAAACAAAACAAAAACTATTTACATACAACATGCCTTCGCCTCTGGCGGCACTCCCAATGTCTCCCCAGTCCAAGGCAGTCACACATTATAAAGTGGTCCCAACAGCTACAAGGTTTACACATTTTTAAAAACATTGACTGGGTCTTTTTGCACTACATCATAATAGCCCCTCAAAATGCCCCTCATGCTGTCCATCTCCCACATATCCTGGTGTCAAGCCCTTGTAGCTGGTCCCACAGTGTCCACAATCTGAAACTCAGTCCTTCTGAATTTATGCTTGAGTAAACTTCACATTTACAACACCTGTTCAAAATAGAGGAATGTTTAATGAGTACTTTAATGTAGTTTTAATTGTTGCAAGGTACTTCATTAAAACAATAATAACCAACAGAGTTGGCTGAGTTTACAGCCCCCAGTTAATGTTAATTTATTGATCACACCAAAATTAACACCATAAGGCACATTTTTTTTAAAGATTAGCTCAACTGTCTATAATTGCATTAGTAGAGATAAAAAAATCTTATCATAGACTGGTTTGTTTTTCATCTGTTGTCTCAAATGAAGAACAATGTCCATCACAATTATTAGACTGAGTGAATATACACAACTATAAATAAAGGATGATAAAGCATTTAAAAAAATGGAAACTACAGTGCTCACCCTTTATAACGCTATAGTGGGGAGCCATAGTTACAAGACCATGCTATTTGTGTTCTGCCTTATAACGAGTATAATGGGGCTACTACAATGGCATTCTGGAGCAAATGGGAGCCACAACCCTACTGTGTTATAACCAATTCCGCACTATAACGAGGCGCATTATAATGGGTGAGAACTGTATTTAAAATTGTCAAAACTTCAGTCTACTTTAAAAATAAAATCAACTTAATATATGTCAGGAAAATTACATTAGTTGAAGGGTTTATACTGGAGTACTATCAGTTAGAATTGTACTGGATGACTATTTTTGAAAGTATGAATGGGAAAAATATACCTTGAGTTTCAGAAATCTGTGAGTCTGTCCTCTGTCACTGTGATATCATGCAACTCAGGTGAATTTTTTTTATCCTGCACATTTTCATACTGTCTGAGCTGTAGTTATTTCCCTTGTACACACACACTGCTGCAGCTGCATCAGATGCGACTGGAGCATGGGACAGTGTGTTATGCACTACATAAAGGCTGCCCTTCCTGCACAGAATGGTAAAAGTGAACTGTTGAAGTCCACAGAGTCAGGCGAGATGATGTCTTTGATCCTTTAAAAGTCCAGGCTAAAGCAGCATGATCTCTGACCACATGGAACTGAACTCCTTCCAGGTATTGAAGCCATTTCTCTACCATCCACACTACTACCAAACATTCTTTCTCATTTTTGTCAGCCCTGTTGAGGACTCTGGAGGCATACATTATCACATGCTCTCCCTCCTCATCAGTCTGTGCAAGAATGGCCCCGAGTCCCACTTTGCTGGCATCTGTCTAGATTTTGAACATTTTGGAAATGTCTGGGTGTGACAACACTGGAGGGGCTTGAAAGTCTTTCTAATTTGTTCCAAACTGGCACTGTCGTCCACTTCCACTTCACATCCTTCTTTTTCAGGGGTTTGAGGGGTGCTGCAATGTCTGCAAACCGGGATATAAATTTATGATACCAACCTGCCAGCCCAAGGAAGCATTAAACCTCCTTACAGTTGTTAGGCATAAGATAGTCCTGAATGGCTTTTAACTTGCCTGGATCTACTAAACCTCCTCCCTTAGCCACTGCATGTCCCAGAAACGCCAAAGATGTTTTATAAAAATTGCACTTTGTCAAGTTTAACGTTAATTGGGCTTGATGTAATTTTTGAAACACCAATTTGAGGTACTCTAAATGCTGGCCTTTATTGGGAGAATACATTATGATGTTGTGTATATACAGAAAACAGCATTGACCTCTCAAGTCACCCAGCACCTGCTCCATTATTTGTTGGAAAGTTGCAACGCCATTTTTGAGCCCAAACAGCATCACTCTGAATGGGAATAGTCCAAATGGTTTGGCAAACGTAGTATTTTTCTTGCTGTCTGCATTCATGGCTACCTGCCAGTATTCTGAGTGCAGGTCTAAAGCGCAAAACACAGCTGCTCCGTTAAATGACTCCAGGATATCATGAACTTGAAATTGTTTAAATAATTAATTAAGGCTCCGACCACAGTTCTAGAAATAAGTTGATCACGGGTGGTGAAATAGTTAATGATGGTGATAATTAAGGTTGGTGAAGGTGTGTGTTTTGTGCTGTACTGTATATATGGTCGTGACCGGGTTTGTTTAAGTTCATGAGTGCTTTGAATAACTTGTTGTTTTGGCCCTTGTGCCTTTTGTTTTGTTTTATGTGTTTTGTTTAGAGTTTCTTTTCCATGTTATTTGTGTTTGATTATAATTAAACGTACGTACCAGGGTTTTCAAACCTGCATTCTCTGCCTCCTGAGTGTCTCTTCCTGATTACAACAGCTGGGTTAGTGATGTCACAATCCTCCATAGCGATTAGGAAATCTGCTAGGAAAAAAGCTTTTAACCCTTTGCAGTTCATTTATTCAGCGCTTGTCAGGCACATATAATAATGTAATAATAACGTTCAATAATGCGATCCAAGTCATTATTTTATTACTATAACATCTCAAAAAGCTCTGCAAATGTATGTGATATTCTTTGAGCGCTGGGTGCAGAAGCAGCTACCTCCTTTGTTTATGTCCGTGTTATCTCTGTAGTGCATGGGGCTGTGAGATAAGGCTTTTTTTTTTTTTTTTTTTACGGCATCATTTGGCTCCTATAAGTCTCACTCGGCCATTAAAAGGTTTTCTGGGATTTGTCTGGAGAAAAAATGACTAAAGACTTGTGCTTTACGTCTTTTAGATGATGTCGGACCCTGGAAAGGGAAAATTGTAACGTCGGACCTGATCTGACATTGGGCCGCAGATGGTTAAGAATACACTCTTAAAATGTTCCCAGGTAAGCAGTACCCCCTTTAAAACTGATGACAGCGTTGCCATAATTGAATTATCAGACAGGTTGCAAGGCTAAAAATTATTCACAACAATCTACATTGCCTATACTAAGTATTCACCGACCTTGGACGTTTTCACAGTTTGTTGTGTTACTTCCTGAAATCTTGATGCATTTAAATGTGATTTTTTTTCCCTTTGATTTACACAACCTACTCAACACTTTCAATATGTGAAAAAATGGGGGGGGGGGGGGGGGGGGGGGGGGGGGGGGGGGGGGGGGGTGGTGAAAAAACAAATCAATTAAAATAAAAACCTGAAAAGTCTTCACCCCCTTTGCTATGACACTCCTAAATAAGCTCAGTTGCAACCAATTGCCTTCAGAGTTCAGTCTTCAGTTAAATGGAGTCCATCTGTGTGCAATAAAACTGGTTCACATGATTTCAGATTAAACACACCTGTCTCTGTAAGGTCCGACAGTTGGGTAGTGTATTCAAAGCAAAGATACTACCATGAAGACCAAGGAGCTTTCAAAACAACTCCGGGATAAAGTTGTGGAAAGGCACAGATCAGGGGAGGGGTATAAAAAGATTTCAAAGGCATTGAATATCCCTTTGAGCACAGTCAAGTAGATTATTAAGAAGTGGAAGGTAAATGGCACCATCCAGAATCTGCCTAGGGCAGGCTGTCCTCCCAAACTGAGCAGCCAGGTAAGAAGGGCATTTGTCAGAGGAACCGCCAAGAGGCCAATGACAACTCTACAAGAACTACAGTGTTCTATGGCTGAGATGGGAGAAACTGTCTATGTGTCAACAATTTCTGAAAAAAAGCCAATGTAAAATCTTGCTTGGAATTTGGAAATAGGCACGTGAGAGACTCTAAAAAGATGTGGCAAGATTCTGTTGTCTGATGAAACAAAAATTGAACTATTTGGCCTAAATGCAAAATGTTATGTCTGGCGCAAACCCAACACAGCACATCACCCAGGTAACACCATCCCTACTTTGAAGCATGTTGGTGGCAGCATCATGCTATGGGGATGCTTTTCATCGGCAGGGATTGGTAAGCTTGTCAGGGTAGAAAGCAAAGTGGATGGAGCTAAGTATAGGCAAATCCTTGAGGAAAACCTGCTTCAGTCTGCAAAAGACCTAAGGCTGGGACGGAAATTCACCTTTCAGCAGGACAATGACCCCAAGCACACGCCAAAGCGACTGGAGTGGCTTAAAAACAAGAAAGTGAATGTCCTAGAGTGGCCCAGTCAAAGTCCGGATTTGAATCTGATTGAAAATCTGTGTAAAAGACTTGAAGATTGCTGTCCACCAACGATCCGCATCCAATTTAACAGAGCTTGAACAATTTTGCCAAGGTGAATATTGCACGATCCAGATGTGCAAACCTGGTAGAGACATAAGAACATAAGAAAGTTACAAACGAGAGGAGGCCATTTGGCCCATCTTGCTCGTCTGGTTGTTAGTAGCTTATTGATCCCAGAATCTCATCAAGCAGCTTCTTGAAGGATCCCAGGATGTCAGCTTCAACAACATTACTGGGGAGTTGGTTTCAGACCCTCACAATTCTCTGTGTACAAAAGTGCCTTCTATTTTCTGTTCTGAATGCCCCTTTGTCTAATCTCTATTTGTTACCCCTGGTCCTTGTTTCTTTTTTCAGATCAAAAAAGTCCCTTGGGTTGACATTGTCAATACCTTTTAGAATTCTGAATGCTTGAATCAGGTCGCCGCGTAGTCTTATTTGTTCAAGACTGAATAGATTCAATTCTTTTAGCCTGTCTGCATATGACATGCCTTTTAAACCCGGAATAATTCTGGTCACTCTTCTATGCACTCTTTCTAGAGCAGCAATATCCTTTTTGTAGCGAGTTGAGCAGAACTGAACACAGTATTCCAGATGAGGTCTTACTAATGCATTGTACAGTTTTAATATTACTTCCCTTGATTTAAATTCAACACTTTTCACAATATATCCGAGCATCTTGTTGGTCTTTTTTATAGCTTCCCCACATTGACTCGATGAAGATATTTCTGAGTCAACATAAACTCCTAGGTCTTTTTCATAGATTCCTTCTACAGTTTCAGTATCTCCCATGTGATATTTATAATGCACACTTTTATTGCCTGCATGCAGTACCTTACACTTATCTCTATTAAATGTCATTTTCCATGTGTCTGCCCAGTTCTGAATCTTGTCTAGATCATTTTGAATGACCTTTGCTGCTGCAACAGTGTTTGCCACTCCTCCTACTTTTGTGTCATCTGCAAATTTAGTTTGCTTAGTATACCAGAATCTAAGTCTTTAATGTAGATTAGGAATAGAAGAGGACCTAATACTGATCCCTGTGGTACACCACTAGTTACCTCGCTCCATTTTGAGGTTTCTCCTCTAATCATTACTTTTTGTTTTCTACATGTTAACCACTCCCTAATCCATGTACATGCATTTCCTTGAATATCTACTGCGTTTAGTTTGAGAATGAATCTTTTATGCAAGACTTTGTCAAAAGCTTTCTGGAAATGTAAATAAACCATGTCATATATGCTTTGCAATTATCCATTGTCGATGTTGCATCCTCAAAAAAATCAAGCAGGTTAGTTAGACACGATCTCCCTTTCCTAAAACCATGTTGACTGTCTCCCAGGGTACTACTGCCATATAGATAATTTTCCATTTTGGATCTTATTGTAGTTTCCATAAGTTTACATGTAATAGAAGTCAGGCTTTTTGGTCTGTAGTTTCCAGGTTCGGTTTTGTTTCCCTTTTTGTGGATCGGTATTACGTTTGCAATTCTCCAGTCTGTCAGAACAACCCCTGTGTCCAGAGACTGTTGCATGATCTTGGTTAGCAGTTTGTAAATAACTTTTCATTTCTTTGAGTACATTGGGAGGATCTCATCCGGCCCAGGGAATTTGTTTATTTTAAGAGCTCCTAGTCCCTTTAACACTTCTGCCTTGGTTATGCTAAAGTTGTTTAAAACTAGTTAAGGACAGGTTGACATGTGGGACCTCCTTTGTAAAAACTGGTAAAAAGTAAAGACTTACCCCAAAAGACTCACAGCTGTAATTGCTGCCAAAGTTGGTTCTATCAAGTATTGACTCAGGGGGGTGAATACTTATCTAACATTTCAGTTTGGTTTTTTTGTTTTTTTCATTAGCTGTTGCTTCACAATAAAAATTCTCTTCTCTCTAACATCGTCGTTTCATTTTCCCAATACTTGTCCCGTCAATGGGGACAGTCAACCACTGCTTTGGCCAGCTGGGTGACAATAGGTTCCACATAGCTCTCAACCCTCTGGAGTTGATCATCAATATACTGCCTTAAAGACTCCTCTCTATTGATACCACTATGTTGAGCCAAGTTAAACTCTTCCTCCAATATTTTAATCTGCTCTGTAATCTGAGCCAAAATGCTAGTTAATTCTTCTGACATTTGCTGATTAGCCAGTCACTGCTCTTCTACAGTCCCAGTCTGAGCCTCATCAGTGTCTGGCTCACCACACAGTTCACTTAACAGGGTAACTAATTCACAAACAGGTTCTCTTGGTTTTCTCGTAGTAACATATGCACCAGGGAATACTTCATCGCTAGTCTCTGGCTCTCTGAAAGTCAACAGTTCAAGAGACATGCTTGAAAAAAGTAAACCTAAAATAACAATGAACAAGACTGACCAAATCTAAAATAATGCTGGCTTACAACTAAACAACACTCCTTGGTAAACCTCAAAATGACTCCCCCATCGTTACCATAAAGTAATTAATACAAGGACAGCTCTGAGAAAAGAGTTACCGTAAAACCTTTAATAGTTGTGTAAAAAAAAATGCCCTAAAGCTCTAATTAAGCAAACTAGGCATATAAGAAATGTATTGGAGACAGAGCTGTGAAAATTGGAAAGAAAGTGATTGCCTAGCCAGGATATATGCCATTCGATTAAGAATGAGCAGGTGATACCCTTATGGCATCACTTTATGTGGCTGCTGCCACACAGTGTTGGACTTCCTTGTATGTCTACCGATGCAGGGGGCCTGTGACAGGATAGCTGGGAGGACAGAGACTCAGAGACAGTAACTGCAGTGAAAAACGCTGCTGCGCTGTTTTAATCAACAAAAAGTAAATCAAAAAAATCAAACAAACACTGCTCACAGAGCCAAAATAAAAGGATTAAACAAAAAAACTGTTCAGGCTGGGCAGAGCCTTCACTGAACTTCATACCACACAACACAGAAACATTCACCCCAAAACACCTCCACCAAACAAAGTAATTTCCCCCTTTTTATAGCATGTGGCTGGAGCCTAATTATCAGTTAGTCAATTAGCTCCAGCCACATTCTCACATGTATTTTGGCAGGGATAGGAAATTAACCCCATTCCTGCCAACCACCACCAAATCACCACAGCACAATATTTACAGACAGAGCCCTGCCCTGCCACAGGGCCCAATTGCGAAAGTTTGAATGAACTGTATATGGGTTCTTTCTGTTACCTTCAATTATAGAGATATTTCAAAAAGTAGTTCATTGTCATGGTTTTAATACATTAAGTTATATTATCTGATAATTATCTTTCACAAACAGCAACTGCTATAGCATGTACAATGTTTAACAGCTAACTACTGTATTTAAATAAAAAAAGATCCATACAGTGTGCACACTATGGTATGTAAATTAGCCAAACAGTGTGCATGTAAATGAATGCATTCTCCTTTAGTAAATGGGACAGTAAATTCCTGTGAGAGCAACTGTGTGGATAAGCAGCAGAGCACTGCCTGATCTTCCTGGGAGAGCAGGCTGTGTGGATCAGCACCAGCGCACTGCCTGCTTTTGTAAGAGCAGACTGTGGATCAGCATGAAAGCACTGCCTGATCTTCCTGTAAGAACTGCAAAAATAAATGATGGTCAAATCAGAGTTAACAAAGTTCTTTAACCATATACAAACAGTTTAAATTATGACAAACTGTTATAATGTTTAAATTATCTATACATTTCTGGGCAGACAGTTGAAATACTCATTACAGCTGAGCTGCTAACTGTATAATACCATTGAGGGTGACCGACTACAATATAATACAGTAGGTGGAAGTTCACTTTACAAAATCGGGGTGCTCGTAAAAAAATGTCCAAAATTGCTGTTTAATCAATTTAATATTTTGAAAAAAGGTTCAGTCTAATTATAGATCTACAAGCTTCTAGTTTTTAAATTACAAACAAAAACACTGCTCTTAAGCATACAATGATGTATTATGTAACATGTATGTAGTGCTTTGTGAACTGGCACACAGAACATACTGCAATTCAAACAAGATGCAATTATTTAAATACATTCTGCATCTCATGATGTTCTCAGAAATTGTACAGAAGAATATAAAAAATCACAGAACCACATGGGATAATTCTGAGCATCAGAAAACGATAAAAAGCACATTTTAAATCAATTTTAAAAATAGTACAAGCACTTGAAGCACTTTATACTTTAACAAGCATGTTCTTTTCCATAAGAGGTTAACAGGTACTTTCCTTTGGTTAAAAATAAAGGAGTACTTGTTTAACATGTCCAGCAATATAAAGTGCATGGGTTTTTGTCCAATTGATATCTTCAGCTGGTAATGCACTGTTTTCTCAATCTCATGTTAATATTATAACTTTACTGTTTCAGGTATGTTCATGCTATAGAGGTAATTTCATATTTTCTTTTCATGCTATGTAATACTTAACACCACTTAACAAACTCTAATGATAATGATAGATATACTGGTACATGTGGAATATTCAATATTTGTAGAGGAGAAAAATCCAAGTTGAAATGCAAGTGTTTTGGTATAAAATATAAGTATATTCTGGTCCACTTTTAAAAGGCATGGCATGTATTAGTTTTAATGGGTGCAGTTTGTACTTACCAATGCCAGCAGAAGGTATTATAATTTGATTTTAAATTAATGAACATTTAAATTGATCAGAAGCTGTTACATAATAAAAGTTGCATAATGATAAAAGAACATTGCACAAAGGTCAGTGAAAACAGAAGAGGAGGGCAGAGTGCTGCCAGCTGTAATTACTGATCTATGGATTTTGCATTAGCGTTTGTCTAAATGTTTTGCTGCAGTTTATTAAAAACGGATTTAATCTAAACTAAACCAATGCTGTAGATCTTATGTCTTTATTTTGTAGTTACAGGATAGTAAGTGCTTCTTTGTGACATGAAATAAACATACACACTAACAACAGTAGAAATCCAGGGTGACTTAAAATTGCAGTGTTTAATTTGACACAAAAAATTATTCTTCTCATGTTCTTTGCTGCATTCTTCCTTCTCTACGCAGTGTGGCAAATTGGAGTTGCTTTGCCATGCTTCAGGTCCATTCACACTGTCTTTCTGGTATAAAAGAAGTACTTGAAACAACAGGTGATAGGGTGTAAACAGGACAGTGCCTGTGTAATTATTTCTAATACAGAAAAACAAGAAAAACAAACAAAAGCCCAATTCCACCAAGGGATGCTTAACTAAACTTCTCACAAGTCCTAGCTATGAAAAACCTGACGTTTACTGGTAACACTACACATATACTTATCAAGTATCACAATACCTTTTTATATCAGCCTGTACCCATAGGCTTCCCACTGGCCTTAGCCTTCAAACAGGCCTCTCCCAGAGGCAGACCTTTTATTTTATGCCTACTTAATCCCAGGCAGGTGTCCCACATTAAAATTAGAGCCAGGCGATTCTGGGGGGAATTCTGGGGGATGTAGTCTTGCAGCAAACCCCAGGACTACATGTTTCCCTCCCCCTACTCTGCCATGGCAGGTATACTTTGTTATAGAGGACAGTGGGCCATGCAATTCTACACCACTGGTTGGCTGTGCTTGCTCAACTGTTTCAAGTTTACAAAACAGAGATGCTTTGTGAGTCAGTTGTGAGGTAATGATGCATCGATAACACTTTATTCAGAAAGGAGACATGCCAGAGGAATGAATTAGAAATTTATTGATTTGACAGACAAACATGCCTATGACTGATTACATTGATATTTGTGTTTGGCCAAAAGGCAAAAGGCAAAAGTGTAGAGAAAAAAAGGAACTGCAGATGATCCAAACAATACCACCTCATCTGTGAAGCATGGTGGAGGTAGTGTCATGGCATGGGCATTCATGGCTGCCTCTGGAATGGGCTCACTCATATTTATTGATGATGTAACGAATGATGGCAGCAGCAGAATGACTTCAGAAGTGCATAGAAGCATCTTGGCTACCAATGTACAAGGAAATGCCACCAGACTCATTGGGTGGTGCTTCACAATGCAACAGGACAATGACCCAAAACACACTGCCAACGCAACCAAGGAGTTCATCATCGGGGGAAAAAAGTGGAAAGTTTTAGAATGGCCAGTGTCAATCTCCTGATTTAAATCCGATTGAACATGAATTTCACTTGCTGAAGAGGAGTCAGAAACTCCCCAAAACAAGCAACAGCTGAAAATGGCTGCAGTAAAGGCTTGAAAAAGCATCTCAAAGGATGATACCAAGAGTTTGGTGATGTCAATGGGTCACAGACTCGCTGCTGTTATTGCATGCAAGGGATTTGCAACTAAATACTTACTTTTATACTTATATTTCCTTTAAGTTGAATTGTCCCAATACTTATGCTCACATAAAGTGGGGGAGGGGGTGGGTGGAACTCTAAAAGTGCTGTTATTCTTAGTTGGTAAAACATGTATGTATTGAAAACATCAGAAATAAAAGGTGTCATTCTGTACTTTCACCTCATTCATCTTTTACTTGTATTTTCATATTGCTTGAGTGTAGCAATTTTTACTTCACTACCCAATACTTATGGAGGGCGCTGTATAATGTATTGCTTTTTCTATTTATTTTTGTTCCAGCACTGAGAGAAGATCTCTTGATTGCATTCCTAGCTTGCCTAATTGCGTGATTTCACTTTTCCCTTGTCGTACCTGCTTTGTGTTTGTATATGCACACATGGGTAATGCACAGTGGTAATATGTGCTAAAGAACTGCATGGTCACATTATTTCTTTTAATACTTACATTTTTATTGAAATATACTTTTCATAAATGGTAAAAAAAAACAATTGATAAAAGCTCCTTTCTTACATAAGAACAACAATACACCATATAATGAAACATTATTTGAGATTTGCTTGAAGCTAGTTTAAGAGGTACAAATAACACATTATACTTGTAAAAAGAACAGAATTAAATCAGACAAAATAAAAAACAGAAGGAGAAATGCAGCAAAAAATATATGCAGGTCCTGATTGTTAGTCAAGTGTTGACAGTGAATCTGACTTTAACTAAATCAGTCATGCAGCTTGGTGACAATGGACTGTCCTTGATGTTTCTTTAACTGTGTAGCACTTTATCGCAGAATAAGAGGATTTGGAATCCCAATGGAAATTCTGTATCTCTCTCAGCTATTCGCTGGAATGAAATGGCAGAACACCTCTGCTGACAATAAGATCCCCCTGTTGTACCTGCTCATGTGACAGTAGCCTAAGTAGACACTGTCTTGTGTAAGACATAAGGACGTCTCTGCCACCCCCTACACACATGTACAATATATGTTTGTGCTAATTACACACCCTGTAAAATTGCTAATCATGTAGTAGAGTTGGAAACAATTTTGTATAAACCCCTAAACCACTGAAGCATCTTATAGACCCGATTCAATGCACTGCTTATTTGCCTTGGCAATATTAACAGACATAGCAGAGGATGAGAAATCTCAAAACTATGCTAGCTACACTGTACTGTGTAACACACAACCTGAGAGCTTTTGTTAACATAGTACGGTACTAGATATTGCTTGTAAAATTTAAATGCATCTTTTGAAATAACATGCTTCTTTCAAAACTATGCACATTAATGGAAGCGCAACAAAGGTAACATTTATGGAATTAATTCTGGTTCACAACCAGAATGATGTCAATGCCATTGACAAGGTCAAACCTATTTGATTTTTTTTAAGATACGTAATAAGGAATAACAATATACCAGCTACATTAAGGCACCATCAAGTCCCAAGGCAAATTCAGTTCATTGCACAGAAAACTGTTATTCAATTCAATCATGCAAGAACTCAGACAGATGACATACATAGAAAGTTGTCAGTGCTGTTTGTTAAAGTACTAGAGGAAACAACCCCTAACAGAGTACAAGTACATCTGTAAACGCAAAAAAGTGTGACTCAAAGGGCTTTCACTTTGAATTACACATGCATTGAGGCAGCAGATTTAAATCAATTCTATGGGGGGAGTAGTGGGACACACGAGGTAGGCAAGGAGAGGAACATGGTGTGTGTGCATGGTAGAATTATGTGGCTGTTACAACTGTCAGAGGGGAAATGCTCTGTCAGTGTTTAATCCTTTATGTGATTGTACCTCACAAAATAATCCATCTTACAGCTTGTGTACATCCATTTGTTACATACATCTCAATGGCAGAGTAGTGACGTCAGGCCAGAAGCAGGACGGAAAACCAATGCAGTACTGCAGGGCAAAAGACGCATTAAGCAACAGAAATAAAATAAATGTTTAAACAAAACACTGCTCACAGAGCAAAAATAAAGGTTTTAACAAAAACAAAAATCACGAATACAATACTACTGTGAGCAGGCTGGGCAGTAGCCTTCACTGATTGTACTTATTCTTACACGCCTCTCTCGCTCGATCCTCCAAACACCCACCCAGAGCTCCGAAAGCTGCAGACTTTTATGTAGTTGACCATCTCCTGATTAGCAACAATTAAACAGGAGATGGTCACCATCTGCATAATGTTTTTTTTTTTTTTTTTTTTTTATGTGGATGGGGCTTCCCATCCATGCTGCCAAACAAAACCTACGGCTTCTGGTCATCATATATACAAATAAACAGTAATGAAACACTGAAGGATGACACCTTGTTCATCTTAATTATGAAACACAAATACAAAATAACACAAATGAAACGCAGGTGTTGAAGGGGAGACCCCTTTCTAAAAATAAATAAACAATCATGTAAAGGGCTCCTCTCCATGTTACACCATGTTATAGTAAGGTTGTGGTTTTATTTTAAAACATAATAAAGTCAATTCTCATTAAAACAAACTAGATTAGATACATGATACTGATACTATGAATTTTTTACATGGTCCCGGACAAATGTAGCAATCGTTTGTTATAAATTACTGGATATAATACAAATTCACGTAACACGAATTTCCTTTTTGAATAAATCAAATCGCTCTAGTTTGAACAACGATGTGTAAAGGATATTGGGTAATGTATAAACTTGCATCCAGATTAGTGTCTGCAGTGTATTTTAGTGCTGTTTTGGGACTACAGATCCTATGCACTTCAAAGTTGCCACAGTGATCACACACCATATACAAAAGTGGAAGTGTTGAAAGTGGTGGATAATGCACCATATATAGAAAAAGAAAGATGTTGCTGCAGATTTCAACATTACTGCAAGTGCCTTCTAAACCATTTTGAAAAAAACAGGACACAATAATACAGGCCATGAACAGCAAACTGTGAATGCAAGTCATCAGCATTTCAGATTTGCTCAATACCTGATGTTGAAATCACCTTTAGCGACTTAAAAAATGCCCTTGAACATAAAGGGACATGCAAATTGCAAGAACAGCTCCTTTGCAATGTATACTTTTTAGAAGTTCACTTACAACTGGATTTTCACTAAAATGCACAATACTTATAAATGTATGTTTTTTTAAATTGCTCTGTAATTTTAATTTGATTTCAGTGTTACTGTAATTTCAATAAAAACTCACAGTAGGCATTTGGCTTAGACTGGTAATACAAATTACTGATAATACACATTTCTTTACTGGTCCCTTGAAATTCATATTAATGAAAATTGACTATATATGGTTCTTCACTTGGTTAAAGAAATCTCTGTTTGCAAGCTGTTCTTTCAGTTAGTGTTGCACTTTCTTGGTCATTTCACTTGGAGGGTGAAACCGAGCCCACCCCTTCACTGGCTTCTTTCCTGTCGCTATCCAGCCAGCTGCTTCCTCTCTTGACTGACCTGCTTTTAGCCAGTAATATGACCAGGAGGACACTGCTGTAGTGAAATAACCCAGGAAGTGTATGTGCGAATAGATAACCTGAGAATCAGGATGAATGATAAGAAAACTGAATTTAATTTAAGTTACAAATAATGCATACAGTTAGTTTTATGACATTATTAATTTTAAAACCAATTGTGAAGCTTTTTTGAGCATGCTGAAAGTAAGTAAAATTGTTGTTTTCTGATATTAACAGGGTTGCCTTTTAATGTATTTGTACAGGTTTTTTTTGTTGTTTTTTTTTGTATTAACAGTATTTTGTGCATTTGAGTCTTGCAATGAATATTCGTATTCGTATTTTCAGCATTCTTATTTATCAATGTACACGTTATAAAAACAAATGAGTCACTTTGGCTTTGATTTTGTGATAAAACTGGTACTTGTATTGATTTTATTGTTAGTCTTCAAATAGTTTGAATTATTTTTGAGTGTGTTGTGGGCCAACAGTATGAATTTGAATTGTGAACTTATTTTTCATATTAACACAGTATTGCAATCGGTTAATTTTTCATCGATTATCCATGCTTACCAATGTACACATTTTGACGGTGAACAATATAATATGTGCTAATAAAAATTATACTTATTGCTTTTATTAATTTTAGAACCATGTTTTTTTTTATTTATTTTTTTATTGTGCCTACCTTAATACATGCTTGTGTTCTAATATTTACAGAGCTGGTTTTAGTAGATTTTACTGTTTTTATGATTATTACAGTACAAACTGCTATTACCCCCTGACACAACCTTTAATGACGTTGCTAGAATGTTGTAATTTACTTATGTCTTTTATATAAGGCTGTGTGCAGGCAGATTTTTCATGATTGCAGAGTGATCTTACATAATAAAAACCGAGTCTCAAGTAGTCACCAGTCTCCAATATGCGCAGGGGCTACTGGCAAATATTGTAAATAAATGCAGGGGCGTTTACCATAAATTTTTATGGTACTGTAGTACTAGTTATCTTGTTTTAAAATAAAAAAAATACATACATGTTGAGCTATAGAATGTGTTACTTCAACACTGCACACACTGCACAATTACTTTAAGGGAAGCTATGCCTTACAGACAATTGGTTGGTTGTAGTTTTTTTGCTGACACATTGTGAATGTAGGACAGAAAGACATGTTTTTTTTTTTTGAATGAGCTCAAACCACAAATCCCTTTCAAGTATGTATTGTAACCATTACTGTATCGGTATTTACTTCCTAAAGACCCAAAACTGGAATAAGATATATCAAAGCTGCTCACAGAGCCTGTGACGCAGTCATGGCCCACTCCCGAGGGCATAAAAGTACTGCACTTGCAGATTTCAATGCCATTTTTCCTTTCAAGAATTGACCTGACGAGAACCTGGTTTAGATAAATATTTCTTCTGCTACATATTTCACATTTATTGTGTTTTTACAAAATCACTGTATTAGTTTTTACTAATTATGCATATTTTGTACAATATATCCTGTTGTTTATGTCCCACTGCAGCCTTGTGCCCCGCATGAAGCAAACAGTTTGAGTCACCCCTTACCAGAGATCCAGCAACATACTTTGTACTCTCTCCTCAGGCTGGAGTTATTTCATGTTTTCGTTTTAAAGTACGAGACATTTATATTATTAACTGTAAGTGTTTAATTACTGTTTTTTGTGGAAAAATATCTCTCTTGTGTGTATTCTGTTTTTATTACAGAAATAAGTGCAGAGCTGCTGGGCTCAGTAGTCCTGTGCAAGACCAAGATACGTTCTTTGGTTGAGGTTGCTTGCAATCTCATAAGAACATAAAAACATAAGAACATAAGAAAGTTTACAAATGAGAGGAGGCCATTCGGCCCATCTTGCTCGTTTGGTTGTTAGTAGCTTACTGATCCCAAAATCTCATCAAGCAGCTTCTTGAAGGATCCCAGGGTGTCAGCTTCAACAACATTACTGGGGAGTTGATTCCAGACCCTCACAATTCTCTGTGTAAAAAAGTGCCTCCTGTTTTCTGTTCTGAATGCCCCTTTGTCTAATCTCCATTTGTGACCCCTGGTCCTTGTTTCTTTTTCAGGCTGAAAAAGTCCCTTGGGTCGACACTGTCAATACCTTTTAGAATTTTGAATGCTTGAATTAGGTCGCCACGTAGTCTTCTTTGATCAAGACTGAACAGATTCAATTCTTTTAGCCTGTCTGCATATCTTTTAAGCCCAGAATAATTCTGGTCGCTCTTCTTTGCACTCTTTCTAGAGCAGCAATATCTTTTTTATAGCGAGGTGACCAGAACTGCACACAATATTCAAAATGAGGTCTTACTAGTGCATTGTACAGTTTTAACATTACTTCCCTTGATTTAAATTCAACACTTTTCATAATGTATCCGAGCATCTTGTTAGCCTTTTTTATAGCTTCCCCACATTGTCTAGATGAAGACATTTCTGAGTCAACAAAAACTCCTAGGTCTTTTTCATAGATTCCTTCTCCAATTTCAGTATCTCCCATATGATATTTATAATGTACATTTTTATTTCCTGCGTGCAGTACCTTACACTTTTCTCTATTAAATGTCATTTGCCATGTGTCTGCCCAGTTCTGAATCTTGTCTAGATCATTTTGAATGACCTTTGCTGCTGCAACAGTGTTTGCCACTCCTCCTACTTTTGTGTCATCTGCAAATTTAACAAGTTTGCTTACTATACCAGAATCTAAATCATTAATGTAGATTAGGAATAGCAGAGGACCTAATACTGATCCCTGTGGTACACCACTGGTTACCACACTCCATTCTGAGGTTTTTCCTCTAATAAGTACTTTCTGTTTTCTACATGTTAACCACTCCCTAATCCATGTACATGTGTTTCCTTGAATCCCAACTGCGTTCAGTTTGAGAATTAATCTTTTGTGCGGGACTTTGTCAAAAGCTTTCTGGAAATCTAAATAAACCATGTCATATGCTTTGCAATTATCCATTATCGATGTTGCATCCTCAGAAAAATCAAGCAAGTTAGTTAGACACGATCTCCCTTTCCTAAAACCATGTTGACTGTCTCCCAGGACCCTGTTACCATATAGGTAATTTTCCATTTTGGATCTTATTATAGTTTCCATAAGTTTGCATATAATAGAAGTCAGGCTTACTGGTCTGTAGTTACCTGGTTCAGTTTTGTTTCCCTTTTTGTGGATCGGTATTACATTTGCAATTTTCCAGTCTGTCGGTACCACCCCTGTGTCAAGAGACTGCTGCATGATCTTGGTTAGCGGTTTGTAAATTACTTCTTTCATTTCTTTGAGTACTACTGGGAGGATCTCATCCAGCCCAGGGGGGTTGTTTATTTTAAGAGCTCCTAGTCCCTTTAACACTTCTGCCTCAGTTATGCTAAAGTTATTTAAAACTGGATAGGAACTGGATGACATGTGGGGCATGTTGTCAGTATCTTCCTTTGTAAAAACTTGTAAAAAGTAATAATTTAATATATTTGCTATTTTTTTTCTTCATCTACGATTTTGTCATTTGTATCTCTTAAACATTTAATCTCCTCTTTGAATGTTCGCTTGCTGTTGTAATATTGGAAAAACATTTTGGAATTGGTTTTAGCTCCCTTAGCAATGTTCATTTCTATTTCTCTCTTGGCCTTTCTAACTTCCTTTTTGACTTGTGTTTGCAGTTCTGTGTACTCTTTCTGCGTACTTTCTTTTTGGTTCTTTTTTAACGCTCTGTAAAGTGTCTTTTTTCACTGAATATTTTTTAAATTGATCTATTAAACCATTTTGGCAATTTAATTTTACATTTAGATTTGTCTACTTTAGGGATGTAATTATTTTGCGCCTCTAGTACTACAGTATCTTGCTGCCATTTTGGTGACTGCTTTTTGCATCACCATTACGAATGCTCTTAATAGCATGTAAAAGCAAGCTTCCCTCGGTCTCATGTGTGGTACTGACTGAGTGGTTTTCCTACTGGCTTGTACAGGTGGGCATCTCTGTACATTGCTAACTGTGATGATTGTGAACCAGTGGAGCCATACCATACCCGTCCCTATTGTCAGATGCTCTTCCTGCCTGGGGTCAAAGCATGCCAAGGAGGCACTGGCGAACTGCAATTTATGCCTGTTTTGTTCACCATTCTCCAAGTGCACACTGGAGAAAAGTCTCTCCCGCAGCTCTACAGAGCGCTCTGCATCCCTTACTCCTGCACAGCGCTCTTCCCCATCACCTTCTGTTAGAGAGGTGGCTGCGTCCTCACCCCATGTTAACTGGCCTTGCAGAATTTCGAGTGAGACATGTGGTTGTCTGTACAGACAACACAACTGTGGTGGCTTACGTCAACCACCAGTCTCCATCGCGTGGTCCACAAACTATTACCCTGGGCACGTGAGAACCTTCTCTCTCTGCGGACAGTGCATCTGCCAGGGGTGACAAATTGGGTGGCAGACTGCTGTGGGAGACATCACCAACCAAATGAATGTAAGCGTAAAAATGAGTGCTTCCATGCATGTGCAGAAATAGGACATAAAGCAAAAAGCAATCAGGTACAATGCAGTATGTAACTGAGAATGTATTGTCAGAGGAGCCAGAAGAAGATCTAGCGATGTTCACTGCATTCACAGCTAGCCAAGGTAAAAAGGGAATTAAGTGAGTCTTAATGGAAAGCCAGTTAAAATGCTGTTAGATACTAGAGCCACAGTGTTAACTTTGCTTATTTCTATTTATAGGAAATGTTTAACAGTTTCATGTGGATAATACATCTCTTAAATTAACCCTTTGAGTAGTGAGTTCTAAAATGCACTGCCAGTCCTACGGGAGTGAGTTTTATTTTATTTTATTTTTGTCTCCAGCATGCACTTGATTATTATGAGTACAGCGTACAAACCAGCTGAAAGCTATGTTTGTATGTTTGTAATGAATACTGATGAAATACAGACAAATACTTTTTACCGTAAATAAATAAAACCAATAAATATAATTTTTTATTTAGTCATAAGGAGAGATTTTGATTAAAAAAATAACATGTAGGCAATAAACAATAAACAACGGGGTGGAACAACCACAACAACACATCCTAACAAAAAAAAAGAGGGAGAGAGAGAGAGAGACATGAATAAATCATATCTGAGTAAACAGGTTGTGGGGCGGAGGAAGTGAGTGTCTAATACTTCAGCGTATGATTCTACTGTTGCATGGAGCAATGCACAAAGCTTGGAGCCACCTTTTCACTGTCATTTGATGTTGATAATAAATATTCTTCATTCACTGACACACACTTTTCTTCAGTGGAAGAATTGTATATATTTGAATCTCAATCAGAATCTGAATTCAGTATTATTACTAATACATCTTTCTCACTGAGTGATTTTCGCCAGTTTACAAACACAGTTGACTGTAGCTGTAGCATTTTTGTGACTGGGATAATTATATGTAATTCAGTCAATATCTGGCAGAGGGTGCAAGGAACAAATAAAAGGTGTTACAGAAACCTTGTGTTACAATATCATGTGATCAGGGGTTTTGTAGCTCAGTAATTCAAGTTTAAAGTTGCAGAACGTACTCCCTGGGGATCAGAAAGCAGCGAACTTACCGGTATGTTCGTACTACTCAAAGGGTTAAAATAATATTCTGGGGAGAATTCCATTGCTGGGTGTGGTAAAGTGGCGAGTAGATACAGGTGAGTGCAGTGCAGGTACAAATCACAAAGACAATTATGAACAGGTGAAAGGGTGTTTATTTAAATGTTTTGCAATGTCCAGAGCCTTATGCCAAATACTTGTAAATAATAGATGATGGAAGTGATACTGCAGCGCGTATCACTTCAGTTTGTATAATCCCACAGGTTTGACCCACAACCAAAAGTCCAGTAAGTTCACTTACTTCCAAATGCTAGACCAATTTTACATAAAACACGTCCAGTTCCATAAGCGCTCAAAGAAGCAGTGGACAAAGAATTAGGCTGGTTGGAGAAAGATGGCATTATCTTCATGATTGAAAGGAGCAGCTGGGCAGCATCCATTGTTGTACAGCCCAAAGCAGAGAAATCCATTCATATAGATGTGGTGACTATAAAGTGAACCACACTGTGAACCAGAGCACAGAGGAATAAACCTACCAACTGCCTAACACTGAAGATTTGTTTGCTAAGTTAGCTGGGGCCACTGTGTTCAGCAAAATAGACCTTGCCAATGCCTATCAACAGCTGGAGCTAGATCCAAACTCTCAAAAATAGACTGCCCTATGCGATCTCTTCAGTTTTTCAGTCAGTGATGGATCAAATACTACAAGGTCTTGAATCCTGATCACCGTCAGTAGAGAAGAGCAGCACCTAAGAACAGGAGATGAAGTGTTAAATAGACTGGAACATTATGGAATTAGAATAAAATCACCAAAATGTTGGTTCATGCCCAAAGGTGTAGAGTACTTGGGACATTTGTTTGATGCTGAAGGCCTGCACCCCACCCAAGTGATGGCAGAGGCAATCACTAAATGACTACAACCAAAGAATGTAACAGAATTAAGTACTGGGTCTCTTAAACTACTGTTGTTGATTCATGCAAAACCTCTCCATTGTCTTACAGCCCTTACACGAACTCCTGCAGAGAGACATAATCTGGAGCTGGTACAAGGAGTGTGACTCCACATTTGTTAAATGCAAACAGAAATTGCTAAATAGCCGAGTTCGAGTGCATTACTGACTCAAAGAGACCCCTAATGCTGGCCTGCGATGCTTCACCTTACGAGGTTGGGGCTGTGATATCCCACATGCTGGAAAATGAGGAAGAGACCAATTACTTTTGCTTAGAGAACATTGAGCAGCAGTAAAAGGAACTATGCTCAAACTGAAAAGGAAACATTGGCCATAGTTTTTGAGTAAAAAAAATAACTTGTATGGTCGTAAGTTCACCTAAGACAGCTGTACCTACCTTAGCAGCACTCCAGATGCAATGCTGGGCATTGATCTTGCTAGCATACAGATATAACATAGAGTACAGACACTCAGAGGATCATGGAAACGCAGATGCACTCTCTTGCACGGATGAATTGCCTGTCACAGACAAAGATATTTCAGAAGCCACGCGTCATGATGCTATTCTCTCCCAAGTGTGGTAGTTTACTATGCATGGAATTACCAGACAAATTAAGCTTTGCAGCAGTATTTCTTTGTGTTGGTGGACAGCCACTTGAAATGGTTAGAAGTGTTCCCCGTGACCCAAATCATTACTTTTCTGATAGGTGTGCTGTTGATTTCTCTTGCATCACTGATTTTCTGATATGCATTCTGATTGATTTCTCAGGCATTAGAGCGTTGGATAGTCTTCTGATACGTGTGCTGTTGCTATGTAAAACAACTAAGATCATGTTGCTGAGGAGTTTGAATTGGAATGAGTCATCTTTGAATTTGCATGAAAACCCAGCATTGTCATTATATAAGAATTTAGGCAAAATATGTACAGTTAAATCCTCTTTAAAACCTCTGGTTAATGTATTTCTTACCTATCCACTTTTGCATAATTGTATTGATACATCTGGGTTTGAATTTATAAATAAATGAATACATTAGTATGGTGGCTATCCTTCTGGTGTTCTTAATATTTTCCACTGTGAGGATGTGAAGGTTATTTTCATGAGGTTTTGCTATTGAATGTTGCATAAGCCCACAACTTAAGAAAACGTGCTCATATTCTGAAATATATAAGCTTTTAACTCATGAGACAGGTTAGATAGACATGACGTTATTAATGCAATAAAAAAACATGGAAAACAAAAAAGATCATCTTAATGTCAATGGATTTTTTTCAAAACAGTAGAGTTTTTAACCCTTTCCAGTCTGATGTCTGACATCATCAAATAGACGTCAAGCAGAGGCCTCTAGTCGTTTTTTCTCCTGAAAAGCTGAGAAAACCTTTCAATGGCCAAGTGAGACCTACAGGAGCCGAGAAGCCGAAAAAAGGGGCAGATCAGAGCAATAGCCCCTGCACCACAGAGATAACATGGACACAAACAAAGAAGATAGCTACTTCTGCATCCAGTGCTCAAAGAATATCACAGACATTTATAGAGCTTTTTGATGTTATAATAATAAAATAATGACTTGGATTGCATTTTTGAGGTTTGGTGATAAAACGAGTGATCAGGAGAGGATTTATCAGTATACATGACTATGAAGAGGCATGTGAAAAATACAGCGAACAAGGGGTGGGGCTTGGCTGGAGATTTTGCTATGCAGTACCTTTTAAATCTGTTATACGCTGAAGAAAAAAATATTTTAAACAAACCATGTAAAATAAACAGCACGTCTGAAAATAAATTGGACCTGACGTGCCTGACAAGCACTGAATAGATGGACCACTAAGGAATGACCTACAGGATATAACTTAAACTCTAACTAGTGTCCACGGGACATTATGTTTTGACTATTAAAGTGTTCTAGAATCCCAGCGATGTTTACATGAAACACATTATTGACCTGTGCTGTATCCTGTCTTGTCTTTATCTCAGCGTTATATTTTTTAAACATAATCCTTTTGTTCAGAATTCTAGTCACAAATCATGGGTTTGTCGGGAGAGCTCTGCTGTGTATCCAGTTCATTCTCCTTCAACAGTACTGGTGCTCTGTGGCAGTGTGCTCCGCCCCTGTGTGTATTTTGTGTTATATGTTGCGTGTGGTGTGTTAATGTTGGCGTATACGTATTGGTGCGCAAGATATAAATGGGTCTGTGTAGCACAAGGGATTTAAAATATAGTTGTATTTAGGCACAGGGATTGCACAAATTAGTTTGCATGCTGGGATTCAAGTAAATAATTAATTAGTAAATGAATCCCTGCACAACAGTATATATAGATACACATTTTACTCACTCAGGGTTCTGTGTTCGTGAGTGGAGAACGGTTGTGGAGCGGAGAGTAAAAAAGTAAGAGAAAATTAATAATAAATAATTGCTACAACGTGTTGGAAGCACCAGCACTGTACTTGTTTGTCTGTTCGTCCACTGTTTTGTCATTTTGTTCATCTATTTATTTTCATTAAAACACAGAGTGCAGCCATTGCGTCTCAGTTTCAACCCCAGTACTGCCACCTTATGTGATACTTTCACCGCTACAGCCAGCCTGTTCTCATGCTGTAATAGAAATAAATGGCTAATTGTGGATACAAAAAATGACGAGCATCATTGCAGGAGGAGAAAGATCAGGATGCTTAAAGAGAAAATCGCTTTCTCCTGGAATACGATCTGGAGTAAAAGTTTAGAAGTATATTTACACATATTTTCTGGAATCTTTCTGGAATCATAGACAATGGGAATTGGCAGGGAGCTTTCTATCAAGTTCAAAGCAAGGAGAATAAAACATATTTCATATGTTAACCTTTTAAGGAGTGTTTCTCAATGGGATGCTCCCGAAGGACCAGATATTTTTTGTCTGACTCTCTTCCTATAAAAATTCTTATTTTTTTGTTTTCACCAATTTCAAGAAGCATCTTGAAATTGGTATCCTTTTTAGAACACTCCGGGGAACAGTATATAGCTTTTTTTTGTCAACATATATATTTATATATAAAAATTACCACATTTCCCACTCCCAGCATCCTCTGCTTTTCATTAGCATGTTGATCGGAGCCTGGCTTTGAACAGCCAGGCACTCAATCCACCAACAGGCAGCGACAGTGATGCCAATTTCACAGCCCCCGTCTCAGGGCCGAACGTCCCGTCGGCCCAATACTTAAAGTTCAGAAAGTCAGAGAGTCCCAGAGGTGTAGTGGGCTGGGGTTGGTCGGGGCTGGAACCCTCCTACCTGGACTCCAGCTTGAGGAAAACTGGCTCAACCGGCTTCGGAGGTGGCAATAGCATGCCTTGCTTGGGTGCTGGATGCTCCAGTGGCAGCACTGGCAACACTGCTGGTCACACTGGTGCTGGTGACATTGGTGGTGGCAGCACTGCCCACTCTGGTGCTGGTTATCGCTAGCAGTCTGCCCCCCCCCCCCCCCCCCCCCCCCCCCCCCCCCCCCCCCCCCCCCCCCCCCCCCCCCCCCCCCCCCCCCCCCCCCACCCCCCCCCCCCCCCCCCCCCCCCCCCCCCCCCCCCCCCCCCCCCCCCCCCCCCTCCCCCCCCACCCCCCCCACCCCCCCCCCCCCACCCCCCACCCCCCCCCCCCCCCCCCCCCCCCCCCCCCCCCCCCACCACCCCCCCCCCCCCCCCCCCCCCCCCCCCCCCCCCCCCCCCCCCCCCCCCCCCCCCCCCCCCCCCCCCCCCCCCCCCCCCCCCCCCCCCCCCCCCCCCCCCCCCCCCCCCCCCCCCCCCCCAACACCCCCACCCCCCCCCCACCCCCCCCCCCCCCCCCCCCCCCCCCCCCACCCCCCCCCCCCCCACCTGGACCCCCCTTGCCCCCCCCCCCCCCCCCCCCCCCCCCCCCCCTGTACCCCCCCCCCCCCCCCCCCCCACTGGATGCTCGAGCTCCCGCTCCCGCTTTTTGGGGCTGGACACTCCGGTGGTGGCACTGGGGGTGCACCTGCTCCCTCGTTCACCTCCTGGCACTCCTCTTTTTTTGCTTCAGAGCATGCAGGTCATCCACTTCCTCTTGGAAAGGGCAGCATACCACCTTGTGCCCAAACTCCCCACAGGCAAGGCACCAACCCTGGTCCTTGAGGCCACCAAGGAGATCCTCCAGTCCACCGTCCCATCCAGGAGAGCCAGTCATCCTGGATCCACTCGGCTGCCAGTTTCCTCCTATGGCAGCAAGAGCTCGCCGCTGCGTGTTTTCAGGGGCGCGGGTTTTGCCCCTCCGCTGCTTCTCTGCTGCTTTTTCTGGATCTATTCTGTCAGCTGCATGATTTCTTCCATCGTCATCCAGACCTCAACTTCCTCATCCCAGCAGGGGGTCAGCAAGTGTGTGTCGTCCATTCCACTCTGACACCAGTGTAGCAAGCACAGGAATGACTGGAGACACAGACCAAGGCTCTCAGGTACAATGTGGTTTTATTAAGCAGCCAACAGCAAGCCAGCAGCGTCCACATTCTCACACAACAAGCACGTGTGGTATCTGCTGCTGCACTTAAAAACTAGTAATTAAGTTACGCAAACTGTGTTGGGGTGTATTGAATTGCGAGGTTGATGCAAATTTTGTGTTAAGTATATGGCACCAGGCTTACAGGATAATATAAATTGGCAATCGGTGTCTTAGAACACCAGCCGTTCTAAGCGCCAGACATCTAAGGGCCACACGGCCAAGGGTGGTCTGCACAAGGACCTTTTCCAAATCTCTCCCAGTGGCTACTAGAGGCCTCATTCCAACTCTTAACATGGAGAAACCTAGCAGCGCTCTGGAAGACGCCACCTACTAGACAGGTCTGTACCTCTCACCTGCTCCCACTCTCTCCCGTCCTGCACTCTTCTGCTAACAAAGCAGATTTTATCTCTGCCTCACTGAAACCTGGCTCTTTCCTGATAACACTGTAACTCCTGCTGCCCTGTCCTCCACATCCTGTCCCATACTCCGCTTCTCACTGGATGGGGAGGTGGGACTTGTCTTCTCCTCCCTCCTTATTCTTTTCTGTCCCCTCTGACCTAGGGGTCAAGGCTGGTAGGTGACGCAATCAAAAACCCGATACCAGCTCCTACAAGGGAGCAAGAACTTTTCTACAGTGGCATCGGCGCTATGCTTCAGAACGGGAGGTCCCGGGTTTGTGTATATATGTAATAAACAAGTCTATTTTAACCAGAGTAATTCCTCAGTAAAGCCTGTTGTCTGGCAGGGACACGCCTCTTCAATAAGTTGTAAACGGAACTCCGCTCCAACAGGACCCCTTATAAGTGGAATGCACTTATACAGCTATGGCCAAAAGTTTTGCATCTCCCTATATAATTAAAAAAATTTGCTTCAGAGTTGAATGATGCCTGTGGAATAATGCTACGTTAACATATTAATTAACATAATTATATACCGCTTTGTAGTTTTCCATACTTAACAAAAATTTGTTAACATTTCGAAATGCATCATGCCTTAAATACTACTGTGCAACTATTACAGCTTCTGGTACTTTTGCGATATCATTCTGTAGTTTCTTTGATTACATGACATTAAATAAAACATCAAAATTATGTTAATAATCTCTCAGGAATGCGTAATAGTTGATAATTTTCAAACGAGGACGTTTAATTTTACTATAACCATTAACATATTTAATACACTGTTAACATTTTGGATATTCACACTCATGAACACAAAGTAATAAATTATGTTAGTATAAAAGTATAATTAATATAAATATTTCGATCCACTAATCTTTGGCGTGCTAGGCAAATGCTAACCACTACACTACAGTGACATAATCACCTCATACACAGAACTGACAGGCAGGCACGGAGAAGGGAGCCGGGGTAGTGAGAGAGACAGAACGAGCAGTAACACATATGCACAACCACACATATTCAACAAAAAAATAAGGGTTCTCCCACCCCCTTTCCCTCCCCAAGTCAATCAATAGTTAATTGTCCATGGTCTCCTTCTGCGTGGCTGCCCCGCCCTTGCACTATAATGCTTTTATTATTAGCCAAGGACCTAGCTGCGGTTAATGGTTGTTTTTCAGTTTTCACTGGAAAAAACAAATAAACCAGTTCCATATTACAGAAGAGGGAGACCAGATGAACTGGAATAGATGATGAGATATCAGCAATTAAAATGTAAGGGAGGCACTTTGCATTGCAATTCAATTCCTAATCAACATATCCAACGCATTGTCTAAATGTATTTCTTTGCTTACATGTTGCTTTTTCCCCTGGTTTCTAATGAGTTCTTGCACAGCATGTCCCATGCCCCAAAGTCTAAGCAGTGAGCCCATTGGCGTACAACTGAAATACAGCACAGAAGTGAGATTGTACCAGGATGTCAGAACAACTCATATCTACATATTCCATATTAAACTGTAAAATACAAGCAAACAGGAAAGGGAATATTACTAGGGTAAATGACAGAACAAATATTTCAAAATATTGGTTAGAACTAACTTTAGGGTTCAAAACAAACTTGGTGGCAATACAAATTTAGCAATTCATTTTAAATCAAGCAGATATTTTGTTTACCTTGTTGTCGCTATAAGCTATATTTTTTTTAAAAGAAGACTTATTTAGTCTACTTTGTCATAGCATCCCAGGCTTGTGCTTAACATGTCAAATTCACAAACATCCATGTGTTTTGGCATTAGCTGAAAAGTTTAAAATTAAAAACTTTTACAATTTAAAAATTTTTAACAAATTTTATAACATAAAATTCCGAGCAACAATTGTCCATCTTACCTTCTTTTTTTGCAGTGCTCGCAGGTGAAATGAGGTGCCCAGGGTTTGTCTTGATCCCCGACAGGCATGCCGAAATATGCCTTGTAGGCCTCACACATCTTAGCAGATGCTTCCACTGAGTACTTTTTCGCTCTTGTCTTGATAAATTGGCCTAAGACATAGCAAAATGCGTCTGCCGGATGCTTGCAGCCTCTTGATGCCATCTCAGAAAAATGCAGATATGTCTCCACTTAGGCAGCTGGAACTAAACTGAACTGGTGGCCCCTGTATTTATACTACTATTTATATTACTGGAAAGTTCTAGAAAGTTCTAGAAGTTACTCCAAGTTTACTCAGCACTGAATCTATCTGGAATGTTCTGGAAAATAGGTAAATTTCAAAATATCACTGTCCTGGTCACAAAAGCAAAGTTTGTGGGGAATAATAGCCATTTTCTATACTTTCGAGGCATAAGCAATTAGGAAATAACACTTACTACCCAGGAACAAAAACAAAACAAAAAAAATTGTTACCCGGTGTAATAATCCAGTTTACAAATGTATGCAAATTAATGTAATGAGATCTCAAAAGAGCATTAGCACTACCCTGGCTATGCATTTTCCAGTATTGAGAAGAGACTGGGGTGTGACATTTATTGCCGACTTATCTGCACACACAATCCTGAATAGATAATTGTCCCCTCTTTCAAAACAGGCCTAGTACACACCCAAAATTGGTGCTCCAAGTAAGCCATTTATTGTACATGGGTGCCAAAACAAAATGCCTATTAAATGCACTTAAATAACAATTTACTTATTGTTCAAAATAATAATGAAGAATGTGCTCAGTGCAAAGTGTGTGCTAACCTTGAAGGTGTGTGATTACAGTACCTCGTGGGAATCCTTTCCCTTAGATTTATCTTAACGCTTTTATTTATTTATTACATTTACATAGCACTTTTCATATAAAAGTATCACAAAGCACTGTACAGTGAATAAAAAGCATCAACTTTTACACAACACAATACCTTTGTATTATATTGCTACATATTATAAAAAAGTATTTTATATGTATATACATATTATAAAAAAAGTATATATACAGCTCTGGAAAAAATTAAGAGACCACTGCAAAATTTATCAGTTTCTCTGGTTTTACTATTTATAGGTAAGTGTTTGGTTAAAATGAACATTTTTGTTTTATTCTATAAACTACTGACAACATTTCTCCCAAATTCCAAATAAAAATATTGTCATTTAGAGCATTTATTTGCAGAAAATGACAACTGGTCAAAATAACAAAAAAGATGCAGTGTTGTCAGACCTCGAATAATTCAAAGAAAATAAGTTCATATTCATTTTTAAACAACACAATACTAATGTTTTAACTTAGGAAGAGTTCAGAAATCAATATTTGGTGGAATAACCCTGATTTTCAAGTACAGCTTTCATGTGTCTTGTCATGCTCTCCACCAGTCTTTCTCATTGATGTTGGGTGACTTTATACCACTCCTGGCGCAAAAATTCAAGCAGCTCGGCTTTGTTTGATGGCTTGTGACCATCCATCTTCCTCTTGATCACATTCCAGAGGTTTTCAATGGGGTTCAGGTCTGGAGATTGGGCTGGCCATGACAGGGTCTTGATCTGGTGGTCCTCCATCCACACCTTGATTGACCTGGCTGTGTGGCATGGAGCATTGTCCTGCTGGAAAAACCAATCCTCAGAGTTGGGGAACATTGTCAGAACAGAAGGAGGCAAGTTTTCTTCCAGGACAACCTTTTACTTAGCTTGATTCATGCGCTCTTCACAAAGACAAATCTGCCCGATTCCAGCCTTGCTGAAGCACCCCCAGATGAGTCCAATTTTCAGCTTTGCCCAACACCTGGTCGTCTAATGGTTAAAAGGAGACCTGGAGAGGTCTACAAGCCACAGTGTCTCGCAACCACTGTGAAATGTGGTGGAGGATCGGTGATGATCTGGGGGTGCTTCAGCAAGGCTGGAATCGGGCAGCTTTGGCATGAATCAAGCCAAGTACAAGGTTGTCCTGGAAGAAAACTTGTTTCCTTCTTATAACAAGCTCGGGGCGTGTGGATATTAGAGTATATCTCACACCCTGTCGTGCCTTATTGCTTACATATATAAATGAATAATGTTAAAAAGCAGAAACATTAACACATTAATCGCCAAGGTTATACTCATACCCGGCAGTCATTGTGGCGGTTATATTTTAAACATCAATATTAAAATGAAAGACAAACTATCGGATACAACACAAACATTTTATTCAAGCATGTCACAAGAAACTCTAATAAAACACTCTATAAAACTAAAATAAAACTCTTTCAAAAGAAACAGGTGTGTAAACAGGTATATGTACATTCAAAAACTGTAAAAACAAAAGTAACATGTTTTCTCTTGCATCTGTCACTCGGTTCAGCACAAAATCCAAGTTGAGCTGCTGCAGCCTGCTGCTTTGTAGTTTTCTGATCAATGTTTCTGCCAAAGCACAGGAAATGATCTCTCTTACTGATATTTTCCCTGGTGCATTCCTTGTACAAAACAAAAGAACTGATGGCTACCAGGTCCAGTAGAGATAACAACAGGCTTGTATCTAAAAATAAAATAGAACATTGTAGGTTATATTAAAAATAAAATCATATATTGTAAAAGGCAATCAAAGTTCTAGGTAGAGGAGATTATATATTTTGTTTTTTATTTTAGCTATCAAACACCATCAGGGTATTTAATACATGTATTTAGGAAAAGTCAAGAACGGACAACCACGTATCTTTCACAGATGCAGAGAATTAAAATTTTAAAAGTGAAAACCATTAAAATGACTGCTGTGGCAGTTCTAGTGTTAAAACCTACTATAAGGAAGCCATTTTATAAAAGTATGTTTTCAGTTTTAATTTAAAAACTGTAAGCCCCAGCTTCCCTGATAAAAGAAGGGAGGGCATTCCATAATTTAGGGGCTCTGAAAAAGCCTTTCCTCCTGTGTTCATTTTGTTGACTCTGGAATAACCAGCAGGCCCGCATCCTGTGATATCAGAGTGTGATTTGGAAGATACAGAGTCAGTAATTCCTGCAAATAACGAGGTGCTTATCCATTTAGGGCTTTATAGGTTAATAGCACAATCTTAAAATCTATTATATACTCCACAGGGAGCCAGTGTAAGGAGGCTAAAACAGGGGTAATATGTTCACTTTTCCTTGTTATAGTAAAAATTCTAGTGGCGGTATTCTGAACGAGCTGTAAGCGAGACAGCACACCTTTTGGGATACCAGAGAGAAGTGTGTTACACTAATCAATTCTAGATGTAACAAAGGCATGCATTAGTCTCTTGGCATCAAATACAGTAATTATTGATCTATGTTTGGCTATATTTTTCAAACGCTAAAGCAATACCTTTCTCTTATATAAGTCTCAAATGATAAAGATACCCACCACATTTTTAATTTCCATTTTAAGATTTAATGAGAGATTACTACAGTCGAGCTCATGTAATCCAACATTTTTAATTGGTTCTGAGAGCCCAAGAGCATAAAATAATTCTGAGACATCCAACACTTGATGTCTGCAAGACAAGCAGCAAGTACCTCCCCAGCAGAAGTATTTTCTTGCTTTAGTGACAGATACGGCTGGGTATCATCTACACAGCAATGGAAATTCACTCCATATGCGCGGATTATATCACCCAACAGTAGCATATGTAATGAAAATAACAAAGGACCTAGAAAAGAGCCCTGTGGAACACCGCAGACAACTTCAGATCTTTCAGATTTTACCTCCCCAGTAGAGACGAACTGAAATCTATCAGAAAGATAAGATTTGAGCCAGGACAGGACAAGGCCAGACAGTCCCACTGTGTGTTCAAGTCGATTTTATGCAGCATTTACTTTTTTTACTTTTTTTAAATGGCTTATTATGTGTAAATGCACAGCTGTGCCATTAGGAAAGTAGTTATTAAAAAGAAAAGAAAAAAGGGTTTGTTCTTCGCTGCCAGCGCTGTGGCAGAACAACTCTGCTCCTGGAGAGAATTGAAGTTTTACGGTTTACCTTCAATTCTTCTTATGCAGCATACACATCATATGCATACGAATAAAAATATCAGAGCAAAATTGTTGATACGTTGTTCTACTAAAACAATAAATAAAACTGGAAGCAGATTTCTAAGTCCAGTGTTTAGAGGTGTGTGAACAGTATGGCTTTGCAGGGGTGTCGTCAGAACAGAAATAGACTCCAAACACTGATGAAGTGAATCTGTGACGCTGTGGCGTCCAGATTTTTATTGTAAATAATAATAAATCACAAACAAAAAGATTTAAACAAAACACACAAAACAAAGGGCACTTTGGCCAAACAAACAGACAAACAAAATGGACGTGGACGAACCCAACAAGTACCGTACTGGAGCTTCCAGTACGAAATAGCAATTGTTCATATTGTATCTCCTTCTCTCTCCCGTTCTTCACTCATGAACACACAACCTTGAGTGCGTGAAAACATGCAGCTTTTATACAGCTGTACCGAGACTCGATTGCTAATCAATTATTCAACTGGACTCTCGGTACAACTGCACGTAAATTAACAAAAGTGCAATTCCCCATGCTCACATTATTTTACCTGCACGTGAAGTGCTGTGCAATTCTCGTGCCTAACTACAAATATATATTTTAAACACTTGTGCTCTTAACCCATATTTAAATCCTGTGTATTTTATACATAAACTCCAACATTAACACACTACATACAACATAAAACACTAAAAAACACAAAGGGGAGAGACACTCCACCACAAGGTGTTAAGATTTCAACTTGTTTGGAAACTTGCGTAGCCTCTGTAAAGTGTGTCTTAACAGCAGATGTAGATAGATAGATTTGTAGTACTATTGCAAGCAATTCAGGGGATGTACTAAGATGGGTCAGTCACAGCGCAAACATACCACAATTTGAATTTCTGTTGCGATAATTCAAAGTATACATTTTTTTTGTATGTACTGAGAGAAAATATGTTAATAAAGAGAGCCACAACATATTAATTTAAATATTTGTTGCATCCTCTTAGAAAGATCTCTAAGATCTCTAAGACTCTAAGAGTCATGCAACAGTTTTTCGAATAGATAATGAAAGGCAGTTTAATCCCATCAGAATCTATATAATGGGCCCCCCATGCTTGTCCGTCAT
The DNA here is from genome assembly GCF_017654505.1 of Polyodon spathula. NCBI lineage: Eukaryota > Metazoa > Chordata > Actinopteri > Acipenseriformes > Polyodontidae > Polyodon > Polyodon spathula. Next base: position 5,154,214 of record NC_054559.1, on the reverse strand, counting down.
AAGGAGGTGAAAAAATACAATAAAATCCCAAACACATACATTTATAGGGCTCAATGTATTTTAAATGTATAAATCGCTGCGCTGAAACAACACCAATGTGTTCTGGGTAGACTAAAAATTACATTATGTAAAAATATAAATCTGTACAGTTTGCCTATACAGTACAGTCATAAAGTCAAATGAACACCCAGTTCACTTTCTTCTTACTTTAGCCTGTAGGCTGCTGGTAACACAAAATAAACCATGCTGCTGCATTGTACACATTGGTGGACAATGTAAATAAAAGATGATTTTAAACTGAAACTAAATGATTTTAGCAGTTTTTTTAAAAATGTATTATTATTATTATTATTATTATTATTATTATTATTATTATTATTATTATTATTATCATCATCATCTTGGCCTACTTAGTAGTCTAGGGAGCACAACTGCTCCGAACTCGAAAAGGAGTGTTTGGCCATTAAATGGGTTACTCACTCTTTATGATACTACCTGCTGATTTGTTTTCAAGGCTGGTAAGTATACCCTGCTTTTAGGGAAAAATAGGTATTTGGGTGTTCCACCCACAGCTGCTTAGTCAAAGAGCCTGCCCAGCACCTCGTCACGCCCTTGCTCGAGTAGGAAATCACGGGAGCAAGCTAAAAAAAAAAAAACGACCGTATGGCTTCCAGTTCGGGATAGGGCCGGTCCTGAGTGGAGGCAGCCGAGCCAGATCCCTGAGCTGGCTTCACGGCCTCCCCCCACTCTTCACCAATCGCCCCCACCTGAAAATTCTCGAACTCCCTCCTTTCTCAACTGGCAGAGGTCGCCAGGGCCTGAAACACCTCTAGGTAGGCTTCGGGTTCGATCCTCTGCTGTTATTTTGGTTGGTCTGCAACCTGGGATCTGGTCCCACCAGCCTGGCAGCCCCTTGTACCGCAGCAGTCAGGGTCTGGCGCAGGAGATCCATCATCTCTGTTACTAGGTGGCATGCATTTTCTCATGCACTGCTTGAATTGCGCAGTGCCAGTGAATCCCACTACTGACACCACGGAAGGGTGGTGGGTAATTCACTGACACACGGGTGCCCCGTTTTATTTAGTTATTCTTTTCTTTTATCCCACAGAGGGTGCTGTTGCCAGTGACTTGAATACCCACAGGTAAGTAAACATTCAGGCGCTTTCCCAAGTGCTCAGAAATAATACTAATAACAAAAGGCAAAATCAAAAAGAGAAAATAAAACACAGTAATCACAAAAACTACAAATGTAAGGTGCTGCACTCAGCAGCGTTACCCCAGCCATCGCTACCCGCACGGCCCGGGTCCCGACAGCCGATGCTCTCTGTCTGCAATCTATATACTTGCTATCTATATACTGCTGCCCTCTTCCTGCAGCACTATGAATGCACCAGAAGAGTCAGCACAGATCTCCCCCCTGTACACACTCTTTCAAAAGTTCTTAACAAACTGACGCAATTGTAAGTGTCATAATTGCCTGCAGCTTTTTGTACATCTTGTTATAAACTAGCGCCACCCCCTTTTTGCAAATTTATTCAAGATCACCCATATTTACATATTCCTCTAAGGTTGAACTGCAAAGAAAAACTGCTGCCACAAAGCATTCCTTAAAAAGTTGCAAATAGCATTGCTCTGTCAAGTACTTAATTTCCCAGTTTTCTTGTGCATTGCTAGTTGTGCTCAATGCATTTTTGAGACGAACAACAAAATATCTACTTTTCCCTAAAAATTCTGAGCATCTGTATACAAACAGGAAACACACCTATTCTATTAATTTGTAGGTGGTTTTGTGCACAATTTAGCACTGTACTACTGAGTAACTTAAATAAAAACAGACAGTATACATTTGGCTTATAGGCTACTCATGATAATACGAATCAGTGGTATAATGCAAAATTTGTTGCCGGTCCCTTGAAATTCGTATTAATGAGAATTAACTGTCCTCCTGTAAGTATCATAACTTGTCAATGTGGCACCATGATCTATTTTGAGTTAATTGTCTAGGCTCCCAATAATAATAATAATAATAATAATAATAATAATAATAATAATAATGAAAAAAAAGCTAAAATCATTTAGTTTCAATTTAAAATAATATTGTATTTGTATTACACCAATGTGTACAATGCAGCAGCATTATTTATTTTGTGTTACTATACCGGTAGCATACAGGCTAAAGTAATGAAAGAAAGTGCACCGGGTGTTCATTTGATTTTACTGCTGTATGTATACTGTAAGGGTGTACTGCACAGATTTATATTTTTACATAATGTAATGTGTAGCCTACCCAGAACACATTGTTTTTTCAGCGTAATGATTTATACGTTTAAATTACATTGAGCACTATAAATGTATCTGTATGTGATTATTTATATTTTTTTAAACCCGACACCGCCTAATATCAGATAAAAATATTTGGTTTAACGAGGGGCCACTCCTGTATGATAACAAAAAACTTTCTTCTAGAAACACATTTTTTTTATTTGGGATGAAGGTGGGGGCCCTGCTTTAAATTTGTATGGGATTAAACAGCCTTTCATTTACATTTAACGTTTACATTTAACAAAAACAATGTAATTTTGATCCTTGCTCCCTTACATGCATAGATTTTATCCTTCAGGCACCCTCTGCTGCAACAAACCACAACTCAACTCCTGCTAATTATTTGAACAATGTCAGTGACTCTTGCGGTGTATATTTAAATTTGTATATTGCAGCTGTCTTCAGTAACATACTTTCCCTTAGTACAACTGGCCCGTCTTAATACACCTACCCCAGCGTGTTTATTAGTTGGAGGTACACAAGTCTACCAGTGTAATGAATGAAAAAATAACAAGCCTGAGATTGAGAAACAGCACTGGGTGTTGCATAGTGTTGCGACAGGATAGAGTCACTGCCCGAGATGTTACCGTCTAGAACTAGATACTCAAAGAAAAACACTGCCATTTAAAGTGTAAAGCACACATTTCTTAAACAAAAAGGCACAAGGGTCAAAAGAAAAGGCTTACACCAAACAATACAATATAGGCTGGGCATTCGCCTTCATTATGCAGTATGCAACAGAAGCAGATGCAGACGGAGATGAAAAAAACACTCACCTAACTCCCTCCAACAAACAAAGGATTTCTGGATCCTTGTATACATGTGGCCACTCCCCAGTTACCAGACTGGGTAATGGTCACACCTGTGATTGCTAGCAGAGACATATTTAACCCCATCCCTGCCAACCTTACATTCCCACACGCACTTTACATTGACAAGGCTTCTACCCTGCCACACGTGTATATTTGGATTTCTATTGTAACCATGCAGGACACATCCAGTATGTCAGTATGCTTGTCCTGCACAGTTATAGCTAATAAACAAGCATTGCCCAATTCACTGATAACACTTTCCTTTCACCTGTAAATCTTACAGATGTTAATATATTTATAAATGCATATTATATTAAATATGTTCCAGAGTATATCTGCACAATTCTCTTGTATTTGTGATTTTATATAATGTTTTCATGGAATTTCTAGCAAAACTCATTAAGCAGGCGAGTCATTGGCCTCAACAGACAGTGTAATTGGGCTCATAAGTTTCACATTGCACAATATGCGTTACCTATGTGGAACAATTTGTGAGAATATTAACAGATGCTTCTTTACCCAGGCATTTCCTTTTACCTATCTAAAGTGCAGGATGTCTATTTGTGAACATGTTCCTGATGAATAAGCAGTTTTGTCAGTTCAGCTCAATGTACCGAGGGGACTGTTGCTTCTGCCTCATTTGAGACCCATCTCATATTCTGAACAGCACAGCTTTGAGTGACACAGTCATTTTCTTTTAATCTGACAGTGATATTAAGTTAGTTTGGCCCCCCTGCTTAAATGTAATAAATTTAATTGAGTGGACTAAGTCTGTTCTGTCCTCCCCTTCTCTTATGTACTGGAATGTTGCTCTATAATGCAATAGAAATCTCCCTGGCTATCAATGTGTAACATTAACAAGTATATCAATCTCATTATGTGGCACTGTCACAAAGACGGCTGTAGTGGGTGACGTCAGACCAGAAACAGGAACCAGGAAATAAACAACAGAGATGGAATTGGGTGGAGCTGAGCGATTGGTTTCGCTCAGCATTTAATAATGAACAGACAGAAAGTAAAAGGTTGTAAAGACAAACAAAACACAGGACACGGCACTTTCGCCAAAATAGACAAACAAAACGGACTACACAGACAAACACGGTGAGCTGATATTTTAACTATTACTTTGATTATTACCTCCATCTCCAATCCCGTTCTCCACTCACTGAACACACAACCCCTAGTGAGTGAAAACACGTTGCTTTTATGCAGCTGTACCAAGACTCGATTGCTAATCAATCATTCAATTGTAGTCGCGGTACAACTGCATGTGAATTAATAAAGTGCAATTCCCCATGCTCAAATATTATTACTTTTTACTTGCACGTGAAGTGCTGTGCAATCCTCATGCCTAAATATAAATATACATTTTATACTCTCGTGTTACACAGACCCGTTTATGTCCTGTGTACTAATGACTATACACCAACATTAACATACAACACAAAATACACACAGGGGCGGGGCACTTTGCCACAGGCACATATAATTGTTGTGATGTGGACCTGGTTAATAACTATAGAAGGCAGTAGCTTGGTAACTAGCACATTCACAGTGAACTAGCGTTTCATTTCTGGCGACCTGGAATAAAATTTAACAAGTATTTAATGACATTAATCTAGTCATCTGAGGACAGATATTTGTATCATGCTTAAAACTATTTTCTTTGCACTATTAACATGGTCATTAAACCAGGTTTAGGCAATGCAGATTCTATTGTCAGCCCATGGAATGATTTGTATAATCACTGTTCAGTATAGTGGTCTCCACTAGGACCCATTTTCTATTTGAACATTGGGATGAACTTATTGTGGTAGACCGGCTGTGGAATACCCCCTCCTGCCCTTTACATTGTATTACTATATGTCCAGTGGTGTAGTGGTAAATAAACTGCTTACACGTATCTGGAGCTGTCGCCAGCACAAAGCCGGAACAGCACTTCACTACAGTCGCAAAAATAGTCACTAATAATTGTTATCACCCACCACAAGCACTACTGCATGCACCGGACTGGTGACCGTGTCCAGTATTATTATTGCGGGGCGGATGCTGAGATGTTTTTTAATGCAAGAGCAGAAACATTGGGCATCTCTTCTTCCCTACCTCCTTTTCACAGTGAGAAAAGTGCGGCAGAGTTTGACAGGGTTTTCCCCCTTCAATCTCTTGTACGGCCGACAGCCTTGCAGCATCCTTGATCTGTTGAGAGAGGGGTGGGAGGAGCACAAAGGCTCATCCAAAAATGTGGCGAAGCATGTGCTCCTACTAAGAGATCATCTAGATTTGGTCGATCATTTGGCCCAGGACAACCTCAAATTGGCTCAGCACCGACAACAACAGCATTACAATAAAAATGCACTAATTCAAACCTTTCAACCAGGAGACAAAGTAATGCTGCTACTTCCCTCATCAGAATCGAAATTGTGTGCTAAATGGCAGGGGCCATTCGAAGTGATTTGGGCTATAGGAAAAGTGAATTATGAAATTAGACAGCCCGATCGGCATAATGAGTGTGAAATTTACCATGTAAATTTATTAAAGCCCTGGCAGGCAAGAGAGGTCTTATTTATACCCCCAAGCAATATAGAGGATGATTTAGGCCCCTGTACAGACACTCCTAGCACAAAAATTACTTAAATGGGGGAACAATTGGTTCCTGATCAGCAAAGAAAACTGCGTAAGCTTATTGAGGAGTTCAGTGATGTTTTTTCCGATGTACCCGGCAGGACTAACTTAGTTGAATATGACTTTATCTCTCCCTCAGGTGTCACAGTACGAGAGAGACCTTACCAGATCCTGGAAAGTCGACGAAGTGGCGTCTTCCAGGAGAGAGTGGTGCAGTCCAGTTGTTATAGTGGCCAAGAAAGACGGCACTAATCACTTCTGTGTGGACTTCCGGAAGGTAAACACTATTGCCAAGTTCGATGCGTACCCTATGCCTTGGGTCGACAAACTTTTAGACAGACTGGGAAAGGTGAAGTTTATCTCGACTCTGGACCTGACAAAGGGATACTGGCAGATCCCCTTAACACAGTTCTAGAGAGAAAACCACACTTTCAACACCAGAAGGGCTGTTTCATTTCAAAACCATACTGTTTGGGCTACATGGTGCCTGATGGACTGATGGACCAGGTTTTATGACAACGTCACGAATATGCAGCAGCGTATACTGATGATGTGGTGATTTACAACTCCACCTGGCGAGAGCATTTGGCTAGGATTACAGCCATCCTTCAGTCTCTAAGGGCAGCCCGGCTAACAGCTAACCTGAGAAAATGTGCGTTTGCCAAAACAGAGACTCAATATTTAGGATTTTTAATGGGGAATGGAAGGGTGAGACCTGTAGTCATCAAAATCCAGGCTTTGGACAATGAGGCAATCCCCAAAACCAAAACTCAGGTGAGGTCACTACTGGGATTAGTCGGTTATTACCGCCACTTTATCCCCGAGTATGCCACAGTGGTTACCCTTTAGTTGACCTCACCAGAAAGAGTGCTCCAAATTTGATTGAATGGTCAGCTGAGTGTCATGGGGCATTTGATACTATTAAGCGTAAACTGTGCCAGACCCCACTCTTATCACACCTGATTTCACCAAGAGATTCATCCTCCACACTGATGCGTCGGACGTAGGTTTGGGTGCAGTCTTGTCCGAAAAGGTGGTTGGAGTAGATCACCCGATATTGTATCTCAGTAAAAAGATGCTACCTTGGGAGCACAACTACTCTGTACTCGAAAAGGAGTGTTTGGCCATTAAATGGGCTACTTACTCTTTATGATACTACCTGCTGGGATATTCATTTGATCTCTTCACAGACCACGCTCCACTCAAGTGGTTAAGCACAATGAAGGATAGCAATGCCAGTTTAACTCGTGTTATCTGGCATTGCAATCCTTTATGTACCACATGGTACAGTGTGTGGGGAAAGACCATCAAAATGTGTATTATTTTTTCCTGGGAGGGGGGAGTAATGGGAAAGATAGATTAAGCCAAGTGTTCTTTCGGCTCCATTCTGAGTGGTGGGATATGTGACAAAAATATAATGAATCTTGATTGTAAATCTCCCTCCCGACCTGTGAGAAAGTTAAGCAGCGAAAGTAGAGTCCTTTGGATGAGCTGGCATGACAGTTCTTTCCCAGGGTCGGGAAGTCAGTCAGTCTGGAAGAAGGCGATACTCTGTTGCAAGAACATATTGATCCGGAAGGGAAATGACGTAGAAGCTGCAGACAGCTGCACTCATTTACCAAGGGGTCATGCGAGACAGCATAAAAAGGGATGGAGAATCGTAATCTCCTCCTTCGCTTGGTTTTTGCATATTGAAAATAGGACTGTAAGAGACCCAGAGAAACCTGTTGCTGTCACCTTGGGCCAGCACAAAGCCAGAGCAACACTTCATCACAGTCATTATAATAAATTGTTATCACCCACTATGAGCACTACTGCACGTATCCGGACTGGTGACCATGGCTAGTATTATTGTGGGGCGGATAACTTGTATTTATTATTTGGGCTGCAATCCCTGTCTTTTCTACCTCCATGCTTTACACATTGGTGTGTATTGCCGGAGCCTACTGTTTTGTCGCCAGAATGGGATAAAATAAAGACCCCTTTCCTAAATGGATTACAGTTTCCTGTCTGTGTTTGTTTTTGCACCTGTTCTCAATCAGTAGCCACTTTGCCACAGTGATGTATGAGGGTTGTTTAAGTTTGCTATTAATAGAAGCAGAAAATAATGATTTCATGATTTTAAAGTCAGGAGGTATAGAGCAGTCCGCATTTATTTTAAATATCTGTATTTTTAATTGTCTTTTAAAAAATAATCTTTTATTGATTTAAAAAAAAAAAGTTTTATCCTTTGATCGGATTTATCAAGAATAACCTCTGTAGACTAGATTTCGTAAAGTGTGTGCTGGGACTGCTGCTGGTAAGGAGGATCAGCTGATTCTTACTACCTTCTGCAAGCAGAAGCTGTAGTGATCTGAAGGGATAATTTTAGGTAAAAGCACAGAGCCCAATAGACGCCTTAATCCGTATAGCAATTTGGGAACCAGTAGTGCTACTGGAGCTCTTACAGCTACCTGTATTATTAGCTCCCAGATTTCCTCCATGGGATATTTAGCATTTGCATATGTTTGAGTGTATATAGGGACCACATCGTTGGTGTGTAGAAATTAAATGCTTTGAATTTCTCTTATGGTGTTCAGTCGTGTGATTTTGATGTAATAAAACCAAATAGTTTATTGTATCTGCTCTTACTTACCATTTCTTGTGTTCTGGTGTACATGTGTATGTTTGTTGATCTATGTCAGATTTAAAAGAGTTTGTGCAGAATTCCTGACATTAACAAGAGCAAAGCATTTTGAACGATTTAGTGCTACTATTAACGGATGATGCCACTTCCTTTCTAGTCTTTTCTCTGGAGATGAGTGTGGTTCCCTTTTCTCCGTTGCTCACATTATTCCTATGCTGTCATATCTAACAGACGGCATCACACTTTGCCTTTTTAATTAAACCACTCTCAACATGCCCAAAGGCTTGCTCTCCCAGCTATTTTTAGAACATGACCTACACTGTATATTCATTTAGCAGTACTCCTACATTTCACCTGTTTAATGAAAGTCAAGAGTAATTTTATGATGATTCAATAGAATTCAGCATACATTACTCCATCTACATTTAACCCTATTGAAAGGATAAAAAAGATTTTGCAATGTATTATTTTGATAGAAACAAGGGCATAATTTGAAGCAGGCCATGTCAGAAACTGCTGAAAATATTAAAGGCATGTGTTTCTAGCTTATTTGTTTAAAGGGGTGAGGCAATTCACTAGCTCAGTGCTTCTCAATCCTGTCAACCCCTAATTGTCCAGGTTTTTTTATCAACCAGGAAATAAATATTTGTTTTGAACATGCATTGTTTTCCAGTGCAGGACTTACAGACAGCCTCGGAGGTTTTAAAGAGTGCGTAGCTGCAGAGATTGCTCCAGAGCATAGTCTCTGACTTGTGGGTCGGAAAGGTTTCAGGGGGATCACAAAATAAACACATCACAAGCTTGCTACATAATGGCTGCACTGCATTGCAACAGGACTGTGACAGAAAGCAGCCCTGAAATAGATTAAGAACAATACATTATGTCTTTGTTATTCATGTTCACATTTATACAATAAGAATTTATATATTTCTATCACTTATTTGTAAATGGCTTTTTTCAATCGGGTGGTTATGCCACGATAAAGCCACTTTAAAGGGAATCCCAAGTATACAATGTTTGAGCTGCTGGAGTCTAAAGATTACGTGATGGGTCAGTGCACTAGTTTGTTAACATCCATAAACATTCAGTCATAATATGAATACCACTGATCACACTAAAAACAGGTTTAACAAAACAGGTTGAATACCATTTTGGGCAGAAATGCTTGTGTAACTGACCCCATGATCCCTTTCCATGACCTGTAGCAACCAAATAAACAATAAAACAATGTTCCACAACATTAAAAAGAAAAAGAAATTAGAGGACATTAAAAAAAAAAAAAACATTGAGTTTCCAACTGATTTCAGTTTTCACAATATCTTTATTCGTGACAATGAATATCAATATTGTTCCGCTCAGTCTTGCTAAGGACCTTGCTGTAGTAGGCCACTACTCGTGCCCATTTGGGGCCTACCTGGGACAGCACACCTCCAAGTCCGACATCACTGGTGTCGGTGTTGAGCAGGAAGGGTAGGGCCGTGTCAGGATAGGCAAGGATGGGGGCCCTGGCCAGCGCATGTCAGAGTTGGTCCAGTTGAACCGCTTCCCCTTCTCTGTGATGGAGTGCTGTTGTCAGCGAACCCCCAGACAAACCGTCGATAACACTTGCCAGACTGAAATTGGCATTGGCCACCCCTGCATCGCCTCCACCTTGGCTGGGTCGGTGGCAACTCCATTGGCCCCTATCACGTGACCGAGAAACTGGCACTTCCCCGGGTGCAGCTTTAGGCTAGCGGCACAGGTCCGGTCCAGCACTTCCCTCAGGTTGGCAATGGCCTCCTCGGAGGTCACTGCGTGGATAAGCAAGTCATCTAATTAGACCATGCAGGCTGAGCAAGGGATGCCACAGAGGATGCTCTCGACCTGCCAGTAGCCACTGCACAGGTCAAGAGAGCTGAACCAACAAGAGCCCACGACTTTGTCCAGGGCCTAATTGATGCGGGGTAGTGGGTAGTCCTTGGACTTCAGGGCAAAACAGGCCTCATACTCCCCCTGGAGTGGCACTGCTTACCATTGTGCCCCTCTGTGCTGCACAGATGGAGGTCTGCGAGCCATTGTGTTGATGGGAATGTGGCGATCTAGCGAGCTGGATCGGCTGTTGAGTAGGCAGACGAGCTGGTTGGCTTGTGAGCCGTTTGGCTGATGAGCAGGCGGTAAGCTGGTGAGCAGGTTGGCTGATGAGCAGGTGGTTAGCTGGTGAACCAGGTTGACTGGTGAGCAGATAGGCGAGCTGGGACAACTACTGAGCAGGTGGTGAGCTGGTGAGCCAGTTGGCTGTTGGGCAGGTGATGAGCTACGAGCCGAGATGGCCGCTGAGCAAGCAGGTGAGCTGGTGAGCCAGTTGATCGATAAGCAGGCAAGCGGGCTAGTGAGCCGACTGGCTGATGAACAGGCAGTGAGCTGGTGAACCGGTTGACTTATCAGCAGGCAAGCGAGCTGGTGGGCTGGTTAGCTGCTGAGAAGGCAGGCGAGCTGGTGGGCCGGTTGGGTGATGAGCAGGTGGCGAGCTGGTTGGCTGATGAACAGGTGGCTGGTGATTGTCAGGGCAATGCCCCTGGCTTGGCAGGCTTCTCCTCCACCCTAGGTTGCAGCAGTAGTGGTTTCATACCCCTTTTAACTACAGCTGTTGCTGTCCCAGGTCTAGTGTGGCCCCCATGACCATTAGGACATCGGTCCCCAAAATGCAGTCCTCCCCAATGTCTGCGAGACAAACCGGGTGCTGGTCAACTTGAGCTCCTGGCAGCACAACTTGGGCGCAAGTTGGCCAGAAACTGTCCTGAGGTAGACCTCGGTTGGAGCCCACGAGTCTTTGCTGGCTTCCCCCCAGTATGGTAGCACTGGTGTTGACCAGTGCTCTGCACTGTACCCCACTGTATATCGCGGGCCGACCTCCACTCCCTTAGGCCAACCTATGGTTTTTTGCTGCTGGTGGAGCGTAAGGCCCCAGGGCAACTGGGGCCAGAGGGCTTCCAAGTAGCCCTGTACCACGCAGTTCCAGCACATGCGGTGGATGAACAGGGTCCCTGGTTTCAGGCCTGTTGGCCGGCCCTGGCAAACAGCCACTGTCTACTTCTGTGAGCACTTCGGGGGTGGCCTGCGCCACTGCGCGTCTGTGAACGAGGGAGGGCGCACCTCCTATACAGCCTTCCCTAACATCTTCAGCTCCACTAAAATGACGTGCCGCTGTAGTTCTCCTGGTGTTATCGCCCCAATAAACGCATCCCTCCCTATCTTCTCTCTAGCTTCTTTGGACAGTTCTGGGTATGCCTTCTGTATTGGCATGACTACATCATTACCCAGTGCCCCCAGTGACTCACCCGATCATCATCATCTCCATCGCTCCTTCAGCCGCATCACGTGTGTGAAATTGGATGCGGCCTACCCAAATTGTTGTTCCACTGCAGCTGCCAGCGTGGTGTAGTTAGTTATCTCCGCCATCGGTAGAGTCAAGATACAGCTCTGTGTCTCCCCATCTAGTGCTGCGATCAATTAGCCCCCTTTCTCAGCCTCCAACCACTGGTTCACTAGCGCAATCACTTCAAAATCACTTTGAAAGCCTCCCAGTTGCCCTGTCCATCAAACCAGTTTGTTTGAATGCACGGAGATATAACGTTACCGCTGCACCAAGTGCCTCCTTTTCTGCCATCCCCAACCTCACGTACGGAGCCTCCCCACCTCAGAGTCACTTTGGGTGGTCTCAGCTGCAGCCAGCACCTGCAGGATCTCTTCAATCTGTCACTGAGACTACATGCACTGTTGTGGACCAAACGCTCCAACTCACCCGTCCAGCAGGTCTTCAGCCTCCACGGTCCCCATCGCTCCTGTCCGCTGCTACACTGGCTCCCCCCTCGCTGTCTGGCTGTGGTGGTCACATTCATCTCAACTATGCAAGGTGCTTTATCTCAGCCTGTACTGTGCTCTTGACATCAGCAACCAGGTCTTCTCCCTAATCCGGGGCTAGCTTTTCGAACTGTCTTATCTCTATCCCACTTTTTCAGACACCAATGTGTTTGACAATCCCTGTGTCCAATGCAACTGCAGAACAAAGCTTTTCAGCAATGCAAAGAATTAAAACTTATCTGAGATCTACAACTTCACAAAAGCGTATGAATCATAGATTGTTTCTACATGTACATAAAGACATTACTGATGCTTTGGACCTTATAAAGGTTGCCAAGTCTGTTTGTGGATTTAATGATGCCAGGAATAGCTTTTTTGGAAAATGGGATTAATTGAATTGGACTGTTTCTTGAACATTTTTTGCTTGTACATAGTTCCCACTAGTTGTACTACTTCATCTTCTTGAGTGTTCTAAGTTACTGAAAATTACCCCACCTACAGACAAGACGGAAGACTAAACTGATGAAACAACTGAACAAAAGCGACCCAGACTTCTACTTTAAGTTGCCTTTCAAATAAAATAACTATTTTAATGCTTTTAATGTACTGCACTGGTTACATAACATTCACATTATAATAATGTATGGTAACAAAATGAGAATGCAAAATAATGAAGAAAAGTATTTTTTACTTTTCAAAAATGTTCTACATTATGTATACTTGCATTGGTATGGTAATATTATACAGGTTGTATTTGGAAAAGTTTTTTTCCTGTGAGTTTTATATTTAAAGAGGTACTATAGATGATATAAAACAGATTTGAGGTCATTTGATGAAGTAGCAAATGCTTAATACTGTTGTTTAGTGTAGTGAGTGATCAGCGATATTTCCAAGTGCCATGGCAGCAATGTATTCAGGTTTTCTTTTATTCCCATGTAAGTTCTATTTAAATGTTAACAAGGGTTTTAAGGTAAGTGGTTACACTTACAAAGTAAAGAGACCAGTTAGTGTTAAATATATAATAATAGTTTAATATTAATAATAATAATAATAATAATAATAATAATAATAATAATAATAATAATAATAATAATATAATAATAATAATAATAATAATAATAATAATAATAATAATTTACTAGCAGTTGCCCTTATCTAGATTGAGTGTAATAATACACTCTTTGTTTGATTGACTTATAATAGTTAATCTCCACTTTCTTTTTTATTGCTGTTCCTTGCATAGGCAGCTATTATTTAAATATATAACAATAAAAATGCTGGGAGTTTTGCTTGTGCTTATTATATCTTAGGACTTGTAATCACATTTTTGAGTGTCATATTTTTGTGACTTATACTGGCATACGTGAATTAGTTCAAATGTATACGCTGGTAAGTTAATTTATTAGTCTCACACAGAACTTTTTTCAAAATTTGTCATTTGGCTGGCCCCACCACTTTAGCAGTCCTCCTGGCGCCACCAGTGTGAACTATTCACAGCACCTAATGCAGTGGTACTCTGGCCCTCAAGATCCATTCTAGTTCTGGTCTTTATTTCAGCAAGGTCCTAAATTCGTTAATTGCCTCTTAGCAGCTTCCATTAACTACATTACAACATGCTTGAAGTAAAAACATGGACTGGACTGAATCTCGTGGGCTAGCGTTGAGTACCACTGACCTAATGGATACCCACTGCACCCATTGTGAAGTGCCTGTGGTGTTGGTGTGCATGTGAACTACAGCTGGCACCAGACTCTCCACGTATTCTCTGTCTGTCAGGACTCCCCAGCCCAATTCTAACTGTATCATCAGCAATCACTCAGTCTTAATAAAAGCTTAAAACACATGCAGTGTACGATTTCCTCATGAAGCTATTGCCTCCTCAAAGCACTATTTAAGAGACCAGCAATAAAAGGCATGAAGTGATTTATCACTTTGCCTCACTACACTTCACGATGTTTAAACATGGTACAGGGATGGACTGACAGGACTACAGCCAGCAGGAATACATTACACAAATAACCTAAAACAGTAGGCCATGATTATAAAAAAGAGAAGAGGTATACATAAGATTTATGCAGGAGCTGCAGCTTACTAGAAACGGAGTAGAGAATGGCATATGGCTGCTTAGTCAAGCATATTGTAGCTTTCCAATAGCCTCTCCAGCTGGAAGAAAACCCAGTGAATTCATATCTTCCCTGTAAGGGGCCCTGTGAACAAGACAGCATCACAGCCAAGGCTGGTAACTGGCAGGAAGGGGACCCAGAGGAAGATGCTGCAAGTGTAAGCGCTAAGGCACACGTTTAATAACAAAGACAGTACTAAACAGTACAGACAAAAATACACTTAACAAAATACAAGGCACAAGGGCCAAAACAAAAGGTCTAGACAAAAACTTACAGACATGGATACGGACATAAAAACAGCACAGCACCACGAACCTCCACCTCTATCACCAACATTAATACCTGTGATCACCCTTTTTATACCCTGTGACCTGAGCCTAATTAGACAGCCACTACTCAATGTACAGCTACAACCACATTCCCACGTGTATCTGCAAGGAGGAATTTAACCCCCTCCCTGCCAACCCAATTTCACCACTCACACCCACACTTGTGCACTGGCAGGGCTTTCACTCTGCCACAGGCCCCAAAAGTAGAACTGCCACAGCAGTCATTTTGACAGTTTTCAATTTTAAAATTTAAATTACTCTGTGTGGGTGAAAGATACTCAGTTGTCCTTTCCTTACTTTTCCTAAATACATGTATTAAATGCCCTGATGGTGTTTGAAAGGCAGGATCGCAAAATAAAAAAGTTATAATCCTCTCTACCTGGAACCGCCAGAGCAGTCATTTTGACTGCCTTTTACATTACATGTTTTTATTCTGAATACAACCCACATTCTATTTTATTTTTATATACTGTACAAGCCTGTTGCTGTCTCCTGGACCTGGCAATCATCAATTCTTTCGTTTTGTACAATGAACGCACCAGGGACAATATCGGTAGGAAAGATTTTATCTTGAAGTCACAGTGCTTCACAAACCTAGGTACATTCAGATTGAGCTGACCCGGAGACCTTTGAAAATATTAAATGGAATTTTCCTCCCACCTATTCCATTACGTCGCTTCCTTTTTTAATGCAGGTTACATGTTTGCAGACACAACACCACTCTAAAAATGAAGAAAACAATGTTTAAGAATGCACTTATATTTTACTGGTGCATGGTGGCAGCAGATGAGCTTGTGTCTGTATCTTCACCAGCTACCTCTTGTGCTGGTGCTGTTGCTGCAGAAGGCTTTGTTCTGGTGGCTGTGTAAGTTACCTGTTTTGCCTGGTGCAGAAGATTACTTCCATATTTAATTGAGTGACAGGTGTCAGTCTTAAACATGTTTACCATGCAGTTAATGAGACCCCAAGGTAGATGCACAAGACAGTGTGACACTGCATTCAGTTTTACTTTTCTTTACCAGGGAAAATACTCTTAATATTGTCAGAAAATGTCAGCCTTGCTATGTGGTAGCACTAAAAGATGCTTGACAAACTTCCATAAGAGAGGGAAATGATCAGACCCAGTGAAAGTAGATTTCAGTTGAGAAATTTCAAAACATGGCTTTTCTGGTGATGGTGACATGCCTTCAGTTTGGATTTCCTGCGTTTCTGTGTTCTGCAGTGTTTAATAATCATTGAATTCTTCAAATAACTAGTCCATCTTTTCAGCTGCTATCACTGATGGGGAAAACTCTGCCATGAAGGTTTCTAGGCACATAAAGGTTATTTCCATTCTTTTAGGGACATCAAGAATCTGAGCTGCTTCTTTCAAAATGAGGTTAGGAATTGGCACCTGCTAAAAATAACAAGCAGCTGCCACATAGAAATCCATCCCATCTGTGTAAAGCTTCTTTACATCTCTTGGTGTCTGTGTAGACGAACTGATGTACAGGCTGTGGTTTCCTATGTAATTTGGAGGGTTCTCTACATCTTGCAAGAACATCTGGTTTTATGATTCTGCTGAGCAGTTCCTTAAATAATTCTGTGAGAGCTGGAATCACTTTTTTCAGAATGCTCTGTTCTTGCTTTAAGAACCTCTTTAACCTTTGCAACTGTGGATCTTTGCTTTTGTGACGCTTCATATGATTTGAGAGCTGGCAGCTGATCCAAAACTCTTCTTATTAACTTCTCCAGTGATAGCCAACGACTATACACGTGTTTTAAAATTTTCTATTAAATTTCACAAAATTGACAAAAATTCTTTAGTTGTGACATTTTCTTCAAGCTTTTTGAAAAGTAGTTAAAAATAACAGACACATCATAACCAGGACCTAGAGACAGAGTAGATAATAATTTCTCAATACACAGGTTAATCAAGTGATAGGCAAACCTGTACATACACATTCTAGTTTTCATCAGAAATCAGTTTCTTTGGACCTATAATTCTTCCCAGGGATTCTATCCAACACAATTTTTTCATGGGATTCCTTTCTTCAAGAAGAAGTCATTCACCAGGTTAAAAATACCATTTGTAGCCATCATCTAGAGCATTCCCAGTCGAATTTATTATTCTAAAATTGCTAAACATCCTTTTAAACAGTGGGCCTGCATGGTCTGCTGCTGCTAATGACAGGTTGTGCTCAATTAAAAACCCAGTAAAGTTGAAAGTTCCAAAATTGAATCGGGTCTGCAATCTATCCTCCACCGCAGTTACTTTCTGTTTATGTTCTACACTTTCTACATGGGCTTTACAATCACCAATACCCTTGTGCCTAATGGAAATATCTGTGCAGCAAACGGAACAAAATATAAAGTAAAGTCCCTTCCGCAATCTTTTAAGAACAGGATATTCATTAGAATAGCTATCCTTGTAGGAGCAGCTGTATTTTCTTTTTGACATCTTGTCAGAATCCCACATTAACTAACCTTGTAATTCCTCGCATGTAATTTCCTTACATAGAAAACTGAACGGTGGTTGGCAGTTTCAAAATGGACGTTTGAAAGTTGATCAGCTCAGCTCAAACCTGATTGGCAAGTTACTGCCAAATCAGATGTCAATGATGATGTTGCATCTCAAAAGTGATTGGGTGTAATTCAATTCACGACAACTTTGTTGAATAAATCTTTTTTTTTTTTTAAGGCTGTATAGCAACTTTTTTTTTTAACTTTTTTTTTTTTTGAAGGGTGACCCCGAGTTTTTGCCCATGTCTCCAAAGCCCTGGTAATTCTAATAAAACCCAGAGCGTTCTCAGGTATGGTGCTTTGGCAGAAACATTTCAATCAGAAAACTGCAAAGCAGTAGGCGGCAGCCGCAGCTCAACTTGGATTCTGTGCTGCACCGAGTGACACACACGCAGGAGAAAACATATCTTACTTTTGTTTTAAATGAACTTTTGTTTTTACAGTTTTGTTTGTTCATATACCCGTTTACACACTAGTTTATTTTGAAATGTTTATTTTATTATAGTTTTTCATTTTTTGAAGTAGTGCTTTATATGTGGTACGTTAGAAAATAAACCATTTTATGTTTAACTGTTCATTTAAATATGACAGGCTGTGCAGATGTTTGATATGATGTGTTTGAATAAAACTTTTGAGTTAAATCTGATCATTTCTTTCATTTTAATATTGATGTTGTTTAAAACGTAATCATCATAATGACTGCCGGCAGCGGTTTTAGGTATGAGATAACCACGGTGGTGCTAGTGTTAAACACTGACAGGTTTATATATAATACACATGATTAGTTTTTCTTCACCTAGTCACCTATTTAGCCCCACCCCCCACACAGTGCTGGCACTATTATTTACTGGGCCCTGGTGCAAGACTGTGAAATAGACACACACACCCCCCAAAACAGCACACCTGTTATTTTAACATGTCTGAACATTACAGTAATCAATCAGGGAGCAGTATATCCAAACATTTTAACAAATCAATTGTGTAACAAGATAATCAATTTTGTTAATACTGAAACATATTAATAGCTTCAAATTAGTCACAAAGCATATTAATGCTGAATTTTGACCATCCATTAGTTAAAGTGGAATTTTGTGAGGCAGCTTGTTCAGTGTGGAACATGAACAGATTTTAGCAGAGTGATTTGGGGATGCTGTTTGTGCAATGTGGTGATTTTGATTTAGACAAAAAAGTTCCAAACAACATCATATGTAATAAACTATAACATTAATATTATGGGTCAAATATATAAACACATCTCGCTGTACAGTACAGACCATTGTAAATCGAGGCTACGTTTATTGTATTTTGACAGTATTGCATTTACAATTGTAATTTACCTATTAGAATACAGTGCATTACAGAGTCGAATGATGCCTGTGGAATAATGCTACGTTAATAATTACATAGCGCGTTGTAGTTTTCCATACTTAACAAAAAACTGACAACAATTTAAAAATGTGACATTTCGAAATCCAACATCCCTTAAATACAACTGTACACTATTATGGCTTCAAGTAGATATCGTTAGGTGGACAGCAATCACATGACCTAAACACTGACCTATGCCAGAGTGACCGCTCTGCGTCCCGCCTCCAGCTAGATAATCTGTCTGCTGTGATTTGGGAATGTGTGTTTTGATCCGTCAATACTACCTTGACTGGGGTGAATGTTTTCACACCAGTGATTTTTGGCGTGCTGGGCAAACGTGCTAACCACTGCACTACAGGCTCGTGTTTCATTCCGCCGCTTCCCAACAGTGACGTAATCACCTCACACACACACAACTGATAGGCAGGGAGAATGGAAGCAGTGTAGTGAGAGATTTCTTTCTTCGCGAGAAAGTAAGAATAATAATAAAGTAAGAATGGGTAAAAAGTCCCAAATCCTTTTTTGTCAGGTCCAATTCTTCTATCGCACTCGCAAAAAAAGATGAAAAAATTAATGACCTCGCGGTAAAAATAATTTAAAATCTATATTTCATAACATTTGATAATATTTTTATTTTAAAAAAGACACATGGCAGACCATCGGGTGTTCAAACGAGTTCAACCGACTCACTGCTGTGTCTGCCTGCAGCCCGGCTGCTGACTCATAACATTTAAAAACAGACAAAAAAAGAGCAAGATGGCTGCCTTGCGAAAAAATTATTTTCTCTTATGACAAAAGAATAGGTCTGATGAAAAAAAAAAATTGTGATGGTCTTTCTTTCGTAGCATCCAAAAAGTGGAAATCCCATTGAAACAGACACGTCCACCGCTAAAGCCGGGCTTACACCGCGCGATTTTTGCAATCAGGAAACGCAGCGACACTCACTTCCGATTGAACTACGATTCCAGAATCAGGGACTCAAGCGAGGAGGTGATCGCTGTTGTCTGCATTGTTTTGCACAGAAAGAAGAAAACGCGGAGAAGATCCATTTGGACGCGCAATTGGCTTAATATACGTGGCCAATAAGGACTGATGATTTTACAGCGAGAGCTCGAGGTGAGGCAACACTGGAATGTAATATGAATACATTGTATTACTCGTATGAGGCCGGTACAAATTAAATAAACAGACAAATAAACATTTTGTACTAGGAGCGAGTGTTGCGCTTTTGAACAGACTAGAATACAACTTTAATAGTAGGCTACTACAAGTTTGGCATAGGTTTAAATATGCAACAGCGTAACCAACATTCTCTCTATTTCTCACACATACAGACGCGCACCCCTCCTCGTATTTTGAATAAATTAGCAATACAAGCATACAGTAGGGGTTTGAAATGGGTATCGAATACGAGTGACTGTAGAAATTGATTGCCATGAGAGCACACAGTGTCTGCTTCGGTGTTAACAAGTTGTAACAATTATTTACTTACTAATTACAAAGTTACAAAGCAATTTCCCTCCATCTTTGTTCCTTCAATGAGGGATCATGATAGGGAATGTAACATATGTCGAACAAGGGACAAGGTAACAGTGTCGACGCAAGGGACTTTTTCAGCCTGAAAAAAGAAACAAGGACCAGGGGTCACAAATGGAGTTTAGAAAAAGGGGCATTCAGAACAGAAAATAGGAGACACTTTTTTACACAGAGAATTGTGAGGGTCTGGAATCAACTCCCCAGTAATGTTGTTGAAGCTGACACCCTGGGATCCTTCAAGAAGCTGCTTGATGAGATTTTGGGATCAATAAGCTACTAACAACCAAACGAGCAAGATGGGCCGAATGGCCTCCTCTCGTTTGTAAACTTTCTTATGTTCTTATGTTCTTATATATCAAAGAGACATGGGTGTTCCTGCCATATCTCCACCATTCTTTTCGCAATTTCGAGGCTCCACACTTGCGGGGCACAACCTTTCTCTTCATCCTCATTGTTGCTAGCTTGTCCTATTGGCTGCTGGCAGCATTCATCAAGAAATCGGCCTGTAGCCTCTCACACACCTCATGAATTGCTTTGTCAGGGACTAAAGTTTTCTGACATGTTAGAAATTTATCGGGACTCCATAAGAGCGTCGTAGACCCTCTCACACTTATCGACCGTTTTGTCCCTGACAACCTCAATTTGTCCCTGATTTCAAGAAATTACTCGTCAGCTCGTCGGCGATCAGCAAAAACCGTGAAGTGTAAGCCCTGCGTAAGTGTTCTTACCAGTGAGACTGAAAAACTTTGGGGGGGTGGGAGGGGGTGCTGGTGACGGATCAGATTTTTGCACATGGCTGACAGCTACGCCACTGACCTAGACTATGTGCACCAGAAGCGAAGCAAACAACACGAATACAACGTGAGTACATAGAAAAAAAAACACAACTGTAACTAGTCATGAAAAGAAAATAGTCTGCTTTATCTCCTTTTGTGGAGATGACATAAAATAAATAAAACAAAGAAATAGTCTGGGTACACCACACACTAAAAAAATGACATTTAACAGCGAATGTTTATATGTGATCTGGTTTAATGTTTAAATTATTAAAAAAGAATAAATCTACACATATTTGTTTTATATTATAAACATTTTTTTTATAGATTTTCAGTTTTAGTAAAATCTTCTGTTAGTGTGTGAATATTGTTGTTGTTGTTATTATTATTATTATTATTATTATTTATTATTATTATTATTATTATTATTATTATTATTGGTCAACATTAATAAATGCAAAGATGCCTCATTTTACAGAATTACAAAACCAGTGTATGGCACTCCCCATCACTTTGACTGAAATTAAGGTGAAATAAAGAGAGACAGACAACCTGTCAATTTCCAATTGTTCTGTTATTTCTTACCATATGATGCCCTTCTTTTTAATGTCTTTATAACAACTGACACTGACATCATAAAGAACATTATATTTTTCAACTTTAGTAATTAAATTCTCACTGATGTCCATTTCTCTCTTATTTCTGTGGTAATTTATGTGTGAACAAGAAAAGTGACAGTCTGACAGCCTCTCCTTCGACATCGAGGAATGACGTGTTGTGTACAGAAACATGGAAGACTCACTCAGACAAACCATCAGTTAAGGGGGGAGTTTGCATAGCAGCTACAGGAATATAGAATGGTATCAGTTTCATGTATAAAGGACTTTGCAGCCTCGCAAACAATAACAAAACAATAACATTATTATTTTTTTTTTTTTTTTGTAAAGGCTACCGATTTTTTTAGTATGCAGTATTTTTTTTTAATATTTTCTTGTTAGTTTGCAGTTTTTGGATAAGATGACAACTTGTTTTATGCTCTCTTCACAATGAACAGTTGATTTCCATTAAGTGCTTACTGTAACTACATATTTAGAATTAGATTTTTTATTTCAGTCCACAATCACATTTAAAAATAGATATCATATTTATTGTGTTTTCTGATCTCTGTATTCTGATCAAGCTTGAGACGCTTGTTTTATTGTGTTGGTTGTATTTGTACTATCCAAATGATTGCCCCTAGTGAACTTTTGGTGATGAAATAAACAACACACCACGAGACTCTGCACGGTACCTTGGTACCCTTGGCTCTCTTGTTTATTACGTCATAAGAATTTTCCTGGTTCCCACTAAACAAAAATGACTGCGTTTGCAGGTGGACACTCACAGTTAAAACATAAACTAAATACTACTCGTCAGACAAGTCAACAAAAAATAAAAAAAGCACCGCAGAGACTCAGCAACTGGGCATCTTCTCACAGAAAACAGGGTGTACAGAGAGCTGCTGGACGACCTAAAAAAAGAACTCCATCAAGTTCAAGTGAGCCCAAACAAACCAGCATTCTGCCGTTCATCCTTGGTAATAAAACTAAATGTTTTGATTTATATTTAGTTTTTGTCTAGTTAGGATCGCCTGCTTGTTCTCTTGATTTTGTTTCAACAAATTATTTTCGGTTTTCAAAACGTTTACGTGAATGCAGCTTTTGGTATAACTATAACTAATTATTTACTTGCAACTCACAACACTGCAAGCAATGTGACAAACGCACATCCTGTTAATACATTTTTTTTACTTTGCACGGGGTACACTGGGGTACTGCGTTTAGTCTCAAATACATAAATAAAATTGTTTAAATTGTATTTATTTACAGTTAAGGCTAATAATAATAATAATAATAATAATAATAATAATAATATAATAATAAAAGTTATTGTGTACCATTGTAAATTTAATCTATGTAGTACATGTATCATAGTTAAAATATACGCTCAAAACTCTAAGATTAAAAAAATTTTTTAAATTATGTCAGGACAGTCCTATATATAAATATAATTATATATATATTTAATATATATTATAATACGTATTGTATACAATATATCCGTCACAATACAAACGTCTATTTGCATAACAGATGTTACTTAGGCAGTGTTTCTGTTTGCAGTAGATTGTCATAATTAATTAATATTACTGTTTAATAATTGCATTGTGTTGCTGCCAACACTGCCTTGTTAGCTGAAATAGATATCTTATTTCCTATTAAATAGATAAAACCTGAATCGTTGCAGTATTGCATGTGAGCTAAACCAGCCACATCGCTTTGACTCTATAGGGATGAGTGAAGGTCAAAAAAGGTCAGAATGACCTGAATCAGGTTAAGCTCATCTACTTTGCTAAAGAACACAGACTCAGTATCCATAGCTGACAAATTACATCATCTCTATTATTTCTATGGCTTAAACTAATGCTGTGCATCCGATCCCAATGTGCCAACTGAATAGCCCTAGTCAGGAGAGAGAAACACTGAATGTTTCTTCTATTGTTTCCTAAGAGCTCTGGGATTTAAGATGGATGTTCAGCAAATATCTGTGTTAGTGTTTACACGCATGTGCTTCTTTTCTGTGGCAGCATTGAGAAGATTTGATTTGCAGGTCATCTTTCAGGATCAGAGGAGATTTAATCCTGAAATGTATTCCTATGTTCCCTTGCCTATGCTGAGGCTGAAAGTAAAGCTAAAGAGGCAGCAAGCTGAATTCACAGTCCCTTCTAAAGGGTCCCATTCTTGAGAAAAGCCAAATAAGAGCTGAGGCCTCGGTCCCTACACCTTTCTCGCAGGCCACATGGCTACATTAATGCATCCACTGCACCTGTCTTTCTGTGTGCTTACCTGGCCCTGGTACTTACAGTATATCGTAAGCTTACCGGAAACTGCTGCTCAAGAGCCAATCATCACAAGTAAATGAGATGCTTATTTTTATAGGAGTAGCCCACTGGGGGTTACAATGTACTTATTACAGGAAAATCTAGGCAAATAATGTATTGGTTTTTTTTACTAAGGTGTAATTATTAAATTATAGGATATGAAAAAGGCATAGTACCTAAATGTATTTAGTTATGTATTTAACTATGATAGAACTCTCAAGATATTTATCTCATTTCAAAGGGGCCCTGACCACCTAATGCTTGATGATTTGTGTGGGTATTTACTTTCAAGTGATCTACTTCGGAAGTGCAAATTGACAGCTGTTCCATTTTTCTAGTCAAGAAACAAAGTTTTTTTTTTTTTTTTTTTTTTTTTTTTTTTTTAGCATTTGGTAATTAAGGCATCAAGGACAGAATAACATTGCTGATGATTTTTCTTGGTCTTCAGAGACTTCCTAACATACTTACTGTATTTCTGACATCAGCATTTTCACCTAACCATAGATTTATATTGGGTCCTCTGAGGATCCTGAAGAACTCTGCAGCAAAGACAGGGTTTTACAATTCTGTAATCATAGCCAAATCCAGCAGGACTCCCAATAGCACAAGCTCAGACAGATTCTGTTGCCATAGCCAAATCCAGCAGGACTCAATAGCATGATCTCAGGCAGACTGAAATAATCTTGTCATCACGAGGGGACTTAAAATTTATAAAATCCAAAATGGTATCGTTAACCCAAGTCACTACTTCACATTCAGAGTATGGTGAAAGCAGAAGTAAGTCTAGAACAGAAGTTCGAAGCACCTTTTTACAGTTATACATGCATGTAATAGCTGACCAGGTGAAGTAGTAGCATCTGAAACACAGATTATGTCCTAATAGATCCCCTTAGTAACGACACGCCCTTCTCATCCCAAACTTGCGGTTTCAGCAACCGATCTTAGGGGGAAAAGAAGCTGCAACAATTTAGAAAAAAAAACTGCTATATTTAAATACCTTTGGGTTAATTATAAGTGGATGCTTCTGTCTGAAGTAATCCCATTATCCACCAAGGATTTGAAAAAAAACACAGTGCAGGACAGCCACTTTTACTGTTTGTAAATTTGTCTAAAATACCAGAGCATTTCTTATTTTAATGTTTTAGACAATGACGGCTCTTAGAGTACCACAAAACTCCATGGTAAAGTCTTACATTAAAAGTTCATACCTGGTAAAGTCATGTCACTGTTATTGCCACAGGTGTCTGCCATTCTGCAGCTGACAGACTGCTATAAAACCAGAACTACAGAGAGGAGTCCAGTTGGGCAGGAACGAGAACAAGGGCATGCAGGAAGTCGGCCATGGATTTTTTGGGACTTCAGCAAGGGGGTAGTGGAAGTAAACAACGCACACACTGAACAGAAAAGAAGCACGGGACCCATTCAGTAGTGGATGAAAAATTGTTTGAGAAGCAAGGGAAGTACCATTTTTTCACTGTTAGACAACGAATACTAAACTTGTCGCAAACTTTAGTAAAAGAAAGACTAGGGTTGTTATTGTTTCGCAGAATCAGAAGGTATCACTGCTGGACCTGAAGCTAGAGCTACCGCCCTCTGTCGAACGGCTTCGGGGCACTTGGGGTTAGAGACTTATTTGCATACACCGGAGCAAAGGACTATGGGGAGGTATTCGCACTGTGTTGTGGGATCCCGTTCCCTGATTATTACCCAAAATTATAAATGTTATTGTGTTGAAAAAATAAGAGTTTTATTTTCTGTTGTTGTTCCTGTGACCCTCTGTGTCTGTGTGTGAAATGTTGGTCAGACACCGTCATGTTGCTGTCTAGTCCGTGTGTGCCCCTTCCCCTCTGTGGTTCTTCTCAGTGGCTTGTTTCCCCAGTCTTTCTCTGCTGAGAAGATGTGCTGTCCTTTTAAGGGTTGCTGGGAATTAAATAAAAAGCTCTTCTGCTAAAGATTCATTGCTGTCTCTTTCATTGAACTCATACAAGCAGAAATGGTACTATATATATATATATATATATATATATATATATATATATATATATATCCATCTCCTCTGTGCATAAAATGTGTGTAAGTGTGTTTTGTTTAATAATTTTATTGTTAATTACCACCTCCACCTGGAAGTAATTGTAAATTAGAACCAGGTGTAGGGTATTTAAGAGGTGCAGTCAGTCTTCACGGGGCTGCTGAGTAGTAGGGAGCAGTAGGTGTGCGTTTCCAAGCAGTCGTTTGTAACATAAGTGCTGTGTTAAACCTGTGTGGTTTGTTTTGTTTATTTGTCAGGGTGGCAGTTTGGCCGGTGATTGTGAACAGGTGTAGAGGTGATGCAGTGCAAAAGAAATCGCAAACAATTGTAATCCGGTAGGAAAGTGGTTTTAATTGTAATCCGGGTCTGGCGACCAAATAATAAATCCCGGCAATACACAACTATGTGTATTGCACGAAGAAAACAACATGGTTACAGTCCCAAACAATAATCACAAACGTATCAGCCCCACAATAATACGGCACACAGTCACCAGTCCTTCTTGCTTGTGGTGGGTGATAAACAATGTTATTTTGTGACTGTATTGTTGCAGTGATGATCCGGCTTGTGCTGGCCCAAGGCGACATCTCCGGATATGTGTTTGCTGTCTGGTGGTTCAATAAACACAGACAGTTACTAACAGACAATACAAACACAACACTCACGAATATTCTTTTACATTCTCTTTTTATTTCTCCGGCAGTCAATACTGCAGCTCTCTCGGTCCTTCCAGGTTAAAGCACAAATTCAAGCAAAGGAAAAGATTAGCGTTTCTCTGGCCCCTTTTACGCTACCCTGCATGCTCCCTTGGTCAATGATTCCAGCTGCGTCTATAGCTTGCAGCTGCTACCTCGTTTACCTTCCGGGACATTACGGAAGGTAAGCTGACCTACTTCCCAACCTCGGAAACGAACTGTCAGGCCAGCCCGTCCAGATACTTTTCCTTTCGCTATTTAGCACCCTCACAGGTCGAGAGGGAGATTTACAAGCAGAATTGTATTTTTGTCACAGTCAGGTAAATGGCTTAGCCGTCCTAAAAGATAGTTTAGGTTCCTGACGTGTTTAGTCAGCACTCCAAAAATTGAGTTAGGTTTTTGTCGTTTGTTTTTGTTATTATATATTTTTTAAAAAAAATAGCGCAACCGCTTTCCTGTGTGCTGGGTCATTTTTGAAAGGAGCAACGAACGGCTGTAAGTACTGGCCGATTTACATACGGTGGCAGCCTGTGTGGGCGCCCCTAAAGACCCAGAAATGGACACAGATTTAAAAGCGTTGATTGAGCAGATCAACAGGAACACCAGTGCTCAGAAGGATCAGAACAGGAGATGGAGACAGGAAAGGGGGCTACCAGATCCGGAGCCAACCGAGCTGGAACTGCTGCTCTAAAAGTGGGAACAGGCTAGAGAGGCACCGCTGTCTGCAGCCTCAGAGGGAGAAGCCCCGCTTTCTCCGGAGCAGGAGGAGGAGGAGCCGTTGCAGTCTCTGCAGCCATCGGCTGCAGTCAAAGGGGAGGAGGTACTGCAACCACCAACCCTGGAAGCCAGTCCGGCACTGCTGAGGGCCAGGTGTCCCGACATTGTGGCAGAATGCCCAGACCTCCCTCCACTGGACCTAGCACCCAGGTCGCAGCACTGCCAGGCACAGCTCCTTGCTTGGTCCCTTGCTCCACTCCCCCTGGAAACCCAGATATCTCTATGCAGGAGGAAGATGTCAGTGTGCAAGAGGCAGACGTCACTGGTGCTCCCCCTGCTAGTTTCTGCGTTCCCCCTACCCACTGTTCCATTCTCTCTGGTCTCCCAGACGTTGTTTTGCCAGTCTACAGCCATGCACCTCTGCCTGCCAGTGATTGCTCCCGGTCACCGGTCTGCATTGCAGTCGCCCTGGACAAGCCATCTGGGTCCCTCCTCGCCGGATCGAGGTCCCTCCCTGGAAATGCCGGAGGGAACGACCCACCCTCAAGCCCGTCCATGGAAGAGGGCAAAAATCAAAGAAATAGGACTTGAGGGTGGGTGTTCTTTTAAGGGTGAAGGGAGACGGCCGTTAAATGGCCAGTGTTAGGTTTTTGTTGGGTTTTTTGTATGCTATATATTTTTTTTTTTTTTTAAATAACGCAATCGCAGATAAAAAAAATCAATTTTCTGTGTGCTTGGTCATTTCTGAAAGGGGCAACAAACGATAGTGACTACCAACCAGTTTACTATATATTTTGGGGTGCATGTAGTTAGACAAGGACAAGTATTTAGTTAGTAGTTAAATTATTATAATTTGTATGTTAAAGAATTAACGCTAGGACAAATGTAAATAAAATAAAGATAATTCTAACTCGAGTTAAGGAATGAATAGTGTAAAATTGAGATTTGTGTTTATAGGGTTAGGAATAATAACGGCTGTTGTCAAAATTGTTTTCTGCTGTGTTAGTTCTTCAGTATTGTGTGTTGGAAAATAAAAACATTTGATTCTTACCTCTTGTGGTTCCTCCTCTCCCATTGTCCAGTGGTTTGGGTGGTCACCTCAAAATCCAAAGAACCTATAAAGGGGGAAATGTATTTATTAAATATTACTTACCATTGTCATGAGTCCCCATGTGAAAGTTAAGCTTACTTTTAAACTTTAAAAACAAACAGTCAGCAGTAATTGACAGATCTTCAAGTACACTCTGCACATTGTGTTGACACTTTTCCTCTGTTGTTATTTCATATTTCAAAGAATTGCTTTGTCTTGGTGAGAAAGATGTTTTTCTTTTGAGCAGTGAGTTGTTTGAAATCTCTTGTTTTATATGTCTTGGAGGTGTGAGAGTGAAGGGAGTGTGTGTAACTGACGTTTGTCATTCTTGCATTTTCATTGACTAGTGCTGTTTTATTATAGACTTGCACATCCATTCATTATATGGGTCTCAAACTGCACATTGGAGACCTATGTAGCTCAAGATGTATGTCATTATTTTTTAAAATCCCTTTAATAACATTGTAGCCAGTTGCTATATTCAGGTATCTGAATTTGTGTTTATTTATTTATTTATTCAGGTATCCACTTGTGTTTCATCCTTATAACAATAATACTACAAGGGCTTGTTTAATGGCAGTATGGCGCTAATGGGAGCCATGACAATACCGCTTCAGCAGTATAAAGGGCTGCCTTACAGCAAGGGATCATACTATATCATTGCTTCTGTAGATTTTCTTTTAATGGTAATGCGTATATTTCTTTTGAGCTCTACAGAACAAATCATATTTAGACAATATACAGTTAATCATTACCAAGTTTGTAGTTTGGACACAACAACACATTCTCTACCAGTACAGTAGGTCCCAGGGCTTCCCCTTTCACAAATCTATTTTGGGACTGTGACAGTGTGAAAGCCCAGGGACAGAGATTCAGACATAGAAAGCTGCAAGTAAATTATTATTATTTATTGATTTAGCAGATGCCTTTATCCAAGGCGACTAACAGAAACTAAGGTGTATGAATTATGCATCAGCTGCAGTCACTTACAACAACATCTCACCCAAAAAGACTGAGCACAAGGAGGTTAAGTGACTTGCTCATGGTCACACAGTGAACCAGTGAATGAGCCAGTGTTTGAACCAGGGGACCTTCTGGTTACATGCTATTTTCTTTAACTACTGGAACACACAGCCTAATGCACTCTTTTAATTCAAATAAACAAAAATAACATGGACAAAACACTTACAAAAGCACACCAAAACAAAAGGTTTTACACAAACTCAGAAACATAGACAAACAGACAGCACAGTACGCAATGCATAACACGGACCTCCACCTCTATCACCAACATTAATCCTACTAATTCTTTCTATCACCCATGAACACCTATTTTATACACATGTTTTGACAGGAAGAAATTTAACCTCCTCCCTGCCAACCTAATATTCCCCAGACAACCACACACCTTGCACCGGCAGGGCTTGCACGCTGCCACACTGCCACATACCTAATCCCTTGTGCGCAGCACATGGCCATTATTGGCCACCTCCCCTCATGTCCCTCTTTCCCCATGTAGATACTTGTGGATGTGTTGGTGATCAGGGCTGTGGTGGAGGTGGTTTCCTCACCTCACGCTTCTTCTGCCAGAGTAACCCCAATGCTGACAATGGCATTTCGGCAGCGGCAACGGTGACCATAGTGCTGACCTTGGCACCGCTGTCAGCAGAGTTTATATACACAGTGCCTTGCAAAAGTATTCAGATCCTCGCACAGTTTTCACATTTTGTTGCTTTAAAGCTTGCAGTCGTGACACTTTGAAGTAGGGATTAATATGTGTTATATACACAACCTACTCCAAACATTCGAAGTAAAAACAAAAAAAAAAGAAGTAAATAGAAGTCTTCAGTTTGAGCATTCAAGTTTTGAATAAAATATTAAGCTTAAAAAATGTGTATGCATCATTTTGTAATTTCACAAAATGGGACACCATAGGAAGGGTCTGAATACTTTTGCAAGGCACTATATATATATATATATATATATATATATATATATATATATATATATATATATATATATATATATATATGTGGAGCTGCATTTGTGCCATATAAAAATGTGAGAAACATCATCCGTGTGTGTGTGTGTGTGTGTGTGTGTCAATCCGTCTGCAGTTATTGTTCTTATACAGTTACTATGAGATATTGGGATACAAATAAGCCCTGTATGAAGCTAATTTGATATGAATCATATGCAAAGTGTGAAATGTACGCATTTTTTCAGTACCAAACAATAATAATGAGAAAGCTTTTTCAAATTCAATTAGATAACTTCTCTGAGCACTTTATGTTGGCTTTTTTTTTTGCTGGTCATAGCTGGGATTTTTTTTTTTTTTTACTTGGGTCAAGGTATGTGATTAATATGGACAATGAAATGGTATTTCTTTTTTAATCTTTTCATCTGCAATCGGCAACACAATAGGGGAAAAACAGCTAGTTTATTTACTATATATATATATATTTTTTTAATACCATTTTGTCTGGAGCAAAGGAACGGAGTGGAGCAAAGAAAGAGAGGATCAGAGCGGAGGATATTATGAGCGGTGAGCAGAATTGTCACCGCTGTGCTCCGTTCACATTCTCTGAACACAACACAGACGCTCACGGTTAAAACATATTGTCTTTAACACAGGATTTGCACATCACAGGAGAGTAGAAGTGAGTAAACGCTGTATCCCTTATATGAGAAGTGGGTAAAAGATATATTGCCCAAATTCAAAGTGGATAAACGCCATTTACCAACGTATACCCTCGACTATGCCACTAAGTACCTGGTATTGCATGGCAGTCTCCCATCCAAATACTAACCAGGCACACATATTATTATTATTATTATTTTTTTAGCAGACATACTTATCCAGGCCAACTTACAATTGTGACATACAATTACCCATTTATACAGTCAGGTTTTTTACTGAACCAATCTAGGTAAATCAGCAATGTGTCCCCCCACCTGTGATTGGACTCACAACCCTCCACTCACAACCGCTACTTACAGATGATGCAAGCGAGGGATCACTAGTGTCTCGTATAACTAAATCTCGGCAGTTTCCGATAAGTTTTTCTAACTTGTATGAGGAACTACCGTATATATATATAATATATATATATATATATATATATATATATATATATATATATATATATATATATATATATATATACACACACACACACTGAGTGTACAAAACATTAGGAACACTTGCTCTTTCCATGAAATAGACTGACGAGGTGAATCTAGGTGAAAGCTATGATCCGTTATTGATGTAACCAGTTAAATCCACTTCAATGAGTGTAGATGAAGGGGAGACATGTGTGCCATTCAGAGGTTAAATGGGCAAGACAAAAGATTTAAGTGCCTTTGAACGGGGTATGGTAGTAGGTGTCAGGCACGCCAGTTTGAGTGTGTCAAGAACTGCAACGCTGCTGGGTTTTTCAAGCTCAACAGTTTCACGTGTGTATCAAGGATGGTCCACCACCCAAAGGACATCCAGCCAATGGCAGGCCAGTGGTCGAAAATGGCTCATTGATGAAAGAGGCCAAAGGAGGCTGACAAGAATTGTGCAGAGCAACAGACGGGCTACAGTTAGTCAACTGACAGTCCAGTACAACATTAGTGCCGAAAAACCCATAAAAGAATGCACAACTCGTCGTACCTTGACACGAATGGGGTATGGCAGCCGACGACCTAACAGAGTTCCACTTCTTTCAACAAAACACAAGAAACTGTGGTTGCAGTTGGATAAGGAACGAAAACACTGGACACTGGAGGATTGGAAAAACATTGCCTGGTTTGATGAATCCCGGTTCCTGCTGTTTCACGCTGATGTGAGGACTAGGGTATGGAGAAAAATACATGAGTACATGCATCCATCATGTCACCTGTCAACATTGCAGGCTGGTGGTGTGATGGTGTGAGGTGTGTTTTCATGGCACACATTGGGCCCCTTCATTAAAGTGGAGCAATGTTTGAATGCCAAAGAATATCTGAACATCATTGCCAATCAGGTGCATCCCTTCATGGCAGCAGTGTATCCATCTGCTAATGGATTTTTTCAGCAAGATAATGCCCCATGCCACAAGGCTAGGATTGTCCAAGAATGGTTCCACGAACATGACAGTGAATTCAGCTTACTGCAGTGGCCTGAGATCTCAATCCAATTAAGCATTTGTGGGGTGTGATGGAACGAGCTATTCAGAGTAGAGATCCACTACCAGCCAACTTGACACAACTGTGGGAAGCATCCCTGTGGAACTCTTTCGATACCTTGTAGAGTCTATGCCCCGACGAATTGAGGCTGTTCTGAGGGCAAAAGTGGGTGCAACTCAATATTAGGAAAGTGTTCCTAATGTTTTGTACGCTCAGTGTATATGTTTACATGAAACTTGTAATTTTTATACATGTGTATAAATGTCACTTTCTGTGGGTAAACACATCAGCCAAATCAATTAATATGACATGTATTTTTCAAGCTTGCTATTTATTAATTTATTTATACATTTATAATATAAACATGTATGTATTCATTTCTACATTTATTTAAAAATATTTATTTCTAAATGTATTTATTCCTCTATGCATTTGTTTAAATCATTTATTTCTCCCAAATAAATTATTCCTTTATTTATTTTTAATTAAACGAGGAACTAGATTCTATGAAACAGGAAACCAGATATTTTCAAACAGGAAATAGAACATTTCTAGAATCGAGTAGAACCTTCAGGTTTTCAGCCAAAGCTGGTTAGGCATGGATGTAAGCTTAAAAAATTAACACATTTCAACAACAACCCAGTGGCGCAGCGGGCTAAGGCCATGTGCTCTTCAAGGATGGCATGTTGAAAGTTCAAACAACGATATTTTTTTTGATATTTATTTTTTGTGCGATATTTGCTGTTTTAAAACATAATTATATTGCTTAATATAAATGTTGTGGATATCAACCTGCTTGTGTTCCCTGGTTTATTTTGATGTTGACCAACATATGAAATCACATAATTGTTAGATGTTCAGTTATTTAGCTTTTCTGTTTGAATAGTCGCTATACACTCTTAAAAAAGTAAATGGAAGAAGAATAATTTTACCTTAGTTTGATGACTTATATCTCATTATGTATAAGAGGTATTTATGGGTTTTTTTTCACATTTGATGTAAGAAAGTTTCATTCTTTTGGTACTGGTACAGATGGTAATTCTAAATGATTTAGTTTTGCCGCTGCAACATGGTGAAAACAGCAAAACTCACGGTAGTTTCAAACAAGTTTTTCTAACTTGTACAAGGTTCCTCTCAATAGTAACAAAGGAAAAATAATGAAAGAGTACTCCAACAAACAAAAAAACAAATAACTAGTTCCACCAAAACAGAGAAAACGTGGATAGATATTGACAGTAAATAAAGACATTAACACATTCACAGTATCACACCAGCTAAATACCCCTTACACAAGGAGAACAATCAGGAGAATGAGGAGAACAACTGGGAGCAAGAGGAGAACAAGCAGGAGAAAGAAGAGAACAATCAGGAGAACAATCAAGAGAACAATCAGGAGAATAATCAGGAGAACAATCAAGAGAACAAGGATAACAATCAGGAGAATGAGGAGAAAATCAGGAGAAAGAGGAGAACAATTGGGAGAATAATCAGGAAAAAGAGGAGAACAATCGGAAGAATAATCAGGAGAAAGAGGAGAACAATCAAGAGAACAATCAGGAGAAAGAGGAGAACAATCAGAATAACAATCAAGAGAACAATCAGAAGAATGAGTAAAACAACCAAAACAATCAGGAGGACGAGGAAAACAATGTCTGCAGTGTTATGGTATCACGTTACAGTATAATGCTAACTAACGGACAATGGAGCAATAGGCATGCCATAAATCCAAGAAATAGATGCAAAAATCAATTTTTTAGGCAATAACAAAATAATACAAAGTAGACTTTTTGGACTTTTTGGATAAGATGTTTATATAAGTGAGGGCATTACACTGGTAGCTTGCTGTTAACCCTCCTAGTGAAGCGGTAGTATAAAAAACAGGTAATTAAATCTGAGTAAGAACAGTTTCACTCCCATATAAACACATTTAAACATATAGTGGAAATTACATTTTGTTAAGAGTAAATCTGTGCCTAGATCAGTGGTCCTTAAAATTTTGGCACGGCACAAAGTGATCTTACTTTGCTGTTTGTGGGCACGCTGACTATTGCATTGGTTATTATCTTAAACACTGCCTTCCTGCAACAATATACAGTGTGTATGTGTGTGTGTGTGTATATATATAATGAGGGAGTGAGGAGAGATATTCTTGGCTCACTCTGATAAGGCCAAGTCTCAGACAGTAAATGTGTATGATGTGCTTATTCTTTAAATAATTTACATAAAATGCACAATGCAAATATTTTTGAATAGCATGTTTACACAGATAACTGTGAATAAACTAAAATAAAAAAGATAATGTCTTGCTTTGTTTCAATTTGGCAAATTTGTCAACACTACTCTGTTTTAAAGATCGCTCATCTCTAGTACAATTACTCAGAGAAAGTGGATTCGTAACTAAATCTACTACGGTGTTTCCCTTGTCTGGTGAAATAAAAATAAATAGTAGATAGAAAATTAAATTCTAAACACTGAAATGTATTAACCCCCTGCCTCTGCTCATGAATGATTGGACAGCTGTCAGATCTTTCACTTTCCCATTGGCTACTCACTCTCCTTCAATTTTCTTGCAGAATACTGTGAACGGCCTCTGCTTGCTTATGATTGGACAGCTGTGTAAACCTTGCCAAAAACTCTCCTACTGGTTAAACTTATTGTTAGTACCTACACCTGAAACAGACACAGTTTATGTCCCTCTGTCACAAAGACAGCCGTAGTGGGTGATGTCAGACCAGAACCAGGAACCAACAAATAAACAAGAGAGAGGTGGAGTTTTGTGAAGCTGAGCAATTATTTTTGCTCAGCATTTAATAATGAAACAGACAGGTTGTAAAGAGAAACAAAACACAGGACACAGCACTGGCATCCAAAAACAAAGAAACAAACAAAAACGAACTACACAGACAAACACGGTGAGCTGCTACTATTTTAACTATTACTATGATTATTACCTCCGTCTCCAATCCCATTCTCCACTCACCGAACACACAACCCCGAGTGAGTGAAAACATGCTGCTTTTATGCAGCTGTACCGAGACTCGATTACTAATCAATCATTCAGTTGGAGTCTCAGTACAACTGCACGTGAATTAATAAAAATGCAATTCCCAGTGCTCACATGTTATATTTTACTTGCACGTGAAGTGCTGTGCAATCCTTCTGCCTAAATATAAATATACATTTTAAACACTCATGTTACACAGATTCATTTATATCCCATGTACCAATGACTATACACCAACATTAACACACAACAAGAAACATACAACACAGAAATACACAAGGGCGGGGCAACATGGCCACACCCTCCCAGCTAACTTATGATTGGGCTACCGCAGAGACAATGCAGATATTCAATTGGTTGATCGTATTACAGAAGACCTTCAGGAAAAAGAAAAATTATTTTATATATATTATGAGGTGCCAAACAAGAAAGTGTATATGTTTTGATATTTATACATTGAACTATTATATAGACATACATTGAAGTTTGAAATATAGACATTGAGGTTCAATATATATACAATTAAGTCTGATATATACATAAATAAATCATTTTAAAAAAGTATATATTGTGGGACTAATAACGTTAGTTTGTTTAATATCATTTAAACAATTAATTAATTTGACTAATTTCTGTGCATCAATTAACCTGAATGAATACTATATGACCATTATCATATTAGGTCACCGACTAAATAAAGACAATCCATTAGTTATCTATTAAATAATCTTCATTCACATTAAGACCTCATCATAATCATAATTTTTATTTAATGGCTTTTATAAAATCAAGGAATTACAAAAAACACACACAAAACACCCTCAACTACAAGAAGGCAGGTTAACATATAGTAGCAGTTTATAATATAATAATACTACTGGTACAGAAAGTAAAACCTAGAAAATCATTGTGAGGTAACAGTTAAACATATACAGTAAGACACAGTACATTGACTCTTTGCTTACATGCAAAACAACCCTTGTTCAATTACAATCCTCTAATAATATCACAGCTAATGCCGGACTGCAATTGTTTAATAACAATTACACAAGTACACTTTCAAACAAGCACTTCATATGAAAATATGAATTAAACAGCTTATAGTAATTTTTAACATGGTTCAAACTTTGAGGCTTTTCATATGCACATTAACCCTTTGCGGTCCTATGTCCTATGACATTACAATTTTATCTTTCCAGTCCGATATTGGTCCCTGTCTGACATCATCAAAAAGTCGGAAAGCACAGGTCTCTAGTCGGTTTTTTGTCCGGAAAAGCTGAGAAAACCTTTCAATGGCTGAGTGTGATTGATATGAAGCCGAAAGAAGGGCATATCTGATGCACATACACCACAAAGATAGCACTGACATAAACAAAGGAGATAGCTGCTTCTGCATCCAGTGCTCAAACAATATCACAGACATTTAGGCTAGGCTTTGCTGTATCCTCGTGGTCGAGTAACCTTCTCAGGCATTCCTGGTGCTGTGGCACCGCGGCGCACGCAGAGCCCATGAGATAGTTCTCCACGGGGCTAGGCTTTGCCATATCCCCGCTGTCGAGTTACCCTTCCAGCCGCGTTTTCCTCCATGGGTCTAGGCCGTGCCGCATCCCCGTTGTCGAGTAGTTCTGCCGGCTACAGGCCCACCACTGTGGTGAGTCGGCCTTTGTACAGAAGGTGCACTTCTCTCCCTCTTCTATCTCAGTGCTCAGGTGCTTAGAGTAGTAACACATGGTTCCAGCGCCTCTACGGTAGTGCACAATAACGATACATGGTACGTGGTGCATTTATTCCCCATACTCAGTTTACGTGGTGCTCAGTACGCATGGTGCACCTAGTGTACACGTGCTATTACCTCTACCACGTAGTGCAATTATGCACAGTGCGACACGGTACGCCTTATTCACTTAGTGTACAGTACTCAGTGCGCACATCGCTTGGAACACACGATGCAAGCAGTGCACGAGCTGCACATTGCACTTGTTGTGTAGTTGCTGCTCTCCTAGCGTATACCTTACGTACGGTGCAGTACGCAGTGCACAAGGTGCCCTCGGTGCTCTGTGCACGGAATGCAGTATTACTGCTGTAACGATAGTGATTTTTACACTACGTTAATGCTTCCAGTGTTTAACGCAGTGCAAGCAGTGCTTTGGTGCTATGCACAAAGGCAGGCCCATGTCGGGGTCCCGTCCCTGTACAGCCTGTAACGCTGTCATCCCACAGGAGGATAAACATACCCTCTGCGTGCAGTGCTGGGGCATTCCTCATGCCACCACTGCCCCTGAAAGGGACAAGGCATACAGTGTCTGTGCGGCCCTTCAGCCTTGGCTGAAAGAGGCCCTCTTGGAGAGAGCCAGGAGGGCGAGCTCCACGTCCTCTATGGCCGGACCGTCAGCGGCTCTGAGTGCAACAGACAGAATGTCCCAGGACACCCTGCTGGACGTTGCCAATGCACAGGCCCCCCGCAGTTGCTCCTCATCTCCACAGTCGAGATGGGTGAAGCATTCTAGGCAGACGAGGGACATTATGGACTTCAAGGCTTAGATGGTGGAGGTCCTAGAGCTCTTGACCAAGCAGGCGCTGGTGGCCCAGGCCTGTGTCTAGGGTTCCCCGTAGGACCAATTTCCACACACCCCCCCTCCCCTATGGGAGTACAGGGTGGTTGGGGAGAGACACCTCAGCTGGAACAGGAGGATACGCTTTCCATAGTGGCTTCGGGGGATGGAGCTTCTTTGTCCTCTGATATGCAAGTGGGTGAGACCCTTGCTAAGGAAGAGCCTGGCTCCGGTTCCACCCCATTGTCCAGCTCGGTCTTGGCTCTCATGGAACATACTGCAGCCTTTCTGCAGGACCCCTGGACGCCTGTGTCCGAAAAACAGACCGGCATAGTTGTGACACAGGCTGGCTCCTTGCCCTCAGAGTTTCCAGGCCTTTTCAGATTTTATGGAGGAAGTACACTCCTCCTGGGATCGTCCGGCTTCGGGTCCTAGTTTACTTAAACAGGCCGCACCGCTCTCCCCTTTGGAAAGCACGATTAAGCTCGGCCTGGCAGGGTTTCCCACGGTAAACTCCAACATCATGGCCCTGGTTAAGGCCCCGCTAGTGAGTGGTCTGGCTAGAGACCCGACGTGCCAGAACCCTCAATGTAGGGTGATGGAGATGCATCTAAAGCGAGCTTACACAGCAGAAGCGCAGGCAACTCGATTAACCAATACGGCAAGTGTGTTTACCACATATTTGGACAGTGTACTGCGTGAAGCCCAGTTCCCCCTACGTCTCCTGTCCAGTATGCTGCTGCAGGTCTCCAGTCTCCACGTGGTGGCGTAGACAGCTCTGGCTGACACAAGACAGGGTCCCTGATGCAGATAAGGCTGCTCTACTTAACGCACCCATATCCCCAGGGCAGATTTTTGGGCCAGCTGTGGAGGAGATACTACAAAGGTCTCACCGGGAACGTGAAGCGTCCAGTCAGGTGGCCACATTGCTCCCTCCCTGTGCGTTTACATGGGGTGGAACGAGCCACTGGAAAAGCTCCCCAGACTCAAACTGTCACTAGAACAGTCCCAGTCTCCACAGCTCCACTGGGTGACTTAAAGCATAGCCTTCAGAGCACGTCAGCAGGTAACTGAGCCCAACTGGCAGGCAGAGGGAACGCAGGTCATGATCAGTCCAGAAAACTGCATCAAAGGAGGCGTTTTTAGGGCCAGCACCCTAACACTGACACCAAGCTGCCCAACCCCAGCTTCAGTAGCCCAGCCAGGGCCCCTGAAGGCTGGTGGCCTCAGACCCCATTTTCAGCACAACAGCTGCAGTACTGGCGCACTTGCACCTCAGACTCCTGGGTTCTCACCACCATGCAAAACAGCTATACACTACAGTTCCGCTTGGGACCTCCTCCCCTTCGAGGTGTCACAAATACTTTAGTGACAGCCTCGGTATGTCAGAAAGAAGTGGCTGCCTTGCTGTGCAAAAGATCCATTTGTCTCGTAGACCCCATCCCACGGAGAAGGGTACTACTTGAGGTACTTTCTGGTACCCAAATAAGATGCCTTTTAGACTTGAGGCTCCTGAACGGGTTCTTAAAAGAAAGGAGGTTCCGAATGCTGACACAACGTCACATCCTCCAGTCTGTCCAACCAGGTGACTTTTCGCCACCGTGGACTTGCGGGATGCATATTTTCATGTTCCCATTCGTCCAGAGCACAGAAAGTACCTGTGCTTTTCCTTTTTAGGAAGCGTATACAAGATTTTTGTGCTGCCATTCGGCCTCTCCCTGGCTCCGCGTACATTTTCAAAGTGCGTGGACGCTATCCTGGCTTTAGGCTGCAGGGTGTCAGAGTTATGACTGGTTACGACTGGTTGATCTGTTCCCAGTCACGAGAGGGAACACTGGCCCACACGGCAGTTGTGATGGAGCATCTGGGCAGGCTGGGCCTCACCATAAATGATGCAAAGAGTCAGCTTACACCAGTGCAGTGCACCATGTACCTGGGGTTCCGGCTGGACTCCACTACGATGTGCATACCTGTCGGATGACAGAGTTGCAGCTATCCAGGGTTGCCTCTCCCTGTTTGAACAGGGATCACATGAGCCCGCTGCAAGCGTGGTTCAAAGCGTTTCACCTCAATGCCAAAAGTGACAGACACCATCGGCTGATCGTGTCTTACGCATGTTCAGCAGCCCTATGCTTGTGGAGAGTTCCCTCTCACCTGTGCAAAGATGTGCAAATGGGTGTAGTACTAAATCGTCAAGTGGTGACAACAGATGCATCCAATCTGGGTTGGGAAGTGGTCTGGGAAGGCAGAGGAGAATGCGGATCCTGGTCGGACCACTGGACATCCCTGCACATAAACATTCTGGAGTTGCAAGCAGTGTCCCTTGCTCTCCACCACTTTTTCCCAGTGCTGAGCGGCACACATGTGCTGATCCGGACGGACAGCACAACAGTAGTGTCAGCCGCCAGGGTGGCCTACGGTCCCCGGGGTTCCATCGCATAGCTTTCAAGCTACTGACATGAGCTCAAAGGAATCTGCTGTCCTTATGGGCGACGCACATTCCTGGTGCAGTGAATTGGGCAGTGGACCTCCTTTCCAGGAGCAGCCCAAATCAATTGGAGTAGTGACTCCACCCTCAGGTGGTGGAGCACATTTGGAAACGGTTTGGGAAGGCGGAGGTCTATCTCTTCACTTTGGCAGAGATGACGCATTGCCCACTGTGGTACTCCCTACACAGCTTAGGCGGTCCACTTGGCATAGACACCCTAGCGCATGAATGGCCCAAAGTGATTTTATATGCTTTCCCGCCCATACTGCTGCTCCCAGCTTTTCTAGAAAAAGTCTGGTTGGAGAAGGCATCAGTTCTCCTAGTGGCTTCCAAGTGGCCCAGGAGAATATGGTTTTCGACCCTATGCCTTCTGTTGCACGGCCAGCCCTGGGAGATTACACTTCGTTTGGATCTCCTCATTCAGGCGGAAGGCTCTCTTTGGCACCCGGATTGAGAGGCAGGACAAGAGCCAGCTATCTGACCAGGTCTGGTCACGGGACACAGACCCTAGGATAGTTTGCGTCAAACACGCTTTCCTACGTGTCAGAGATCCCTGGTCTGAGGTGAACATTAACATAACCCCACGTTAAATGTTTGATGGAACCTGTAGAGAGTGGTCCTCCTTAACGAGGAGTGAGCGTGTGGGCCTTGTAGAGCTACCCAGTGTCCAGACCCAACCTTCCACATAAGGCGGGATCTTGTTGAAGTAGTCGTAACGTCCGCGATTGGAATCTGTACGTACCGACAGAACATGGTATTCAGGCTAGTAACTCCGTGTGAACAGAGACGTTCCACCTCATAAGTGTAGTTTGAACCGTGGCCCCTTCAATCCTTTATAAACCCTTCGAATGGAAAGGAAAGACGGGTCACGCCCATAACTCAAGTTTGCCGTAGTTAAGTCGAGCGCACTCTCTGATCCTTTACTCAATGCGTGTTACTACATCGTGGTTTGCCACATTGTAAGAACTGCCGTTTTCAAGTAAGTGATCGCCTTTGAACCTGGGATAAACCCGCCCTGTCCTGCAGGGGGACAGTCCCATCCCATTTTGCGTCCTGAACCTGGGTATGCAGAGCCCTAGGGCAGACTCCACAGTCGCAGGGGAGGATTGAAAGGGATTTTATCGATCGAACTTATGACGACAGAAGGGGAGGAGATCCCTGCCAACCTTTCTTCAGCCGGATACCAGGAGGATCCCGGGTGCACGAACCAT
Organism: Polyodon spathula; assembly: GCF_017654505.1. Classification (NCBI taxonomy): domain Eukaryota; kingdom Metazoa; phylum Chordata; class Actinopteri; order Acipenseriformes; family Polyodontidae; genus Polyodon; species Polyodon spathula. The sequence goes on along the minus strand of NC_054559.1, from coordinate 5,112,500 downwards.
GCTTTCGGACACTGTGCCTTTACCCTTCTAATTGTGAAGCAATGTAATAGGAGTAAGTCCCCTTCGCTACGGTCTTCCGGACGCGTTCTTGTTCCGAGCCATGTTACCGCTCCTTCGGGGACGATCAGGATCGGAATAGCGTCTTCAATACTTCTGCTACGTCTACAAGGAGAAACCCGTCGATGATTGCAGTCACCTGGAACGGAGGTAGGGGAGCTTCATCAAAAGTTTTGTCCCAGACCATCCTTTGGTACTGGTGGTACAGAAATCCTCTGATCGTAAACGTCAAAGACTTTCTTTACGAGTTACGTAACCCTCTAAGCGATGGTGTACTGCCACTAGGGCCATTACTTGCCCTTTGCTAGTCATTTTGCAGTTTCTGCAAGAAATGCGATGTTAAGATTTTGAATGCTGGAAGATTGCCTTCCACCTTGAAGGTGTACACAAGCAACCGCAGGCAGCCATCATCAGTTAAGACAAACAACATACAACTCTCTGCAGATAACACAAGAAACATCCATCATCATGGTCCAAATTCTCTAAAACAACTTTGGAGGCGGCTTATGGTAGAGAAATGAACATTCAATTCTCTGGCAACAGCTCTGGTGTACATTCCCGCAGTCAGCATGCCAATTGCACACTCCCTCAAAACTTGAGACATCTGTGGCATTGTGTTGAGTGACATAACTGCACATTTTAAAGTGGCCTTTTTTTGTCCCCAGCACAAGGTGCATCTGTGTAATGATCATGCTGTTTAATCAGCTTCTTGATATGCCACACCTGTCAGGTGGATGGATTATCTTGGCAAAGGAGAAATGCTGACTAACAGGGATATAAAGAAATTTGTGCACAAAATTTGAGAGAAATACGCTTTTAGTTCTGTGACGATGTGCCCGCCCCGTGTGTATTTTTTGTTATATGTTGCGTGTGACGTGTTAAATGTTGGTGTATAGTCATTGATACACGGGATATAAAGGAGTCTGTGTAACTCGAGTGTTTAAAATGTATATTTGTATTTAGGCACAAGGATTGCACAGCACTTCACATGCAAGTAAAATGTAATATGTGAGAACGGGGAATTGCACTTTATTAATTCACGTGCAGTTGTACCGCAACTCCAATTGAATGATTGATTAGCAGTCGAGTCACAGTACAGCTGCATAAAAGCAGCATGTTTTCACATACTGGGGGTTGTGTGTTCCGTGAGTGGAGAATGGGATTGGAGATGGAGGTAAAGAGAATAATAATAATAATCGTCAAAAGAAGCTCACCGTGTTTTGTCTGTATGGTCCGTTTTGTTTGTCTGTTTATTTTGGCTACCAGTGCCGTGTCCTGTGTATTTTTGTTTGTTACAACCTTTTTATTTTCTGTTCTGTTTAAGTATTAAATGCTGAGCGAAAGCATTCGCTCAGCTCCACCAAACTCCATCTCTCTCTGTTGCTTATTTCTTGGCTCTGGTCTGACGTCACCCACTCCGGCCGTCTTTGTGACAAGTGCGTATGGAAAATTTCTGGGATTTTTTATTTCAGCTCATGAAATATGGGACCAACTTTTTACATGTTGCGTTTATATTTTTGTTCAGTGTAATTGCATAGTTGTTACTAAGAAAGTGCAATAATTTCTAATTACCTAGTTATTACAATGGAAGTACAATTAACTCTCTGGTTCTTGACTGGTTTACACAATATATCTGTCTCCAAAGGGTTAATCATCGCAGATATTGGCAGTTACTATAAGCACATAAGACTCAGTACAGCTTTGCTATTATTAGTCTGAGACAATCATGACAAACAAAAAAAAACACTCACGATATTGCTTTTTCATACAGGGGGTCTCTCTCAGTCCTTCTCAGTTTATATGCAAAAACCAAAGCGAACGAACAGATTACAATTCTGCGTCTCCTTTTATGCTGTCACACATGACCATTTGGTAAATGAGTACAACCGCCACTCCAATCGTTTCCCTTCCAGGCCAATGCGCTATTGCAACATATTACTGCCCCCTTCCTGGCTGGCTGACTTCCCTTGAACCCTAGGAAAGAACAGTCAGACCAGCCCGTCCAAGGAACTCTGTTCTCTGTTCTCGCTGCTTAACCCCCTCACAGGTTAGGAGGGAGATTTACAACCAAGAATCGTTGTATTTCTGTGACAGAATGTTCTAATCCCTCCCACCTAGAACCGCCAAAGCAGTCATTTTTGACTTCCTTACAATACATGTTTTTATTTTGAATATAACCTACTGTTATCTCTACTGGAACTGACAGCCATCAATTCCTTCATTTTGTACAAGGAATTCACCAGGGGAAAATATCAGTAGGAGAAATTTCATCTTGAAAGTAGCCACAATGCTTCGGCAGAAATATTTCAATCAGAAAACTTAAGGTTGCGGTTGCAACCCTGGTTCTCTGAAAGAGAAAATAGCCATCAACTAACGTGTATCGCCATCAGGTAATAGGATTATGCTGAGCTTAATATAAAAGCTGCCCCTAGGTCTCGGTAGCTCTGATGTCAGCGCCCTGCCCCTCAGGTGCTGAATGACTGTGCAGAGCGAAAGAAGCCCAGCCTCTTTTGTTTCAGGCCATAAGGGCTACTGAAGCGACCTCGCTGCTTGATGGCTATTTTCTCTTTTCATGGTGCACGGGAGTGCACAGATGTGCCCAGGCACAGGTGTGCACGGGGCATGGAGCATGGGAGTGCAGGGGGCACGGGTGTACATGGGCAGGGATATGCACTGGCACAGGTGTGCACGGGCACGGGAGTTCACAGGGCACGGGTGTGCAATGGCATAGATGTGCACTGGCACAGGTGTGCACGGGGCATGGTGCATGGGAGTGCAGGGGGCACGGGTGTACATGGGCAGGGATATGCACTGGCACAGGTGTGCACAGGCACGGGAGTTCACGGGGCACGGGTGTGCAATGGCATAGATGTGCACTGGCACAGGTGTGCACGGGCACGGGTGTGCAATGGCATAGATGTGCACTGGCACAGGTGTGCACAGGGCACGGGTGTGCAATGGCATAGATGTGCACTGGCACAGGTGTGCACAGGGCACGGTGCACGGATGTGCTGAGTGCACTGATGTGCACGGGGCACAGGTGTGCACAGGGCACGGTCGTGCACGGGTGCACGTGTCGCTGCGAGGGTATGGTGAGACACACTTGGGGAATAATCCCTCAGAGAACCCGATTAAAATTTAGATCGGGAGATATAAGCCAACACACAGGGAAAAAACTCTGTGTGCAGCTAGTGTCTGGAGCAGGCTATGGTCTAATAAGACCACTGCTGAGTGTCTATCAGGCTATGATATAAAAAGATCCCTGTTGTAGTGTTCCGTCTGGCCCAGGGCCAACACACACACACACCTCATACTTCTTTCTGAAAGAAAGGAAAACAAATGTTAGAACAAGTAATAAAATATACAGGTAATTACAAAATCAATAAATAATAATAGTATGCGAGACAGACTCAAAGAGTCAGCAAGCTGAAAAGAGCGAGAACGCTCGAATAAGCGACTCAGCCGAGTGCTTAAGCCGAATACGAGAGCTAAAGGCGGGCGCAAAATTCAACCGAGCCCGGTGAATTGCGGCTCGCGCTCAGCGAACGTAACTAGGTTTTCCGAGAGATAAACCCGGGGAAGGGGCAGCCGCCAGCTTCCCATACACAATTAAGGCAACGGAGGGTACAAACACTGAATTTTATTTTTTGTTTTTTATAATCAGAGTGTTGTAGAACAACAAATAGATTACGCTCAATCTCGATCAGCAGCTGAAAGCAAAAGAGGCTGGGCTTCCTACGCTCTGCATAGTCATTCAGCACCTGAGGGGCGGGTCGCTGATGTCAGAGCTACGGAGGCCTAAAGACAGCTTTTATATTGAGCTCAGCCTAATCTATCACCTGATGGTGATACCCATTTGTTGATGGCTATTGAAAGAGAACTACAAAGCAGCAGGCTGCTGCAACTCAAACTGGATTCAGTGATGCACACTGCAAGAGCAAATATATGTTACTTAAATTTTAAATAAAAAGATTTAAAAAAGTTGAATAATAGTGTAGAACCACAATCATACCTAAAACCATGGCCAGCAGTCATTATGACTTAGATTTTAATGTACTTTATAGTAATTCTAAGCAGCCTTCCTAAAACACTCAGTATTACCAATGTAATATAATAGAGGAAATAGAACAGTATTTTCTTTCAATGGAAATCTCAAACAGTAAAAAAAAAAATAAAAAAGAAGATGTCAGAGTATATAATGCTAAGTCTCAATATTTAACTTATATTCCAGAATATAATTTTATTAACAGCACTGAAAAAAAAGATACTGACAAGCCGTGAAAATGCGAAATAGTAAACAGTACCAATATGAAATTTACCTGTTTATGACTTCTGGACACTCGGCATTTCTTTTCTCTGTTGTGCATATTTACATTGTATATCTAAGATTTATGTCACAACTGTGTCCTTGCCAATTACCATTAAAAAAATATCCATTATAGATCATAATGTAATTATTAACCATAATAAACAGAATACCTCAATAAGAGCTAACGATTCTGGCATAATTATCCCTAGATTCATAATGAAAAGAGGTGAACAATTAATAGTATGTATGTTTAAGTATTTCAAATCAATCGTAAATGTTATTTGTTATAAGACAAAAAAAGAAACCTAACAACCTAAATTATTATTACATTTATTCATATTCTCAAAGGAAGAAGTTAAGGTTAGGCTTCATAGTTAAAAACATATCTATAAAGAAGAAACAAAATAAAACATTCAAGGAAAAGTAATGCATTGTTAAATGTTCAGTCACACATTGCGTGAACATGCTCTAGCTTCCAAGTGGCTAAGTACACATGTACAATATTCCACCATCTAGTTGAATAGAAGCATATTACGTATTGTGACAATATCAATAGCATGGATTCAGTTCAGTTACTTGTAAACACACAATATAAGTTTAATATAAGTTTAATACTTATTCTGTTGGTGCAATGTTTAAAACAAAATCTTCTTAACATGGTAGTCCTCTCTGTAGAAGTTAGCTGTGCAGCAGCGCAGTGCAGTATGTCTGTGAAGTCTGAAGGCAAAAGCTTTTGTCATTCTGGAGGGAGCCCATTTTCTCCGGGACAGCATTGAAGATTACATCATTGAGTCTTTGTTGAAGAACTTCGGAGTTTGATGAGTTGAGAGCGATGAGATGTTTTGAAGAAAGAACGAATCCAGAGCCACGAAAATCCTTGTTTTGAGTTTAAATAACACAATGTATAGGTGTTCCCTTGTACTGTAAACAAGTCCTCGTCAGTCCTTTCATTGGTTCACAGTATTTGGTAGACAGTTGTGTGTCACACAAAAAGGGTGTGTTAGAAATGGAACGTATCCACCTATTTCGTTATCAAAGGATTTTACATTTATCATTTAAACTGCCTATTCAATATGACTTTAGTTACATTCATAAAAGAAGCATATACATTTCAGTTTCATTCTCTATACAAAATTACAATTACAAGCATATAAAACACATCATAATACATTCGAAGGATAATATTCAAAAATAGTTATTAGTTTATAATATTCATTTAAAACACAATAAACCCTTCAGGTTTATTGGGAATCTTAAAATAACTATTAAAGTTGTGTTTACAACTTATGTAATTAAAAAATTCTTAAACCATTTTAACTAACTTTTAACACAATAATGGTACAACTGTAGCTTGGCTTGGTAAGTTTTATGACATCTTAGGAGACCAGACAATCAGATAGCATTTTGGTAGGCCAACTTCAAAGAGTTAACACTACGTTTGGCCTGTGTCTTGGTCTAACCAACAAGCTTTGAAGTAGATCTTGTTAAGAATGTTCTGGAATTGGTGTTAACAACCCAATCACCACAGCATGTCACACACAATAGTCTGAATTAAATATCTGAGAAATGCTTATATTAAAATTAATTTAACCATGAATTTCCTTGACATCTCGCACACCTGATAACAATATTCATTACATGTTCTAATTCTGCAACTTTTCCACATAATGTCTGTTGATGCAGAATCCAGTGTAAGAAAAATGGTACTTCTGCATTTTTTTCTTAAATTTTTAGCCATTAACTGCTAGACAGTCGGCTCTTTTGTCCATTCATGTAATGTGCACACTCTGTTGTAATCCCAGTTAGTTTCTTCCACTGTAATTCTGCACTTTCCATGGCTTCCTGAAGAAAAAAAAAAGTAATTTCCTGTGGTTGTGTTGTTCATGTAATCCAGAGCACTTAAATTTTTTTTCTTTTCAGTATCAGAAAAACCTTTCTTTGACTCTATAGCTTCTTTCATTTCCAGTAAACTCAAAACATGTTCCTTCGTGCAACATGTCATAGTGACATTGTATGTTATAATCTTTCATAAAAAAAATATTCTTTGAACAAATAATCACCTGGCTAATGATTTTGGAATTTTCTGTTTTCTGCCTTCACCTTTTGCTTCCGTGACAGCTCCAACTACTTCTTGGCTACTGATTTTACATTTTAACCAAAGTAAAAATAAAAATGGTTAAACAAGTCTTTCCTTTGCTATCCTAATGTGTTCAGTGCTGTTACACGTGTGCTATTTGATTGGCTATTTTACTACCTCTGTGAGCTGTGATTGGCTTAAGGGGAATGTCACTCATACAATGCAGACTGTACATCTTGAATACGTATGTTATATTAAAGAGGCGTGTTGTTTAAAATAAGAATTCCAAAACCATACAGTACATTTTTGGCTGCCAAAAATTGCCCCATGGAACATAAGAGTGACACCCTTGCTTTAGAATATTAACTAATTATTTTGGACTATGTCATTCAGCTTTAACTGCAACCTATTTATTAAACCGTAATTTACTAAAAGAGAAAAAAAAAAAAACCCTGCTAAAGCTCATGGGGAATGTGACAGAAATACAATGAGTCCTGGTTGTAAATCTCCCTCTCGACCTGTGAGGGTGCGAAATAGCAAAAGGAAAAGTATCTGGACGGGCTGGCCTGACAGATCTTTTCCGAGGTCATGGAGTGGGTCAGCCTGGATGGAAGCGAGACTCTTTTGCAGGAACATATTGACCCGAAAGGTAAACGAGGTAGCAGCTGCAAGCTATAGATGCAGCTGGAATTGTTTACCAAGGGATCATGCGGGGTAGCATAAAAGGGGCCAGAGAAATGCTAATCATTATTCGAAGTGGTTCTATTACCTGTAACTTGTGTATCCTTGCTTCATTTTTTAAATATAGGCATTTCATCAGCAACAATTTGGTTGCACTTTTTAGTTTGCTGTGTAGTTTGTAGTGTAGGTCCGCCTGGCTCTATTCTCCCTGACCCAAATTCCCTAGTTTAAACTCTGCCTGATTACTCTGTTAACTGTCTACCCCAGTGCACTCGATCCCCTCCTGTTCAAGTGCAGCCTGTCCCACCTGTACAGGCCACATGTTAAAACTTCTAATTATTGCTTGTCATCATGGCTCTATGCGTGACACCCTAATATATTACCCAATAGTATTAACTTATAACTTGTTTTTATACTTTTTCTTAGCCTAGGGCTCCTGTTTGGACTATTGATTTGTGTTGTTTACATTCGCTCGATTGACGGTAATTGTTGCAGTTAAAATTAATGGAGTAGATGGATTATACACACAAGCCAATCGCTGGGTAATTAAATAAGTAAACAGTAATTAAATGAAAATAGACTTAGCTTTTAGCTTTTGGTGGTGGTATCCTTGTTCCTCCTTCTCCTCCCCCTTGCTGTTACTCGTTCTGTTTCTCGCTTCCACTTGCTGTCATTGTGTCTCGCTCTGTCTTGCTCTCACTCATTATAAAGCAGGGTCATTATAAATAGAATACTACTTTTGAACAAATAATCCTAGCACCGGCATGCTAACTCTTTGATGGGTTTGTGAAGACATTAATCAAGATTTTTTGTCAAAAACATTCAAACATTTTTTCAAGTTTCTTTTAGTATTTTTATATCTTATGTATTTTATAGTTCTGAGAATTTACCCAACAGTTAATACAATTAATCTACACATTGAGGATGACTAAAATAGGATCCTTTCTGACAGTTTACATATTTTTACAGGCAGAAATGCATTAAAGAGATTCATATGCTCTGTTAGATATTTAAGTTTCATAGCCTTGGTTCTCAAATGATCTCAGTGGCAGTATTTAGACAATGTTTAGATAATTGAATAGCTACAGGGCAGTAGGGGCGCTTCTACAGTCTTGTCCTAGAATCATTTAGATTAATCAAGTTCCATTGCTAAGCAGTGAATGTTTGTACCACAACATAAATCAGTGAAAATAATATTTAGGGACTGTCATGTGGCAGAGCAGAGGCTCTGCACATGTGCATGTGTGGGTGTGTGAGTGTGTGTGTTGGCTCAGACATAAAGAAACAGCTTTGAACCAATGTGGCCACCTTTGCACAGTCACCTGGCTTGTTTGATTGTTTGATTCATTGTTGTATTATTTCATTACAAAAGTGTGGAATGTGGCCAGGTGGTGATTGAATGACTGATTGTCAATTAACCCAGGCCACACCCTATAAAAGACAAAGGACGTGTTTGTTTAGAGAAAATGATTCAGTGAAGGCGGTTTGTCCTGCCTGAACAGGGATAGTGCTTTGGATAGAGAGAAAGAAAGAGAGAGAAAACTAAAGAAAAGAAAAGGCTGTTTATTTTGGCTGTCAGGCCACTGTTTATTTGTTTCAGTGTTTTGTTTTCTTGTGATTAATAAAAGTGCACAAAGAGGCGCTGGACTGCAGTATCTGAGTCTGGGTTGACTATTTCAAGGGTGCAGACCAGCGTTGAACAGGAGGCTACATCATAGGACAGGAAAGTAGCTCATCTGCTTCTGTTGTTTGTGAATGCAAACCATGTAAAGCTGGTGAAGTTAACCTATATCAGCATTTAAGTTCATCATGTTAAACAGACAACCCCATATTGCACAAAAACTTTTTTTTTTTTAATTTACACAAATGTATCTACTAATTAGTTTGGGATTTTCTTGGTTTAAATTAGTACGTTTACATTGCATTCTCCAGTCTCTAGCAGCCTCCAACTGTCCCAGACGAATCTCAGTTCTAACAACCTTTCCTGTTGGTTGATCTCCTGGATGGAGGAATGTGTGCTGTTATTGCTGATATTGGTGGTGAGCTGTTGATCTTATTATGCCATTCTTCCAGTGCTAATGCCAAGAATTGCAGTACCTGGTCCTGACACCAAGTGAAGTGATCCTGGCTCAGAGCCACCCCATCCTGTAAGAACGTGCTTCATGGTTGCCAGTGATGAATACATAGGACAGGCAGGGTTCTCCCCAACCCACACATTCCGGTTCTGTGGTGATAGCAATCTTATGCTGTTGCACATTCTCCCATCTCATCCATTCCCCCTGCTTAGCCTGGGACACTGTCTTGACACACCTCATCCTCTCATCCTGCTTTACACTTCAGTAACTACCAACTTCCTCCTTTCAGCTGGAGCTGCTTTGTGCCGCTCGGGGGAGCCAAACAGGCCAAGGCCTCATTGTCCCTGTTGTACTTGCCCCATGATATCACTGATATGAGGGGCAGCTGTAAAAAAAAAAGGAGAATAAAGGGCCTTGATCATGGTATACAGACTATTATTACTACTGGGCATTTGAAGACCAGTTTTACAAAGTGCTTAGTGGCAGTAATAACCAGGTTTGGCTCAATTCTTTGATGAATGCCAAACTGACCTGGCCTGATCTTGTGTCCTGTGCTCCACACAGCTGTGTCGAGTTCCTGATAACAATAATCTTTATGTCACAAAGCACTTTACAAGATAGGAGAGTAGGGTGTGTGAACTATGCATCAGCTGCAGAGTCACTTACAACAACATCTCACCTGAAAGATGAAGCACAAGGAGGTTAATTGACTTGCTCAGGGTCACAAAATGAGTCAGTGGCTGACCTGGGATTTGAACCGGGGACCTGCTGTTTACAAGCCTGTTTCTTTAAACAGCCTCCTATAACACAGTTTCCTTTTAGTCAGTGCTCTTTAGGTGGAGCTCACATCACTGGGTAATACGCAGTTGGAAATGTCAGCTGTCCTCCTGATGTGACAGGTACTCCTTTTCAGAGTACAGTGGACTGCACTCACACTGTGCTATCATTAACTACTCCCTGCACTGCTCTGAGGACCATTCCTAGCAGCTTTTTAAAATGATGAACTTTCATTGCACTTTAAACTGTTTGGCATGGGTTTTTACTGGGGCAAAGTTAGAGCCCTTTTCTGCCATTAAGAAAAGAAAAATACAGGCACCTCAAGACAACTGATAAAATACTTTGATAGTTATCCTATTATGAGTAAATACAATGTAAATAGATACAGTAGATGTACATGTCTGAAAATATACAATATATTATAAGAACTTAAGAGAATTTATGAACAAGAGGAGGCCATTCAGTCCATCTATGCTCATCGGGTTCCCAATACCTGAATGATCTCAACATTTTGTCGTTGGGTCTTAACACTAAAATTGCTGCAGTTATAATCATACCTAAAACTGCTGCCGGCAGTCATTATGACTAGTGATGTGCAAACCAGTTCCTTTGAAACCGGTACCCAGTTCCTGGTTTGGAACCGAAGAACTGGATTCAAATATCAAGGATCCAGTTCCAGTGAGTACTATAATAAAACAGATTATTAAAAACATAAAACCATTAAAATGATCCAAGACTTTTAATTTCTGTTAAATACATTTGATAACTATAATTGACACTTAACACAAGGAAAAAAAAAAAAACGGACTTAACTAAACTACATATTTGCATTTTTTAATTGTTTTGGACTAGCCAGGGTCCCAGGTTGTTCAGGTTGATTGGTCACTCTAAATTGCCCCTGGTGTGTGTGTGTGTGTGTGTGTGTGTGTGTGTGTGTGTGTGTGTGTGTGTGTGTGTGTGTGTGTGTGTGTGTGTGGGGTGCCCTGCGATGGACTTGCATCCCGTGCAAGGTGTGGTCCCGCCTTGTGCCCTGTGTCTGCCAGGATAGGCTCCGACTCACCATGACCCTGTAAAAGGATAAAGCAGTTATTGATAATAGATGGATGCATGTATGTTTTGGACTACTGATTGACCGTGGCTGTGATGAGTTTATTTTGACTTTTTGACTTTTATGCCAACGTAGACCAGCAGCACTCGTGCTTTATATGCAATGGTGCCGGGTTTGTAAATTTTTTGGTGGTGTGCAAGGGTGATGGGACAGATTCCACTATATGTGGTTAGGGTTAACTGTTGACTTGTTTTAAGATTTTAAAGATTTCAATCACAAAATTCTTCTTCAAGGCTAATAGATTTAGCTCTTTAAGCCTATCTTAGCACAGTAGCTCATTCATTAAAGACCTGTGATCAGTCTGGTTGCTCTTCACTGGACTCTGTCAAAGACCACAATTTCCCTTGGTACTGTGAAATGTGGTCCCACTAGTGCATGATACAATCGTCATAATCTCCTTGGATTTTACACTTTTGTTTATATACGCAGCATTCTGTTTGACTTTTTGATTGCTTCCCCACACTATCTGGTGTCTGATTGCTGACAGCAATAAGTCTGTTACACTATAATATACAGTATTATTTGTCTATAACCTCTATAGGGATTGTTTGGGATACATTTTCTTCTGCCTCAGGTCCACCACCAGTGGATTTGGCAGTTTTTGCATTTATTTAGCAACTGTTGTATATTTCAAATCATAATATCTTAACATCACACACACACACACACACACACACACACACACACACACACACACACACACACACACACACACACACATATATATATATATATATAGGTTTAGATATTTTATTTAACATCATGTAATCAAAGATAGTACAAAATTATATCGCAAAAGTCTGTCGGAAGCCATAATAGTAGTACAATATTTCATACTAGATTTTGAGATGTTACATTTTTCAATTTGTGTTAGATTTTCGTTAAATAACTACAAAGTGATATGTAACTCAATTTAACAAAATGGTAGTTCAGGCAGGAATCTCACTTTTAAACTAGTAAACATCAATCATGCATCCCCATTTCCAGAACATTTGCCAGTCAAATGGCTAGTATCTCATTCATCATTCGATAAACAACATGTCCAATGATCAAGCCAGGAAGGGCTTTATAATTTACCTCAATCCATTCATTACCTGCTGTATGTCAGAGTTTGTCTCCTCCTCTCTAGCCTCCACCTGTTTTTTCAGCCTCATCCATGGCTTCCTGTGACAGAGATCGAATGATTATTGATTATTGATGTTAGATGTCCCTTCTGACCTGCAAGGTCGCTGTGTAAAGGGAACAGAGTATGCTGGACTGGATGGCCTGACAGTTTATTCCCAGGGTTAGGCTAAAGTTGTCCATCTAGAAAGGGGACAGAGCTACGGTACACTAAATCAATGAACCGGACAGGAAATGGCGTGGCATCTGCAGATTGGAGGAGCTGATGCGCTCGTTAACCAAAGGGTCATGGTTGACAGTATTTAAAGGGACGTAGTGACGTGATCTGTTCCTTTGTGAATGGTTAAAACTGGTAACTAATAGGAGAACTGTGCTATGATAATCGTGTTTGTTTTGTTTTATCATTATTAAATACTGTTTGTTGTTATTTAGATGTTTAACACACAGAGCTGTCGCCAAAGGCCAGCACTAAACCTGGATCAACAACACTGCACTTTGTTTGCACTAAAGAACTGTATTCACTATGAGCTTTAAAGCACACACAGTGGACTGGTGTTTGTGTATATGTTACGTGTGGGTAAACTGAAACAAGTCTGTTATTATTTCAGGGCTAACCTGCGGATTACAAATAAGCAATATGCACCGCTGTATTGCTTCATTACCATTGTTATTATACTGTTGTTTTGCCGTCAGGCCATTGGATTTAAAAACTATTAAACAACATTGAACCTGGATTATTGTTTTCTGTCTGTTTATTAATTACTGCTGCATTACCTTCACCTGCACACAGTTAACCACTGTGCCACACTTCCCTACAGTCAGCCTATCCATTATCAGCAAACTAAATTATGGGCAGGGGTACCTCGAAGGGCGAGTCCAAAGGCCAAAGATCTAATGAAAATATGTATAATATTGTATTTGTTGTTTAAGCTTTAATACATATTGTTCTCTGTCGCATATGTTTTCCTGACTGAAATATGTTAACGTAACGTATCATTATTCAGCAAGTTTCATTTGACTTTATGAAGCGAGATTAGTTAGTTCTATAGAGTAATGCAAAACATTTGGCTACTGCTGTATACCACGTGATTACTCAGATGCTGTATATTAAAAAGCATAATCTTTATATGAGTTCATAATTTTTATTGGTGCCTTGTCCGGGCAAGTCTGTCTTGGTCCGGGATAATTTAAGGTATTAAAAAAAATAACAATAATTATTTTTGAATATGCAGACCATAGTGACTAATTGTGCAGTATAGTTTTTAAGACGTTGTGTATTGTTTTTGTACCAAATTTTTTCACTCTTGAATTTGTTGTTTTTTCCCTTTCCAAATAATCTGGCTTCATTCTCTAAGACATTGTCAGCTATTATTAGTAAAGTTGCCCTTCCTATGTTTCTGAACACTTCGAATCTCTGACTCACCTCGTACGCAAATACACTGCATCAGCTGAGCGTAGTCTGAGTTGCATCATTTCCTGTTTATATTAGTTTAAATGTATTAATTGCTGCAGCTTTGCAATATTAGCAATTTCTCTGTAGATAGATCTTTTGAATTTCACAGCTTTGTGAATATATGCAAGATTTTTAAAATCCAAACAAGTTGCATAAATTCACAGCATTTTTGAATAACTGCCACTATGTTAATAGCCCTGACACTGGGCCACTGGAGAAACCGGTATAAAGAATGCTTTCTAATATATAAATGGATGCAAATGAACCTACTGCAGTGTGCCCTTTGGTTAACTGACTCATAAAACCAATAATGTGAACCTTTTTCAAGGAAGCAAACAATCCAATTTGTTTTCCATTAGTGGTTGGTTAGTATTGGATATTATGGATTTCCCCAAGAAAATAATCCATATTCTTTTCTACAATCAGAAGCACAGTCACGAATCACCTGACTTCTCCCACTCATGCAGTTCTACATTGTAAACTACAGCTAATGCATAATGTGGAAATCAGAAAGAGTTTCAACAGAGCAAGTTAAACCTTATGTTACAGAATGCGCTTTTCATATTATCTTGCTAGAAAACAGCAACAAGGGTTTCAATAGCTAGATCTTCAAAGAATATTTCGAGCTGCAGCCTTAATAAACTGACAAATATTTCTTTAAAATGTAAACGGTGGCTGGGAAGTCACTATTTGTAGCTGTAACTAGTTTTGTTCAAGTAATTTTTAACTGTAACAGATTACTTTTTAAAAGTAACTTCCCCAAGACAATTTACTGCACATTACTGTTAAGATATCTAAAGCTGGCTTCTAGAGTATTAGTACAAACGCAGAGCTCTTGTCATTTTAAAAACAACATTTATGGATAGCATTTCCCCACAAAGTATTGAATATTCTTTTAACCTTTTTCAACAACAGGCTTTGTGACTTTCTAAATGTGACTCCACTGGGTGATAAGAGAGGATAATTCAGAAAAAGTTATATCTCCCCAGTTGCTTTAGTAAACAACATCACAAGTGCCACACAGTCTGATCAAAAGTCAAACGACCCAAAAGCTTTGGCATTTATAGAGAACAGAAGAGGACTATATTACTGGTGTAGATAAGACTGTCTTTCCTTTCTCTCTCATGTTGAAGGGAAGCTGCAAAGAAAGAACCGTTGCCATGGACAGCAATACCTGTGGGGCAGCACAAATTGTCCAGGGTTTCAGCATTCATTTATTTTTCTATCTTACATAACAGAATAACAATAGATGTTGCACTTTGCCTCTTGTTTGCTATGCTTTTAAGTTCCACATTCCTGACCTGAAGGAATCGATTAAAAGACATTATAACAAATTCTAGTACTTTGTGTTCTTCAGAGCATATATATGTGCTATTTTGATCCCCAAATGTTTTTGTATATATGATATTGTAAGACATGTTATGAGCTGCAAGCATATAGTAATAATAAGAGATATGTTGATTATTTTATAATGTAGCAAATAAACAAACTATTTGCTGTGCTATTTTTGCTTTCTTGTCACCTAGTCTTGACGATATTCAGGAAGTTAAGCTGAGCTATACAAATTGTTGTGTTGAGATAAAAAAAGCATGTGTAAACCTGTATATTTAGATGAATAATCTTTGTCTGCTTGTGACAGACTGGCGAGTGGATAGAGGCCCAGTGACAGACTGCAGTTCAGAAAACTAATACTTTTATTATAAATAAACACAAAACAAAAGAGCACAAAGGCGAAAACAAAGATATTTAAACACAAATAACAAAACACATAAGCAAAACTACAAAAATAAAGGTTTCCAGGCTGGGCGATGCCTTCACTGGATTAGAAAATTAAAAAAAAACACATAACCAAAAACAGCAAGCACAACCATCTGCTTGCTTTCTCAGCTCCCTTCTCCCCAAGTGGGAAGCTGAGGCCTCCTTTTTTGTCAGGTGGCTGGGTGCTGATTGATTGTTAATTACTCCAATCAATCCCAGCCACCTGAACACAATAAACCCAGGCAGGTAGGGGAATTTACCCCCATCCCTGCCAATCTATATAGGGCAGAGCTCTGCTCTGCCACACTGCTCAATTCAGTTTAAGAAATGGAAATGGTGTAGATATTTGTGTACAGAGTTACGGGTGAAGGACAAACCAATGAATGATAAACAAGTTTTTACAAAACTGTGACAGAAATCGAATGATTCTTGATGTTAGATCTCTCTCCCGACCTGTGAGAGTGCTGTGTAAAAGGAACAGAATACCCTTAACTAAATGGCATGACAAGTTACTCCTTGGTTTAGGTGGAAATCAGTCATCTAGAAAAGTGGCAGAGCTACTGTTCCCAAACTCAATGACTCATTCAGGAAACGACGTGGCATCCGAGGATTGGAGGAGCTGATGTTCTCGTTAACCTAGGAGTCATGGGGGAGGGTATATATAGGGGTCGTAGTGCAAGTGATTTGTTCCTTTGTAAATGGTTAGTGTTCAACCAAAAGAAGACCCTGCATCTGTGAGAAACGTGAAGTTGTTGCCAATTATTTTTGTTATTTTCTCCCAATTTGACATGCCCAGTTATTTTTTAGGCTGAGCTCACCGCTACCACCCCTACGCTGACTCAGGAGCGGCAAAGACGAACACACGCTGTCCTCCGAAACGGGTGCTGTTAAATGTTAAATATTGCCATTGAATGTGAAAAACTAGCATCAAACATCAATTAACATTAATTGAGTCTCTCATCCTATACCAACCAGGCTTGAAAATCATTATTTTATTTCTTAGCAGACACTCTTATCCAGGCCTACTTACAATTTTTTTTTTTAAATGCAATCACTCATTTATACAGTGTTTTTTTTTATTGGACCAATCGAGATAAAACAGCGATGTGTCCCCCACCCAGGATGGAACTCGCAACCTTCTAGTCAAGAGCACAGTGCACTAATCTCACTAGTCTCATTGTATAACTATGATTTATGTTTTACATGAAATATACTTTTTGTATAAGTATATGTCAATTGCTCTGGATAAAAGCATCAGCCAAATTTATTAATATGACATATTTTTCTGGCTTGCTATTTGTTCATATATTTGTACATTTATAATATTAACATTAATTTTTACACTTATTTATTTAAAAAATTAAATAATTTTTCTAACTATGTTTATTTCTCTATTCATTTTTTAAATAATTTATTTATTTCTACCTAATATATTAAACCTTTATTTATTTTTCATTAAACAAGGAACTACAATTTATCAGAGATAAGAGATTTAGACAAGGAAGCTACGTGCCACTTTTGTGTACAATTCCATTCTATGCTATTGACCAAACAGGAAACTAGATATGTTCAAACAGGAAATAGAGCATTTCTAGAATTGAGCAGCTGCTTCAGATTTTCAGCGAAAGTTGGTCAGGCATGGATGTAAGCTTAAAAAAATGAATGCATTTCAACAGCAGCGCAGTGGCGCAGTGGGCTAAGGCCGTGTGCTCTTCAAGGACATTTTTTTTTTTTTTTTTTTGTGCGATATGTGCTGTTTTAAAACATAAATACATTGTTTAATATAAATGTTGTGGATATCAAACTGCTTGCAATCCCTGGTTTATTTTGACGTTGACCAACATATAAAGCACAGGTCTCTAAGTCTTCACAAATGTAAAACACAGGTCTCTAGGTCTTCACAAATTTAAAGCTCTTTTTGAATTCCAAAAAAAAATCCACTATAAAGATAACACGGACGTAAAAAAGGAGGTAGCGGCTTCTGCATCCAGCACTCAAAGAATATCACAGACATTTGCAGAGCTTTTGGAGATAGTAATAAAATAATGACTTGGATAACATTATTGAGGAGTTTGGTGATAAAACGAGTGATTAGGAAAGGATTTATCAGTATGCACATCTATAAAGAGGTATGTG
This sequence comes from Polyodon spathula, assembly GCF_017654505.1. Taxonomy (NCBI): domain Eukaryota; kingdom Metazoa; phylum Chordata; class Actinopteri; order Acipenseriformes; family Polyodontidae; genus Polyodon; species Polyodon spathula. Next base: position 5,094,947 of record NC_054559.1, on the reverse strand, counting down.
AAAAATACAGCGAACAAGGGGTGGCGCTTGACTGGAGATACAGAACTGAGTGTCCTTTTGGGATTTAATGCTTTTTAAACCTGTTTTACTCTGGGGGGGGGGGGGGGGGGGGGAATCGCTGGTCTCAAACCATAAATAATAATGTCGGATGGCTTTCATCCGTCCGTACACAAACACAATATAATAATAATAACAACAACAACAACAACAACAATACAAATGAAAATGCATACATAAATACATTAATATGCACAAGGGGTGGACACCCCGTCACAGGAAAACACGGATGTTTTGGACGCCTATAAGTCGATTGTTCGTGCACTGACTTACCAACATTAGTGTATCCAGACAACTTTTAAATAATCAAGAAAAATCACACAGACAGTTCATTTAATGTATAACAAATCAGAGTCTATATACTTCAGTATTCTGTTAGATTATTAAATATTTAATAATGGATCATCTGTGTACAGGCCACATCAGATCCTAGCTCATAGACAATCTGGGCAATCTAGTGTCTGTAACAGCATCAACTTTATATAGTAAAATGGTTACGAATATGTTTTTCAAGTTATATAGTGCCCACAGCTAAGTCCTAAAGCAGCCAATATGTTAGCTCACTATAACTAAGTGAAGTAAAACCCCTATACCCTATCACACACTCTAGTATATGAAATAAAAGCAAAATATAATGCTTATCAATTAATTAAAAGATTCAGTGCCTCAGTCAGTCAAAATTCTCAGCAAGATCACTGTAGGTAATGGACCAGCTTCTAGTCTGTGTTTTACAAACTTTGCAACAGATGCCAAATTAAAGTTTCATCCCTACCTTTACAGTAATTCTCCATCGCTTCGTGTGTCATAAGGCTTACCTAAGCTTAAAACATCTGGCTTTTTAGACAGCCCTTATCACTAAAATGAATAATATAGTTATACTATCCAGTTTACTCCTTTAAGATTAATACTATAGATATCATGCTCTCCTGTTTTTCTGACCACTAAAATATGTGAGAGAATCCTTGAACTAATAATATTTTGTGTATCATTCAGTTCCTTATACTGATTTAAGATAATAATTCATACAGAGAGTTATTTTCTGACATACAGCACATACTCTGTCAATTAGTTCTTCCTTCTTCATAAATAAATAACATCCCTTGCTTTTCAATTTTAAATAGCTGTGCTCCAGCAAACCTGACCTCACTGCCAAAATCCCTCTTCCTGGCCTTCTATAGATAAGAATCCGAGAGTCACTATTTTCACACTGAAGTTAACTTCTTCTAATAAGAAATTTCAACTGTAAGCACATTTCCAAAGTTAATTATATGAAGTCATAGTTCATATTGCACATTTCATATTGCACATTTCAACAGACTGCTCCTACCAGCATCTCTACAGATAAGCAGAGGGGCCCACATCTAAAATCTGGTCATTTCCATGGACTCATATGCAATCCAAAAAGGCACACAGACAAGTTTTTAACATTAATGCTTGCTCAGTTTTTCTGGGTTCAGTTTTTAGTATCCTGCTCATGGTTTGCTGTGCTAGTTTTTCTGCTGGCTTTAGCATCCTTTTAAAATAAAGTACAGAAATATTATACTTAATGCTATTACAGCTGTACATAGTCCATTTTTAAATCACATCTTCCAAGTATCTGCTTGCTCCTTGCACATCTAAAAATCTTCTTCAGGCTCCCTGATCAGGCTTTGTTCTCAACGGGTCTGTCAGAGCCACTACAGGATCTTTTATCCATTTCTGTGCATCACAGATGTGTGTGACAATTTTTAGGGCTTGATACCTGCAAAAACCTAAATCTTGTTAGCCGGGATCCCATCTTTGCATTCCCCCGAAATGTAGTTGGTTCTATTGAAGGGTCATACATCTGCCGCATACACCATTCAATCAAAAAGTTTTTTTTTTAATGTTTTACAAGAGAGGATATAAATAATGTGCCACCAGTGCTGCCTGTTTATACCCATACAGGTCTCAAAGATTCAAATAAATAACAAAGCACTGGGCCCAGGTGAGATTTATCTATCTAAGGCTGCTTAAGGAAACAAGGGTAGAAATATGTAGACCACTAGATACTATCATGAATAGTTCCATAGAAACAGGTGAGGTCACTGAAGACTGGACACTTGCAAACTAAAAAGGGGGATAAGACAGACCCAGGCAATTATAGCCGTACAGTCAGCACCACCTAATCGGGATAATGTTTAAATGGGATACAACTCTGGGAGACGGTTCTTTCCAATGCTGTTTACTGTATGTCGTTTTATTGGGACATCACTTCATTTAATTGGGATACAGTATTTTCAAATGATGAATGGAGATCTCTTTTCAAAGCAAGACAGGTTCGCGTAGCACTGTGCACTGAGTACATGATTACGTTGAGATTGTGTAAACTAGGAGTCTCCTGTGGTTTCTGAGGGTGCCTCTTCTTGTGATAATTTTGTTTAAGAAATTGACTCATATTTTAAAGCATGTATTTAAGATTTAATCACAATGTGATGTTATTTCATTATTTTTCTTTTTGTTTAGAAACAAAGAAGTGTGACTAAGGTCATCTCAAATGCCTCTCGTTTACTTGGGACAGTCGTTTATTCAGGATATTTTTACTTCTCCTGAGGCTTCCCAATCAAGTGACGCTGATTGTACTAGTTTACTTGTGTAACATGCAAAATGATGAAAGCAATGTTAAGAGGTAAGCTTGAAGACTATTTATACAGCAAAAATTTTATAGGGGATAGCCAGCATGGGTCCAGAAGAGGGAGGTCATGCTTAACAAATCTACTTGACTTTTTTGAGGATTTTATAGCTGTTGGAAATGTAGTTGTATTTCTGAAAGGAATAGACGCCCCATTAACTGCCCATGTAATTTCCATGTCAATTTTTATTTTTATTTATTTATTTATTTATTGCAGAATTTTTATTCTAGCCCTCAAGTAAACAATTTGGACAAAACTATTTTTCTATTGAAATATATTATTTCAATAGAATTCAACATATTAACAAAATAACAACAATTCGTTTACAATTGTAGCATTATAACAAAATAGCAATGTGTTTACAATTGTAGCATTATAGCAATACAAATAACAACATAATATACTGTAGGAGCCAATTTGCTTTTCTGGTTCTCTGCACATGCGCATTGACGAGACTAAGAACAGAGAATGGAAAAATACCAGCAATTGACTTGTACAAAGAGTGCAAGGACAATGGAAGGTTACAAAGTGTGTAATGTGTGTGAAACTCTTCTGGTTAAATAAAAGATACACAGATGAAGTGCCAGCACTGAGTGATGCAACCCTTGTGGAGAATGTTCTCAAGGTTACTTATGCAAATTGTTAATATGCTAATAGTGTTATTGCGAATTTACTAATATAACTGCATGCTGAATGCTTATGGGTGAAATATATATTTCTTACTGCGTAGTTACCACTGATTGGTATTATCACAAAGAATTTCACTCCAAATCTGGCTCTCTTTAGAGGGATGTCCTGTTTCCATCTAAGGCTCATCAATGCTAACGTCTTTATCTGGTGCATATAAATCAGTATCGCTGTTATATTCAGTATTATCTGTGAAGTGTAGATACTTCATCAGCAGAATAAATCTGTTTCTACTCATGAGTTTAGCAAAAATCGGTGTCTAGGTTATTTTGACCAGTACGAATCCTGACAAGGTTTCCTTACAAAAACTTGTAACAAAGATATAAATACACTCATCTCATTCTCTGTAGTAGGCATCCATTTTTTACTCCACGAATGCAGCCGTCCAGCTGTTTTTCTGTTCAGGAAATCTGTTGGTCTCTGTTGTTATTTTCATCTGGTGGTGAAAAACAAAACTGCAGGCAATAGTAGCACATATACTGCCTATTGATTTAGTGAAACACATTGGAAAGATGTGAAAAATTTTGTAGATGCACAGTAAACCCCCTGTAAGCAATTCTTGTGGGTTAGTTTCCAAACGGTCGTCGTTCCGGTAAACTTCATGCTCAAAATTCAAAAAGGTATGAATATAAATTTAGTCATATTGTTACTTCTTCTTGAAATGAGTGACATCAAGTTCAGGACTGCAACACCTCACTTGTACAAAAAACAGAATTGTTTCAGCTTAGTTCATAGAGACAGCTCTGTGGCGCATATCCAATGTTCTGTCAGGAATGCATCAATGTCATGGGGTTGGTTAACTTAACCATCAATATTACAGAACAGTTTTATAAATATCAAATTCATTTATTCATAAAATCAGACTTTGAAAATACTTTTTATTAAAGAAAGCAATTGAGAGCTGTCACAATTACAACAGGATCACAACATAACATTCATACTTTACAAGTCAGTCTTTCCAAATACTGCATTTGTACTCATGTTTCACTAACTTAGTGCTTAGTTTCTGAATCAAATTCCTGATAATAATAAGTTGGTCATCATAGTAACTCTGAGCTGTTGGATGTGGAACCACACAAACAAAAACTTTCTATTGAGGTATGTGTATGTTTCATGAATATGAATGCTGGGATGACCTTGTACCAATCCTCCATCACCCCCAACCCCCCCCCTCGGTCAGGTCCGTCACCAATAGCCCCTCCCTCCCCAGGGTCCACCCCCTCGGTCCACCTCTCACAATACCACCAGTTCATTCCAGCATCTACACTATTTATTAAAATCTGTGCATTATGTTCTCCTATTTGATTTATATTAAGTTACCAGTAGGGAATTGAAAATAATTTAAGACAAGTCTGGGTGTAAAATGTTTCTGATTAGGTTCTTGTAATCTGTGGTACATCAGTTTAAGTTACAAAGACATTTCTACATGTTTTACAAAAAGCTGCTTGCTGCCTCATGAACTATTATGCTTGCTTCTCTAATTTATTGCTTCCAACCCCTGATAAACTTTCTATCAGTCATCGTGAACGGGAGAGAATGAATCTGAACTGTAAATCTATCTTCTGACCTGAAAGGGCACTAAGTAAGGTTGGTGGTATGGCTTCACAGGGATGGGCTGACTCGATGGTAGGACAGAACCGGAAGTCGGACATCTTGATGAAAGGGAGTAGCTTTAATACTGCTTAACAGCTCTATTGTGATCAGCTGTGTTGCACGTGGCGCCATATTGAGCACAGGGAGGAGTTTAGCACTACAAAGAGGATGCAGCTACATGAGTACAGCCCATCAGCCCACTTGTACAGCTGCTTGTTTTTTTTGTTTTTTTTGGCAGACGAGCACCACGGGAGCTGAAGCAACGGAGCCAGCACTACCACCTGGAGCATCTACACTGCCGCACCACCTCAACACCTTCCATCACGAGACTCTACAGGATTCATGCCCAGTGTTCAAAGACATCATCACGTATTAATCAAATACCTATTTCAGAGACACACATTGTGATTTAATGTTCAACCTAATGGCTAATTACACTATGTAACACAATTTTTGTTCCTGGGTAGTAAGTGTTATTTCTTAATTGCTTATGCCTCAAAAGTATAGAAAATGGCTATTATTCCCCACAAACTTTGCTTTTGTGACCAGGACAGTGATATTTTGAAATTTACCTATTTCCAATGAGAAAACGGGTGAATTTGTGTCTTTTCAGAAAAAAACAACATATGAATCCAAATGAACATGTATTTATACTAAAGTAATACAAAAATGACTACAAAAGATTTAGAAATGAGTAGTTTTTTGAGATTTACAATTATACTGTAAATCACTTTCACGAGTCAGCCCCCAAATGTAGTCTCCCATCATGTTCTCATTATACTGTCCTTGGTAGAGGCGTTCAAAGTCCAGTATATCCTGGTGGAAGCGCTCGCCTTGCTCCTCTGAGTACGCTCCCATGTTCTCCTTGAATTTATCAAGATGAGCAACAAGGATATGGACTTTGAGGGACATCCTACAGCCCATTGTGCCGTAGTTCTTCACCAGATTCTCAGCCAGCTCCACATAGTTTTCGGCCTTGTGTTTGCCCAGGAAGCCCCGAACCACTGCGACAAAGCTGTTCCAAGCCGCTTTCTCCTTACTAGTGAGCTTCTTGAGGAATTCATTGCACTCCAGGATCTTCTTTATCTGTGGTCCGACGAAGACACCGGCTTTGACCTTTGCCTCAGACAACTTAGGGAAGAAGTCTTGAAGGTACTTGAAGGCTGCCGACTCCTTATCTAGAGCTCTGACAAATTGTTTCATAAGGCCCAATTTGATGTGTAGTGGTGGCATCAGCACCTTCCGGGGGTCCACCAGTGGCTCCCACTTGACGTTGTTCCTCCCCACAGAGAACTCGGTCCGCTGTGGCCAGTCTCGCCTGTAGTAGTGCACCTTGGTGTCCCTGCTGTCCCAAAGGCAAAGATAGCAGGGAAACTTGGTAAAACTGCCTTGGAGACCCACCAGGAATGCCATCATTGCAGCCTCTTGATGCCATCTCAGAAAAATGCAGATATGTATCCACTTAGGCAGCTGGAACTAAACTGAACTGGTGGGCTTAAGGTCCCTGTATTTATACTACTATTTATATTACTGGAAAGTTCTAGAAAGTTCTAGAAGTTACTCCAAGTTTACTCAGCACTGAATCTATCTGGAATGTTCTGAAAAATAGGTAAATTTCAAAATATCACTGTCCTGGTCACAAAAGCAAAGTTTGTGGGGAATAATAGCCATTTTCTATACTTTTGAGGCATAAGCAATTAAGAAATAACACTTACTACCCAGGAACCAAAACAAAAAAAAAAAAATTGTTACACGGTGTTATCTTCCAAAAGCACCCGAGCATCCTATAATACAAAGTGGCAATTGTTATCAGATTCTGTACTCAGTCATACTTTTATAGATTTGCTTTACTCAGTGCAATTAGTGTTTCTTTTCACACATGTCATTACTCATCAGGTTACAATATCACTTTGTCAATCGCAGTGCAATCATGCTCGGTCATGTTGACTGCTAAAAATTCTACTGTAGAATCGATTATTTTCACTTACTCAATGTAACCCATGTCTCTGAGATGCGTTACTAATCAGGTCGACATATCACCTTTGCAGTTAAAGAGGAAGAAGGAAGTGGAAAGTTTCTGCTGTGAGGGAGACCGGCAACCTCAAGCTCAAACATAAGCTCCACATGTAGGTGTTCAGAATCCAACTTAAAAAAATTATATTTTTGTTATTTGTGTTTTCAGTTGTTTGTATAGCTTATTGTGTGCTTTCTTATACTGAAAAGTTCAAAGGATTATATCCTTATTGCTGGATTTCATGCTGCGACCTCTAGATACAGCACAGCTTTTGGCAAACATTGAGTTAACAACCACCTTGCCAGAGCTTTGGATACACTGGCTACTAAATTGGGTGAGACTTTTCCAATGGGCTCTTTTTAATCTCAAATGTCACTGTGGCCTGTGCTGTAGTGTATCAGGACAAATTCATTCCTGTGGACTACAAATACTTTTTCTCATTGTTTCTCCTTTGGAAGGATTGTATATTTAAAGACTGAGGTTAAAAGACTTCCTAAACCTGCAATATATTCCAGTACTATATCCATGTTGCATTCTTTTGCATAGTAAATTAGCTGATTAGTACTTTTCTGTTTGGTTTCTGTAATGGTATTTCTCCTTGGCTTTTAAGGCCATAGTGCAGGGTGCTAATAAATGTGTATATGTTTTCTGAAGTGTGGAGCACCTTTTCTCGCTGTATGTTTTAGTCTTTTTTGTTCTGGTTTAATATTGAGTTTTGCTAGATACTGTACATGCAAATTTCCAGTGCAGTATTGTTATAGGGCTGAATCCTTACAAACTCACTACCTCAGATACAAATGTCGCTGCAGAACATTCAAAATCTGCTCCAAACTTCATCTTCCAAACCACCCATCAAAATGAGTTCTGGGGTTCAAAAACCCCAGCCATCCAGGCGTATCTTTTGGTCAGTAGCTTATTGTGAAGATGGAGGTGGCTTAAATTGACCGGAAATTAGCGATCAACAGACACAGCACTCAGCAGGGGACAGACAGAGTCAACGTAAAGTGAAACTGCACTGCTTACCTTTTAATTTTAACATGTATTCCTTCTCCTTTAATACATACGCAATTAAAGTCATGTTGTGCAATGGGATATTTGTCTTTTTGTTTGGCTTACTCGAGAAATATTGATTGATGAGATGTAGCCTCAATTCTCCTCCTTGTAAGCATTGCCACACTCCAGAGCAGACTCCATGGATCGGGGTGACAGTGCTATATGAGTACAATCAATAGCTTTAGCAGCGATCTGATTCAAGTATTGACAACGTCGACCCAAGGGACTTTTTCGACCTGAAAAAAGAAACAAGAACCAGGGGTCACAAAAGGAGATTAGATAAAGGGGCATTCAGAACAGACAATAGGAGGCACTCTTTTACAGAGAGAATTGTGCAATTATTGCGCACCTTAAAGTTTATCGCCCTTTCGTAAATGAGGCCCTCTGTGCTCTGGATGCTTCTCCCATTTAAGGATGCCCTTCTAGAAACAACATTGTCTCTGCTACCGTGGGTTCCTCTGGCATGGCTAGATCACCTCCCGAAAGCAGTCCCTTGATCCATCATCTGACCTCAATCTCTTAATTTCGATAAACTTTAATCTCAGGTCATGTATACCTTACATTTAAAGCACATCAACTATTGTACTAATAATATTATTTGCCCCTTTTCTGCTCCTTCTAGCTGTCTATTGATGCATCCTGCTGCAGTTCATACCATCCCCTTTTCTTCACTCCAGAAGGAACAATGGTCTATAGAACAATGGGCTCTTCTCCATGCTGGATTTTCTCCGTGCTGGATTCTTTCCAGCAACACCTGCTATTCCTTTAGAATCAGCGTTGCTCCTTCTGCAGCTTCCAGAACTTTCTTTACATTTAACCAAGGCAACAGGGGAGATGGACCTCAGGAGCTTACAAACTGTGTATCTGTAAATTTCACCATTAGCTGTGCATAAAACATTAGTGTTAATTCAAAAGATCATTAAGATTTTTCTCCTGTCACCTTTTGGGTAAGCAGGGTTTTTTTCCTTACCTGAGTGCTGGGTGGTTTAATTCTACAAGGTGGTGGAGACTTAGGAGGTCTTGTCCTTTTTCTGGGTGAAGGTGGCTTCAAGTGACCCTTGTCCTGCCTGCTGGCATTAGTTTTCATTTAATTCATATATTTCATTCATCATATTTTGCCAGCATAAAGGCAGCTAATGAGCTCCAGTGGGCAATGCCATGGGCCAAACTAAAATAACAATGTAATCATAGGTATGTCTATCTGTCAATTCAATAAATTGTTCATTTCATTTCATCGGCAGTGTCTACTTTGTCAATGCTTATGAAATAATTGATATGGATTTTCAAAAAGCCTTTGACAAAGTCCCACATGAAAGACTTGTGTAAATTAAAATCAGCAGGAATATGGGGGGGGGGGGGGGGGGGGGGGGGGGGGGGGATGACGACATGCAACTGGATACACTACTTCTTAAAAAACAGAAAGGAGAGAGTACTTGTCAAAGGTGTAAAATCGGATTGTGATGGATGCACTTGGACCCTTACTGTTCCTCATTTTTATAAATGATTTGGACCAAGAGACACATTGAAAGATTGTTAAATTTATAGATATCAAACCTGGGGGAGTGGTGGACTCTGAAACCACAGCCTAGTTAATTCAAAAGGATTTGGACCTTCTCTATAACTAGGCAAACTTGTGCTAAATTAATTTTAATCTTACCAATAAAAAGTCTTGTGTATTGGGAGTAATAATACATATGAGACAGGGTAGTGTTGTGTGCCCAGATGGTATCGTCAGGAAAAGAGACTCAGAGGCAATGATGCTGCAGTTTAAGCGCGGTTGTGCTTTTTAATAAACACAAAAATAAAAGGTTAAACAAAAACAGGTCTTGTACACCATAAACAAGTGGCTCCAGGGCCAAAACAAAGGTTTAAACAAAAAACTAAACTGTTGAGGCTGGGCAGAGTCTTCACTGAACTTTATCCAAAAATACAGACAGACACAATACTCCAAACTCCGAACAAAGGATTTTCGCCAGCCACATTGTCACATGTATTTTAGCAGGGATAGGAAATTAACCCCATCCTTGTCAACCACCACCAAAGCACCGCAAAACTATTGAAAGGAACGGTAGTTCTTTGTACAAGTTAGAAAAACTAGTCTCTGTACAGCTCCAAGAGTTTTGCTGTTTTCACCATGTTGCAGCGGCAAAACTAAATCACTTAGAATTACCATCTGTACCAGCACCAAAAGTCTGAAACTTTCTTACATCAAATGTGAAAAAAAAAAACCATAAATACCTCTTATACACAATGAGATATAAATCATGAAACTACGGTACAATTGTTATTCTTCCTACTTTTTTTTCAAACAGAAAAGCTAAATAACTGGTCATCTACCAATCATATGATTCCACATGTTGGTCAACGTCAAAATAAATCAGGGATAAGCAGTTTGATATCCACAACATTTATATTAAACAATGTATTTATGTTTTAACACAGCACATATTGCAGAATAAAAATTACATTGGTTTGAACTTGCAACATGATGAAGAGCACATGACCTTAGCCCGCTACGCCAATGTCAAAATGTGTTTATTTTTTAAGCTTGCATCCATGCCTGCCAGCTTTTGCTGAAAACCAGAAGGTTCTGCTTGATTCTAGAAATGCTCTATTTCCTCTTTGAAAATATCTAGATTCCTTTTTGGTAGATACCACAGAATGGAATGGTATAGAAGAGTGGCATGTAGCATCCTTGTCTAAAGCTCTGATCTCTGATAAATTGTAGTTTCTCGTTTAATTAAAAATAAATAAAGGAATAATTTATTAGGTAGAAGTAAATAATTTTAAAAATGCATAGAGGAATAAATATATTTATAAAAAATATTTTTAAATAAATAAATGAGGAAATTAATGTTTATATTATAAATGTATAAATAAATTAAAATTAATAAATAGCAAACCAGAAAAAAATTGTTATATTTAGACATTAGTACTTCTTCATTTGTAGCATTGTGCTCTTGACTGGAACACGAGTTCCATCCCAGGTAGGGAATACACTGCTGCTTTACCTAGATTGGTCCAGTAAAAAAAAAAAAAAAAACTGTATAAATGAGTAATTGTTTTTTTTTTTTTTTTTTAAATCATAATTGTAAACTGGCCTGGAATTTATAGTGAGAAACACAGGGGATACCAAATTAGACAGCTGACAATATTTTAGTCTGTGGCTGTACTATTTGGCCTCCCCTATGTTTCTCACTATATATACACCCAACATTATCAATCAAATCATTTGTGTGTGATAATGGGGCACAGGTAGACATGTCTAGGAGCCCCACTGCCTGAAATGCATAGGGGATACCAAATAACACCTGTTAACTCATGATGTAACTCAGAAATGACTTCAGATAAAACTTCCACCAACTAGCCGTTCGCATAAATTCTGCTTGCCTCTGAATTAATCAAAATACTTTTTTAGCCACTCTAAAATGTACAAAACAGTATCATTACTGCAATTAATTTCTAGCATATTTCCAACCAGAATTTTTTTTTTTGTCAAGCGTAGTTCTGTAGCTGTGTCGCGACTTTGGACCTAGCAGCTTCAGTCATGTGAACATAATAAAATAAAAAACCTTTGTAAAAAAGACATAAGGCTTAATAACGTTATTTAATATGTAACTTTTTACTTACAAAACAGGTAAAACAACAAAGCCTTTTTAATTTCTATATACGGCACAAGACAGCTACCATATTTCAGTTTGAAAATTAATTGGCTGAACAGGTTAACAGGTAACAAGGGGAGGAAGACCGATCTCCCCGATGAGGAAGGGGTGGGAATGGGCAGGGTGGATGAGATTGATTGACAGTTTGAAAGTGCATGCATGGAAAGCACATCGAATGACAAAGTGCACACCGAATGGATAAAAGGCACATTGAATGTATAAAGCTCATATTTAATGTCTGATGCTAGTTTTTAACATTCAACGGTAGTATTTAACATTCAGTACTTGCATTTAACATTCAATCTTGAATTTATTATTTTATGTTAACATTTAACATTTAATGTTAAAATTTAACATTTGATACATGAATTTAATATTTAATGCTAATATTTATTATTTGATGCTAATATTCAATATTTGATACTTGCTTAAATTTAACGTTTAATGAATTAACCCCCTGAGTTAATACTTGTGGTGCACCTTTGGCAGCAATTATAGCTGTGAGTCTGTTGGGATAGGTCTCTACCAACTTTGCACACCTAGATTTGGTAATATTTGACCATTCTTCTTTACAAAGCTGTTCAAGCTCTGTCAAGTTCCTTGGGGAGCATTGATGGACAGCAATCTTCAAATTATGCCACAGATTTTCAAATGGATTTAGGTCGGGGCTCTGACTGGACCACTTAAGGACATTTACCTTTTTGTTCCTTAGCCACTCCAGTGTAACTTTGGCTGTGTGCTTTGGGTCGTTGTCATGCTGAAAGGTTTCAGCTTTCTTGCAGAGGGCAGCAAATTTTCCTCAAGGACTTCTCTGTATTTTGCTCCATTCATTTTCAGGCCAGATTTGTGGATTGCTTGGGATATTGTTGTCACATGCACACTTTGACCAGTCTTGGATAAAAGTCTGTAGCTCTTGCAAAGTTGCCATTGGCCTCTTGGTAGCCTCTCTTATGCCATACACCTTCCACTTCTTAATAATCATCTTGGCCGTGCTCCAAGGGATATTCAAGGCCTTTGATATTTTTTATACCCATCCCCTGATTTGTGCCTTTCAACAACTTTGTCCCAGAGTTCTTTTGAAAGCGCCTTGGTGCTCATTGTTGAGTCTTTGCTTTGAAATGCATTATACAGCAGAGGGAGCTTACAGGAACTGCTCAAATTATCCTGAAATCATGTGACTACAATTCAATACAGGTGGAGGCCACTTAACTTGGTGTGTGATTTTGAAGGCAATTGGTTACACCTAAGCTAATTTAGGATTGCTATTACAAGGGGGGTGGACAATGATCCACCCAAGCTATTTCAGTTTCTATTTTTAATTCCTTTTCAACAAATTGCTAGAATATTTTTTTCATTTGGAAGTTGTGGGGTAGGATGTGTAGATAAATGAAAAAAAAAAACAATTTAAATGCATTTTAATTCCAGGCTATTAAGCAACAAAAGGTGAAACTTTTGAAAGGGGGTGTAGACTTTCTATAGGCAGTATATACTGTGTGTGTGTGTGTGTGTGTGTGTATGTGTATATATATATATATATATATATATATATATATATATATATATATATATATATATATATGTGTGTGTGTGTGTGTGTGTGTGAAGAGTTTATACGCAAATGCGATATACGCCATTCACACCAAAACTGAGCTAAAAGAAGGATCATTCATCTCACAGTGCCTACTTTCTGATGTTCAATGTACTTTGTCCTCAAAACACGATATACACCACATTAAACTCAAATTATTGTTTCTTTCCATAACGCGCTATACGCCAGGCTTCTAATTTAGCAAAATCCGACATATCCACTGAGCCAATTGACTTGCAGTATCGCTGTCATGTGGCCCTGTTGGCAGTGCCCAAGAGGTATTGTAGCATACTTAATTCTGTAAATTGTGATTTTATGATTAAATGATGAATATTTTTTTTAAAAGCAACAAGTCAATTTTCTAACGGAGTGTAGCAATGGTGAATAAGCATTCACAAATAATGCTTACAAAACACGATCGGAACTGTGAAACCTCCCTTCATCTCCCTTGCAATGTCAACCTCACTTAATGGTGTTTTATGTTTGTGTTCTCCCTCTGTGCGAGATGCAAAGTTTATCATTTTAATTTACTGAAATGCACTGCATCTTTAGAGGTAAGTGTGTAGTCATTTTACAAACATATGGAGATTTCTACTTGGTTCTGACCCTGACTGAAGATGTAATTAACAAAGTGGGCCGTTTGAGCTAACGCAGTCAAACAACAGGTCACATTTAAACAAACAATTACTATAATGAACACTATCATAGCATATTGCTTAAAACATAATAACACAACATTCATAATAAAGTTTAGTTCTTATTTATAAGCAGTAACACATTTAAAGCTTGGGACTCGCTGTCTGTAGATTGGTGTTGTTTACATTATCTTTAGCATATTTTAACTAAAATAACTTTTTTAAAAACACACTTTTCTTGTACCAATTTAGTATTGGTGAGCAATAATCAGTTTGTTTTAAAAACTTTATCACTGATAATACATGCATAGGTGATGATTCCGTGAGTGCTCCGGGGGCTCAAGCACCAATGGGAAAATAAGGTTAAATCACCTGTTCTGTCAAATTATGGTGTGGATGCTTCACAAGCAGAACTGTCATTGCAGCTTTTAAAAATATAAAATCCATTTATATAATGTATCCCAGCTTTCTTGAAAAGATCTGCAGTTCCCTTGTTTTTCTTTTGTATTTGTTTCGCTCTCATTAGTATCTATATTAGATACATCAATCATATATAACAATCATAACTAATAAAGTGCCACATCAATTACATTGAATATAAAAGAAAAATAAAAGCTTTAAAAAAAAAAAAAAAAAATAAATAAAAAAAATGCAATTCTCAGGTCTGCAAAAAAGTGCCTAATTGTGGTTTGAAACTGGAAAATGACTGGTTACCATTCACAGGCATGGTTGAAAATACTGTAAAGTGACTGCATCTGTACTCGTCACCTTTTTTTACAAATCTTTTGTCCAAAGTCCATGGCTGAACATATATTTAAGAAAAATAAAACCGTGCTCAGTTCTTCTCAGTGCTGTAAAGGAGCGGGCCGGAAACGTCAACTCAAGGAATGAATGAACTGTGTGTGTGTGTGTGTGTGTATGTGTGTGTGTGCGTGTCTCTTCTTGCTGTGGGTGCTACTGGAAAATGGGTGCATGCAAATTATGCACTCATTGAAGTCAAACCATGGACAAGATAGGCAAAGGACATGGATATGGCCTTTTGTGAGATCGAATGCTTTACAAATTCCCTACTGTGGAAGGGTGGTGGGTAATTCACTGACACAGGAGACAGACAGGTGGATTTGGCAACACCACACAGGTGCCCAGTTTTATTTCAGGGTGCTCTTTTACTTTTCGTCTGCAGATGGCGCTGTGGGTCCGTGGTTCACTTACCAACGATGGTAAACAGAGTCACGGGAATACCAATCAATAGTACACAATACCGGCGCCCTTGCAGGTGCTTTGAAACAATAATTCAAAACAGAAGGCACAAAGAAACAGGGAAAATAAAACAGTAACAAAACTACAAAGAAAAAAGGTGCTGCACTTGACAGCTATATTCCAGTCGCCGCCACCCTTGCGACCCGGATCACCCTCCTACACTGCCGGCTAACTAGCCTGCTCTTTTACAATATGCCAGGGTCTGCCCAAGGGTTCCCCGCTCTCACTGTCTCGCTGTGAGACTCTTTCTTTTTCTCCCGGCTGATTCCCGGTCCTGAATCAGAGCTTCCGCACTTTCAGCCATTCAGAGAGGGGGAAAGTCCACACACCCACTTTCCCACCTCCCTGTGTCACTGCCATGACTCACAGGCGGTTGTTGGATGACTGCCGCCCTCTTCCTGCAGCCCTGTGAACACGCCAGCAGAGTCAGCACAGATCTCCCCCTGCTACACCTACATTGGCCTACGTTCATAACACCTCTATAACAAGGAGAATATTGTTTTTTTTCAGCATTAAAATGTATTAGTATACTACCCTTTAGCACTGACATGCTGCAAGACTTTTGCTTGAAATAACAACACATGGCTTTTGTGGAAGGGGTGTGGGTAATTCACTGACTAGGAGACAGACAAGTGTACTTGAAAACACCACACAGGTGCCCAGTTTTATTTGCGAACAGCTCTTGCTTTTTCCGGCAGAGGGCACTGTTGACCGTGGGCTGCCTATCAACGATGATAGACAGCACCACGGAAATACCACAGCTGGTACGTGAACAGCAAGTGCACTCGCAGGTGCTCAAAGAAATAATAATGAAAACAGAAGGTGAAAAGAACAATGGAAAATAAAACAGTAATAAAACTACAAATAAAAGGTGCTGCACTCGGCAGCGTTATCCCGGTCGTCGCTACCCTCACGACCCGGATCACCGTCCTACTCTGTAGGCTAACTAGCCTGTTCTGTCACAATACGCCGGTCTGCCCAAGGGTTCCCCGCTCTCTCTGTCTCGCTATGAAACTCTTTGTTTCGCCTGATTCCCGGTCCTGGATCAGTGCTCCCGCACTCTCGTTGCGTCTAAGTGGGCAGACCTGAGGAAACAACGGAGCGTTAATTTATAGGGCTAACAATCTCCCAAGACGCGCCTCTCAGCCATTCAGAGAGGGGGAAAGTCTACACACCCACTTTCCCACCTCCCCGTGTCACTGTCATGACTCACAAGCGGTTGTTGGACGACTGCCGCCCTCTTCCTGCAGCCCATAAACACGCCAGCAGAGTCAGCACAGATCTCTCCCTGTTACGGCTTTATTAATTATTTCTGCTATTTGAACCAAATATGTCTGGGTTACTCCTTGCTGCTATGATAAAATGGAAATGTGCATTTACTAATTATTGCTGCTTATGAAGTATATGCATTTGCGAATCCTTGCTACTATTGGAATATATGCTTTACCAAATCTTTGGCTTGCTTATGAAGAATAGACATTTGCGAATCCTTACTGCTGTTGGAATGCACACATTTACCAATCACTGCTGCTTACGGAAAACAGATATATGCTACCCTTTGCTGCTAATGAAGATATTATTTTATTAAAATATGGAAACATTTATTAATTGACTGCTCATTTTCTGTATTTTGTATGTGGTTGTGCTGAAAAGTGCTTTGGCACCTACTTTATGGTTGGTCAAAATAAATCATTTGATGTGTAAAGTGATTAATAACTGTATCTGTCCAGAACTGCAATGCATTGTATGATTGTGGGTTTGCTATATTGTTTTTGGAAGTGCTGTATTTATTGTTGTTTTATAGTTGCTTATTGCATAGTTAATACTCATCATTAGGGGTTCAAGACATTTGTTTTTCAGAGACACAAAATAATATAGCATAATTTATGAAATGTTAATATAATTAATTGTTAATTAGTATATTGTGTGTGAGTGTGATAAAAAAAAAAAAAAAAAAAAAAAAAATGCAATTCTCAAACAGTTGTCTTGTAAGTGCTAATATTGGCTTTTCAGATCTGCACCTCTATAATATTCTTAATTTTATTCTATATGTGCTTGGTTTAGTGGGTAATAAAGTTTTGCTACTGATTCCTGGTAACGATTTGTATCTAGACAGTTATTTTATTTTTCCTATGGTAAGGTTAATATACTTACCTGGCACCCAAACATAATTAGCCAGCTACCTACCGTTACATAGTGGAGTCATTATTAAAAGTATATTGGCAATGGGGTGAGAAGAAAAAGGCAAATAGAATATTGCAAAAATCATGAAGTACAAGTCTAGAGAGGTTATGCTAAGATTATACAATGCCCTAGTTAGCCCCCAACTAGAATACGGTGTGCAGTTCTGGTCACCGCAATACAAAAATCATTGCACTTGAGAAGGTACAGAGATGGGCAACTGTCTGTCTGTTCATTCTACCCTACAGCATTGCCTTCACCTGCACTCACTTATCCACTTGTCCACAGGGTCCCAAAGAAAGTTTCTAAGAAAAAAAAAACTGTGACCAATACATCAGTAAGTGATTATTCAGACCACATTATCGACAGTTAAGTTGTAACATGAAACAAGATAGTCTATATTATTGATTTGGATAATATTTTTCATGCTGCATGTTTTTTCATTGTATATGTGTGTGTGTGTGTGTGTGTGTGTGCGTGTGCGTGTGCGTGTGCGTGTGTGGTGGGTTCCCTAAACAGGAATGTTATATAAAATGTGAAGACAAAATCTCAAATGTCAACCTAAAAGTCACTTGGCCACAATATGGCCATCATATTAGGTAAGAGGTCAATGTCTACACATTTAGCATGCAATTTTATAAAGTATAGCTGTAGTATTGTGATTGTGCAGGCTAAGGAAAGAGTGGTGGCGGGTGTAAAAGTGCAGAAAACAGCAGGCAAATCAGCAGCAGGAATTCCACAACATTGCAATCTTTTATTTCTCCAGTCACCAGGAACACAGGAAGCCAATGCAACACTTATGAAACTATCGAAGAAAACAAAACAAACAAAAAAACATAATAATATTAAAAAAACCACAAACTGGACAATCAACTTCCAGGTCAGTTTTCAAAGAGGGTTTTGCTTTTTTAAATAACACTGGCTCACTACAGCCACAGCCCAGGACATCCTCCTCTCGTGGCTGTCAACTCCCTACTCCCTACAAAGAGACAGATCTGCCTTTTTATACCTGCCCAAGGTTCCTCCCATTTAGATTATACCATTACCACAGATAAACTAACTATTAGACCATTACAGTGTTGCATTTTAAAAACAATATATCTGTATTAAAGATATATCCATAAACATAGTTAAATACTAATCAATATTTATCTACTGTATATTTCAATAAGTCACATACAGGTAACACGGCTTAATTTATAATAATCCTGTCGTTTCTTTTTCAATGCAGCACACGTATGCTTTTCCCCCCCATGCATCAATGTACATTAGGCTCACCCCCAATCTAAAAAATAGCATGCATGAGCTTGCGCCCGCGGGCCCCTGACAAGTACATTCACTTTTTTTGTTTTACATTTCCTAATTGTCTAACAAGAAAGAGATGCTGTGCTCGAATTTGTCGGAATTGTTCTGATCCGCTGGAAAAAAAGCCATCTTACCCTTAAACTGCTGCTATTAAATGACTCACCTGTTCCAATGAATCCTGTTTCAAAAGCTTCACCCATCTCAAAGAGGCTTGAATCTAAATGGCAGGGAGTAGGTCACTAGCAGATTAACTTGAAAAATCCATTTTCACTCCATTATTTATGCATACAGGATTAAAAATGTTTTCTTCTTTTGTGTGAAAAGTAGACCGAGGCTGAACACAGACTGTGATTGTGAGCACCTACACAATTAGTGTACTTCTTCCATTCCGTTGTGTCGAGGATAGTTCAATACCTGAGTCATGGTCAATTATTCTGTTTATTTGTATATGGCTGATTAGTATTCATTTGGCCTCTGGTTTTGCTACTCAAAAGGAGGACAAAGCCACCTACTCCACAGATCAAAGACAAAATGTTGCTCTGATCATCTCGTGAGTGCATCCAATCACAAAACATGTTTCCAGGTGCATAGAGTCCTTTAGCCAGAATCTGTTATGTCATCACATTATTGTTTATGCCACTGTAACAACCCATACAGATAGGGTACAAAGATTGCAGTGGTGGCAATGGAAATCGCTCAGTTTTAAAATGAGTTTCAACTCTGTCTGCCTAACCTACTCTCTCTATACAACTGTGAGTGGAGCTGGCAAAGGTGAAAGGTCACATTGTCAAATGATTTGAATGAAATGAGAAAGGCTGTCGGTGTTGGTACTTATTATTCTCTAGACAAGCTTAAAGCCAGGGAAAGGCAAAATGTTAAGTCTTTACATTAAGTGTATTTAATTACTGTGTATTTACTTTGTAGTTACTTGGTAAATACATGAGTACTTACACATAATAGTTTGTTATGCATGGTTACAATGTACTTAATGTGTACAATGTTGGCACAGTATAATCCTAACCCTAACCTTATCTCTAACCCTATCCAAAACTCTTTTCTGATACAACTATGCACTTACATACATTGTGCAAAAAGATTTACATAGATTACATATTTACATATTAAGTACATTGCAATTATGTGTAAGTCCACATGTATTTACTAAGTAACTATTAGTTACATACACAGTAATTAGAGACACATACACTTACATTTACAATATCTCAATACAGGAGCAACAGAACCCAGAACCACTCAGAATGATTACAAACACCATACAGCAGTAACTATGACAAAGCAATTCAAATGACATTTCAATCTACACTTGTTAAAAACCTGTATTTTGGAACTGATGAACCAGATACAAATATCGGGGATCTGGTTCTAGTGAGCACTATTATGTTTTTAATAAAACTGATTATTAAAAACATGAATTTCTGTCAAAAATACATTTGATAACTATAATTGACAAGTTAATTTTAATAACTAATAATAATTTAATAATTAATAAGTTAATTTTCTGCACCTGGATGGGATCATGCTTAAGACAGCCCTAAGCCGGACACAACACAATTTCAACTATCGAAAAATGTACTTTAACCCCAAGCTGATGGGGTCGTATTTCGGTTTGGGATCCTAACATATACCCTGACCTGTTTGCACATACCATGTGCTTAAAGATTTTTTTAATTGTAAGCTTTGTGAAATTTAAAATTAATAAAGTTAATATACAATGCCTATAGAAAGTCTACACCCCCTTTCAAAATGTTCATATTTTGTTCCTTTATAACCTGGAATTAAAATGCGTTAAAATAGTTTTTTTTTTCTTTTCACTTATCTACACATCGTACCCCACAACTTCCAAGTGAAAAAAAAAATATTATAGAAATTTTTAGAAAATTAATTAAAAATAAAAACTGAAATAGCTTGGTTGGATAAGTGTCCACCCCCTTGTAATAGCAATCCTAAATTAGCTCAGGTGTAACCAATCGCCTTCAAAATCACACATCAAGTTAAGTGGCCTCCACCTGTAATAAATTGTAGTGATTAACATGATTTCAGGATAATTTCAGCAGTTCTTGTAGGTTCCCTCTGCTGGATAATACATTTCAAAGCAAAGATTCAACCAGAGCACCAAGGCGTTTTCAAAAGAACAGTGGGACAAAGTAGTTGAAAGGCACAAATCAGGGGATGGGTATAAAAAAATATCAAAGGCCTTGAATATCCCTTAGAGCATGGTCAAGACAATTATTAAGAAGTGGAAGATGTAAAGCACCACGAAGACCGTGCCTAGATCAGGCCCTCCCTCCAAACTGGATGACTGAGCAAGAAGGAAACTGATCAGAGAGGCTACCAAGAGGCCAATTGTAACTTTGCAAGAGCTACAGGCTTTTATGGCCAAGACTGGTCAAAGTGTGCATGTGACAACAATATCCCAAGCACTCCACAAATCTGGCCTGTATGGTAGGCTGGCAAGAAGGAAGCCATTACTCAAGAATCCCGTTTGAAGTATGCAAAAAAAAAAAACACTCAGGAGATTCTATAGCCATGTGGCAAAAAGTTTTGTGGACTGACAAAACTAAAATGGAACTTTTTGCCCTAAATGCAAAGCGTTATGTTTGGTGCAAACCCAACACAGCGCATCACCCAAAGAACACAATCCTTACTGTGAAGCATGGTGGTGGCAGCATCATGTTATGGGGATGTTTCTCATCGGCAGGGACTGGGGCACTTGTCACAATAGAAGGGAAATTGAATGGAGCAATGTACAGAGAAGTCCATGAGCAAAACCAGTTGTCCTCTGCAAGGAAGCTGAAACTGGGACGGAAGTTCACCTTTCGGCATGAAAACATTGCAAAGCTCACAGCCAAAGATACACTGGAGTGGCTAAGGAACAAAAAGGTACATGTCCTTGAGTGGCCCAGTCAGAGCCCAGTTCTAAATCCAATTGAAAATTTGTAGCATGACTTGAAGATTGCTGTCCATCAATGCTCCCCAAGGAAATTGACAGAGCTTGAAATGTTTTGTAAAGAAGAATGGTGAAATATTGCCAAATCTAGGTGCAAAAAATTGGTAGAGACCTATCCCAACAGAGTCACAGCTGTAATTGCTGCCAAAGGTGCTGCCACCAAGTATTAACTTAGGGGGTGGAGATTATTATGATCTTACAATTATGATCTTTCAGTTTTGTATTTTTAATATACAATTTTTTTCTCAATAGAAACTTTTTTCCCCTTAACAGTGTAGAGTATGGTGTGTAGATGTGGAAAAAAAAAAATCCTCATTTAAATGCATGAAACTAAGGCACTGACACAACAAAATGTGAAAAATGTTCAAGGGGGTGTAGACTTCCTATAGGCACTGTAAAAGCACTTAGTAGCTTTCACTGTTGTAATGAAATGTTTGTGTAAATTGGAGATTACTGATTATTTTTTTTAACTTTAATTATACATTTCATAGATTGCACAATATTGTCGGAGCATCGCAAAAGCAGCATTATTTATGTAGCATATCTTATGTACAGTCTGTCAAATATTTTTCATAACATTTGCATAACATCTTTTATGTATCCTAAAGTTTTTGCAGTCTATTACTAAGCTGTGCAGCAAAATTGCTATGCATAGTTTAACATATTAAATTTAAATTTAGTGCATATTTCAGATTTTTTGGTGCATAAAAATGGCAGGTATGCAGCTTATTTGGATCACTGCATATACCTGGAGAATGGCTTATCCAATTATCATGAAACTTGGTATTAACGTCATTAGTTTAAGCTATTGAGAATGTCACATTCTGGAGATATATAGTGCCTATAGGAAGTATTCACCCCCCTTGGACATTTTCACAGTTTGTCATATTACAACCTGAATTCTTGATGCATTTAAATGGGATTGTTTTTCCTTTGATTTACACAACCTACTCAACACTTTCAATGTGTGAAAAATGGAGGGTGTGTGTGTGTGTGTGTGTGTGTGTGTGTGTGTGTGTGTGAAAAAACAATCAATTAAAAATAAAAACCTGAAAAGTTTTCATAAGATAAATATTCACCCCCTTTGCTATGACACTCCTAAATAAGCTCAGGTGCAACCAATTGCCTTCAGAATTCACACAATAAGTTAAATGGAGTCCATCTGTGTGCAATAAAAGTGGTTCACATGATTTCAGATTGAATACACCTGTCATTGTAAGGTCCCACAGTTGGGTAATGCATTCAAAGCAAAGATACTACCACGAAGACCAAGGAGCTTTCAAAACAACTCCAGGATAAACTTTTGGAAAGACACAGATCAGGGGAGGGGTATAAAAAATTTGAAAGGCATTACATATCCCTTGGAGCACGGTCAAGTGTCAATGTAAAAAAAAAACTACTTAGAAAAACGCAACAGCTGTTTAAAGTGATGATATCAAACACACAAGCTCAAGTTAGGAGAAGCAATTGGGGCAACCTTGTCAAGCATCAAGCAAACAGGCACAATTGGAAAGGTGCTGTGGCCCAACATTCACACAATTGTTGCTTCTAACTTGGCTTCTTTTTTTGATCGCTCCACTTTACACTGAAATGTTCATTCCCTTATCATCTGGGCTTAACCAGAATAAAAAAGCTAAGACACATGTGCCAAGGAAAGTTCTCAACACAGACTGAAATGTTCTTGGTTATCCTTATAAGCACTACTACAGAGAGAAAGACAGACAGGGAATGGGAGAGGCATCATCACAGTAGCAGACAAGTATGCTTTGGGAAGACACATGGACAACATGCAGGTAAGGCACAGGTAGATCAGGGCACACATGGACAGACACTTAGCCCATACATTCAAGAATATGTGAAAGAGCATGAAGCAATATATTTCCAACAGTGAAGATGATGAACAAGACCAATAATGGCAATGAGTGCAAGGGATAATGAGAATGCAAGGTAAGTGTGTGGGAAGTGACAGTTGATGGGGCACATTGCAGATCCAGGGCTGGGGTGTTTGAGCCTTTTTTTTTTCGGTTGTGCATTGTCAATGTTTTTTGTTGCAGATGTGACTTTTGAAGTGATAAGGCAATGGTCACAATGCCCTTGAAGTTGTACAAAGAGCATTTCAATGTAAAATTGAGCGATGAAAAAAAGAAGCCAAGTTAGAAGCAACAATTGTGTGAATCTTGGGTTCCAGCACCTTTCCAATTGTGCCTATTTACTTGATGCTTGACAATGTTGCCCCAATTGCTTCTCCTAACTTGGGCTTTTGTGTTTGATATCAACACTTTAAATGGCTGTTGTGTTTTTCTAAACTGTTTTTACTTGATCAAATAATGAATAAAGCGAGGGAAAGCTATTTGAGAATGTGTATAGTAAATACCGACAAGACAAAAGAGTAATAAGTGGAGTAATAAAGAGAAATGAGAAAAGATTTGAAAGTAAAATTATGGTAGAAGGGACTTTTGGACAGTATTGAAAGTGTAAACATTGTATTGTTTTAGTTGCAAATGTACATCCTTGAGTGGTGAAAACAATATGTCTATTTTGGTAGGTATTAATATATTGGTATTTACGTAGGTACAAAACAACGATGTTATGAATGGTTAAAAAGGTACCTATGCATGTCAGTGCTAAAGGGTAGCATACTAACACATTTTAATGCTGAAAAAACATTATTCTCCTTGTTATAGAGGCGTTATGAACTTATGCCAATGTAAGGCATATGTAAAGCATTTGATCTTTTCATAAAAGGCCATATCCATGTCTTTTGCCTTTCTTGACTTCAATGAGTGCATCATTTGCATGCACCCATTTTCCAGTAGCACAGCAAGAAGAGACACACACACACACACACACACAAAGAACACGCTGTCCAGTGGCCACGCCCCCCTGCTTATGCCATAGTTCTGACTGAGGTCTCAGCTGTCAGTCTCACTCGCAGGAACACCCAGAGTGTGGGCGTGGCGTAGTGTAGCGAGCCAATTGTATATGGAGTGGGGGAGCGGAATGGTGTAGTTCTTTGAGTGGACGTTGCCAGTCTGCTCCTTTACAGTACTGAGAAGAACAGAGCACGGTTTTGTTTTTCTTAAATATATGTTCGGCCATAGATTTTGGACAAAAGAGTAAAAAAAAAGGTGACAAATACAGATGCAGTCACTATTAATTTCAGTATTTACAGTATTTTCCATCACGCCTATGCATGGTAACCACTCATTTTCAAGTTTCAAACCACAATTAGGCACTTTAATGTTTTGCAGACTTGAGAATTGCATTTTTTTTTTTTTTTTTTAAAAGCTTTTATTTTTCTTTTATATTCAATGTGATTGCTGTGGCACTTTATTAGTTATGATTAATTATATGATTGATGGATCTACTATAGATACTAATGAGAGCAAAACAAATACAAAAGAAAAACAAGAGAACCGCAGGTCTTTGCAAGAAAGCTGGTAGACTCACTATAATTTGACAGAACAGATGATTTATTTGCACTGTGTAGAACCTTTTTTCCCATTGGCGCTTGAGCCGCAGAGCACTCACAGAATCACCGCCTGTGCACCTAGTATCAGTGATTAAAGCCTGGTTTTCAAACTAATTGATTAGCCAATGTTGTATTGGTATAAGAAAAGTGTGTTATTAAAAAAGTATCAGCTTTCAATCACCTAAACTATGCTGATGACAATGTAAACAACACCAATCTACATCGAGTTCCAAGCTTTAAACGTGTTACTGTTTATAGATAAGAACTCAACTTATTATGAATGTTGTGTTATTATGTTTTAAGCAACATACTACGATAGTGTTCATTATGGTAATTGTTTGTTTATTAGTTTTAAAATGTTTAGTAAAATGTGACCTATTGTTTGACCTTGTTAGTTCAACCGGCCCCCTTTGCTAATGAAAGCTTTAGTCAGGGTCGTAACCAAGTATAAATCTCCACATTTTTGTAAAATTACTTTACATTTACTTCTAAAGATGCAACGCATTTCAGAAAATTTAAACAATGAACTTCACAACCTGCGCAGAGGGAGAATGCAAGCGTAAAACACCATTAAGTGGGGTTGGCATTGCAAGGAAGATGAAAGGAGGTTTCACAGTTCTGATCGAGTGACAGTTTTCTAAGCATTATTTGTGAATGCTTATTCACCATTGCTCCACCCCGTTAGAAAATTGACTTTGTTGCATTTTTAAAAAATGATTCATCATTTAATCATAAAATCATAATTTACAAGATTAAATATGCTAGAATACCTCCTGAGAGCTGCCAATAGGGTCACTTGACATCGATTGGCTCAGTGGGTATGTCGGATTTTGCAAAATTAGAAGCCTGGTGTATAGTGCGTTATGGAAAGAAAAGATCATTTGAGTTGTATTTTAAATTTCACCTGTTTTCCTGTGAACTGGTAGTCTATCATCCATACACTCTACTTACTAGGAAGAGAATCGAGTCAAACCAACGTTTACCGTATATGGCGCAAAACTTTTGATTCTAAAGTCTTATCTATATATAATATATATATATATATATATATATATATATATATATATATATATATATATATATATCTGATAAGGAGCTAACACACCCTCGACAACAGTCTGTTGTAAAAATGTGAGAAACGTCATCCGTGTGTGTGTGTGTGTCCATCTGTCTGCGGTTATTGTTCTTATACAGTTCTACGGTTATGCACCACACAGCGCTGTGAACATGGTTTATATTTTCTGCACTCTTAAGGATAGTTCATACACTAGTACAGGGTGGTCTGTCAGCCCTGTCATCTCACTCATATGTGGTCGTGGGTTGCTTTGAGCACCCTATGAAATATTCAAATCAGTGGCGGAGGAAGAGGGAGATGGCCCCCCCCCCTCCCCAAACATTAATTTAACCCTTATTTATAAACATCAAACATACAAAATCAAGTGTTCAATACTGAACTATATTTAATTGTCAGAATGTTAGCATGTATGAAACAGTACATAATAAGAACGTGTTCTACTCGCCTACTTTATTTTATTTATTACACTATTTTATAATCATAAACAAACAGGTTTAATCACTAGCCCTACCAGGATTCCTCAATTCTGCAACCACAGAAATTATTACAGAATTCAACATTCTGCACAGACATTTGCAGAAATTGTCTCATATAGGAAGCCATTTTTTTTATTGTCATTCTTTTTAAATCAACAGCTTCTGTCTAAACTACAGGATGAACTGTGCACATAGAATACAACTGCAAATATCTGTGCTGAATAGTACCCCACAAACTTCCATGAAGACGTCCCTACCAGCCAAGGAAAAAAGTTAGGATAATTAAGACAAAAGCGATACCTGTTGAAATGAGGGAGGGTACAATCTGAATTACTGGCACCGCACACTGGCATCTACAGTGATACAAATGTGTAACATCTGCAAATATAAATGCGAAGGATATTATCATTGTTAAATAAAGAAAGAAATAAATAAATAGAAACTTTTGGACCCCTCCGGGGCCCTCTGAATGTGCGGGTCTGAGTGCAGCTGCACCTGCTGTACCTGCTTTTGCTCCGCCACTGATTCGGATACAAATATGCCCTGTATAAAGCTAATTTAACACAAATCATATGCAAAGTTTGAACTGTACGCATTTTTTTAGTTCCAGACAATAATAATGAGAAAGCGTCTTCAAATTCATTTAGATAACTTCTTTGAGCACTTAATGTAGGCGGAGGAGATAATGCAGGGTTTTTATGAGGTCGCGCACCTGCCGCACGTGGTAGGTGCAATTGACTGCACCCATATTGCTATCCGGGCACCTGTTCCGGCTGTCCTGTTCTATTAGGATTACAGTTGTATTCGGAATAGTGGGGAATTTGAATAGCTGTTCCATGCCATGTAAACAGGGTATTCCGAATGAATCTGTCCGTATTCTGGATACCAGTATTGCGAAAGCGTGATACAAAATACCCACCTTATTTAGAAAGCCAGTTTTTTTCTGGACACACGAGTCGTCGTTTTATAATCTATAATATATAAGACGACGGTTTGTGTGCCCAACAAAGCCTTTGCAAAAACTGCACAAATATATTAGTACTTGTATGACCCCAAACTGGTTGCCGACTATGCAATATCTTCCTATTTTTTTATTTTGAAGTTTTTTAGTAGATCAACAGTCAATATATAGATATATATATATATATATATATATATATATATATTATATATATATATATATATATATATATATATATATATATATATACTTTATTTATTTATTATTTTATTTAACTAGGTAGTCACATTGAGATTAAAACCTCTTTTACGAGTGAGACCTAGCCAAGCAGGTAGCAGCAAGCCAATAGGACAACAAGAACAAATACACAATAAAATACAATTAAGTCACAGGCAAATCACATTTAAAACAAAATACACAAAAGTAGTCAACTATTTAAAACAATTACAACTCTCAGTCATGAAATCATGCAGTTTACTCTTAAATTGCAATAAAGATATCTGGGACTGCATCTTTAGTTTGGACTGGAACGCATTCCGGTGAATGCGCAGACGGTTTTGAGAGACACAAACAGATTTGTGAGTTGCTCAAAAAACTGACAAGGGCCATTGTCTTTAACACAGGATTTGCACATCAGAGGAGAGTAGAAGTGAGTATTAACTCTGCATCCCTGTGGCAATGTGCCCCACCCTTGTGTGTATTTGCGTGTTGTATGTTGCATGTTTGTGTTAATGTTGATGTATAGGTATTGGTGCTCGGGATATAAATGGGTCTGTGTAGCACGAGTGATTTATGTACACTACATAGTCTGCTGAGGGGAGCACAGCGGAAAACAGCCCGGCCGCAGCAGCCACGACGAGGGCCAACCCGAGCTCCACGACTGGTCCTAAATCCATCCTTACCCAAGGATGCCTGCCTCATTTTGCCCAAAGTTGCTTGCCTC
The DNA here is from genome assembly GCF_017654505.1 of Polyodon spathula. Lineage (NCBI taxonomy): Eukaryota > Metazoa > Chordata > Actinopteri > Acipenseriformes > Polyodontidae > Polyodon > Polyodon spathula. Next base: position 5,066,366 of record NC_054559.1, on the reverse strand, counting down.
GCTTTGCCCAATGTTGCCTGCTGCTCCGCATCGCCTGGGGTTGCCTGCTGCTCCACATCCCCCATGGAGCCAACAGTTACAGGGTACGAGGGAGAAGTGGAGCTCCCGCTGTCGCCTCTATGACCAGGGGCTCCCCTCCCGAGTTCGCCTCCTGAGGGTCCGCTGCTGCCGTCGCCTCCCGAGGGTCCTGAAGTCGCCAGCTCTACATCACCTGGGGTCACCAGCTCTGCATTGCCTGGGGTCACCGGCACTGCTTCACTAGGGGTCGCAGCTAGCACTGGGGATGTGCTGGGGCTGGAGGAGCCAGCACGGAAGCCATTAATGGCTCTGCTGCCAGTCGGTAAGATGACAGCCTTTCCATTGTCAGCTAGGGAGCCACTGGTTGTGAAGAGGGGGGAGGAGGTCTGGAGACCACCAACCCCAGCAGCAGTTTTACTGCCGGGGGGGGGTATGGCAATGTGCCGTGCCCCTCTGTGTATTTGTGTGTTGTATGTTGCATGTTTGTGTTAATGTTGGTGTACAGGTATTGGTGCGTGAGATATAAATGGGTCTGTGTAGAACAAGTGATTTAAAAATGTATAATTGTATTTAGACATGAGGGTGGCACAAATCACTTCACATGCAATTTAAAAGTGTATTGATATGTGAGCATGGAAGTGCACAGATTAATTCACGTGCTGGGATTCAAGTGAATAATTAATTGGTATTTGAATCCCAGTACAATTGTGTATTTAGATGCATGGAGCACTCACTCTGGGTTGTGTGTTCGGTGAGTGAAGAATGGGTGTGGAGAAGGAGAGTAAAATAAAGAAACATGTAAGTGTTGTGTTTGTTTGTCTGTGGAAGGTAAACTTTTTGCTATTTCTGGACTACTAACACAATCTGGAGCTGTCGTTATTTGGCCAAACCTGGACTTTCCCTTTGTTCATGGAGAACTGTCTGTACCATGAGCACTAATATCACAAACTGTGTCTGTTTTGTGTTACATGTTGGTGTGAAGGACTGGACTTTTGGTTACGGGTCAAACCCGGGGATTATAAATACCGAGTGATACACGCCGCATTATTATTTATAGTTGGTTGCCATCAGGCTCTGGACAGTGTTCATTCAATAAACACCCTTGCACCTGTAAATCGTTGTCTGTCTGTTCATTCTACCATGCAGCATTGCCTTCACCTCAACTCACTCACCACTCTGTGTTTCATTTCCTGATTCTGACGTCACCACCACTACTGCCAGCCTGTCACAATCCTTTATACAAGAAGTGGGTAAACAATATATTGCCCAAATTCAAAGTGGGTAAACACCATTTACCTGCATATGCCCTTGACTACGCCACTGAGTAAAACACCAAAGAAAAGTACCTGGTATTGCCAAGCAGTCTTCCATCAAAGAACCAATCAAGCCTGGAAATTATTTTATTTCTTAGCAGACACCCTTATCCAGGCCAATTTACAATTGTGATGTTATTATTATTATTATTTTTTTTTTTTACATAATTCCTCATTTATACAGTTGGTTTTTTTACTGGGCTAATCAGGTAGGTAAAGCAGCACTGTGTCTCCTACCTGGGATGGAACTCACAACCTTCCACTCAAGAGCACAGTGCTCTAATCACTACTCCACATATGCTGCAAGTGAAGAAGCACTAATGTCTCACTGTATAACATTTTTTTTTTTTTCTACATGAAACTTTTTGTATAGGTATACAATTGTCAATTGCTCTGGATAAAAGCATCAGCCAAATCAGTTAATATGACATATTTTTCTGGCTTGCTATTTATTAATATATGTGCATTTCAAGGACGTCATGTTTCAAACAACAGTAATTTTCTGAGATATGTTTTGTTTTAAAATGTAAATAAATTGTTTAATATAAATGTTGTGGATATCAAACTGTTGCGATCCCTGATTTATTTTGACACTGACCAACATGTGGAATCACATGATTGGTAGATGTGCAGTTATTTAGCTTTTCTGTTTGAAAAGTCACTACACACTTTTAAAAAATTAAACGGAAGAACAATTTTACCTTAGCTTGACAACTTATATCTCATTGTGCATGTGGTGGGTTATGGGAGGAAGTGATGTGACACAGGAAACACTTTATTTTTTTATTTTTATTTATAACTCCTACAAAAAAAAAACAAAGTCCCGAGCAGAGGGTTCTAATACAATTGCAGCCAAAAGAAACTGCCTCTGTTACTAGTTATGGTAAACAGAGGCTTAAAATGAAAAAACAAAAATAGCCCAAACAGAAGATCAACACTGCCACAGGGTTTTCAGTAATCCACACAAGGATCTCAGGGGAAAGTTCGGACTTGCAGGCAGCCGGTCTGGGATTCCTCAGTCTGAATATAAACAAAACAAACAAAAGAACAAAACTCACAGAGCTCACGCAACACAACAGTGGCAGTCCAGGATAACCAACCCAAATGGCAGAACCCCACAGCCTAAATAGTGCTGAGCCCTGCCCCTACAATCAGTGCACTGCCCCACCTCAGCCAATCGTCGAACTCAGCACAGCTGATTGCAATAATGGGGTTCAACCATGAGGTTCTGCCCAAAATTAAGATGGCCACCACCACTGTGGCTTCTGCCCCAACCATGACCATTCTCCTGTGTCTAGGTCCTTCTTGCACAGCACTGCAAAGAGTGGAGCCATAGGCACACTCGGCCAACTCTAACTCCCTTAATTGACCCCCCTCCCTAGAGAAAAAAGTCAGCATTTAGATTTTCCTTACCCCCACGATTTTTCACAACAAAGTTGAAGGATTGCGGCGCCAGACTCCACTGAGTGATCCGTGCGTTTGTGTCCCTCATCATGTGCAACCACTTCAGAGGAGCATGGTCCATGACAAGAGTGAAAGGCCGACCCAGGAGGTAATAACGAAGAGAGTCCACAGCCCATTTAATGGCTAAGCACTCCTTCTCTATGACAGCGTAGTTCCGCTTCCTAAGCAGCAGCTTCCTACTAAGATACAGCACTGGGTGTTCCATGCCATCTACCTCTTGAGACAAGACAGCCCCCAGACCAACATCCGAAGCATCAGTTGGAGGATGAATTCCCTGTTGAAATCCAGTGATATCAGCGCCGGGGCCTGGGAAAAAAGCTGTTTAATCAAGTCAAACACCCCCTGACACTGACTTGTCCACTTTACCAAATTTGGGGCGCTCTTCTTGGTGAGGTCAGTCAAGGAGCTGACAATGGTGGCAAACTCGGGGATAAAGCGGCGATAATAGCCTGCCAGCCCCAAGAGTGACCTCCCTTGAGCCTTGATTTGTGGGACCGGCACATCCACCAAGGCCTGGACCTTGATGGTCACCGGCCTCACAAGCCCATTACCCATAATAAAGCCAAGATATTGGGTCTCTTGGTGGCCAAACGCGCACTTACCCAGGTTGGCCATTAGACCTGCCTCTCTCAGAGATTGTAGGACGGACGTTAGTCTAACAAGATGCTCCTCCCAGGTGGAGCTGAAAATTACCACATCATCAATATATGCAGATGCATATTGATGATGGGGAGATAATAACCTATCCATCAATCTCTAGAAAGTGGCCGGGGGTCCATGCAAACCGAAAGGCATGATCTGGAAATGAAACAGACCATCCGGGGTAGCGAATGTGGTTTTCTCACGAGAGCTGGACTCCAACAAGATCTGCCAATATCCCTTTGTCGGGTCCAAAGTCGACAAATACCTCGTTTTACCCAGTCTGTCGAGGAGCTCGTCAACCCGGGGCATTGGATACGCATCAAACTTGGAGATGGCGTTTACCCGGCGGAAATCCACACAGAAGTGGTTGGTACCGTCCTTCTTACGAACCATTAGCACCGGACTGCACCACTCGCTTTGGGACGATTGAATGACTCCAAGCCTGAGCATGTCCTCTACCTCCTGGTGCATCACACTCCTCCGACTTTCGGGGATCCGGTAAGGCCTTTGTCTCACTCGAACACCTGGCAGAGTAATAATAGCATGTTCAATGATATTCGTTCTACCGGGCACCTTCGAAAAAACATCCCTGAACTCCAATTAGCTGTCTCAGCTCATTTTTCTGATGGGGAAGTAGTTGTTCCCCCATCGCAATCTCTGTTGTTTGCTTAGGTGACCCTGCCTCAGGACCAGAATCCTCCTCAGGGCTCTCACTAGTGACAAACAGGGCCTTTCTTTCTCTCCAGGGTTTCAACACATTTACATGATAAATTTGGAGTGGTTTTTGGTGGTCAGGCTGCCTGATTTCATAATTGACCATCCCTACCGTCCGAATCACCTCATAGGGGCCTTGCCACTTGACAAACAACTTAGAATCCGAGGAGGGAAGGAGCAGCAGTACTTTGTCACCAGGTTGAAAGATCCGAATTCATGCATTTTTATTGTACTGCTGTTGCCGCTGCCGGGTGTTGTGCAAGTTCTCTCAAGAGTAGTACATATTTGACTAAATTTTTGGAATTATTTTGTCCCTCCCAACTCTCTCGCACCAGATCGAGAATGCCCCGGGGTTGTCTGCCATACAGAAGCTCAAACGGGGAGAACCTCGTTGAGCTCTGCGGCACCTCTCTCACTGTGAACATGAGGAAAGAGAGGAGTTTAGCCCAATGTTTCTGCTCTTGATCGACAAAGCGTCTCAGCATCTGCTTTAGTGTCTGATTGATGTGCTTCACCAAACCGTCTGTTTGTGGATGGTATTCGCATAGAACGAATTTTCAAGATTTTATACACCTCCTTCAAAGTGTCTGACATAAAACTAGTTCCCTGATCCATCAGAATCTCTTTGGGAATTCCTACCCTCGCAATAACCTGCACTAATTCTTTGACTATGGCACTGGCACTAGTGGATCGCAAAGGCACAGCCTCCGGATATCGCGTTGCATAGTCCACCATCACTAGGATGTGCGTATATCCGAAGTCGGAAGGCAGCACTGGACCCATTATATCCATTGCCATACGTTCGAAGGGGGTGCAAACCAAGGGCAGTGGGACCAGCGGGACCGGGCGAACTCGTGCCGCAGGACCTCCTCGCGGAAAGACTTTGGAACTAATAATTGTGTTACTGGCTGTCCGGTGCCCGGGGCTTGAGATACCCTATACAGTAAGTGCCCAGACATGATGAAGTGGGGAAATGTGAGCGGCCCTCAGCCATCAACTTCCTTCCCCTCAACAGACCGAACCCGCCCCCGGATGTGCACCAGAGTAGGGTCATTATCTTTTTCCCACTCTAGATCCACATCCCAATCCCAGAATTGCAGTATGCTGAGTGGAGGTTCCATATCCTCAGCTCTAGGTGCCTCAGTAACCGCTCTGGCTGGTCACACTGAACCCCCACCCCCTTCTGCGTGTGCTTGACCAGTACCACAAACTCTCCCACCAGGTCCCAACCTTGTCTCATTAATGTTCCCTCCAGTTTCTCAGCCCTACGCTCTCGCTTCGTTTTCCGGGGCCAGAATCTGGAGGGAAACAAAGTAGTGTGCCACGGGAAGACCTGTCCAATTGTATCTCACATTGCAACCACTCCCTTTACGGTCAGAGGTTTGGTTGGGATGACCTTCAGCTCACCATAGTAAGGCCAGTCCCGACCAACTATAACAGGGTATGGCAACTTCCCCGCAACGGCCACGGCTACGCAGCATGTTTGACTGCCAACAGTCATCTGAATTGTAGTGGTCAGGTATGTTCTGGTTTTTCCATGGACACAGGAGATAGCCACAGTACCCTGTGGCTGCCAAGACACACCCTCCAAGAGAGCAGGCCGAATTACAGTTTGCTCACACCCAGAGTCCACTAAAGCATGGGTGCTTATCTTGTCTACCTTTACATTAATAATACAAGGTCCCTCCTGTCCCTTCCCCTGATACTCATCTGCTTCTGCTGAGGTAAAACGGGAGGCCACGTCACACTCCATAATAGCTGGGAAGTACCTAGCAATATGTCCAGCCTCGTGGCACCGGAAGAAGATCAGGGGTGGCAAGGCTGTGGGAGACAGCTGCTTAACAGCTTGCTCCCCTACCAGAGGGAGACGAGGAAGTTGCTTTGGCCCAGCTGGGAGCTAACCTTCATCTCCACTTTGGAGGGGAGGCGCTCGGTGGGACCGATGGGAAGGCAGCCACTGCTCTCAAGATCCTGGCCTTCTGGGTCGGGGCCGGAGTTGTCATTCACAGTTTGGAGGGGGTTGCTGTGGAAGATTCTGGGCTGGCCCACAGAAGGGAGTCCTTGTAGGCCTCTGCGAGCTCAACAGCCTTCTCCATGGTCTCCGGGCTGTGTCTGGCGACCCAGGCCTGGGTATCGGCTCCAACCACTGCCAAGAACTGGCCAATGGCCAGAGATTCTGCCACAGTCTCGGCCCCTCTTTCAGCAGGCAGTCTCGGCCCCTCTCTATATTGAGACGCCGGAGAATGGCCTGTTTGACCTGCTCATAGTCCAGGGCAGCCTCATTGGAGAGCACACGATAGGCAGCCTGGGCTTCACCATACAGACACTGGGCCAGTTGTACTGCCCACCATGTCTTAGGCCACCCCGAGACCGTGGCCAAGCGCTCAAAGGTGGTCAAGAACGCCTCCGGGTCGTCCTCCGGTGTCATTTTCTGCAGTCTGATCTTCAGCGTGGGCTGTACTGCTGGCCCAGCTCCCACCATCATTGCCGCTGTGACCAGCCCCTGGACCGTAGTACACATGTCTGTCAGTTGCTGCATCATGGCAGCCATGTGGGCTGTTTGCTCAGCATCCCGCTGAGCATCCCACTCCTCATGTCTCTGCTCCTCACCATCCCTGCGCTAGTCCTGGGTCTCCAGCAAGGCGGCCACCACATTTGGGTCCATCCTCTTGATCCCACTGCTGACACCACATGTGGTGGGTTATGGGAGGAAGTGATGTGAAACAGGAAACACGTAGTTGTGGTTGGATTTTTTATTTATAACTCCCACAAAAAAAAACAAAGTCCTGACCAAAGGGTTCTAATACAATTGCAGCCAAAAGAAACTGCCTCTGTTACCAGCTATGGTAAACAGAGGCTTAAAATGAAAAAACAAAATAGTCCAAACAGAAGATCAACATTGCCACACAGTTTTCAGTAATCCACACAAAGATCTCTGGGGAAAGTCCGGACTTGCCGGCAGCCGGTCTGGGAATCCTCAGTCTGAATATAAACAAAACAAACAAATCAAACAAAAGAACAAAACTCACAGAGCTGACCCAGCACAACTGTCTCAGTCCAGGATAGCCAGCCCAAATGTTAGAACTCCACAACCTAAATAGTGCCGAGCCCTGCCCCTACAATCAGTGCACTGCCCCACCTCAGCCAGTCGTCGAATGCAGCAAAGCTGATTGCAATAACGGGGCTCAACCATGAGGTTCTGCCCCAAGTTAAAATGGCCACCACCACTGTGGCTTCTGCCCCAACCATGACTCAGCCATTCTCCTGTGTCTCGGTCTTTCTTGCACAGTGCTGACAGTAGTCGGGAGGGCAAATTATAAGAGGGACTCCTTTCACTCCTGTCACAGTGCATAAGAGGTATTTACATTTTTTTTTTTTTCACATTTGATGTAAGAAAGTTTCAGACTTTTGGTACTGGTACAGATGGTAATTCTAAGTGATTTAGTTTTGCCGCTGCAACATGGTGAAAACAGCAAAACTCTTGGAGCTGTATGGAGACAGTAGTTTCAAACAGTTTTTTCAAACCTGCTTAAGTCTGCAAAAGACCTAAGACTGGGACGGATATTCACCATTCATCAGGACAATAACCCCAAGCACACAGCCAAAGCGACACTGGAGTGGCTTAAAAACAAGAAAGTAAATGTCCTAGAGTGGCCCAGTCAAAGTCCGGACTTGAATCTGATTGAAAAATCTGAGACTTGAAGATTGCTGTCCACCAACGATCCCCATCCAACTTGACAGAGCTTGAACAATTTTGCCAAGAAGAATGGGCGAATATTGCATTATCGATATGTGCAAACTTGGTAGAGACTTACCCCAAAAGACTCACAGCTGTAATTGCTGCCAAATGTGGTTCTACCAAGTATTGACTCAGGGGGGTGGATACTTATCTAACCAGTTTTTTTTTTCATTAACTCTTGTTTCATAATAAAAATTCTCGTGCCTCTTCAAAGTGCTGAGAAGGTTGTGTAAATCAAAGGAAAGAAAAAATCCCATTTAAATGCATCAAGATTTTAGGTTGTAACACAACAAAATGTGAAAAGGGGGTGAATACTTACTACAAGCACTGTAAATAGATAATCATTTATCAAATTGTCATGAAACTTGGTCATTCTTATTCTTTAGTATTCTGTAAATACTTTAACACACTAATAGTTCTAATTTGGAATGTACAGGTCTGAATGACATACCTGTTGATGTTAAAATGGGGTTGTGGCAGGCTAGCGAGTGGATAGAGGCCCAGAGATAGACTGCAGTTCAAAAAAATATACTTTTATTATAAATAAAACACAAAAATAAAAGGGCACAAGGGCCAAAACAAAGGGATTTAAACACAAAACACAAAACTTACAAAAATAAAGATTTCCAGGCTGGGCTATGCCTTCACTGAATTTAGAAAATTAAAAAAAAAAAAAACCCAACCCCAACCCCAACCCCAACCCCAAACCCCAACCCCACCCCAACCTGCTTCCTCAGCTCCCTCCTCCTAATGGGAAGCAGAGGCCTCCTTTTATGTCAGGTGGCTGGGTGCTGATTGATTGTTAATTAAGTTAATCATCTAATCAACCCCAGCCACCTGAACATAATAAACCCAGGCAGGTAGGGGAAATTAACCCCATCCCTGCCAATTTAAAAAGGGCAGAGCTTTGCTCTGCCACAGGGGTCAATCAATTACCCTGGGGGTAATTCCCAGCTGGGGAAATATAGAGTTAAAGAGCAGGATCGTTTAGGTTCTTAAAATAGACCTTGCCTGAAAGCAGAACACTGACTTACTAAGTGAGCAAGGGGTTTCCTATTGGAGCACACAGTAAATAACTTTCGAATCATGTTTCTTTTTTAGAATGACTCCGGTCACATTGTCACTAAAAATGTTGGTATCCCTGAATAAAAACAGACCTTGACTTAGCCTATTACTGGTAGAACTTATTAAGTGAGCAAGGGTTACCTATTGGAACACACAGTAAGTCAATACATAACGACTGATTTAAGAAACACATTTTAAATCATGATATCAGATTAAATAAATTTCACTGAAAGAGTGAATTTGTTCCCACCCTATCAATGGCTTCTTTCCTGTGAATAACTAACGGGCTGCTGCCCATTTTGAATGACATGCTTTTAGCCAGAAGGCAAAGCAAAATTATGTCTCTTAAGAGTGAACATGAAAATAGAGCCCTGCTTAAATCTGTATTACCATTTCACTGGTTTGCTTTTGTTTTACTCATATATTCTGGCCCTAGTTAATCCAAATCCAAATGCACTAAACATAATAAATATATGTCTCTGAAATTCAAACTTTTTTTACAAATATTTGTCATAGTTAGTTCAGATTCTCGACATTCCATGTTCAGAATTCAGAAACACAGCATAGTCATTTGTTGCCCTATTTATCCCACTCAAATGACTTGCTACCCACATTTTTACTACAGAGACTAGGGAATTGCCTAATATCTGCAGCAGATGTGGGTGTTGACAGAGGCACAGCTAATTAATTTATTTATTTTAGGATTTAGTCAAATCTAACTTTACATCTGCTACTGTTTAGATCAATTGACTACATCCCCCTGGGCCAAACTTGTGTAATGTAGGGCATGTTTAGAAGCAAGATGTCTCTTTTTAGTTGCTTTATTCTTTGTATACAAATGTTGCATATGGATCAACTGATGCTTTCAGTGTTTCTCCTGTATTGTGTTACTGCACCTTCCTGGCTTCAACTCCAATCAAGTGAGTTGAAGGACAACGCTCTAGAAAGTTCTCGGCAGCTTATCTCCACAGTTAGATGCTTGTGAATTAAGACACAGGAAGATGGGTTTAATTTGCTCTCTGCTCTTCCAGCTTCTTGCACTGCTCTTTTTATTTTTTCTGTGTGTGTGTGTGTCATCAGCAGGCTTGTGATTAATTGCAGAGTAAAAGTAGAGCAAGCGCTTGGGTGACATACTCAGAATCACATTGGGACGTGAGAGCCGGATATATACGAGCCCTATGGCTGAACTAGTTAGGGGCATTATTGTGCGTTAAAGTTTTGATTTGTAATACATTTTCTTCAAGTAATTGTAGCTAACAAAATATTCACCAAGGGGCACTCCCTGAGCAAGCTTGAGCTAGCAGTTTCTGTAGAGTGGAACTACTAGTAATTTTGTCCCTCTGAAACAGTGAGTTTGTTTAAAATGCTCCATTGCATTGAAACTGTTTCAGGTAGGAAGAAATTAACAGTGCACACCATCCTTACTCATTACAAAAATCCACAATAAGACTGCACCGAAAGGTATGCTGAAAGAACAATAGATGATGATTAGAAACACATGTCATGGGGAAGAATAAACAGATACAAAATTAAACATCATGCAAATGCAAAGGGTATAAAGTAGTCATTTCATGTTTGTAATGATTTGTGTTTAGAGCACAGACTGAAGTTGACTCAATTATCCACTGAGCAGTGTAGCCCTATCTCAGCATCCTTAGGGGGCAGAAAACAACAGACTCTGGTAATTTTCATATAAAAGAGGGTGTAACAACCCCTTCACCTGCAGGTGTACCAGTATAAAATAATCTCATTATGTTATACAGTGGCTCTCAAAAGTATTCACCCCCCCTTGGACTTTCCCACATTTTATTGTATTACAACACGGAATCAAAATTGATTTAATTTGGAGTTTTTGCTGCTGATCAACACAAAAAGTCCATAATGTCAAAGTGAAAAATTAAATCTACAAATTGTTGTAAATTAATTACAAATATAAAACAGAAAATAATTGATTGCATAAGAATTCACCTGCTTTGCTATGACACACCTAAATAAGCTCTGGTGCAACCAATTGTCTTTAGAAGTCACATAATTAGTTGGAGTCCACCTGGGTGCAATTGAAGCATTTCACATGATTTCAGGTTAAATACACCTGTCTCTGGGAGGTCCACAGCTGGTTAGTACATTTCCTAACAAAAACTACATCATGAAGATGAAGGAACATTCAAAGAAAATCTGGAATAGGGCTCTTCAAAAGCACCAATCAGGGGTAGGATATAAGAACATCTCCAAGGCATTGAATATCCCCCGGAGCACAATAAAGTCTATTATTAAGAAATGGAGAGAATATGGTACAACTGTGAATCTGTCTAGAACCAGCCGTCCTCAAAAACTGAGTACCGGGTGAGAAGGGCACTAGTCAGGAAGGCCACCAAGAGGCCTATGGCAACTCTAAAGGAGTTACAGTCTTCCACAGCTGAGCTGGGAGACACTGTGCATACAGCAACAATAGCTTCACAAAACTGGCCTTTATGGTAGAGTGGCAAAAAGAAAGCTATTGTTGAAAAAAAACTCACGTCAAATCTCGGCTAGAGTTTGTCAGAAGCCATGTGGGAGACTCTGAGACCAAGTGGAAGAAGATTCTATGGTTTGATGAGACCAAAATAGAGCTTTTTGGCTTCAACGCCAGCGCTATGTTTGGCGCAAGCCTAACAACGCACATCATGCTGAGAACAGCATCCCTACCATGAAGCATGCTGGTGGCAGCATCATGCTATGGGGATGCTTCTCTGCATCAAGGCCTGGAAAACTTGTGAAGACAGAGGGCAAAATCGATGCAGCAAAGTACAAAGAAATCCTGGAGGAAAACCTGCTGAAGTCTGCAAGAGACCTGGGACTTGGGAGAAGATTCATCTTCCAGCAGGAGAATGACCCCGAACATACAGCCAAAGCCACACTGGAGTGGCTTAAAAACAAAAAGGTCAAAATCCTGGAGTGGCCCAGTCAAAGCCTGGACCTCAATCCAATTGAGAATATGTGGTAAGAGTTGAAAATTGCTGTTCACCAAAGGTCCTCATCCAATTTGATGGAGCTTGAGCAATTTTGCAACGAAGAAAAATGCAAAAATTCCAGTGTCCAGATGTGCACAGCTGGTAAAGACTTATAGCCTCATGGCTATACTTTCTGCCAAAGGTGCCTTTACCAAATATTGACTCAAGGGGGTGGATACTTATTTTCTGTTTTGTATTTGTAATTAATTTAGAACATTTTGTAGATTTTATGTTTCACTTTGATATTATGGACTTTTTCCATGCTGTAACATAATAAAATGTGGAAAAGTCCAAGGGGGGTGAATACTTTTTAGAGGCACTGTATTATCCAGACAAAGTACTTCTATATATAATTAAGTTTCTAAGTTGAACGCAGTAGATTTTACTTCAGATATGTGGTCAGAACCTCAGGGCAGCTCCTGGCAAACACAGTATTTAGTTGCTGTAAATCCTGTTGAATCAGCCAAAATGAAAGTTACATTAGCTGTCACTTAGATTTTAACTGTTGTTGTTACTGTTGTGTCATGGGTGGGATGACCAGGGGGTAACCCTAAGTAAATATACAATTAGTAAGCACGGACTATGCCACCTTGTGTTTGAAAAGTGCAAGGACCTTTGTGACCGAATGATAACAACCTTCTTTACTTGTGCAATAACTGGCGTTCCTACTAATGATGTGAAATGTCTACTTAATTACTAAGCAATTGTGGAGTGCGCTCTTGTTAATTTGTTTAAAGCTATCCTTTATTGCCGTTTAAACTCCTGAGATATTTTTCCCAAAAGCGAATAAATGCTCAGAGTTAGTTCCTCTGTGTTTTCTATTATCTTTTGTTTCCTCTGTTTTTGTTTATCTTTCCTTTTGGTTAATATGATTCAATTTATTTAATCCCTGGATATATAGGGTGTAGTGGAATTTTCCAGTATGTCCTAGTAGCAAGTTGGTGATAAATAAAATGGTAAAATTGTAGGTTTACCTGGCACCCCAGATCGCCAAGCATTACAGGTTAATCACATACTACCAGTAGTTACCCTACAACAATAGTCCAATATCTGTTGGCTTTTCCAAGTTCTGCCAATTCTTCCTTTCTTTCATCTGTAGTCTCTTTGTTTGAATCTGCGTTCTCTGTTCCTTGTGCTGGATCTTCCAAAATCCGCTCTCCTTTGTCTCCTGTCTCCTGTCTCCACCGCTGCTGCACTCCGTTCTCCTTCCTGCTTCCTGCCTGTCCTTTTTATCCTACCCCCGTGTGTTTCCATTCGCCACCACTAATTGATGGGGGTGGGAGCTTCTCCAAGTGAGGAAAGTGCTCATACCAAACACAAAATAACAATGCATAGAATGAAAAACAGTGTTTCAAATCAGCCAATTCCACAGTGATATACAAACACAGTGACAACAATACAGGCAAGTGTAAAAACAAAATAAAAAAATAATTATTCTAGTGCCAAATTATAACAAAAAACACCACTTGTAACAATTGCTGTTGTTGTATTTAGTGATTCTTTTCAACATTCTATGTAAAATTGTTCAAACACAAAGTGTAAAAGTATATCAACATGATTTGGGCTAGATTTGAGCTATTCTGTAATAAATTGCTATCTGTGCCTTCATTTGGTGAAACAACCATATACATTGTATTAAGGTTCATAAGGAGCCTCAGTAAAAGCAAGATGTATAATATAACAGCACATGTATGATAATACTGTAGCACAATAAAATAGGGCATGCATTCTCGTAACGCAACCATTGTCTGCTGATTTGTTTGTTTTGTGTTTTTAAAGTGAGTGGGTGAATGAATGATAATTCTGTACTACACACCGGCATGTTCTTTCTTTGACAGCATACCTTGATTTGAATCCAGTATTAAACAGGATATATTCCATCTACCACCAAGTTCGATTCCCACCTTTAATCCCGCAGCTGACAAACCAGCATTCTTTTTAGGAATGGAGTATTACTTAAAACCATAACAAAGCGTTTACAATGTTCTCCTTAGGGAGTGCTTGACACACTTCAACACATCAATGGAAAGCCTATTTCTGTCATATGGGTCAGCAACTGTGTTACAGCTGATTGGAAATCTAATGGAATGCAACAACCGACTCCCAACCGGGTTTAACAACAAAAAGCTGTCAGAGGGGCCAGCATTAGAATCCCGTCTAATCAAACCGAAATATATGTATACAGACTTAGTTTGTGTCATCCTTGAGAAAGTATTTTTTTAAAATACCAGGAGCTTAAAATGCATGTTTTTATTTTAGCACAACTGTGAGCCTCCGTTCACATTCTCTAGCCAATCTTTTTTTTTTTTTTTCACTGGTGGACCGGCTGAGGTTGCCAATACAATGTACACTGGAGAATTAGGGTTGACTGGTCTGATTCTGGACAAGTCCCACGAGATAAGGAGAAATCAGCCCCAATTGTACTCCCTAGTACGTGAGAATACAAAGGTCAATGAATATAAGAAGACATTTACACCAGCATCAGTAACTGTTATAGGATTTTAAATTGTTGTTTACTTAAAACTATTAATTAAAAAATTATATTATGGCTAAATTTCATTCTAGTCTTTACTGTACAATCCCTTTCTATACCAGAGGTTTGTTACAGCGTGCACCAGCCAAGTAAAGGTGCATCAAAGCCTGTCACACTGACAGAATCCTAGGGTTCAGCCAATGCCCTTGTGCGTATGGACTGGCATTACAGTAAGTTTCCCTTCATTCCTCTCATACCTGGCTTGCAAATAGAGGCAATAGGAAAGTGTGATGGAACCTGTTTAATACCCTCTGTGGGCCCCATATTTAAAAAAATCAACGCTGGGTGCTGAGGCAGAGCTGAGGACTAGTGTGCTTTTGGTTGGGTTTCTAAATAAAATATAGTTTGGTTTGGGGGTTTAGTCACCTTCGTTTGTTCGCTGTGCTGTAACATATTGCAGTGCTTGTCAAAACAACTGAATTATATTTAAAATACATAGTAATATATTGTCACCTCTTTCCTAAATATATGCTGTATAGTGCAATATATTTTAAAATATATTCTCATATATTTCAGAAAACATTCCAAATATATTGCAGTACATTCCTACAATAGTAGAATGCTAAAATATATTTTGGATTTCATCAACATATACAGTGCTGAGAAAAAGTTTGTGAACCCCAATGATAATTATTGAAATTCCATAGTTTTACCATTACAGCCTTCGAATCAAAACCAGTCTTTTCTTAAATATCCAATAGGGTTTATATTAACCAATTCCACGTCTTTTGAAACAACATTAGACAAACAACAAGTAATTAAGATTCAGGGTATGTGAAAAACCCAGGGGTTCACTTAATCAGCTCAATTAAGGGGATAATTAGAATCAGGTGATTAAATAATTTGGGTGATCTTCAGGGGGAGGCCCCACCCTACATAAAAATCTTTGTGAGTTTGGTCTTCACCATACAGGTGTGTTTAAAAACAGTTATTGATGCTCATCAGTCTAGAAATGATTACAAAACCATTTCTAAGGATTTGGGGCTCTACCAATCCACTGTCAGACAGACTACAAATGGAGAAAGTTCAAGATCACAGTCGCTCTACCCAGGAGTGGTCGTCCTACCAAAATCTCTCCAATTAACAAACCGGAAAATCATCAAGGAAGTCAAAAAGAACCCCAGAGTAACATCCAAGGATCTGCAGGCCACTCTCGCCTTGACTAATATGAGTGTTCATGACTTAACTATTAGAAAAAGACTGAACAAGAATGGTGTTCATGGAAGGATAGCCAGGAGGAAACAACTGCTCTCTAAATAAAAAACAGGAAGCATAATTCAAACGAGCAGTGTGAAAACGTATACTCCACATTCTTAAAATTTGGGAAAAAGGTAAAACAAAAAATAAATAACATTGGAATAAATTACAAGGACAGCTGGTGTAGATTGACTGGTGAGGTATTTGTACTTTAAAATGTTTATATAGGTTTATATTTTAAATGTTTTACATAAGGTATAAACCACGACAGTCCGTGCGGTTACCATGAAATATACACGTGCCTGGGTGGTGATTAACCCCCCAGGAGTATGCATATACGAAAGGATCATACAAAAGAATAGACATAAAAAAAGAGCAAGGGTCAAAGTTTGCTTATTGTATGCTATTATATAGTATCTACTTGTGCAGTTAGGCATTGTTCCTCCATAATGACAATAATATATTATATGTAAACATGTAACCTACATTTAAAAAAACTAATAAATGTATTTGTACAGGACGAGATTAATTTTTTTTTTTTTTTTAATGTTACATTAAGAATTGATGTAACTACAATCTTACTTGACAGAATGTACACAAAGCATAGTTTTTTTTCTCAGAAAAAACGAGGCTGCCTTTGCAAGGCATCGATGATTATTATAACCGTCAGATGACATACATATATATATATATATATATATATATATATATATATAGTATATATATAGTATAGCAATTTGAATTAACTGGGCACACAAAATAAAATCATTTGAACAAATATCGATGATTGTACCGTCTACATACATTTAGAACATAAGAACATAAGAAAGTTTACAAACAAAAGGAGGCCATTCGGCCCATCTTGCTCGTTTGGTTGTTAGAAGCTTATTGATCCCAGAATCTTATCAAGCAGCTTCTTGAAGGATCCCAGATTGTCAGCTTCAACAACATTACTAGGGAGTTGGTTCCAGATTCCCATGATTCTCTGTGTAAAAAAAGTGCCTCATATTTTCTGTTCTGAATGCCCCTTTATCTAATCTCCACTTGTGACCCCTGGTCCTTGTTTCTTTTTTCAGTGCGAAAAAGTCCCTTGGGTCGACATTGTCAATACCTTTTAGAATTCTGAATGCTTGAATCAGATCACCATGTAGTCATCTTTGTTCAAGACTGAATAGATTCAATTCTATGTCTGCATATGACATGCCTTTTAAACTCAGAAAAATTCTGGTTGCTCTTCTTTGCACTCTTTCCAGAGCAGCAATATAATTTTTGTATCGAGGTGACCAGAACTGAACACAGTATTCTAGATGAGGTCTTACTAAAGCATTGTAAAGTTTTAACATTACTTCCCTTGATTTAAATTCAACACTTTTCACTATATATCCGAGCATCTTGTTGGCCTTTTTTATAGCTTCCCCAGATTGTCTAGATGAAGACATTTCTGACGTCAAGATAAACAAGAGATAAACCAAGAGTAAACTCCTAGGTCTTTTTCATAGATTCCTTTTTCAATTTCAGTATCTCCCATATGGTATTTATAATGCACTTATTTTTTTTGCCTGCGTGCAGTACCTTACACTTTTCTCTATTAAATGTCATTTGCCATGTGTCTCCCCAGTTCTGAATGCTGTCTAGATAAATTTGGATCACCTTTGCTGCTGCATCAATGTTTGCCACTCCTCCTATTTTTGTGTTGTCTGCAAATTTAACAAGATTGCTTCCGTTTTTTTGAATGGTCTTTATAAGTTTATTCAGAATCCAGTCCTTCCAGTATAGTCGCTCTAGAGGTGCATCCTGAAGGGCGAAGAATAGCTCCTTGGGCTGTAGCTATACAGAGAGAATCTTGGTTGAGAGGTAGCTGTTCGGATCTTAGAGCCACTAAACAGAGAAAGAAATGGAGGGGTGGTTTGAAGCTGCAGGAGAATGTTCTGCTACAGATATAAAATCCTGGGATCCTCTGAGTCTGAAGAGAGTTGCTGTAAGTACACATTTTTTTAATTGCTCTTTTGCTGGTTAAGAGAAATCAGATGGGTCTTGCAAATACGCAAGACAATCTGATGTAGATGGCTAAGGGTTAGATAGAGTAGATTGAATTGATGGAAGATGATGATACAGTGCAGGGGGCCTAGTTCCACCCCCAGACCACACATAATAGGTTAACATTGGTTTTAAAGATATCTCTAAATCATTTGAATCATCTCTAAAGAACATCCTGTTCATTTAACCACTTCAACACCATGACGTATGCATGTATGTCAAATGAAAACCCACTTACAGTACCATGCCGTACCTGCATACGTCAAGTTTCCCATTGTAGTCTATGATCCATTTCTCAGTCTAGCATTTCAGGTTTCATTCTTTAAGGCAGTGCTAGTACTGTGGAATGTGCAGTGAAAGTCGGGGGAGGGTCAGGTGACATTTGTATCCAATTGCATGTCATGTAGCAATTCCAATCTACCTCTGGGAGTTTAGAAGACTGAGATATATTGCGGGAAGCCATTAAACTTTTACAATATATATATATATATATATAGTGTTTTAAATTATTATTTTTTGTTTTACTGTTAGTTTTACTTGTTTAGTTGTAGTTTTTAGCGAAAGCTAAACATGGCCACGTACCTGGTCTTTCTCTAATGAGCAACAACAGGAGTGAAGTTGGTTCGAATGATTTTGATACCAGCGACAGTGAAGCGATGATGATGAAGTAGATGTGGAGCCAAAAACAGTGCAAACTGTACAAACAAAAGAGTATGCAGCTATTTTATAGGTAAGATAGCTGCAAGCGGAAAGCTGTTTGGTTTCAAATGGCAGTGCTGTGACGAAATACTATCAAAACACAACACTGAGAACAGCCAATGCGGCAGCCAGTTCCATCACAATGCCTGCACAAAGTAGCTGCGTTCACGCATTTGTGACTATCCCTCCAACACAAGGGAAGCAGAGACTGCTACAAAGGTGCAGGGTCTGCTATGAAAATGAAAACAAAGACACAAGAAAAAAGTGCAGTGGTTGCGAAGGCAACCCAGGGTTCTGTTGTATTGAACATTTCAATAAATGGCACAGAGCAAGTCAATAATGGCACACGTTTTCATGTTGTTTGATTTTTATTTGATAATTACTGTTTACTGATTATTATTGTTATCAACGCTATTAGCAGTGTTTTTGTTTTCATTGTTAAAAAAAGTGTTTTTAGTTTTTATTTCTATATTGAGTATGGGTATGTAGTACACAGCAGCATAAAGGGTTAATGAAAAGTACAATTTAGGTAATTTATTTGTGCTTTATTCATCATATGTTAACATTTTATAGCAATTACAGGTTTGAAAACGTTATTATTATTTTCAAAATCTGGTACTTGGGAAGGGGTTTCATTTTTACTTTTGGAGTTGAAGTGGTTGAAGATATCTCTAAATCATTTGAATATATCTCAAAATAGCTTCCTGTTTATTTAGCAACACCTCAAAATACTTTGTTCATTTAGCAATCTCTAAATCATTTGTAATTTTCTCAAAATGAACAGAAAGACATTTGAAGATATCTCTAAATGACTTCCTAATATGATTAAAGGGCAAAAATGTGAGTTTAACATGGAATCCAGGGTGAACCCCCTTTTTTATTTTATTATGTTATTACTTTCCTCTTTCTGCTCACCTTCAGCTCTTCCTCTCTATCATGTTTTCTTCATTACCTTCTTACTGCCTGGGGTAATTCATATTGTACAGTGGATCCCCTTTTTAAAAAATTGTGTACTGTTTCATGATGGGAGAATGACAAGGGTGTAGAACAGCAATTGTGGGGGTGAATTGGCAGGGTGGGTGCGGTGTTGGGTGGGCATCTGCTGCTGTTTCTTGTCATACTTACCCACTTAGGTTGTTTACTCTATTTGATTTACTTTTTGTTTGTATATGTGTATTGTTTTTTCTCTGCTGTTTCTGCCTAAGCCATTTGAACATGAAATAAAACTGACAGTGATGCATGTTGAACAATATACTGATAAGCAGAGTTGGGCAAAATATTCAGATACATACGTCCTTATTTCGGTTTCATTCGTCTCCTATCGGTCTCACTCGGCCATTGAAAGGCTTTCTCTGCTTTTTCCGGAGAGAAAAAACAGCTAGAGACCTGTGCTTTACGTCTTTTTGATGATGTTGGACAGGGACCGACACTGGACTGGAAAGCGAAAATTGTAATGTCAGACAAGGACTGCTAGGGTTAAGGTATGCATACTCTGTATAACTCATTTTTTCCACTAAATGTGTAGGATCTTCTATTTGGGCAGCTGCTGTTGTAGTGCAGTCAGCTCTGTTAGAGTTACGTTCCTCTCTACTTGTTGATCTTCATATTCATAAACAGTAGCACGCTTAACTGGGTCTGCGGTACATCCAGTCCTTACCCTACGTGTAATTAAGGCCAAATTCTTGACTGAGAGTCAACAGGCAAGATGCTATGATACATATTAGTGAGTAGCTACCAGGGACGTGCACAGTGCTATATGGGACACTGAGACCTCAGGTTTTTTGTTTTTTTTTTAACATTATTTTTTAGAGCATTTCCTTCTGCCTTTGCCACTGTCTGCTCTTTCCCATTTTTAATTTTTTTTTAATCTAATTTATTTAACAAAAAAAAAAAATAATTGTCACCAAAAAAAAACAAATATATATATCCCACTCTAACACCAAATGTGACAGGCTGGTGAGTGAATAGAGGCCCAGAGACAGACTGCAGTTCAAAAAAATATACTTTTATTATAAATAAACACAAAAATAAAAGTGCACAAGGGAAAAATAACAGATATTTAAACACAAATAAAGCAAACCTCACAAAAATAAAGGTTTCCAGGCTGGGCAATGCCTTCACTGGATTTAGAAAATTCAGAAAAAACCAAACAACAAACACCAACCTGCTTCCTCAGCTCCCTCCTCCTAATGGGAAGCAGAGGCCTCCTTTTATGTCAGGTGGCTGGGCGCTGATTGATCGTTAATTAAGTTAATCAACTAATCAACCCCAGCCACCTGAACACAATCAACCCAGGCAGGTAGGGGGGGTATATGTGGCAAAGTGCCCGCCCCTGTGTGTATTTTGTTTTATATGTTGTATGTTAATGTTGGTGTATAGTCATTGGTACACAGGATATAAACGGGTCTGTGTAACACGAGTGTTTAAAATGTATATTTATATTTAGGCACGAAGATTCACTTCACTGCACGTGCAAGTAAAAAGTAATAATATGTGAGCATGGGGAATTGCACTTTATTATTACAAGTGCAGTTTTACCACAACTCCAATTGAATGATTGATTAGCAATCGAGTCTAGGTACAGCTGCATAAAAGCAACATGTTTTCACTCACTCGATAAATATCAATTGCTACGAGTGCTGGAAGCACCAGCACCGTACTTGTTTTGTGTAGCGTTCGTCCACCTGTTTTGTTAGTGTCTATTAGTTTTGTTTGTCTGTTTATTTTGGCCTCATGTGCCATGTGCTGTTTTTGTTACAAACCTTTTATTTTCTAACTGTCTGTTCATTTATTAAATGCTGAGCGAGACCATTCGCTCAGCTCCACCAAACTCCACCTCTCTGTCATATATTTCCTGGTTCCTGTTTCTGATCTGACATCCCCCACTCCGGTCGTCTTTGCGACACTCTGTCATAACGGGAATCACTCACACGGTTAGGAACCCAACAGTGATACGACATGTTTGTTTGTCGCACTTGTGGAACTGATGCTTGCCGAGCCTCATTTTCGCTGGGACCATGAATACTACTCAACAATCATCAAACCTATTCCGCTCACTATTTACAATGTAAATAATATTATGTATGAACCCAATGAGCTACTAATGTTAAACAGTTGTGTTTCCATTGTGCATTATATATATATATATATATATATATATATATATATATATATATATATATATATATATATTATAACATGTCTACTGGTGCCAGAATTTATTGTTGCTGGCACTATATGAAGTACCCTGGCACTACAATCTAGCACCATAGCGCCAAATTTGCACCCCTGTTATTAGTGTTGATTTGTATAAATTGGGTGTCAAAGCAAAATCCCCAAAAATTTAAAATAAAAACAATCATGAGAAAAACTATGCAGGACATTAATGAAATGTAAACAATAACAGCAGTGCATTTCTAAAATGCAGATGTTAAAGAGGCAGATCCCCTTTTCATCCCTATACAATAATTGCATTTATATTATGAAGGAGTTTTATGCAATGAAATGTGTAAAAATGGTTCTACTGCTCCCTACATCCCCTTTAAAAAAAAACAGGCCACCTCCCCCCTTAAAATCCCAAAAGTCTCTCTCAAAGTCCTGTGCCAAGAACAGGGACTTTAAGGGTTGATAGGTGGCAACGTTGCCAGTAGCCAGGCTGCTAGTGGCCATACTGTCAGCAGATCTGCTGACAGTGGGGCGAATCTCTCCTCCCGCTGTACCACTGGCAGCGGATATGCTGCCAATGGTGTGGCTGTCAGCAGACATGCTGACAGCTCCCAGACTGTTTCCTTCAACCGGGGCAAGTCCAGCAGCGGAAAAGATGCTGGGGTTGGTGGTCTCCAGACATCCCCCAAGATCTCCGACAGCGAAACTGCTGCTGGGGAATGTGGTCTCCGGACCTCTCCCCCATTTATAGCCGGCAGCTCCCTCTGGGGGTACTCCAGCCCCCAGAACTCCTGCAGTGAAATTGTTGTGGGGAAAGGTGGTCTCCTGACCTCTCCCCCCTTTTTCATAGCCAGCAGCTCCCTATGGTGGAGCTCCGGCCACACTGACCCCTGCGGCCAAGCAGAGCCGACTGCAATCCCTGGTTCCAGCTACCCCAGGCGATGCGGAGCGGCTGGCAACCCCAGGCAATGCGGACTAACAGGCAACCCCGGGCGATGCCAGGCAGGCATCCTTGGGTGAAGCGAGGCAGGCATCCTCAGGCGAAGCGAGACAGGCATCCTCGGGCGAAGCGAGACAGGCATCCTCAGGCGAAGCGAGACAGGCAACCTTGGGCGAAGCAAGGCAGGCATCCTTGGGCGAAGTGAGGAAGGGAGTCAGGACAAGCTGGGGTGCGGGTGTTGGCCCTCTTCTCGGCCACTGCGGCCAGGCAGTTCTTCCCCGTACTTCCCTCAGCAGCCAATGCAAGGGCTGCTGAGGACCGCCAGCATTTATTCCTGATCCTTCTGGTGCAGGGAGAGGCAGCTCCTGGTCCTCTCCCCCTGATGGTGACGGAGGCAGTGGCAGCTCCAGCTCCTCTCCTCGTGATGGTGGGGGAAGTGATACCAGCAGGCATTCACCATCTGCTGGTGGACGGGGACCCAGCAGGCATTCACCCTCTGCTGGTGGACGGGGACCCAGCAGACATTCACCCTCTGCTGGTGGAGGTGGCAGAGGCAGCTCCTGCTGCTCTGCTCCTGCCGGTGGAGGTGGAGAAGGCAGAGGCAGGTCCTGCTGCTCTGCTCCTGCTGGTGGAGGTGGCAGAGGCGTGTAGCGTTTAGTCACAAAGAACCGACTCAAAACACAGGTTTTGGAATGGTGAAGGTGCTGATGCGCAGTTTAATAATTAAACAGACAGAAAATAAATGATTTGTAACAAAAACAGCACACTGCACGTGAGGCCAAAATAAATAGACAAACAAAACGAACAGACACTAACAAAACAGGATGGACGAACGCTACACAAAACAAACATTCGTAGCAATTGATATTTATAATTAAGCTTCTCCTCTCTCTATCCCTGTTCTCCACTCCCGAACACACAACAACAACAACCCCGGGTGAGTGAAAACATGCTGCTTTTATGCAGCTGTACCGAGACTCGATTGCTAATCAATCATTCAATTGGAGTCGCGGTACAACTGCACGTGAATTAATAAAGTGCAATTCCCCATGCTCACATATTATTACTTTTTACTTGCACGTGAAGTGCTGTGGAATCCACATGCATAAATACATTTTAAACACTTGTGTTACACAGACCCATTTATATTTAATGTGTACCAATGACTATACACCAACATTAACATACAACATATAACACAAAACACACACAGGGGCGGGCACTTTGCCACACAGGGATAAAGATCTGTTGTTTCATAGATTTCCAGTACACAAATAAGAGGAATGCGTGGATTATCAAGATTCGTCCAGGTATAGAACCACTTTTCCAGGTAAGCGAACAATTTTGCAGGTGTTGGTCAATTGGTAAGATTATTGATTGGACTGCTTAAATTCAGTCAGCTCTTAACTATCATTAACAATATAACAACTTAAGCGCCAGCCTAACGAAGATTATGTATTTACAGCTTTGGATAAAAGCGTCTGCTAAGTAACCTAATAATAATAATATTGATTCAGCTAGATCTAGGGGTATAATAATAGGCAGGGCTGTTGGTTTTTGGTTTTTATTTTCTGGTTATCTATTTTCCTTTAACAGATTCTTACCTGAAATGGCGTTTTCTATTAAATGTTAGTTAAAATGTATAAATGAGTTATTTTTGGCATGTCCATTACTAATATTATTGTTTAACAGATCAACGATGGTGCAAGAGTCTGCAGCAAACACTTCAAGGCAGATGTTTTTGTAACAACACTCACAGGACTGAGAACGTTAAAGCCAAATACTATGCAATGATGAGGAG
Organism: Polyodon spathula; assembly: GCF_017654505.1. Taxonomy (NCBI): domain Eukaryota; kingdom Metazoa; phylum Chordata; class Actinopteri; order Acipenseriformes; family Polyodontidae; genus Polyodon; species Polyodon spathula. The sequence goes on along the minus strand of NC_054559.1, from coordinate 5,042,049 downwards.
GATGCTGCAGGGACAGACGTCATGAAAGATGTTATAAAAGCTTTAGAAAATATGAGTCTTGACTCATTGTTGGAGCCTGAGGATGCCCCCCGACGGGTCTTTCGATAGAATCTTAAAGATTACAAAGGGACTCCCGACCTCTACTAGAAGTGATCATAAACCAGGATTTGAGGTAAAATTGTGAAGGATGTGCGATGGATCATCCTAGCCAGTGAAGACATAGCTGTATTTTTGAAGCTGATGCTGGATATTTCAACAGCTGTTTTGAAGTAACAAAAAGGTTAAAGATTCTGATGTCTAAAGCTCTTGCATGTTTCAATATTCATCCCTCTTTGAGTAAGATCAAGAAACTGGTAGAGGATGTTTTGCAAGAACTAAGGGCGGAGCCCTACATAAGAGAGAAACGACAGCAAATCCAAGAAGATCTGGATGCTGAGACCAAAGATGTAGTCAAGAAAATAACTCCTACTATCATCGAAGTTTTACTTATCCAAAAGTGCCTTTAGCATATTACGGGGCTAGTGACTTTGAATATGGGGAATCCTTTTAAAATACACAATGCCAAGGAAGGAATGCTTTCCGAATTGATAGCCATAAAAAGTATCATGTAAGAGCCTCTTTCAAAATAGCCTCTCAGTAAATGTAAAGATGTACAACAACCTAAAAAGAGTTACAGAGTTAATTCATGAAATTGTTGATGCTGAAGAATGGATTGTAATGCTTGCAGACTCTGTGCAATGTAATAATCCCTTAAATGAGTTCCTAAAGAGAATGATCCCTCAAATGTTTAATGAAATAGAATCCTATAAGTGTGTGCATATAAATGTTTTGTATGCCTATGTATCTGAAGTATGTCTTTACAAGATTGACTGTGGTTTACAGCCCGATATACCACAGATTGTACAAGACACTGTATCATGTTTAATGACCGTACACCCCCTTTTATGTATGAACTTTATAAAACTTGTAAAGAGTTCTGTGTTGATTGATAAACTGTGTATAAAAACATTTTGAACAGATTACACATTGCATTTGTTACACATTTTCTGAGGGAATGACTCGTAATCGCATGAAAAAAAAAAATATTATGATCCTTCAAGTCCTGGGAGTTTTGGGGGACCTCAAGCCCTTCAAAGGGCCCTGGGTAATGGTTTTAAGGTGGAAGGGCCCCTGTTAACATCATGGTTATCCGAACAAGATACATATTCCTTGCACAAACCCTCCAGAATCAACTTTAAAAGAAATAGAGTTTATGCTTCTGATATTGATTACCAGTGAAAGGATTATACACTCTATGCTTTTGATCTAACTCCGGACCAGGAATCGGGTGATCATTTTTCATTAGTAAAATCAGGAAATATGCGCCGTGAGATGCGTTTTGCAGCACCACTCCCCAACACAATGAATATGATAGTATATGCAGTGTTTGAGAATGTTATAGAGGTATCACAACAATGAGCAGTGCTCTTTGATTACTGAGAAGCATGCTGAAAACACCCTTTGAGGATTTAAAATGAATACCTCACAACTGACATCCCTAATGGATAACAATCCTTTTGCTGGGAAGTCTTTTTACAGGGTTTTAGCCAGTGACCAACTCCTTAACACAGACCCTCAAAATCAACCTGGCAAACATTGGCTGGCTATCTATTTAAAAGATGGAACTGGAGAGTTTTATGACTCTTATGGTTATCCACCAGACTTTGCTTATTTTCCTAAAACTATTTCACAGTTTTTATTCAAGAACTCTATGCATACTGTGTATAATATTCAGCAGCTACAAGGAAACCTGACATCAACATATGGACATTACTGTGTATTTTTCTTACATCACCGATCAAGGGGTCTTTCTTACCAAGAGGTCCTGAACCTTTACAGTAAAGATCTTGATAAAAATGATTTGATGGTCTACAAATTTGTTCAAAGAATGTATACATCTAAAACGGATATTGTAAACTGCTTTTTATGTGTTCAAATTAAATTTTTAAATTTTTTTATAAATGTTAGGTACAAAAAATGTATTAAATGTTTTAATGTTTTTATTGTATAACTGCATAGAACTGTATAACGATAACAGAAAATGAAAACATATACATACATTAAATACATACTAACAATTGTCTAACCTAAAAAGTTTACATTTTGTAAAAAATAAAAAAAAACCTTAAAAATAAAAACTTTTTTACAATTTAATAAATGGTCCATATCGGTTGTCGTCTTCTTTTAAGAGGGGGTTCATCAGGGTTTATATTTTTACATTCTTGCAAGAGTTTACGGTTTTGGGAATTGGGTACAACAGAATTAGGCATATTTATACAAGACAGACCCTTTAGGTTCTTCGGTATGCTGATACATTACTAAACCCTGTAATGTTTTTGATTAAATCAACCATGTGCGATCCTCGCACAGTATTACCCTTTAAAATACATTCCCCTTTATCATTCCATGTTGTAATACTAGAGTTCTGACCCATCGCCTGTAAAAGAAATTCAGCATTCCTCTTAGACCTATGGGGGACACTCCTCATTACATAATCCTCAACCTGTGATCCTTCTTCTGGAACAGGGTTTACAACTGGGTCATTAGGAGGAACCATCAAAGTTAAATTATTAGTCTCTTTTTCATCTTGTTTAAGTAGGGTGAGATATCTTTGTAAAATGACAGCTTATAATTTACTTTTTTCATAATCGCTGATGTCTGTTCTGAGTAGAATGTTTTTCATTTCTGAGTCAAGACGACTTTCCTCAGCCTTTCTAATGGGATCTGATGCTAAGGGGGTTTGATGCATAAGTCTGTCAAGCTGTTGTTGAGGTACAAGGAACATTTTCTGAGTATGATCCATTTTTAGCTTTGAGATGCATAGAGATCTGATAAAAATGGGAGCACTATCCCTAGCAATGAACCTATAAAACCTCCTTTCTGGTTAAAAGTCTTTCTCTTCTTTTTAAGAGTGTTGTTTATTACATAGATTTTTTATAACGAGTTGTTGTTTTTTTAGTTGTTTTAACTGTTTTGTAGACAAGGGGATGTTTCCCCTTAAAGTGTTTAACTCTATTTCCGCAATAGCTTTGATAAGATCGTCTGAGGCCTCTTGTAAAACAACTCTTCTCTGCTGAGAAGACCCATTAACTAGTCTTTTAAGTATTGGAAGATTCCATTTTATTCTGACAGACATGTCTTTTAACGATACAAACAACCCCTGGAATAACAAATCTCAAAGAGAAACAACATTAGTTATAAATGTTTAGTCTTGGGGGTTTTCATTATATAAGCAACTGGCCAATCAGGATGAAACAAACCAGACCGAAGGCGATAATCTTCAGGGGTTTGTGCTTTTAGGTCTACCAAGAGATATCCGTAAGGGACTTTTGTTTTGTCTTCAAAAGCTTCTAAAAAAACTTTGTATTTCTAGGGTACATCTGTCAGGCTAATACGTTAATTTGAAGTTTGTCTCTGGGATTTTTAAAAAGAATAATGTAGTTAGCATTTAAGTTGATAGTGCGACTCATTTTTCCTTGAAAAAACAGATTTTGAACCAGATACATTAGACACAGATTTCTATGACGAGTATTTTGTAAAGGCTTTTTTTTTTTTATTTCATCATTATCGCTAACCGACTCCATTAAATCGTCTATAATGATTCAATTTTATTTGTTAGGGGGCAATAATGTATCATCACACAAAGAGGGAGGTATTCCTTCAACAAATTTTAAATTTGTAAATCTACTCAACATCTCATCGTATAGCGGTTGCCAGCAACTATAACAGTATACAATGTGCTCAGGTACTTGGGTTTTTAACTTTTAGACTCAGTTCTAAAAGTTTTTTTCACAAAATAGCTTTTCCCTGAACTAGAAGGTCCAGATATTATAGACAAAGGGGGTTGTTAGTCGCACATCAAAACCCATATCAGTGTCCATAAGGTAAAGTAGTATAATCAGGCAGCAACACCCTCTTATTGTACACGATCTGAAATGTTTTCTTTAATGGCTTTTCAAGGTGAAATTCCTGAAAATCATGATAAATGATGACCGTTTGCTCAATGGGGTAGACTTTAGTCTTGTTAACAAAGGGGTACAGCCATGTAAAATCAAAGTATTCTAGCTTTTCATTTTCTTTAGCCTCATAATGTAAAGTAATGGCATTCGTGCACCCCCCCCCCCCCCCCCCCCCAAACAATGCATCGCGTGGGTTAATACGTTCTGAAAATTCAGATCTGCTGAGAAAAGCTTGAACAAAAGGTAGTTTTTTCAGAGCAGTCCATTCATGTTCCCAAATCACATGGACTATCAATCTGTACACCGCTTTCAAAACCCTAATCTTTTCATTAAAACTATGGTACATGGAACCACATGTTTTTTTTGTTCTCTGCCGTTCAGAGCATGGCGAATGGATACTTCAGTTTTAGATACATACATCATCCACTGTATTGAGACATTTGAAAAGCTCTTTTGCTGGGCTGCATAGTTGTCTGAAGGTATAATGGCAATGGTGTTTTTTGGATTAAATTTACTCCTGTACATAGCCATACACAGGGAAGCAATTGAAGTACACTGAAAGGGATCAATTTGCGTTATAGCATAGACCTCGTTTCTGAATCTGACACAGGCCTCTTAAAATTTCAGCATCATTCTTAGAGTAAAAAGCCATCTGTTCTCTGAATTTAAAGACTCCCATTTTGAAAACTCCCATTTCGACTCATACCATTTGTAAAAGTCATCACAATCTTTAGACATCATCTGATGAACCCCATAGTAATGAGGTTCGGGGTAAGGACCTACATAATACTGATTGGCTTCAGTATTGAAAAAATGTGGAAAATACCCCTTAGCTGCGTAAATCCCATTGCCGCAGACATTGAGCTCAGTCTCATAGGTAAAAAGTTGAGAGAATCAATGTAACGCATATTGAAAGCAACATCTGTAAAACACATCAATTTACTCCCCAGAGCAATGATCTGGGGTGTGATACCACTAGAGACTAAATAATTCATGTATAGATAGCCATCATTTCCTTTAAAATTATGGGCTAAAAAGGTATACCCCTTGTAGATAGGCCATCTGTACCTTTCAAAAACTTTGCCACACATTCCTCCCCTTCCCAAAACCAGGTTGTACCATCCATATGCATGCAGTATAGATAATTAGGAACATGTATCCCTCTTTCTTGCCGACACAAAATCATAAAACACATAGGCTTCATTTGCTTCAGCGGGTTTGAGGGTATTAGTGAAGCATTTGTGATTTTCGTCAGGGTTTAGAACTGCTCTACATCTCTTACAATAAGTATGAAGACACTTATTGTTTTTTGGGTTTTGCAGGGTTAATGGTGTAGAGTCTATAGCAGTCAGTGCATAGTTTTAAAGTGTCACAGGATAATTCATTGTTACTGGTAGCGCTATTTAGCCTGAGAACCTTGTGTTTGTCATAATAATCAATTGAACGTCAATTTCTATGACAATCAACACATTTGACGTTACTCCCTTCTATAGAAACACATGAGGGTGATAATTGCAATGTCTCTTGCAGCTATGTCCTGAACGGTTGCTATATGTTGTGTAACAATAGTTACACAGATAACGCATACTCAAATACTTTCAAATTTAAGATACCGTAATAGTGCTGATCACAGAAACAAGAAACAGAAACATTGTTGTGGTTTTTGTTTGAGGGCCTGCCTGGTATTTTCATGAAAGTATCTTTCTGCAAATGATACCATCTGATCTTTACTTAAACCAACAGCTTCTTGTACTGTTAAAGCATCGGCCATACTGTTCTCATGTGTACTTTTAAGGGCTGGGTGTAGCAGATATAACACGCAGTAAGAAAAACATAGTTGATTGTCTTGGTTGTAACAGATAGGTGATTTGGCTGAGAAATTCATCAAGAGATAAAGTAGAACCAGTCATCTGTAAGAAAACTGGAATATCCAGAGACTCTGCTCTTAATTCCAGCTGCACAACATCATTTGGTCTCATTTAATCAACAATTCTATTCAACATGTTTTCTAGAGCTTTGTGCATTACAACGAATATCTCAGCACATGAGTCGATGTTATACAGATAAGCAAAATTAAAGCGATGCCTAAGTTCAATATTGTTAAAAACTGGGCACTGAATTATCTGTACATTCTCCAAACCCCTAATATATTCAATATTTTGAACATCTACCACTTCTACACCCCCATCAACAGCTTGCTGTGTAGACGCTTGAGACCCTGAGGGACCAGGTCTTTTACTCCCTTCACCATGGATTATGGGGTGATCTAGGGGTGTTGTAACCTCTGAGGGTCCTGGTTGATCAGAATCATTATTTAGGGACATTGTTTAAAGGTTCAACAACATCATCACTATCACTAGGGGTATGAGACAGCCGTCCCATTAAAGTGCCCCCATTTTGTGAAACATCAATAGTTTCAGTAGACAGCGCCTGCAGCGTGTTATTCAGAGCATCAAGATTAATCAGCTGCTGCTTTACATCAAAATTAGTAACCCTTTCAGGGTCATCAATTGGCTGCTGGGACACCATATAATGAATAGGTTTTGTCAATCCTTTACACATATCTGACACCATGCCCTCTAGGACCTCAAGATTACAAACATGATTATTTAGAGCATCCAAATTTTGACCATCGTTTCGAGACAGAGGTGCGGTTGTGAAGGGGTGAGGTAATGGTACTGAAGTTGTTACATTAGAGTCTTTAAGGAAGATCTCTGGGGATTTACCATAAACAAGCAGGTTAGTATTAGAAGGAATCTTTTTAAGAGTATTTACATCAATGTACATCAATTTCACTATGCCTTTTCTTACAGGTATGCTTTTTTGACATCCATTTAAAAAAGTTCAAATACCAGAAGCCTTCAAAACCATAAGGGTTTGTTCTACATTAGCACCAACCTGCTGTAACAATACTTTAAGAAGGGTTAAGTGATAGATAGACTGGTTAGGAACAGTTTGAGTGGATACTGTAGACGTCTGGGGGGTACTAATTTCCTCGGGATACTTTGAATATCTCTTGACATCACACTTCCTGAGAATGACCCCCTTGTTGTGTGTGTGTGTGTGTGTGTGTGTGTGTGTGTGTGTGTATATATATATATATATATATATATATATATATATATATATATATATATATATATATATATATATATATATAGTATAGATGGCAGGGAGAGGGTTAAAATCCTTCCCTGCAGAAAACATGTAAGAATGCACATTTGAGTATTAATGGGTTAATTGTTTTATTGCTTAGTAATCCCCTGCACCTGGTGTTAATTGTAAATTAGAGCCAGGTGCAGGGTATTTAAAGAATGCAGCCAGTCTGTTCGGGGCTGCTGAGGGGTAGGAACAGAAAGAGTGCTCTGGTTCCGAGCAGTCAAGAGTAAGGTATGGTGTTAGTGTTTATGTGACAGGTAAATGGCTTAGCAGTCCTGTAAGGTAGTTAGGTTCCCATGTGTTTAGTTAGTGCTCAAGAAGGAGCAAGGTGTTTTGTTTATTTTGTGTTTTGTTTCTGTTTGTGTTTATTAAAAGTGCGCGTCAGCGCTATAAAAATCCATTTCTGTTTCCTGGGTCCGTTCTTAACGGGGCAATGAACCGTGAGAGTTGCAATGATCTTTCACTATATATATATATATATATATATATATATATATAAAGAACCTACCAAAAGCGCTGGTTTCTGGTATGGTGAAGCAGCCTTCAGGAGTGTAGAATGCAGTAGGATTGCAGAGTCTATTTACATTGATGGCTCGAACATCTATAAAAGAAGCATATATAAAAGTTATAACTTTTACATTTATAAGTTTTTAAAAAATAAAAGTAAACTTATATGCACAACCTTCTTGGGGCTGATGGACTTGAACCTTAACTGTTTGTATATTAGGAATAGAGGGCTTATTGTTTAATTGAGAAATGTAAGTTTCGGAGGGAGACATATAATGGTGAAGTTCCTTTGTGTAGTCAGCCGCTTCTTCAGGGGTCATCAGGTATTCAGTATTTTGAGCCGTGACATCCAAATCTTTTAAAGAGAAGATATGACAATTACCTAATCAAACACAATCAGCCATCTATTGAGACCTATTGTATACGGATGTTTAAGTGGAACACATCCTATCCTAGATTGTTTAAAACCTCCTCTGTAGCAGTTGCGACTTGGGACGGGGTGTATTGGGCTTCCAAGATTTCCTCAATTAAAGAATCAGTTGGGTCGTCATTAGTATCCGATAAATTCGGATCATAATCTAGAATTAAATAATAAATAAAAATACATTTAGAACTTTTTACCATTTTTGATGTTTATTATTCTTTTAACAACCTTAAAGAACAAAATGTCTAAATGTTAACACTAGCTACTTAAATAATCACAAAAAAGCATGATGCATATCTGTGTTTAAATACTCGAAGGCATGACTTGCAGAGGGTGCACTGAATGGGTCAATTAAAACATCCTTTGGGTCATTTGGCCAGGGGTCTAAATTGTTCACAGATTCTATTAAATAAAACAGCATAAACATCATTTCAGTCATTTCCACGGAACCCTAAAGCAATCACAGATTCTATTAAATAAAACAGCCTAAAAAATAAATCAAATAAATAAACAGATAAATCTCAAACAGCATGTAAATAGATACAAATAATAAATAATACAAAACAACTCCCAATGTTATATCTGAGCAGAGTAAACAGACCCTTTTTTATAAACAAAAACAGTTAACAAACAACCAATATTTCAAAGGCAGACAAAATAAAACCATGCATGAGGTATTTTCTATTAATTCCAACCAAACCTGATCTATATATTAATTAAGCATCCTTAAAATACAACACATTTCAAACAAAGTCTGTAAGTCAAAAACAACCATCACGCTATTACAAGAAAAACTTCATTCGTTTTTCAAAATAACGTTCCTAGAAATGGCTTTTTGGATGTTCCTGTATTAAAACAACTTCCAGTGTTATATCTGAGCAGAGTAAATAGACCCTTTTTATAAACAAATCAGTTATCAAACAGCCAATATTTCAAAGACATCCAAAATAAAATCATGCATCGGGTATATTCTATTAAGTACCAACAAAACTGTTCTATAAATTCAGAAAACAAACTTAAAATACAACACATTTCAAACAAAAACCATAAGTCAAAAATGGGGGGCACGAACCGCCTAGATCCTGCTTGGTACGATAAAAAAAAAATAACCCTTTGATCAGAGTTACAGAAGTAAATTTAATAACGTCTGGTTAAATAACACCTCCTACTATGAATATTTTTCAGCGCTGGGATATCAACACTTGCATGAATGCAGTCTACACGACCCGCCAGCACCCTGCTTGGCACCTGCATATCTATTCAATAAACATCAAAACGCTGTTTTAAGTTTGAGTGTTTTTTTTAAATATATATTAAGGAAGTAGTGAGCCATACATTATAATACAGTTTTTTTTTTATAAAAATAATAATAATAAAAAAATCTTTAACGGTACCAAACATCCCGTAGTTTTTAATGACCAATCTATCCCTTCAAAAGCAAACCCTCGTTTTAAGATCGAGTGTTTTTTAAAATATAAATTAAGGAAGTAGTGAGCCATACATTATTTAAGAATAATGTAGTTTTTATGTATTAATTCGCAAACTAAAACAATATCATTGGAAGTTATTCAAAGGGAAATTTTCCATCTAGTTAACACACTGCTGGATCTGTTATAAATAGACGCATATTTTCTAAGGCGTCAGCACTTAAAAAAATACCCATGTATTACTATTTTCGAAATAATCGTAACCTATATTATATATACATAAAACCTTTAATTTAATATTTGCAATGAGAATCGGGGTCCCCGCCTTTTAAGGCATGTCACAACATGTTTGTCTGGAGTCTGCACCACCTGTTGGCACCCTGCTTGGCACATATCTATTCAAAAAACATCAAAACTTTCGTTTTAAGTTCGAGTGTTTTTTTTAAATAGATATTAAGTAGGGAGTTATACATTATAATACAGTTTATTTTTTTATAAAAATAATAATAATAAAAAAATAATCATTTTAACAGTACCAAACATCCCATAGTTTAACGACCAGTCTATTCCTTCAACAACAAACCCTCGTTTTAAGATCAAGGTTTTTTTAAAATATACAGACGTGCTCAAATTTGTTGGTACCCCTCCACAAAAATCAAACAATGCACAATTTTATCTGAAATAATTTGAAACTGACAAAAGTAATTGGCATCCACCATTGTTTATTCCATATTTAATAGAAATCAGACTTTGCTTTTGATTTTTTATTCAACATAATATTGTAAATAATAAAACAAATGAAAATGCCATGGACAAAAATGATGGGACCGCTAACCTAATATTTTGTTGCACAACCTTTAGAGGCAATAATTGCTATCAAACATTTTCAGAAGCTCTCAATGAGACTTCTGCACCTGTTAACAGGTAGTTTGGCCCACTCTTCCTGAGCAAACCGCTCCAGCTGTCTCAGGTTTGATGGGTGCCTTCTCCAGACTACACGTTTCAGCTCTTAACATATATATTCGATAGGATTCAGATCAGGACCCATAGAAGGCCACTTCAGAATAGTTCAATGTTTTGTTCTTATCCATTCTTGGGTGCTTTTAGCTGTGTGTTTTGGGTCATTATCCTGTTGGAGGACCCATGACCTGCAACTGAGACAGAGCTTTCTGACACTGGGCAATACGTTTCGCTCCAGAATGCCTTGATAGTCTTGAGCTTTCATTGTGCCCTGCACAGATAAGGCACCCTGTGCTAGGCGCAGCAAAGCAGCCCTAAAACATAAGACATAAGACATAAGAGCCTCCTCCATGTTTCACTGTAGGTATGGTGTTCTTTTCTTTGAAAGCTTCATTTTTTCGCCTGTGAACATAGAACTGATGTGACTTGCCAAAAAGCTCCAGTTTTGACTTATCTGTCCAAAGGACATTCTCCTATAAGGATTGTGGCTTATCAATATGCATTTTAGCAAATTCCAGTCTGCCTTTTTTATGTTTTTCTTTCAAAAATGGAGTCCACTTTCGCATCAAAAAGCGACGGATGGTGCGATCAGAAACTGACGTACCTTCACCTTGGAGTTCAGCTTGCATCTCTTTGGCGGTTATCCTTGGTATTTTTTCTACCATTCGCACTATCCTTCTGTTCAATCTGGGGTCGATTTTCCTGTTGAGGCCGCACCCAGGGAGGTTGCCTACTGTTCCATGGACCTTAAACTTCTTAATAATATTTGCAACTGTTGTCACAGGAACATCAAGCTGCATGGAGATGGTCTTGTAGCCTTTACCTTTACCATGCTTGTCTATTATTTTCTTTCTGATCTCCTCAGACAACTCTCTCCTTTGCTTTCTCTGGTCCATGTTCAGTGTGGTGCACACAATGATACCAAACAGCACAGTGACTACTTTTCTCCATTTAAATAGGCTGAATTGCTGATTACAAGATTGGAGACGTGTGATACTAGTTAAAGAAACAAATTAGTTTGAAATATCACTATAATCCAGTTATTTATTATCTTTTCTAAGGGGTACCAACAAATGTGTCCAGGTCATTTTAGAATATCTTTGTAGAATAAGCAATAATTCATCTCTCTTCACAGCTTCTTTGCTTTATTCTATGACATACCAAAGGCATGCAAGTATACATGATAAAATAGCTTTTAATTTCATCACTTTTCAGGAGGAATGAAGCATTATTTCAATGAGCTGTAAGGGTACCAACAAATTTGAGCATGTCTGTATATTAAGGAATTCCTTCATCACTCGGTATAAATATTTTTTATTATTATTATTTTTATTTATGAAAACTTATAAATTTTTTGAAGACTTCATGGATTAACTGGGCACACAGTGTGTGTGTGTCTATATATATATATATATATATATATATATATATATATATATATATATATATATATATATATATATGATATATAACAGGTAAAATGTAAAAAAAAAGGGGGGGGGGGGGGGGGGAGTATAATATTGTACTGACTTTATCCCAGATTTAACTTAAATCTTGTATTTTTTTTATTATATATATAAATCTGGGAAAAATAAATAAATGTTTGTTTTTTTAAATGTGTACATTCAGATATAATTTATAAATCTAATAACAAGATTTAACATTTAGCTAAATATTTAACTAAATGTTAAATCCCTTAACTAGATTTAACATTTAAGGTCCTCTGTTTAGAAGAATAAAACTCCAAGCCAAGGTGTGGTGCACTGGGATTAACCACAAACCCAGAACACATTAGTGCCAGTAACAGTAGCATCGTTTTTGGCTGCCGCAGACTCATGCTCAATACCATATTGAATGGCTTTTGTTTGTACAGTCTTAGCTTTTCTCAGTCTATTATCAAAGTCTTTCTGTCTGCTACACACTTGCTTGAACATAGTACTCTGCAATTTGGTTTCTATCTGCTTTCTATTTCCACATCTGTTGCCATTTGTACATCTATTTGCAGACTAGCGTAAGTCACACTGAGGCTTATTAAGGACAAAATTATAGAAATCTGGCTGCACAGGGAGAGGAAAGGGTGGGATTGCTGTAGGAGGCTGGCTGCACAGGGAGAGGAAACGGTGGGATTGCTGTAGGAGGCTGGCTGCACAGGGAGAGGAAAGGGTGGGCCTGCTGTAGGAGGCTGGCTACAGAGGGAGAGGAAAGGGTGGTATTGCTGTAGGAGACTGGCTGCACAGGGAGAGGAAAGGGTGGGATTGCTGTAGGAGGCTGGCTGAACAGGGAGAGGAAACGGTGGGATTGGTGTAGGAGGCTGGCTGAACAGGGAGAGGAAACGGTGGGATTGGTGTAGGAGGCTGGCTGCACAGGGAGAGGAAACGGTGGGATTGCTGTAGGAGGCTGGCTGCAGAGGGAGAGGAAAGGGTAGGATTTGGAACAGTCTCAATATAGCCTGTGCATCTTCAGGTACCCATTTTTGCTGCTGACTTTGAATGAACCGTGTGGGAAATCGCCAAATTTGATCAGGATGATCTGGCAAAAGTGATAGGATCTGTGCATCACTATCTATTCCTAACCGAATGTTGTACAACTGACTAGAAAAATTGACATAAGCTTCTGGCTTTGATTCTGTTATTGGGCAATATACATTGGGCAACATGCCTTCAATAACAATTGTTTAATTGTACTTATTTTTATAGTGTCAACTGCTTTAGAGGACAACCCCTCTCTCCTACAGTCTGTGGTTGGGATGTTTTTGACACGACTGGTGGCACTGCTTTAAATCCTGTCTTTGCATAATGGATTGCTGTGTGATTGCACTTCTAGCAGACTATATCACTTGCGTCTTGCTGGGTGAAAAAAAAAAATATTGGAACCACATGACAGTTGTGTTATGTCTTGACAAAACATTTAACCAATCAGAGAGTTGAAGGGCAGGTTATCTGTGTTAAGAACTTCGATAGGCTAAAACTTTAAAATAACTGCTAAAAAAAAAGGTTTTCACAGGGTTTTTAAAATAAGCCAGCGATCGACGCAATCCACCAGCTACTTTATTAAAAATATTAAGATTGTTCTGGGGTATTATCATTCAGTCCATTTTTTGTCGTATTATTGTACTATAAAGTGATGTATAGTACAAAATAGCTTCACGTATATACACCAAAAAAAAAAAGCGCATATGCCTTTTGTTGTGATATTGTAAAAATATGTACCCAGGTGCTTGTGAGAGATATTGAGGGTTCATGTGTACAGGCTGTATGCCTTTAAGAAGAAAGGAGTGATGGGATATCAGCTGAACACTTGTCAGCTGATATACAAATGCTTATGTGCGGAGGTGCTGGATTATTCACGCAACAGTTATGATGATGGTCAAACGTGTGTGAGTACTTTTGTGTTAAAAATGAACAGTTGCATTAAAAAAATGTAGAACTTCGAAAAACAAAAATAGATGTGATTTAACAAAATGCCCTGAAAACGTAACATAAAGAAAACTATTAAACTGAAGCAATAAGCTCAATAATGAAGCTAAAAAGGAAGTGAAAAGGTTACCCTTTTTTGTGAACTCCAATAAACCTACGTTATCTTTCCCCAGTTACATCTTAGAGTGTCTTAATAAGCACAGTAATTTACCACAATAAAAAACAAGTAATGAAAATGAAAATGTAGAACATAAAAAAGAGCAACCAGATATGGCCAATGAAAGACTGTTTAGTGTTACACAAAACACTAAAAACGATTGAAGGGGGGGGGGCTTAACTTGCTTAACTTTCAAAACAGATTAGCACCAGTGTTCAAAATGATTTGCATCTCTGAATAATGATATTACAGCAGTCTAATTATGTTTATTGTAAGCGTATAACAATATTTAAAATGGAGAAATGGAATAGCAGTCACGTTTGGTGGTGAACTGAAGAAAACGTATTTGATAAGTCTAGAAAAATCACTGTGGGTGATGATATATTTCAACCAACCTATTTATTAAATTTAACTTTAAGGGGTTAACATAATTGGATTGAATCTTTTCAGAATTCTTCACAGCTTTGCTTACAATTGTTATTAGCTCATCTTCAAAATTCGTATCTGCTCAAATATTCAGCAGTCAGATTATATTCAATTCATCCAAAGCCTTTCAATTGCACTCTGGAGTCTAGTTGTGTTTGCCATTCATTATCATTTATGTAAGCATTGCTTTTAAAAAAATAAAAAAAACAGAATGCACAAATCAATACTCTAAACTAAGCGATTTGAATTGTATTCGTGTATTCAGGAGAAATAATGACTTCCAAAAGAGCTGTGGGTTTAACTAACATTCTCGAAAGTACCTCACGCAATAATTTCCTATGGGGCTTCTGTTTAGATCTTATATTTGTTTGTGAAAATTCTAATGTGCAGTAATTTGATGTCATATCACATAGTATTTTATATAATCATACTTTTCTTTCAGCAAATTAAAAAAAATAATGCATCCACATACAAAGCGCACTAATAGTCACATGGTAATCACACAGTACATGAAAATCTCAAAAAAGAAAGAAAAATTGAGACTGTATTGATTATACACAAATTCAATGTAAAAACTATAAAGCAGGCCAGGTAGTGTGGCAGACAGACACATATGTAATTCAATTTATAGACAGTCAGCTTATTAAAATTGTTTTAATATATTTGAAGATAAAACAATGACCTAATTGTGGACACCAAGATAATTAATGAGAAAGGGATATGAGTGGGGTAAAATAGGCACCAAATGATTCATGAAAGCATAAGCGCTGTATTTACTTTGAAATGATTTATTACAACAAGTTGATGCTCATTCTTTAAAATACCATTAACATGTAGGCTAATAAATTAGATCAGTTAACCTCAAATGTAAATTAGCATAATTACCTTGTTCATTTAAACATAAGGAGAGGCTTGCTGCTTGGGGACATGCTGCCCACTAGCTTTTATGGACTCAGGTTTTTCACTGGCTTGTAAGTAGTTCCCTTCTAAATATGTTACTTAAACAAATCTTCTTGAATCCTGTGCAGCATATACCAATATTGAACTATATATAAAGTATATGGTTTATTTCATTAATTAGAATATGTAGTTTATTTCATTAATTAAAGCAATAAGCACACAACACCAATAAATATTTTCCAGAAAATGTTTGCATTGTGCTCAATATAAATGTTATCTACAGTTGCTCAAATACCTTACATTTAATTAAAACAAAACAGTGTTGACATGAGGAATAGGACCAAGAAACATAAAATAAAGTAATTATTTACAATAGCCTACTGCATAACACTACTTAAAAAAAAGAAAACTAATAAAATAAACATTTCAAAAGAAAATATTGTGTAACAAGCTGTAATCTGGTTATATGTAGGCATACATACAGAATTGTAAAATAGAAATTATTTATAAAAAAGAAAATAACTCTTTTCATATTGTGTAACTGCCAAAGTTCCGTGACTAGCATCATAAGATGATATTTTCCTTGGTGCATTCATTGTACAAAATGAAGAAATTGACGGCTGCCACATCCAGTAAATTGTAAAATACAGTAACTGGACACCAGTGATTGCTTTCATGGAGTACTAAGTTTTGCAAAGATGGTGGAAACTCTCTTCTCGCTTTGTTTACTGTTCCAACCAGGCTTTTTTTTTTTCTTCAACTGTTTTGCTAATTACAGTGAAATAAGAAAAATGTAATTGGTAACATTCATCCCTTTTCCTAAGCACAGTTACAACCTAAGTATCACATTGCCACCCAGTCTTTTATCAGCTGGGCGAGTTTCATCTTTGTACAGGTAGGGCTAAGGTACGCTGCCAGACAAAACTCGATCCCAAATTTGACAGGTTTGTTTGATGTGTATTGTGTCCAGCGACACCATGCTTTTGTTGAAAACAGTTGCTTGTCCATGTATTGTTTTATGTTAAGCTTGAAACCGGCAATGCTGTTATCAATGAAGTCATTCAAAATTCCTACTGCCAATGCAAATATATCTGTAGCTGCTATCAAATCAAAACGCAAAAATATCAGACAACATTTCTCCAAGGAATTGATAGGATTACAATAGAGATTTGGATAACACATATCTAGACTTCAAGAGCAATATTTTATTTAACTACATACTGCTGTAAACTCAGTGGAGGTAGAGATAACAAACTGGCCTGTACACATATAAAAAATAACGTATTGTAGGTTATATTGACAATAAAAGCATGTATTGTAACAAGCCATAAAAATTATTACTTTTGGCGGTTATAGGTAGAAGTGCTTATAACTTATTTTTTTTTATTTTTGCAATTCTGACTTTCAAACGCTGTCAGGATATTTCATACATATATTTAGGAAAAGTCAAGAACAGACAACCGTGGCTCATTAACACATGCAAAGTAATTTAAATATTAAAAGTGAAAACCATCAAAATTACTACTGTGGTAGTTCTAGTGTTAATTCATGGCAACCAAGCCAGGGTCAGAGCTTTACTCATTGCTGATTCAAGTAGATGGTTTAGTTTCAGGAATAAAACTGGGTGCCTGAGCGGCGTTTGCAAAGAAAGCCGCCTGTCCCTGTCTGCTCAGTGGTTGCATCCACACCCTCTATCACACACCTTTTCTCCCAAGTTTAGATCCCTCACTGCAGAAACTCCCAAAAGAGCTTAAAAGAACTGAAGTTCAGTGGGTGTCCTCCAATGCCCAAGCCAATTTATTCTTTGCACCTAGGAGATACTATGGATGACAAAGGCCAACCCTTCAAGTTTCTGCTTGAACTCACTAGGCGTCTCTCCAGCAGGGTCTGCCGTTAGCACTGTGAGGTGACTCCCAGTATTTTTTTCCTCTCTAATCTGCCAGAGAGCCAGATCCAATGCAATGGTCCCTGTGGTATCCCTAGTGAAGACTGGCAACTTGGCACAGATAGGACAAGAAACTGCACTCCCCTGACTCACCCTGGAAACGACACATTGGTGCCTTTACAAGGTGGGGCACTGTGGCAAAGTGGTTTGCAGTGCGCAGGTGTAGTGGTGATGCGATTAGGAAACAAATTAACAGGTGTACAGTGATGCAGTGTTGTCCAGGTTTAGTGCTGGCCTTTAGTGACAGCTCCGGATAGTGTTAGCTGTCTAATAACAACAAACAAGTAGTTTTTCAGACATGACAAACAAACAAACAAAACACTCATGGTGAATTCTTGTTACTCCTTCCGGTTCAGCTTTACCATAACAAAGGAACAGATCACCTTGCTACGCCCCCTTATGTACCGTCAATCACGCCCCCTTGGTTAATGATTGCAACCTCTCCTCCAATCCATCACTTCCCTTCTGGGTCAATGATTTGGTGTACCGTAGCTCCGCCCCCTTTCTAGATGGCCTACTTCCATCTGACCTTGTAAATTAATTGTCTGGCCATGCAGTCCAGGGCACTCTGTTCCCTTTACACAGTGCCCTCACAGGTCAGGAGGGAGATCTATCACCTAGAATCATTCCGTCTCTGTCACAGGCACCCAGGGACCTTCTTTCTGAATATTCTATTATTTAAATCAGTTAAATAGGACCCCCTTCCATTTTACATGTCTTTACAGAATTAAACAAGATAATACACTATAGTAACATTTGTTGGTATACAAAACAGGTCTGTCTGAATTGTATAAACAATGGTAGTATTTTGTTTGCAGAATATTAACTGTGTGTCCCTGTCCACCATCCACACAAAAAAAAAAAAAAAAAAAAAAACCATCAAGTGCATTAATGTTACATCAGTCTCTGGGTTCTCTTCTCCCACTGCAGTCGCTAATATATTGGAATAAACTCTTTATGTCAGGGTGATAAAACCATAGCTGTGTGCCAACAGGCCTTGTCAGCCTGTAATTTATAAATCAATTGAGCACTCTCTTCACAGGAGTGCATAAATAAAACATTCCAGCAACGTCACGTTTACAAAATACAAACTTCAAGGAAATACTATCAAAGAACATGTAATGTAATGCAACAATAAAAAAAGTTAGATTACCATGCATTAAGGCTTTTATCCTTTTAAACTTTACTTGAAGTGTAACAAGCAAAATTGTTGTATATGAGAGAGTGAAGTGAATATCAAGTAAGAATTAACATTTCTAACAGTCTTTCATTTATTTTTTGTTCTTGAACAGTTAAAGTTGCATCTCTCTCATTTATTTCCACTCACAGTCAAGGGCTGGCATTGATCTTCTGACAATTACTGCTTTTTGTATATAATCAGTAATGTGATATTTTTGCCATTTAGCTATGAATTAATCATTTTGAAAAGATGTTTTGATAGAAGCAAACCCAAGTTTTTAATACAGTGCTTCTCAAATCAAATGTTAACTTATTAACTTACTGGTGGCTGCACTGCAAATTCTTCTGAAAAATACCAAGTGGTAGATGTACTAAAGTGTTGTGCCTGTTCCAATAGTCACAAATGAGTCGTTAGTCTAGGGTGAAATGTACGAAACATGCACAATGCTGTTTGCAGCTTTTTAGGGAATGCTTTGCGGCAGCAGTTTTTTTTTTTTTTTGCGGTTCAACCTTGGATGAATGTTAAATTATGGGCATTCCTGCATAAATTCGCAAAAAGGGGGTGGTGGCAGTGCAAATGAGGGTTCACAAATAATATAATGAGATGTACTAAAGCTGCAGACAATTGCAAAACTTACAATTGCATCAATTTGTTCAGAAGTTTTGAAAGCACATTTTAAACAGTCGCAATTGTTGCTGGCACTTCCCAGTCCGCTTTTTCTTGTGCATTGCCAGTTGTGCTCAATGCATTTTTGAGTACCTAATTTTCACTAGTCGGGGTGTATTTACAAGCCTTGAAAACCATATTTCTATGACATTTCTGGTTTTCCCAGTGTGTTGGGAACAATAGACTGCACACATGTACCACTAACCCCTCCAGCTCATTCTGAGCATCTGTATAGGACCATGATCTATTGTATATAAATTGTCTACCCTACTAAGTAGGCCAAGTAAAAAATAATAATTCAAAATAAAGAAAACCTAAAATCATTTAGTTTCAATTTAAAATAATCTTTTATTCACATTGCTCACCAAAGTGTACAATGCAGCAGCATGATTTATTTTGTGTTATCAGTAGACTAAAGTAAAAATGAAGTGCGCTAGGTATTCATTTGATTTTACTACTGTACTGCATACTGTATAGGCCTACTGTACAGATTTATATTTGTACATAAGGAAATGTGTAGCCTACCCAACCACATTAGTGTTATTTCAGTGCAAAGATTTATATCGAGAGGAATGGTAGTTCCTCGCGCCAAGTTACAGCGAAGCGTGAGAACTGCCAGTTCTCCTCTCTATAAGCATGGATAGTTTACGTGTTTTCAGGGTATTGGCACTGCAAATGTAAATCAGCTAAAACCACCATTCCACATTTAATTTGCAGTTCCCAACACACTTACATGAAATGTTGAAGAAAATAAGTTAATGTCATAGAGAGAGACATAAGTCGCCAAAGGAAGGTAAAAATGTCCATCTCCTCCTCCTTTTTCTACCGACGTATTTTTTTTCAGACCCCAGGCACTTTTATCCACACATATGTATGTTACAGGACATCCGAGTTTAATGACAATAATGCATTTGATCAACATGGAAATATACTAGGCAACGCATTTATTGTGACATCTATACCATTTATATTAAATTATTTATTTCTTCTTTTTTTTTAAATGGAACATTTGCTTGCAAAAAAATATACCTTTATATAAATTTAAAAAAAGCCTGGTATAGGTGGGATTTGAACCTTCAGCTTTCAAACGTGTTGTGTTAACTGTCACTGCTACACGATTAGTTGAGACAAGCAGTATTTTGAAAGATGAAGTCAATGAGCTGAGAATTCTCCGGACACACATTTTTGAGATTTTTCGAGCGATCATCCATCTTTACCCAAATTCTGGGATTTTGGGCTGGACTTCTGAACATTTTTGGTTTCCTGTTAGTGTAATGCTGATTGTGGTCCCTATTGGCACAAGAAAGTACGGCTTCCTTTCTCTGCACTGGTCGGTGAGAGTAACGCTATTTGTGGTCCCCGATGGACAAAAAAGGAACATAATTTCTGAGAAAGCTATGCTGAAGGATAGCCTTTATATTTGTTAAAAGTAAAACATAAATAAATACATTAATATAAATATTGAAATAAATGAATACACAGACATTTATTTATTTATCACTGTCATATAAACACTGCCATTTAATACTGTATAAATATTCTGTAGTTCTTATTCAGTTGTATATTAGTGAAGAATTTTTTATATAAAGGTGTGGGCTGAGTCAGGTGGTGGTGGTGGTGGGACCAGCAAAAATACTCAGGAGGCTTGTATGGTTTCCCCACAGCTGGGTTTTTATTTGTCTGGCCGAAGGTGGCCACTGACCAAAATTGAACAACAAAAAGAAAATAGTCAAAATAAGTCCCCACCAGTATCAACAATGATAAAGGAGGAGACGAAAATAAAAAGGTAAAAATTAACAAAAGTCCCGCACACACACTCAAGCAATAACTATGAAAGACCAATATTTTCTATTGGCACTCCTGTGCTGGCCTCTAGGTGGCTCTCGGTCCTGGGCAGGTTTTAGTGCCGTGCTTCCGGTCGTTCTTCCGGGTAACAGAGTGGATCGCCGCCTCTGGTCTCAGTAAACACAACACCTTTCACAAAAAAAATAAATTACACAAAGCGTCTCCTTTTACTATTAACCCCAGGCCTGAGAGAGCAAGCGCAGATCGTACCGTTCCTTAAATACTGTCCGACCCCACCCTTGGCCTCGGCTCCGGTTGCCGCTGTACCCAATCGGGGTACATAGTAACCCTGACTGGGGTACCTGGCGCGGCGGCCGCGGACTTCCGCGTTTGGATGGGGCGGGTGATCTTTCTGGAGTTCTCGGATGGCTCGACCTTTGCCTTTCCGCCGGTCTCATCCCGTTTTGTGCAACGCCACCAGCGATCGGGAGGATCGACCACAGCTCCGACCCGTTGCACCCCCGTCACAAAAGGTCATCATGCTTTCATATATTTTTCTTTCAAATAAAAAAAAAAAAATATTGTAATGACCCAGACAATTGCTTTGTTGCAGGACTTGTTCTCTGTTCAGTTGGGCTCTTCTGTCTTTTATTAAGGTGGTGAAATGAAATTTTAGATTTCAACAACAAACAAAAAAAAGGGTTATTATCAGCTTTTACGTAACTTAAACATATCTAAAATAAAAATAGAAAAAGTGTAAAAATGCTTTTTGCGCACCAAATCCTGCTACAGGCAGCCATCTTGGATTGAAGTGTAGCACTCTACTGACTTCAGCTTTCCGAATTGAAGAATAAATACATAAACAAAATAAAATATTTCAACTTTTCAAAGAAAAAGTTTACTCCAAGCTTGGTTGTGTTTTTAAATTGAAAGTCATGTTCTTTTAATGCAACAGCCTGCCCCTAAATACGCGTCTCTTCCCTCCGTCAGGATTGTCCAGAAGGCATGGCACACAGACACACATGACCGTGCAATAAAATGGAGAGGGGTCAATTTTATATGCAAAGATTTTGTTTATAATTGATCGAAACATAACATATTATAGCATGTTTTGCAATGTGTTATAGTATTTATTTAGGGGTCAAAAGTCACCATAACAATATTTAACGTGTTAACAATTTGTAAATAACATGATTGGCTAAGTGCATTTACCACTGAAAAAGTAGATAATGTGATTATTTATATATAAATAATACATTTAAGCTTTTTTTTTTTTTAATATTAATATATTAATCTAATTTAAACTTGTGTAAATTGTTACACAATTGCAACTTGTAAAGATATATTTAACATAATAGTTATACTTTGGTATCATGCTATTTTTAAAAGAGTAGTTTAAAACAACGATGGTTAAAAATAAGTATTTCATTAATATGCAATTGGCCATTTGCTGAAGCTTGGTTCCACGTTAAAACTACCAAGTCTAAAAAGAAATATTCAACATACATAGGAACTATGAGCTCAAACGACAGTCTAATGACACACACATGCTTCAATGGTCAATTGCATATTAATTAAAAACTTTTTTTTTTTTAAATTAAGGCTGAATTTATGATTTAAAATATCACAAAACACATTTCAGGGGTCTATCATTTTGTCTAGCAATGGCAAATACATTATTTCGTACATAAACCCATTGGTCAAAATCTGTACGTCTAACTTATCTACATTTTTTACCAGAATTAATAACTAACTCTATTCCTGATTCCGTACAATAACTACTAATCTTCTGCTCCCCCTTGCTATTCTCTGTTAGAATGCTGGTGTCTGCCTGGAATCTTTCTCAGCCGCTCATCACTGCTGTATAGCTGCTAACTGTGTGACAAAAACTACAAGCTTGTCTCCAGCAAGTGCGACAAGCTTGTAATATGTAAATGATGTTAACGCCCTAATATGTAAAATGTCGACCATGACCGGCTCTTGGTTTAAATTACGTTTTATTATAGACACCTTCAACAACCAATAGTGTAAATCTTAGCTCAGCCCTGGTTGGTTTAGGTTTTGAAATCTTCGAGTACATTAAATAAAACGAAAAAAACACCCTTTTGTATGTCGTACGTCTAAGGGTGTACAATGACAGAAAGCTTATGCTGTCTAGATTTAATTTATTACACAAACATGAATCAAAATCGAGAAGGACTCATCAACTGTGAGTTTAAAAAAGTGTAAAAAAATAAAACTCAGTGCCGCTGACCCGCTGGAAGCAGAAGTTGGAAAGCAGGTCCGGCCATGATGCGTTTTTTAAAGATCACTACGAGAAAGTACTGCCAGCAAAAATAAATTACATTGCACATGTTATGTCTTCTTAAATTACTATACTATACTTAAATGTGTATTTTAGGTTTTCATTTAATATTTTATTCATTTTATACCAGGTTGAATATGCTTGAGACAATGATTTTTTCAGATTTTTAAAAGGGAAATTAAACAAAAAAGTCAATGTTTGAGTGTTGTGATTGTTATTTATGTTTACCAGAGTATTTATACTTCTACTAAATACAGACAGATAGTGCTTCACTGTTTTGTATTTAATTATACAAGTTGAAAACTGCAAAGTCTCTGAGTACCACAGAGTGCTCTGAGCCAAGTTCTCCATAGAAGAAAAATCACCAGACTCCTGCTTCACCCACCCTACTTTTATGTTACATGTATTGTACTTGGCGCAAGGAACTACCGTTTCTCTCGATTATCAGTAACGTGTTAGAACAGCTAATTGCTTCTGCATTTCACATAGTTTAATAAAGTCAGTTTTGCAGATGTGCTTGTGAAAATACAATTTTACCAGACGCAACGTGAACGTTTCTGTACTGTTGTTTTGTTGAATTTTGTGTAAACAGCAGCTGCTGTTTTAAGAATACTTGTTTCATTCAGTCACCAATCTGTCCATTGGATTACATTACAATGATCACTGATTCTTCTATAGGATTAATGCACGCTTCCAAAAGTTCTGAATTGCACACGAATTTGACGGGGAATGACCCACCGAACCAATTGGGCCAGTCGTACAGCAAGTACAAATAATTATGCATTTTTACTTTGCTGCATTCCAATCTAATATTGCAATGTCATGTTATACAACATTGTGTTAAACATACTGTAACATTGAGGGACAGAGCTTAAAGAAAGGGGACTTACAGCATAGTTAAAGTCTTTCTATTAACTTAGATTTTACACATTACTAACTTTTTCACAGGTTACACCAGCTATGTATAATGATAGTTGTAGAGTAAGACTAGTTGCTTAAAATCTACACACACCTTTAGGGAGGTGTAAGCTTTTCGTAGAATCAAAATACAACATGACACGGTAACTTCTGCTGCGTGAGTTTCTCTTTGAAGATAATTTTGTTCATAGTTTTCGTCATCAGCAAATCCTACAAGTCCACATACATCCTCTTGATAATTATAGCACATCCTTTTAAATCTATTATATTGTAGCGCGCACAGAGGTAGGCAGAGTTCGAATTTCAGGGGGGCTCGGCCCTCCTAGTTCTGACCACGGCCCCCCTAGATAAACGTGAAATCAAAATCCAGGGGGGCCCAGTCATATCCATCATCATCTGTATTATCAGAGCTGATGGGCCATTTTTACATTTTATTGGGTGTAATTTTTTCAACCACACTGCAAGTGGAGCTGTAGGCTACTTCAGCCAGGCTTTCCCAAAGGAACGTAAAGTCCACTCTGGTACCGTTAGCTAGCCTACTCCGCACCACCACTTGAGGCTCGTCCGCATAAATATATATACACACACACACACACCACACACACACACACACACACACACACACACACACAGTATATATCTTATTCCAGAGTAACTACGTAGCTAGTGGGTCTAGCTATGTCTAAAACTAAAAAGAAACAAACAGATCTGTCAGTGTTTGGTTTCACAAAAATTTCGAAGCCGGATGAAAATGACCAGCAGCAGCTAAAGCTAACGACGGCAGTAATGTTAGTATGAACTATATATGACTCAGAAGAACATGATAAACCATACAGCATCAGCGACAGAGAGCAGGCCAGTGGTGAAACAGATCCAGCCAGGGCAGAAGAGGACCTGGATCTTACAAAAATTTGTACAGTTAGTCAGTGCAATCAATGGAAGGAGCGCAACCCGTGGCTGTACATCAAAGAAGGAGGAATAGGTGGCAGGGTTTGCAAGGAAGCAAAATCGCTTCTTTGCACAGAAAAGGGGGACCATTTCTGAGAAGAGTGGATAAAGGGCATGTGAGTATTGGAAACTTAAAACACATGAGAAAGAAGATATAAAACACAGGGATAGTTTCGCTCATAAACGGGCACAAGAAACGGCAGGGAGAAAAAAAAAAGATGTGCTTCCGAACATGTTTAAAGAGGCCAGCTCACATCTGTTTGAGGAAACTGAAGCATCATTTAGCACAGCCTACTGCATAGCTAAAGAACGAAAATGAGCAGCTTGATTTCATTGCAAGAACAGAATGGCACAAAAATGGGGCAGGTACACAGGTCCTACCACTCATGTGCTACCATTGCAGTTCACATAGCTGACGAAATGAAACACAACTTGATTTCCAAGGTTAAAGAGGTGAACTCTCAAATCAGCAAATTTATAGATGAAAGTACAACACATGGAATTAGTTACCTGATCATCTATCTCAGGTGTGATATCAGTGGTAATGGTGACATGGAAAACGTGGTACTGATGCTGCATCTATCTATGGCTCACTGAGAGAAAGCCTAATAAATGCTAGTTTGGACGACGAGTAGCTGAAAACTCATCTAATTGATATCGCAACTGATGGGGCCTCTGTCCTCACTGGGAGAGTAACAGGATTAATTACCAGGCTAAAAAGAGACTTCCCCACTGTTCAAGCAGTACTGCTTAGCCCGTCGTATTGAGCTGGCCATGCATGACTCCCTGAAGGCCGTGACGGGATGCAATCACTGAGTTTTTTATTTCGAAGCTCTATGCCATCTACCACCAGTACCCAAAGAGTGCAAGTTTACTGAGAGGCGCAGCAGAGGAACTGAACATGACACTCCTTAAAATCGTCCAGGTGTTTACCATTCGCTGGGTGGCTAGTAGTTACAAGACAGTCAAAGCAGTGTGGCACAACTTCCCAGCATTAACGAAACAGTTAAAAGAAGCGAGCGAAGACCCAGCCTGCTCCGAAGCTGACAGGAGGCAACACGCTGGACTGCACAAACAGCTGGCAAGCAAAGACTTTGTAGGTGACCTGGCTTGCATGAAGGATGTCCTGCGGGAGCTCCAGGCCCTCTCCCAAAAGCTACAGAAAAGAGACATTACCTTGACAGAGTCAAGCCGCCAGATAATGCAAACCATAGAAGTGTTACAGGCCATGAAAGATAAAGGTGGAAAATCCTCCCAAAAAGCTGAACAGCGCATCTCAACTGGCACATTCAAAGATGTTGAACTGATAGATGGCAGTGGGAAAATCAACAGGTTGCATTTCCACCAAGCAGTAATCGACAACCTGTCAAAACACCTAGATGCGCGCAGCGACTTGGTGTTATTTGGAGAGCAAGAGGTTCGTAACCTGGCCAAGCTGCTCAGTGAGCCACCTAGAGAAGCCGTTGATGAATACTGCGACTGGAAATTACAGGGGAATGATGGTGGAGAAACACTGAAGAGGCTCATTGTTGTGGGTAAAACATTCCTTCCCACATCAGCAGAATGCGAGAGAGGCTTCTCTACTCTCAATGCTATTGCCAAGGCCCGAAACCAGTTAAGGGAACAAAGCTTAAGTGTGCTCCTTTTTCTGGACATCAACACACCCCCACTTGAGCAGTTCAACCCGAGGCCCTTTGTGAGGTGATGGTTTAAGGCAGGCCATCGTCTTTCTACATCGTGGAGAACTGGAGTAGATGCCAAAAAAGAGGACAACAGATCAGTGTGGCAGTACCTCCAATAGGTGAGTAAGTTGATTCTCTATTTGATCCTCTCTAAGTGGTCACATTAAAAAGAAGCAATACATATCTTGATATTTACATTACAAAAAAAATAACATGGTAAAGTACTTTGAATGACAATATGGACATTTCCATAGTATTCATTGTGACATTTTCTTTTCATTTCTCCCAGGGTGCTTACAACTGCTTTGAAATACTGTTGCTATCATGCCGTTCTTCCTAAAAAAAAAGAAAAAAAATGACTATTTGTGGCAAAGTGGTTTGTAGTGCTCCGGTGTATAGGTGAGTTGAGGTGCTCCAACAAAGGACAAACACAAAGTCTACCGGTCAGGTTTCTTTTAATGCCCTTTTTAAACCGGGTTTCAAATAATAAAGCTGGCTCTCCCCAGCAATGGGTATTGCCAGTGAAAACTGGACCCAAAATAATAAAGCTGGTTCTACCCAGCAATGGGTATTACCAGCTACAAAACAAAGGGGTTGCAGTCCCGAAATAATAAACACAAAAAACATGTCTCCAAACTGGGTGCTCTGGTGCAGGTGCGGTGCTCTGAGTGCTGGTGCTCGTGCGCGTTCAGGTCCGGGCTTCTCGCTGCAGCTCCAGCTTCGTATCAGCCGCCTGGCAAAACAAACACAATACTCCTCAATGAACCCACACTTCATTCAAGATTCCGTCCTTGTCTCCTCCCATTAACCACAACAAAGGAGACGATTACGGCGTCACGTCCCCCTAAAGTACCCTAAGCCCCGCCCTCTCCGATAGCTAGTTCAATCACGTCTCCTCCAATTCATGACTGAAACTTCGCTCACCGTACTAGGGCGATGACTCCAGGTACCGTAACGCCGCCCTCTTCCTGAGTGGCCGGCTCCCGACTGTCCCCAGGATGAACTGCCCAACCATTCAGTAGGAAGCCCGCAGCTCCTGTTGTACAGTGCCCTCACTGGTCGAGAGGGAGATTTTTGATTCGGATTCATTCGCTCTCCGTCACACTATTATATGCAACACAAACAACAGAACGATAAATGTACATCACCAATAAGTCACCAAAAAGAAAACAGCCCACTCACAGAAAGTAGAACCGCAGTAAAACCGACAACAAACGCTACACCTGAACTCCCATGCTCCAGCCAAACAAACACAGCAGGATCCACCAAAGCCCCAGGAGCAGTACTGTCGTGCTTCAGTCATCGATCAAACACAGCAGGATCCACCAAAGCTCACAGAGCAGAACTGTCATGCTTCAGTCAATCAAACATAGCATCGGCATAAGCATCACCATGCACCACAGGCCAAACCGCTACACCAGGAACAACTATGCCATTCGGACCTACAGCCAAAACAGCAATCGCAACAACACTGCAATTATTTCCCACTGTTTCACAAACAGCCAGATTGGCATTATTGTGAACCACAGCAGAAAACACAGCAGGAGAAAGCACAACTGTATCAAGAACCAGAGCCACAAAAAATGACTTTACAACAGCACGCCCATTATGCCCCAATGTTTCAAAAACAGCAGCAAGAAAACTGGTTTTGTACAACCAACAGGTAAAGCAAAAAGCTAAGAGCTAACAAGAGCTACAGCTACGACAACACTGGGAACACTACAGTAAGAGTCCATTGACAAGACAAAAACAACAGCTACAGCACTACCTTTAACATCCACACTGTCAAAGGCAACGACAGCAACAGCCAAAGTAACTAAAGCAGCACAAAAGTTACCATGACAACTCAGACACAAAGAAAGAACAGCAGCGCAAAACTTACCATGACAACCCAGACCCAAAGAAAAAAACTGCAGTGCAAACTTACCATGACAACTTACCATGGTAAACTTACCAAAGCGACAATAACAACAGCACTGTTACAGTGATGACCCAGAGCCCAAAAAAATATATGCAAAACAAACATATATCAGAGACCATGGCTTCCAACAATTACTAACAAAAACAGTACCATCAGAACACAAAGAAAGAACACCTCATGCAGGGCACATTATGCTGACAACATTTTGCTTGAGAGAGCTAGAAGACGACAAAGCCTTTACTACGGGGTCAAACAAATTAACACATACAAAAGAAGAACAGTTGTAAGGCATTGTCTCCAAAACAACACTACATCACTTGTTGTGAAGAACTTGAAAGACAGGAGTCCTTCTGCAAAACTTATAACAGCAACATATCTTGTTGAACTTTCCAAGTTTCTGTGAAAATGCAGAAAAGCTTAGTTCTAGAATTTGTTGCATTACAAAACGAAATTCATGCACTTCTCAGTAAAATAACTGTACAGGATAATGTTGCCCAAATGGCAAACATGATATGTGACACAAGTCAACACACATCAAACACTGAAGCTTACTTTTGGGAAGCAATGCATGACGCCACTCTTTTATCATTCATTCCCATTAATGAAAAAGGACAAGGCAAAATTTTCACTGATGTGCCACCAAAAGAGCCCAAAATCAATGCTCAGCACAAGGCACTGCCAGATTAAACTACAAGCGATGAAGGGCAAGCAAAGCAAAAACAAAGCTTACACATATGGCAATGTCATGAGAAGATCTGTCGAATTGACTCCAACACTGATCTTGTTCCTTGTATATTAAACATCCTTCAAAGCATTGTTTCAGCAGACCGAAAACGTGCACATGCATTTATGGACACATTTGATGAATGTGCTAATGAGGCCTTTCATGCACCTAACAAAGCTGGCCATCAAATTAACTCTACATGTCTGGGAGCACTTGTAAGTTATCATTTTGCTACCTCTGTACACTTGGCTGCCATTTTCCTCATGTAAGAAAAAAGTGTCTACAATGCTTTACAGAACCTGAAAGAAATCAATCCTTTGTACAAACACATCATCTTATCACAAAAGCCAGCAGACTTGCTTGTCAATCACAACTTGGACATGTTCCAGTGTAGTTCTGATAATCAAGAAGAAGGTTAGGCTGAAGTCAGTGTGGAAGAAATGAGGCAAGAACAACCTCACCCTAGAGAGGCTTTGCTGCGTAAAGTTGAACCAGAGGAAGAGGCTGTTATTTACCACAATTACACAATCCATCCCCTACAGTGAAAGTAAGTATGCTACAGCCACAGCTCTTTAACAAATGCTTCACATACAAGATGACACTCTGGGAGACTTGGGGGGAAAAAAAATGACTTAATGTGTTTCCCAGACTTGTACACTCATGGAGTCCATGGAATACATGCAGAAAGGACATCCTGTTTGTATCCAACCCATTTTGTCAAGGCTCGCCTTCAGTCACGCCATGCTCAATTTAGGCTGAATCAGCAATACATTTTTCACCTGCACCAACCTTCGACAGATTTAATGGGGGTATTTTCCATAAGTTGAAGGTGCACAGTCCCCAGGAACGTATGACAGTAACAGACTGGTTGCAACAGGTGTTCAATGATGCTGTTGAGTCTGATCTTACCACCATTTTCTCTCATTTCAGGAACACTCCACAGTATTGGCTTAAACCAAGAAGCGATGTGGATGCTATGACTAGAGCATACTGACCAGCAATGTGGTTTCTCACATTGAGCCCCACAGAATGGACCTGGACTGACCTGGGAAAATATGTCTAAAGAGGTGAATGGACTATGGTTCTAAAGCTTACCCATAAGTGAACTTGTTGCACGAGATCCTGTTAGTGCATTCAGGTTCATAGACAACAAGTTTCATACAATCTTGGGTTTCATCACATCAGAAAATGGCCCTCTGGGGAAAGCTACATATTATTCCTGGCGCAGAGAGTTCCAGGGCTGTGGCATGCAACATTTCAACATGCTTCTTTGGTTGGAAGGTGCACCAGTTATTGGAGTTTCACCCAAGCCACAGATCGCACAGTTCATTCACCAACATGTCACCTGCACCATTCCAAGTGACTTGATAGCACCTATAGTCCGAGACCGTGTCTTGAAATGGCAGCCACATAAACCTACTGTCTGAGGTCAAAGAAAACCAAGAAGACCGTGGTGTCAGTTTGCGGCTTTGGATTTCCCAGACAAGAACAATTAATCATGGTAATCCCAGATGTGGCTTAGGCAATCGCTGGCTGGAGAGCACTCAGATCTAACAGCAGACTTTATGATCTACCACAGAATATTACACAAGTCAGAATTAATGACTACAATCCAAACATTTTACTAGCTTGTGAAGGCAAAATGGACATTCAGTTTAGTGGTGAACACTCTACAACCATCAACCATTACATCACAAAATACATTCCTTTGGCATCACGAATGACATTAATTCAAACAAATCTCTGGCCAGCAGATTGTTGAATGTTGCACTCCGCAGCCTGTCCAACATTTGCTCTTGAGGCAGCAAACAGTCTTCTAGGCATTGTTCTGTATGGCACAGATCCACACACTACTATCAAGTGGGTTGATTTAGCAATGATTCGTAGCCATCGGGTGAAATCAAAGGAAGAAATTGATAAGTTAACGGAGCGAATCCCAGATTCTACTTTCCTTCCTGGATTGACTCGTACTATCCAAAACGTCCAGAGGCTCTGAAAGACATGAACCTCTATGACTTGCGTGGAAAAGCCAAAGAATGACAAAGTCCCTTGCTAAAAGTTTCCGTTTCGATACCTCAAAAAAAGAACAAAGTCCTACTTAATCAATCATTACGGCAACAATGTCTACAACTATCCAGAAAAGTACTTCTATGCCATCCCATTACTCTTCAAGCCATGGAGAGACACAGATGAGCTTCTCCCTGAAGGTTGCTCTTCCTATGTAGATGCATTTCATGCCTGTAAGGATAGCGTTCAACAAGCAATGGCCTATCATGACCAACTGCAACAAATTGCCACAGCTGAGGAGGAGGTAACCCGACTAGTAATAAAGAAGTGGCTATTACAGCACCCACCGGAGTTGCAGCTTACAATATCAATGGGATGACTATTTACAGACTACTAATGCTCCCAGGGAGCATGGAAAAACACCAATGTATCGTACTCTCTCTGATGAGTGTTCCAATGCCTTCGTAAAGACATGAGAGATATGACGCTCCTCATTATTGATGAGGTATCTATGGTTTTCAATGTCACCTTGTTGTACATCCATCTACGCCTATGTAACATTTTCCAGACTGCCAACAAAGACGATGACTGGTTTGTAAAAATCAACATCTTAGTTTTGGGGGATTTGCTGCAGCTTCCACCTGTGCATGAGGAACCACCTTTTGTGCCACTTACGCAAGAGGAACTGGACAATTTGACTGGCTCTATGGGATCTGTGGAGCTCTGGAAATCGTTCACGTATGATCAACTCACAATTAATATGCGCCAGAAGGACGACCGGCTTTATACCAACCTGCTTCATCGTGCCAGATTGGGAGCCACCAACAAAACTTATCACATTGTGTTGACTAAACGACTGATACCAATGAAGGGAGGAGATATTTACAGCTGTAAAAAAGAAATTATCCAACACATGGAAGACTTAGATAACAAATATGGAACTTTAACCTGTTTCATGTCTATAGCAGATGCCTGTAACCAGATACAGACCGCTATGCTTGATAGTATGCCTGGGGAGGACATTCATCTAGTGGCAATGGACACTGTGGACTGCCTTCCTTCCCTCAAGAAAAATGTGCTGAAAAAAATTAAAGCTAACAAAGCTGACTGCAGTTGTACAGCTGGATTGGAAACTAGCATACGAGTGAAAATAGGCTGCAAGCTGATGCTTCAGAAGAATATCGACATTGCTAGTCTCATCAATGGGGCAATAGGGAAACTTCAAGCTGTTTCCTATTATCTGGAAAACCCCAGGATGGTGAAAACTATAACTGTCCATTGTAACAATGGACACACACACATACCTTTGAACGCTTGAGGTCAAAGTTTGAAGTCATGGACAGGGCATACATTGTTTGAGAGCAGTTTCCAGTCATCGGTGCTCATGCAATCACCATTCACAAATGTCAGGGCATGACACTCAAAACAGTGATGATGGACCTTGGTAACTCCATTTTCTCCTGGCGACAAAGTTTTGTGGCACATTCCAGAGTTACTTCCTTAAGTGGTGTACACCTTATCAACTTTGACCCCACTCGCATTAAGGCACTTCCAACTGCACTGGTAGAGTACAGCAGGCTCACAGGTCTTTACTCCCCTCAGCTGAGAAGATTACAGCAGATCAACACGCACAAGGGATCTAGGGTGAAAGATTGTTTGCATTTCATACGTCAAAACATTGCCGATGTTCAGGAATATTCTGAGGGAACACTTGCAGTCACACATCCAATCAGAGGCTTGAGCAACACTAATCTCACCTCCTGCTATTCAAACGCCACTTTACAATGTCTTCTTCACTGCCAACCTTTGAAGGAGTCATTAAAGCAGAGTGAACAACAAGTCCTCAGGACTTTTGTTACCAACTATGATCATCTGCCATGCACTACATCTCTGAGTACTGTGGACATTTGTCACTTCTTAGGAGAACCTGAATACTATGAGCAGGATGTGAGTACCACACATCAAATCAACAGGAGGGGCAAGTTTACCCTCTGCCTGTACCTGATGGTACACATTCCATGTGTTTGGAACAACTCAATCATATGGAGCAGAAGTGGGCACTCATTGATGGTGGCAGATGTGGCCATTGCCAACAATTCACACTAAGGAAACGTGAAGTTCTTCAGTCGGCAGGATGAATCCTTGCAGTCCAGCTTATGCTTTGGAAGGAAGCAGACAGGAATATTGCAAAGCTACAAAATGTAAACTTTACTGGTGTACACAAGAGTACAATTAATGTGGACAACAGCAATCACAAACTATCTTCCATTATCATACAAAAAGGAGTGGAATTCTCTTCAGGACACTAAGTGTGTGTTCTCTCAGTGCCTGGCACTATAAAGTGGGTTCATGCAAATGACACTCTTATTGAACTCAAACCATGGCCAAGGAATGCAAAGAATATGTACATGGCCTTTTATGAACAGATCTAATGCTTTACGATTGGAGTACAGTTGAGAAAATCAGAAGATTAGAAGGCAAAAAAAATACAGAATTTCTAGCATTGACATGTCCATGTCATTCACTTTACAATTGATATGCATATGGACGTTTGTAGCCAAGTACATACAAATATAAATACAATGTTGAACATTTTGGGAAATGCACATTCTTTATTACCATTGCTATGCTTTTATACTTTTTAATCAAAGTCAAAATCAGTAAACACCAAGTTAACAAAAGTGCACAGCCATTAAAAGCAGAGATATCTCAAAAACACAAGCCGAAACCATTGGGGCAACCTTTCCCAGCACCAAGCAAATAGGCACAACTGTCAAAGTGGTGGGGGCCAAGGTTGTCCTAATTGTTTCTACTAACTTGGCTTGTGTTTTTCACACACAATAGATGTGGATCAAACACATGAAAAATTTACTGTGTATTTACATAGTAGTTACTTAGTAAATACATGTGTACTTATACATTATTACAATGTTATTATGCATAATTACATACTTAATGTGTACATTTTTTGCATGATAAAACCTTAACTTTAACCCTAACTCTAAACCTAACCCTAAACCTAGCCATTTTCTGATACAATTGTGTCAAACATATACCATCCGGCCCCCGGAATATTATTTTTTTATTCACTAGAGTACAGGTAAAAAAAAAAAAATATATTAAAAAAATAGTGTTGGGACAAACAAAAAACGTTTTTTCACATGTATTCAAGGGCAAAAAACAAATGACTCTATCTGTCAGAAATGACTTTATATGTGTGAGAGTGTATATATATATATATATGTATATATATATATATATATATATATATATATATATATATATATATATATATATATATATATGTATATATATATATATATATATATATATATATATATATTCCGTATATATATATATCCGTGCCTTCTGCCTTCGTTTTGCCGGAAGCAAAATGTACTCTGCTGGAGCGCTGCTTGCTTTCCGTCACTGCTGCTGCTGTTGCTGTGAGGGGAAGGGGGCATGGAGCAGTCGGGGGCGTTCTCCTGGTGCGCTCTGACTGTCAGTTAAGATCAGCCCGAGCATTTATGTTCACTTTATTTGCTAAATAAAATAGCTTTTTATTTTGGAAGATACAAGTTGCACGCTTGGATTCTTACCGCCGCTACAATGGGGGTCCGTTTCTGTCTACAATATTATGATACAGGTCATACTTGCAAAACTCATATATTAAATCAACATTTTAATTTTCTTTCATGATGCAATCCTAGCAATTCTAAAAACAGTGAGTAAATATTGTTTGTATTGTACAATGCCGTCTTTTTAACATGTGTTTTATTTGAAGTGTTTATTCAAGTTAAAAAACAATGTTATTACTTTCTAAAAATGCATCTATGACCACTTTCTTTATTGCCAAGACACAGCAAAGGCAGAGATTATTTAAAAAAAAAATAATAATACACACACAATTTAACTACTGTATTGCTTTCTTTGTTTTGTAGTTAATTCACAAGGGTAAAGTAAGGCCCTTCTTAATTCTGGAATATTTTTCAACTTTAATACAGTGCTACATATCATGGCTTTTATAAAGTTTGTAAAACGAATATCGGAGCAAATATTTAAATACATTTTGATTTGTTGATATTCATGACAGAGAAAGATTGTTGCTTCTCAAGACACGATTTCAGCAGCATTTCTTCAAAAACTTCATTGGAAAATGGTTTTGAAGAAATAACTTTTTTGTGAGCAATCACATGGCTTGCCTTAACAGCAGCATACTTATGCTACAAGCATTAGTAAACATCAGAGTATTTCTCTTTATGTACAGTTCCTGTATATGTATCATATTTCTTGCCATGGTTTGCTTCATAGTCTCTTTTAAAGTTGTATTATTTCACAACAGCCACATGTTGCTTACAAATAAAGCACACTGGCTTTCCATTCATGCCCTCAAAGAAATACGAAATTGCCCATTTCTCTTGAAACACATAGCATTCTTTTTCCACCTTTCTCTTCACAGATAAAGACACAATTACACGTGTCACTACAAAACCTTATTCTGGTATCACTGGTGTCGTCTACTTGAACCAGCTGACGCACTGCTGTCTCACCCACCTGGTCGTCGATTGACAGCAATCACACCAACATGACAATTTGTGTTGCTCATGCAAAGGTTTGGGGTTTTGGGTTAGTCTTTGTATTTTTATAACTGTCACCCGGCAAGTGCCAAGCACCAGGGTATCGGATCAGGCCCGCCAAACAAAACGAGTTTGACCCCCCTGGTGTACTTACATATATCATGCAAAAAGATGTACAAGTTAAGTGCATTTTAACTTTTACTTTAGCAGGTAGAGATCACTGTTTGGCAGCTTCGGTTGTGTATGTATAATAGGGATTGCCAAAAATGTTTTAAATAGGCGGTCAAGAGCAGCGTTGTGTGGTGATCCTGTTTTTATAAACATATATATTTTACTCCCACAGTCTGTCACACACATTCTGGTAAATTGGTGCAAGGTAAAACACATTGGATAAGCATTTATAATTTCTATCAACTATGTCATTTAAGATGGACACAAACATGGATTTTTGCCTTCGAATTCATGTTCAAGCAATGTTCGTTTCAATATTTTTTCCATCACTAAAGAAAATATTATTCCATCGCTATTTCCACATTGCACTAATAAAGCCTTTCTATGATCAACCAATGAGCAATGACATAGTGCGAAACAGGCAGAGATTTGTGACGTACAGCAAAATGAAATCTGATCAGAAAAAGCTTGGCCAATAACAATTAGCAGAAATGGAAGCATTCGGATTCCTCATACTCCTTCCATTTCTGCATGAGCTTTGCTGAAAAACCTGGATAGCCTCACTGATTAATAACCATGGTAATGATGGCAAAATAACTCATAGTTAACACATGAAAACAAGGTGTAACGTGAAACAAGTATTTGGACCCTCCTGAAATTCACAGAATCCTTTACACACCAAACTTTCTTTTCAGTGATTCACATAGCAGCACTGTAATAAAACAGATTACGTAAAGCTTAAAAACTCTGTCCTTGCTTTTCTCTACTCTTTGACTGTTTTGTCTAACCTCAAAATCTGAGTTCTAGATACTGCACCTGTAACCTGTTCCATCACCCACACAGCAGCATTTCAATCAAGGTTAGAGCCGACTCCATTGGACTGCTACCTGCTACTCATTCATCACTGGTTGATAAAAAAAGGCTGTTTTCCATGAATCTCTAAATAATTCATTGTGACGTATGAATAAAGCATGACATTTCAGCCTTTTGGGCGTAGATTAACATTTGTTCTTATGAATTATAAAGTGTATATCAGTGAAATGTGTGAGTGGGTAGTACAAACTATTATATGAAAATACAATACACCTCATGCTATCTAGGTTTTTAATATTTTATTTATTCACTTACCATGTTTTCACAATAAAGCTTACAGTCCTGATGAAAAAAATAAAATAAAATGTATCTATATCTGAAAATATCTTATGCAATGCTTCAGTTTAAAATACCTTTCAACCACATTGTAATATACAAACTGATATACCAAACTTTTTTGAGTGTAACATGTTATATTTATGTCTGAAACAAAGGTCGTAGGTATTGTCAATCAAACTGCAGTGTGTGGTGGGCGGAAGGGAGGCGATGCTGTTAAGAGTTGTGCGCTTATGGCATAGCTCTAGTGGAGTAAAACAAAAACAAAAAAAAAGTTAATTAGCTGACCATTAAAACACAGCAGGAGGACTGGCTTCATAATACATCATTTACTATCATCTCTACATTACAATACATCACTCTACTATCACACTATGCCTTTAAACCGTATTAGATGCCTTTACACCGGCTTAAAAGTGTTAAATACGGTTAGACACCACACTACACAACGTTTAATACAGTACTCAAGAACTGGACTTAAGACCACCTCAGGGGGTAGGCTCGAGTCTGGTTCTAAATTAGATTGCTCAGGTAGTGTGGTTTGTCAGAAGTCTGGATGCTGTAATACCAAACTACATTATTTGTGTATCCTCCACTATCTCAAAATACGCATTACATCTACTCAGAACAGGCTCATGAGGGGCTTACTATCAGTGTATACTCTGTACTGGGTATTGTTATGCTGAAAAGAAAATCAAAAGCACAACGATAAGTGATTGCATGAATGAAACACAAGTTAAAAGTAGGATAAGCAACTTATTATAATATACATGTGTGTGTCTGGTTTATATTTCTAAGCAATATGCACCTGTTATTATGGGGAAAAACATATTCTTTTAAATATAAAATGAAGTGCATGGTGGGATACTATCGTATTAAGTTCCACTGTTAATAGTGTTTGTAAGCATTAAGCCTGACTAAACATGAAACGCTGCATTGAGCTAGTTGATTAGAAAGTTTTCGAGTACGGTTCTTGAGATTAGTTATGTAGTGTGGACAAAGCCTAAGAAAGCTGCAAGATATTAGTCGTCAAGGCCAATGTGAAAGGCAGACACACGCATACACACATGATTATTACGTGGGAAGCACACATGATTACACCGTGTAACAACTTTTTTTTTTTTTTTGTTCCTGGGTAGTAAGTGTTATTTCCTAATTGCTTATGCCTCAAAAGTATAGAAAATGGCTATTATTTCCCACAAACTTTGCTTTTGTGACCAGGACAGTGATATTTCAAAATATCACTATTAATGGGAAAACGGGCAAATATGTGTCTTTTCGTTCACATAAAGTCAGAAAAAAACAACATATGAATTTACAGTATTTACAGTATAATCGTAAATCTCAAAAAACTACTCACTTCTAAATCTTTTGTAGTCATTTTTTGAAGGGCTTGGGCAATGCCTTCACTAGATCAGAAAATACAAAAAAACAAAACAGCAAACCAAAATATAGCAAGCACAAACACCAGCTTGCTTCCTCAGCTCCCTCCTCTCTCTAATGGGAAGCTGAGGCCTCCTTTGATGTCAGGTGGCTCGGTGTTGATTGATCGTTAATTACTCCAATCAATCCCAGCCACTTGAATACAATAAATCCAGGCAGGCAGGGGAATTTAACCCCATCCCTGCCAATCTATACAGGGCAGAGCTCTGCTCTGCCACAAAGGGGTATAGTAATACCATTTTTAATTTTAGTTGCTATCCAAAACTGCCTTTGGTGGGAATTGCAATTCAGTTCCGCTGTGGTGCCATATATCAATTTGGACTGGATATGGTTAAAAAAGTAAAACCTGTCAAATATGAAATATTCATTTTAATATCTGGTTTTAAAAAGCAAAAACAGTCTGGATTTAGCTGAAGGTTTAGTGTTATGATCAAACCCCTTACGAGTTGCCAAAAATATCCAAAAGTGTGTTACACGTTTACTATATAAAGTTTAATGTATTACAACAAAATGTACCCATGCTTCCTCTGTACTACTATTATATTGTAAAACTGTAGGTTAGATGTATTTTGAAGGCAAATAAGAAATAACTGTCTTTTTCTCAGTGTGAGCTCGATACATATCCCAAAGCTACCCTACCAGCTTGAGTTCAATTTAGGCTGAAAATGTGGGGAACTTCAACTCAATTACTTCAATTCACAGTGATTTTTCCAGGCCAA
The DNA here is from genome assembly GCF_017654505.1 of Polyodon spathula. Lineage (NCBI taxonomy): Eukaryota > Metazoa > Chordata > Actinopteri > Acipenseriformes > Polyodontidae > Polyodon > Polyodon spathula. Next base: position 5,002,535 of record NC_054559.1, on the reverse strand, counting down.
TATTGAATATTTGCTCACCTGCTGTTCTGTTGATCAGTTACTTTAACATTCACTTATGGGGTGCATTTTACATAAGGATAATCTGCTGTCTTTTGAGAGCCTATGCATGTGCGCACACACACACACACACGCACGGCCACACACCCACCCACACATAATTAAGTTGGAAGCAAGCTAATTTGGAAACTTGTTGTCTTTCCGAAAGGAGACTCCACCCATTAATGTCATACATTACCAGTTTAACCAGTTAAATAGGTCTCTCTGCCCACAAACCCCTGCCATTTCTTTGTTTGGTACGCTTACCTGGCATTATGGATTCGAGAGATCCTGAGAGCCCAGCCACTCCAGTTCAACCTAGCTGCAAGAGAATGTCTCGGCTGTCTTCAACGCACTACACCAATTAAAAAAAAAGAAATATCAGTCATGGAAAATTCCTCGACTTCTCAGTACTCTGTACTCCAAGAACATTTGTTACAGCACTGGTGCTTCCTGCGAGGATCTCATCTCCTTGCTAAATCAATCTGAAGCATCAATCTCCAAGTCTCTGGTCCCGTCTCCATTTGGTGAGGCCTCCACCGTTCAAGCAGATTTCCCCAACATAAAAAAACATCTCTCCTACCTTGAATGCTATCCCATACAACTCAGTCGTTCTCAATTGGCTTTCCTCGCCACTTCATCTCAGCTTCCCACTCCAGCGCTCTGTTCAAGCCCACTCAATTCTGGCCCTTCTTTTAATCTTTCTACAGCAGTAGCCAGCTCCGACTCCCACAACCCAGTTTCCCTGCTGCCCAGACCAGCCTTAGAATCCAGCAAACTCCATATATAAATTCAAGATGGTAGGAACATAAATCTAGTTCTTTTGCTTATCTGTTCCCCCGAGGTGAATGATAACAGAGTGTTAGACTGCGGAGAAGTATCCATTGTTTTAAAATCCAAAGACCCCCGGTTGTTCAAAAAACTTACTTTGGCAGAATTTGTTACTGCATTTAGTCTGTACAGAGACATTCTCTGTCATGCATTTCCCGTGCACTGTCAGAAGTTGGACGTCTACCTTAGCCTTGTGATCGATTTGTCTATGACATACAGAGGTTCAGCTTTTTATGACTATCATAAATCTTTTTCAGCTAAAGCCGCTGCAATTTTGTAATAATTTAATATCAGTGTCACAAAGACGGCCGGAGTGGGTGACGTCAGAACCAGGAAGGGAATACACTGAGACAAAACAGATGAAGTGAAATGATGAGGCGCTTGCGTGCACCGGTTTATTGTAAATAAACAGTATAAACAGACAAAAAGACAGGGCACCGCACTTTACACCAAAACAAATAGACATAAACAAAACGAACTACACAGACAAAACATGGTGAGCAGATATTTAACTTTACGTTCTTATTTACAATGATCTAATACCTCCGCCTCCAATCCCGTTCTCCACTCACCGAACACCCAACCCCGAGTGGGTGAAAACATGTTGCTTTTATGCAGCTGTACCAAGACTTGATTGCTAATCAATCATTCAGTTGGAGTCTCGGTACAACTGCACGTGAATTAATAAAGTGCAATTCCCCGTGCTCACATATTATTACTTTTTACTTGCACGTGAAGTGCTGTGCAATCCTCGTGCCTAAATACAAATATACATTTTAAACACTTGTGTTACACAGACCCGTTTATATCCCCTGTACCAATGACTATACACCAACATTTAACACATCACATGCAACATATAACAGAAAAATACACACAGGGGCGGGCACTTTGTCACACAGAGTTAACAGGGGCAATTTAGACAATGAGCTGTTTTGTTGCCACTTCGCCAGCCAGAACATTTTTACTTGTATGGTTTGCAGCTCCAGCTTTCACAAAACTAACCTCTGCCCCCTTTCAGCACAGTCCACTTTAAACCAACAAATGCAATCCCACGTTTTGGCAGAAGTTCCAAGCCATAGTTCCTTTCAACCTCAGTTTTCAGTTAATTTACCTCGGCAGTCACAGGTTCCGCATAATCCTTTTCATTTACCCAGCCCAATCTAACGACATCTGCTCTAAATGATCCTGATTCTGTTGATACTTTGCTCAAGAAAAAACTTCCAAAGGTTTCATGATCGGCCCATTTCCTGACCCCTCCTTACCGTCATTCCGTATTAGTCCACTGGGGGTCGCAAATATTCAGGCAAGAAAAGGCTAATATCAATCAATCCTCACCTCATTCAGGTTCTGTTTCCAGCATTAACGACCTAATTCCATCTCATCAGTTTTCTCTACAATATACTAGAATAAATGATGCTATCCATTTTATTAAAACAGCAGGTCAAGGGCCCTGGCTCTCCAAGGCTGATATCACAGATGCATCCAAAGTCATGCCTAGTCATCCTTCCCAGTGGCATCTCTTTGGAGTTCAGTGGAAACAACAGTTATATTTCTCAGTGCCTCACATTTGGTTGTAGGAGCAGTCCTCACATCTTCAATTCACTATCTGAAGCATTGTGTTAGATTCTACTAAATAATTTCTAATTGCCATTCGTGCTCCATCTATTAGACGACTTTCTATTAGTGGACATTAAAGATCAGCCCCCTGCTCGTTCTATTGGTATTTTATAAACTGCATTTTTTGAACTCAGAGTTCCTCTATCAGAGGAGAAAACCTTAGCACCTACCACCTGCCTGGAATTCCTCGGTACTGAACTGGACTCCAAGAAAATGGAAGTACGTCTCTCCCAAGACAAATGACATCAAATTCCAGACATCTTAAAATCATTTCAAGACAGAAAACCTTGTACTAAACATGAATTCCTCACTCTACTGGGTCATCTTAATTTTGCTAAAAGGATAATTCGACAAGGATGTTCATTTGTTTCTTATCTTTTAAAACTAGCATCTTCCATAGTTGAACTACAACACCATGTTAACATCAATGCGGGGTGCCGGGCTGATATCAACCTATGGTCCTACCTCCTCTCCAACTGGAATGGCATTTCTTTATTTTACAATGACTTACTTACTTCTGCAGACTCTCTCGGTCTCTATATCGATGCTGCCCCCTCTCTGGGCTTCGGTGGTATTGCAGGTTCCAATTGGTTCTATGGGAATTGCCCCCCGAATTCTCGTCCCTTCCTTCCACAGAGCAATCTTCAGAGTTGTTTGAATTGTATCCTATTATTGTTGCAGCCCTAATCTGAGGGCATAATGGTCAAAAAAGGTCATAACATTTAATTACGACAACCTCTCTACAGTAGCTATTATCAATAAGGGCAGATCATCTTCCCCTACAATCGTGAAGCTTATGAGAAAGCTCATCTGTGTTTCAGTGCTGGGAAACTTTAGAATCCAAGCAAACTGAAAAAATGTGTCAGACTTACTATCGGCACAAAAAATGTTATGTGGCTAATTATGGACTATTGGAGTCATTATTTTAGAACTCGGAGGAAGGGTAACCCTCTGCCATGGATTCCTTAAGGTTTCCCCCTATTTCTGGTGAGTAGGGAGTTTTTCCTTACCAGAGTGCTGAGTGGTTTAGATCTGCAGGGTGGGGGTGGCTTAGGTCGACTGGCATCCACATCCATCATAAATAGATATCATGCTTGTCAGTATTGGGCAGCGTCTTAGCTCCTTGAACCAGGAAGGACCAAATCAAATTAGCATGCTGTATTACAAACAAGATATCATTCTAACTTGCATCACGTCAGACTGGGCTATCGGTCAGTTGTATAATTAATTTTACACATTATCAATGGACATTACCCACATTCCTCAAAAACCATGGGTGATGGTTAATTATGCAAACAATTGGCAGCAGCCTTATATTTTGGGGTAAGGTGGCCCCAAGTGCCACTTGTCCTCTTAATCACTATATTGCATTCATCTTAGCTCGGCCAGCATAGGGGCAGCTATTGAGCTCCAATGGATAAGGCCATGGGCCAAATTATAATGTGAATGTATAATGTATCTGCCGGCTATCATGTTCATGTTGGGCATAACTGTTTACCAATTGTTCACGTGCCATCAGGCATATCTTTCGCAATCAATAAGTTGTCATTTTCTACTACTAAGGGGATATCTCCTTTCTGAAATGATTGTTCTGCTACTAACCACTCCATTTTACCAGCTAAGTAATTGAGTCCTTAGCAAAGCCTTTGCCTCTTACTGTCAGGCATGTGTCTTTCCACTGGCACTTTGTTGTGTACAATACATATAGTAATTTAGTAATTATGCATTTGACACTGCTGAATACAAAATGCCTCTCCTGAAACAAAATCCAGCAATGAAGAACTTTCATATTACTGTGAGTGTAAAAACATCAAGCTTGATGAAGAAACACACCCTCCCATTCTAACTGAAAAAAGCATTGGTTAGTTTTCAAAATATATTGTTGTGAGGCATGTGAGTAAAAATGGATTTTCCAGACAGTGATTTACGTGTAAAAAAAAAAAAAAAATTTTATTTAATATTACACGGAAAAGAAAAAAAACAATAAAGAAGGATGTGAGGGAGGGAGTGCTGGAGTAATCAAAAATAAAGAACAGAAGCCTCTTAATCCTCTTCGTGATCTGCTCAATCCAAAATGAAACAAAAAGGAATAAAAACAGAAAAGAGCAAAGTTAGTAAGGCCTCCGTCCGTAATTAAAAGTAAATAACACCGTCCAACCCCGCACGTACTTCCCTCCAGCCTTTTTTTTCCCCGCCTCTATTCCTCAGGACCAACCCCGAACACAGTAGCACGTTCCCTTTAGTATGCAAACCCCGCCCTGGTAGTCAGTGGATCACCAATCCCAGACTGACAGGTATCCTTAACTTCACTTGACTCCAGTGGCTGGAATTTACATACTCGTACTTCCGCCCCTCACCAAGGTGCCGCCCCTCAAAAAGATGACTTTTGTCATGGTCACAAGACCTTGGTAAGGGAAGTCCCGAGTTGGTTTGATGCCTTCTACTGTTGGGAGGCTGAATTCCAGACCGAAACCCCTTTCACTCATCACATATCCCACCCCTCAGAGTGGAGCCGAAGGAACCTCGGAAACCTCTAACCCCTCCTTTTCCCCTCCCTCCTGGGAAAAAAAATCAGCGTTTTGATGTAACTTACCTGCACGATGCCTTATGTGAAAGGCGAAGGGTTGGAGTGCCAGGTACCACCGCATAATCCTAGTATTTGAATCCTTCACTGTGTCTAACCACTTTAAAGGGGCGTGATCTGTGATGAGTACAAAGGGTCGTCCCAGAAGATAGTATTTTAAGGACTCCACCGTCCATTTTACTGCCAGGCATTCTTTCTCTACCACAGAGTACCTTTGTTCTCTCGGCAGTAACTTCCGACTAATATATAGTATCAGGTGTTCTATACCATTTTTTTCCTGGGACAGAACCGCCCCCAGACCAGTCTGCGATGCATCGGTCTGAAGGATGAACTCTCGGCTGAAATCCGGGCTTACTAATGCTGGGGCCTGACTCAAGTTAGTTTTAATAGACTTAAAAGCCATCTGACACTCTGCACTCCACTTAATTTTATTTAATTTAATAATTTAATTTAATCTCTTTAGTGAGATCAGTGAGAGGGGCAGCTATAGTGGAAAAGTGTGGAATAAAGCGACGGTAATAACCAGCCAATCCCAACAATGATCTCACCTGGGTTTTTGTGGTAGGTACCGGTGAATCCAACGAAGCCTGGACTTTTGAAACCAATGGTTTCACTCTACCCTTACCCATTATGAAACCTAAATATTTAGTTTCTTCTTTTCCAATAGTGCACTTTGCAATGTTCGCTGTGAGCCCCGCCTTCCTCAGAGAATGTAGGACAGCTTTTAATCTATGCAAATGTTCTTTCCAGGAAGAACTGTATATGACTACATCATCGATATATGCAGCTGCATAATCTCGATGAGGTTGTAATACCCTGTCCATCAGTCTCTGGAAAGTTGTGGGAGCTCCATGAAGTCCGAATGGCAGAGTACAAAATTGAAAAAGACCGTCTGGGGTTGAGAATGTTGTTTTCTCACAAGAGGCTTTTGCTAATGGAATTTGCCAGTATCCTTTCGTCAGATCCAAAGTTGAAATAAACCGAGCTCGCCCCAGCCTGTCTAAGAGTTCACCTACCCGAGGCATGGGATATGCATCAAACTTAGAGATAGCATTCACCCTCCTAAAGTCTATACATAACCGTAGTGACCCATCTGGTTTGTCTATTGGTACAATTGGGCTACACCACTCACTTCGGGAAGGTTCAATTATCCCAAGTTTCAACATACACTCCACCTTCCTCCAGACAGAATCTCTCCGACTGTCTGGAATGCGATACGGTCTCTGTCTAACTCTCAGACCTGGCGGGGTGATAACCGCGCATTCAATCAAATGCGTTCTTCCAGGCACGTTAGAAAACACATCACCAAACATTGTGATTAAATTACTTACCTCTTTGCGTTGATCAGGAGTTAATTGTTCCCCCATCGGAACCCAGCTGCTGATACTGGCTCAATTGAGGGTCCATAGTCCTCTCCCTCCTGTTCGGGAGATATAAAATGGACCTCCCGTTCTTTCCACGGTTTGAGGAGATTAACATGATAAATTTGATTTTCCTTCCGACGCCCAGGCTGTCGGATCTCATAATTAACTTTTCCAATTGCTCGAATTACCTCAAAGGGACCCTGCCATTTAGCAAACAACTTAGATTCTGATGAGGGAAGCAACAACAACACTTTGTCTCCAGGTCGAAAGTTCCTAATTCTTGCATTTTTATTGTAGCTTTGCTGCTGCTTCTGCTGTGCCACTTTGAGATTGTCATGTGCCAATCGACCGACTAATTCTAAGCGATCGCATAGCTGTAATACATATTTCACTATATTTTTAGAGTCTTTTGACTGTTCTTCCCAGCCTTCTCTTATGAGATCCAAGATACCCCGCGACTGCCGACCGTACTAGAGCTCAAACGGAGAGAACCCCGTTGAGGATTGTAGTACCTCATGAACTGCAAAGAGCAAGTAGGGAAGCAGTTTAGCCCAATTACATTTCTCCTGATCTACAAAGCGGCGTAACGTACTTTTTAAAGTCTGATTAAATCGTTCAACAAGCCCATCCATTTGAGGATGAAAAACTGAGGTTCGAATTGAACGGATTTTCAATAATTTGTATAATTGCTGAATACAGTCAGACATAAAATTAGTGCTCTGATCAGTGAGAATTTCTTTCGGGATTCCCACCCTAGAAAATATTTTAACCAATTCATTTGCTACTACTTCTGCACTCATAGAGCGTAAGGGAACAGCTTCTGGATATCGTGTTGCGTAGTCCACTACTACCAAAATATACCGATATCCTGACTCTGTTCCCTCCAGAGGGCCTACTAAATCTACACCAATCCTCTCAAACGGTACTCCAATAATTGTCAGTGAGAGCAGAGGTGCGGGGCGAACTAACTTAGGGACAGCTAATTGACATTCCGGACACTCAGATACATACTTCCGCACAAGACCATAAACCCCTGGCCAAAAAAACTGGGCCAGAATTCGTTCCTGGGTCTTTTCAGTTCCTAAATGACCTGCAGATGGAATGTCATGCGCCAGTCTCATGACTTCCGACTGAAAAGGCCCAGGAACCAATAACTGTTTTACGAGCTGTCCCGTCCCGGGAGCCCGGGTTATTCTATATAATAAGTGCCCAGATACGGAAAAATGCGGAAATACCACTGGTTGTCCTTCCTGCATATCCTTCCCCTCAACATATCTAACCTGTTTCCAAGCATACCGTAACGTGGGATCATTTTTGGTTTACCTTTGAGTCAGACCCCTCCCCTTGTCGTCTCAGAGTTCCCTCATATTTTTCCACCCTGCGCTCTCTCTTTGTTTTTCTCGGGTGGATTTTAGGGTTAAACAGGTCGGATTGTAACGGGAAAATCTCGGCAATTGTTTTCTCCCGTTGCTTAGATTGTCCCCTGGTAGAAACTAAGACCATTTCCCGACCTAAAATACGATCTTCCCAGGAGAACAGGGTATGGTAGACATTGCGCTACAGCCACTTTAACGTAAGCTGAGTAATCATCAACAGTAAGTCTAACTTTAGTGGTGGGATAAACCCAAGTTTCTCCATGGATACATGAGATAGCCACTTTACCCTGTGGCTCCCAGGTTACCCCCTCCAAAAGAGCTTGTCGAATCAATGTTTGTGCACACCCAGAGTCCGCAAATGCATTAGTACTCTTATCCCCGACCTGTACTCTTAATTGATAAGGGCCCTCCCGACATTCCCCAGTGTTCTTACCTGTTACTGCTGACCAGGATCTTCTTGCCAGGTCTACCTCCATCATCGGACAGTCCCTGGCTATATGTCCGGGCTCATTGCATCGGTAACAAACTGGGGTAGAAGGCACCAATGGAGTTTGCTTGTCCTGTGAGTCGGTGACCGACAGGTTAGGGGGTTTTTCTCTCGCCCAAGATGGGGCTAACCTCGACCTCCATGGTCTGAAGGTCTGGTTACCTCCTCTGGGCTTCACTGATGTGTTGGTCCTGGTTAGTTTAGGTGCAGGAGTGGGGTCAGAGGCAGCACCTTCGTTCGCATCCTTATATTCCTCCGCCAGGATGATGGCCTTCTCGAGAGTGGTAGGTTGATTCCTTTTAACCCACTCCTGATTTCCTGGCAGTAGTATGGATGCAAACTGCTCTATGGCGATCTTCTGCACCAGTTCTTGGGGTGTGTGTTCTTCCAGCTGCAGCCACCGGGTGCACTGATCCAGGAGATACTGTCCCGCAACCCGGGGCCGCACCCCCTTGGACAGCTGGTATTCCCGGAAACGGCGCCGGTATGTTTCTTCCGTGATCCCGAGGCGTGAGAGAATGGCTTCTTTTACTTTTGTATAATCCGCGGCCTCTGAGGCCATTAATGCTCTGTACGCTGCTTGCGCTTCTCCTGTCAAACAGGGTGCCAATTTCATGGCCCAGTGTTCCTTTGGCCACCCTGCTGCTTCTGCCACTCTCTCAAAGGTGACCAAGAACGCCTCAGGATCATCTTCCGGAGTCATCTTCTGTAACTTTGGTTGTGAAGAAAACATCCAGGCAACCGTTGTTTCCGCCGCTGGTGTCGAGATTTTCTCTACCAGCTGACCAAAGAACTGGGCGAGCTGTTCCTGGTGCCGTGCTTCCCTCTCCTCTCGCTTCGCCTCCTGCTCCCTAAATATCGCCAAGACTGTAGCTGGATCCATATCCCACAATGACACCACGTGTGAGGCGTGTGAGTAAAAATGGATTTTCCAGACAGCGATTTACGTGTAAAAAAAATAAAAATTGTATTTAATATTACACGGAAAAGAAAAAAACAATAAAGAAGGATGTGAGGGAGGGAGTGCTGGAGTAATAAAAAATAAAGGAACAGAAGCCTCTTAATCCCCTTCGTGATCTGCTCAATCCAAAATGAAACAAAAAGGAATAAAAACAGAAAAGAGCAAAGTTAGTAAGGCCTCCGTCCATAATTAAAAGTAAATAACACAGTCCAACCCCGCACGTACTTCCCTCCAGCCTTTTTTTTCCCCGCCTCTATTCCTCAGGACCAACCCCGAACACAGTAGCACGTTCCCTTTAGTATGCAAACCCCGCCCCGGTAGTCAGTGGATCACCAATCCCAGACTGACAGGTATCCTTAACTTCACTTGACTCCAGTGGCTGGAATTTACATACTCGTACTTCCGCCCCTCACCAAGGTGCCGCCCCTCAAAAAGATGACTTTTGTCATGGTCACAAGACCTTGGTAAGGGAAGTCCCGAGTTGGTTTGACGCCTTCTACTGTTGGGAGGCTGAATTGCAGACCGAAACCCCTTTCACTCATCACAATTGTATTTGAAAAAAATATACTAAGTAAAATACAAAAAATAGGTACAGATTAAATGCTAAGCAGAAATAATAAGTGGACCAGGGATTTTTTTTTTTTTTTCTCTAGTGTGCGTTTCAGGTCCTAACCTTGTAGGAGGCACCATACAGCTACCAACATTACACTCCCTGCAAAACAGATGGCAGTCAGTGAACTGCAATTCATAATACTCTAGTAGCTTCGGGTTAAAAGAGAAGCTTTGGCACTGTGCCTTCACGTGCCAGCAGGGGTAAGAGAATTATGAAACCTAAAAGGTAAAGTAATTCTGATACAGTACATAACAGCTTAACAGTACAATATGCTAGTCACATAAAAGTAGTGCTCAATTATATGAGAGACACCAGAAGAAACATGTAAAATCTCCTTTTACAGCTTAATACCAGGTAAACAATTTATCCATTTAAAAAACTGAGGTAGTCCAAGAAAAATTAACATCAGGTGGCTTTCTGATTTATTCATTTTTACAATTTCGAAAATGTATTATAGAGGCAGAATGTATTTACTTTGCAAAGGAAACTGAAATGAATGCAACCTGACCCTTCAAAGGGTATTGTTCTGTATGTATCTTGCTCTTTCTCAATTAGAATGTAGCACTGACAAAAAATAAGACTTTCTGATATGAAAATGAGTGCATCCATGTATCGTTATGACACATGAGTTGTGATACACACTTCTGCAGGGAAGAGCTGCTAGAGGGGACACTTTTTAATGTATCAGAATTGCTGGCATAGTTGAGTTATTTACTAGCTCAATGTTTAGAATTGAAACTAGCTTGGATCACGTGTACAAACAGTCACAGTTTGTTACAGCTCTTATAAATTCTTAATAAAACTGCAAAACCATGTATGACACATTCTGAGTTGCTTGGTTTTGTTGCTCTATCAGGGCATTTAATGCTGCCTTAAAATTTTGATTGACATCTCAGCCGATGCTGAGATACTGTAGGCAGGGAGGCAGTATGCCAGCTCCCGGTTGGGGACGAGGAGGTAAACCCAAAAGCACGGTACAGACTGTGAGGAGAGCTGAGTTTAAATGTACTTCGCTTGATTACTATTGTGAGCTGTTACTGACTGAAGGTGTACTTGAATATAATAGTTACCACCATGTCAAATGGTCATATTTGTAGTTGTATTTAGAGTTTCCTGTCTTAAACTTTTCATAGCTCACAGTCTTTAGAGCGCAATTGAGGTGTTTTGGCAGAAAAGTCTGAATCTGGCCTGTGATCAGTGCTATTAATCCAATAGTTTTTAATTAAATTTTATCTGGAGGGGAATGTGAAGGGGAATGGAGCCAGTTCAAAGAAATATTTGAATGCCTTCAAATAACATATCAATTATTCATGCATATAATTGCCGTTAGGCAGCCATAAAGTTTAAATATTAAAAGCAGATAGCTACTGTACATCAAGCTGTTCTTTGGCTCTTTATAAGCTAAATACTGACAAGGTCATTTCAATGTGATAATAGGATATGCATGAAAAAAATGTATATAAGTTATTTTAATGTCTATTATAGCATGTGAAATGTGCAGTAGGTTCACGTCTGAGTGTTAAAAGTATATGTGGTGATTATTAATATGTTTATTTTGTTTAATACAGCAAACCCCACTAATGTATTTATGACACCAGTGTGGTCAAGTTCACTATTACATTTTTCACAGTTGAGCAAAATTAATACAGGAGTTGATCCTGAAGTAGTTAATGAGGTTTTGCTCCCTGTTCTGGTCCTACCAGAAATTTAAAGGCCAATTTTGAAGACAGCTCTGCTCCGTGTTTTTCTAATATGCTCCACACTTGCTCTATTTTCTATGGATCCCTGCCTGGTTTAGCTCCTATGGTAATAAAGGACACACCTTGTAAATTATCTTTGCTCAGCCAGACAAGAGCAAACAGCAATATTAATGACAATAGGTTGAAAGCAAAAAAAAAAAAAACACCTGAAAGGGAAAACACTAATTCAGCTTTTTGAAAAGATCGGCCTCTTTAATTCTTTGTGTAAGTCTCAGTTTGCGGTTTAATGGTTATTTTTAAGGTATGTTGAGATGACATGTATACATGTATGGGACAATACCATGGGTTTAAATGATCATTTTCAAAAGTACTGGGCTATTTGTTATACATTTATATTATATATATTTTTTAAACCAGGAGGTAGATTAGTCAATCTCACTCAGAGATACATTAAGTGTGAACAAAACAGGTGGTCTTGCTTCAGTGTGCAAACAACACTGCTCTGAAGTGCCAGTGTGAAAACATTATGTAACTGTTTAAAGTCTGGTGTGTACTTAGGGATAGATTATTATTATGAATTAGTCATTTAGCAGACACTTTTATCCAAAGTGACTTACAGAGACAGGTGGGTGAACTTCATCAACAACTGCTGCTGCAGAGTCACTTACAATAGGACCTCGGCTTTACGTTTCATCCAAATGTGCCAGAGATCACAGAGAAACCCTCTCAGGAGCCAGTTGTACACTACTGAAGCTCCTACCATCTCTAAGAAACCCTCTCAGGAGCCCTGTGTACACTACTGAGACTTCTACCCTCTCTAAGAAACCCTGCCAGGAGTCTAATGTACACTACTGATACTCCTACCCTCTCTAAGAAACCCTATCAGGGGTGCAGTGTGCAGTACTGAGACTCCTACCCCCTCTCTAAGTCAGCGTTCTCATTTTGTAGCAGTAGATTACAAATCTGTGGACTAATTACGCTATGTAACACAATTTTTGTTCCTGGGTAGTGAGTGTTATTTCCTAATTGCTTATGCCTCAAAAGAATAGAAAATGGATATTATTCCCCACAAACTTTGCTTTTGTGACCAGGACAGTGATATTTTGAAATATCACTATTTCCAATGAGAAAACGGGTGAATGTGTGTCTTTTCATTCACATAGTCAGAAAAAAACAACATATGAATCCAAATTAACATGTATTTATACTAAAGTAATACAAAAATGACTACAAAAGATTTAGAAGTGAGTAGTTTTTTGAGATTTATGATTATACTATAAATACAGTATAATCATAAATCTCGAAAAACTACTCACTTCTAAATCTTTTGTAGTCATTTTTGTATTACTTTAGTATAAATACATGTTAATTAGGATTCATATGTTGTTTTTTTCTGACTTTATGTGAACGAAAAGACACACATTTGCTCGTTTTCTCATTGGAAATAGTGATATTTCGAAATATCACTGTCCTGGTCACAAAAGCAAAGTTTGTGGGGAATAATATCCATTTTCTATACTTTTGAGGCATAAGCAATTAGGAAATAACACTTACTACCCAGGAACAAAAAAAAAATAATAATAATTGGTACACAGTGTTATTATTAGGCAAAGATCCAACATAAGAACATTGAGTGGAAAGCATTCAATGTACTATAATGTTATCATCAAAAATCTTGCTGAACTGTTAGAATGATTTCAGGATGTATACTTTAATATTTTTATTATATATAGAATAATAAATGGGCTTCAGTGAGTTACAGGGAAATTATTTCATCTAGGGTTTCTAGGTCGAGTAATTTATAAACTGTCACAGAAACCTGTGATGGAATTGTTTTCCTGTAACTCACTGAAGAGGCCCATCTATTATTTTTTATAATACGTGGATTATTATATATATATATATATATGATGCTAATATTAAAGAAGACGACGTTCAGCAGAACAGTTCGGTTTTTCTAAACATAGTGTTTCAGTGTTGTACAGATGTTCTATGTCGTTGTGCGTTTCTCCAGTTTCTCTGAGATACAAATGTACCAGTGTTACATCTTTTTATATATTTTTTTAATGTATTTTCATTTTGTTGATCATTAATGAATATTTCTGTACTGTGGGTGTTACCGAGTGATTGAAAACAACACATTTTGTGTTTGAATTGAAAGTGATGGTCTCAGGGTCGAATAGGTCAAAGTTCAAGAATATTTTCCTCTAGAGGAATTGTCACTTTTTGACATCACTACTATGGTATTATACCTTTTTTAGAATGGCTCAGGATGCAAATATAGCCTTCATCCATGTAGTATATAAAAATAATCCTGGGATTTGGATACTTACAAAAATAATATCGCTATATCATTTCTACATAAACAGATGTGTTTCATCTCTAGAAAGAGATGAAACAGTGTGGTTCTGACTTCTGAAGTGTAATAAATCAGTTGATCTCAGTTTCACACTAATCTCCTGGGAGGAGGAGAGAGATTTCTTATGTCATAATTGATGAAATTCCACTGAGATATTAAACCGATTTAATTAAAAATTAAAATTAAAAAATCCTTTTGGGTACAATGTGACATTGTGGAACCTGGGGAATAATACAACAAGATACAATGAACTCCTGGGTTTAAACCAACTAAACCATTTGAAGCATTGAAGCCCAGGTTTAACCCTCTGCTTCCTTTCTGAAAATGTGAAAGTAAAATTAAGAACACACATGTCCAAGCTAATGTCATTGTCAGTGTTGCTTACCTGTGTTATGTGTCAGTTTAAACTTGTATAACATGGATCTTGTGACCATATTCACAAAACTTTAAGGACTTAAATACTGTTTTTAAAAACTCATTTTGATTAATTAAATCATTGTTTGTAGAACATTACATTTTCAATTGCTTTACAGAGGGTTAGAAGTTTATTCTCAGTTTACGTTGCACTGTATTTATAGGATTCATAAATAACCCTTAAAAACACTCATTAAAACCCTCTTATACAAAAAAATGTGTATAGCTAGATACAGTTTACAAGCAAAACTACTGTATAAAAAGTCAACCATTTCCCTGGTTTGGCTAATGCTTTCATCTATGTAAGTTTGAAAATTAAATACTTTTATCTAGCATGGTGATGTACAGAAGCAATCCCTGTTAATAGATATGGCTTTTATTATAATTCCATAAGAATAACCGTTAGTAAATGTTCAATAATTACCGTTAATATTAAAACAATGGGCACCACTATTCCATAGGCATTGCTCTGAATTAACCTTCATTATTCCCTGTTTTACAGCTCTACAAGAACACATCCAGTTTGACCAGCATTGATGAATCACAGTGTAGAGTAACATGTTTCAAGCTTAATTTTAAATAGTACTTTCATATAGTAATTGACAGTAGTGGCGATGCTGGCAGCGGTGTGGGGCACTCCGAAAGTGGCGACGTGGGCATTCTGGCATAACAACACTGGCAGTAGCGCGGGGCATTCCAGAGGTGGCGACACTGGGCACTCTGGACTTGTGGCTGGTTTTGGCCATGCTCCCTTAAGCAGCAGGTGTAGCGGCTGCCAAGGTTGATTACCCTGCTGGCTCTGGAGCTACCAGAAGCCCCTCCTCCTCTGGCACTGGAGACAACAACGGCTCCTCCATCTTTTGCTTTGGAGATGGCAACAGCCCCTCCCCGTTGGCACTGGAGATGGAAGTGGCCCCTCCCCCTTTTACTCTGGAGATGGCAACAGCCCCTTCCCCTTTAGCACTGGAGATGGAAGTGGCTCCTCCCCTTCCCACTCTGGAGACAACAGTGGTTCTTCTCTCTTTTTCCCTGAAGACAGCAGGGCTTCTCCCTCTGCTCATCTCCAGGAACTGCCACCTGTCCCCTTCCTACTCTTTCAGGCAGGTCGTTCCTCCTTCTTGGGCATTCAGGTACGTAGCTCCTCCTCCTGATCTTGGAGGGGGCAGCATATCACCGAGTGCCTGAACTTGCCACAGAAGAGGTGGCAACATTGGTCATCGAGGCAGACAAGGTGGACGTCTAATCCTCCGTCCCATAGAAATTGGAATGCAGATGGTCCCATCTTGTGCTGTCGGGTGGGCGGCTAGGGTTGGACCTTCCCGCAGAGTCATTCCTTGGCCTACTACACCTCATCTCTTGTGAAGGCCTCCATGAACTGTGGGTCTTCAAAGGGACAAGCATCTCGGTGCCCAAACTGCCCAAAAGCTCTGCACCATGGAGCCCTTCAGCTTCCCGCTGCCGTTGCTCCTGGTGCCAGGCTTTATTTGAGTCCATAAACTGCAGTTGTGCTTTGAGTCTCCAGGGGTACTATCTAACTCTGACATCATGTGTGACAGGATAGCATCACAGCCGAAAGTGTAACCGGCAGGAATGAGAGACTCGGAGACAGGAGCTGCAGTTGAAGCGCTGTTGCGTGTGTTTATTAACAGAAATGCACACAAACAAACAGGGCACAAGGGCTAAGGGCTTGTAAAAATTGTAAAAACATTGGCCCATGGCCTTGTCCATTGGAGCTCGCTAGCCACCCCTGTGCTGGGCAGGAGAAGTGGCATGCAAGGCCACCTAGCCTCCACCACCTTGCAGAATTAGACCACCTGGCATTCAGGTAAGGAAACCCCCCTGCTCACCCACAAGATGACAGGAGGAAACCTTAGAGAATCCATGGGAGGATTAAGCTGATAAGGGGCACGGTTAAGTTCTGTGTTGGGCGGAGCCACAAATCTGCCAGGAAAGTACCTTTAGTTCTACGAAATAATTTATTGTCCAGAACAACTCATTTAACTGCTCAAGAATTACAGCGGCCTTAGTGGAAAATTACCTATGACAAATTGCCTCATTGACAAATCAGTAATGATACTGAGGTAGGGTCTAATTCCTGACGGTGCATTGGCTGTGCATCACAGAAGATGTCTCTATAGACATCTATGGTCCATAAAGCTGAAACAAATTCCGGAAAAGTTTTTTGAACACACCGGGGTCCTTAGATTTCAAATCAGAAACTTTGTCGCAGTCCAGAACACGATTATCATACCCTTCGAGGAAAAAGTAACAAAATAATTACATTTACGTTCCTACCTTCTGAATTTGAGCATGGCGTTTATTGGAACCGAGGGACTGACAGGAGGAACAGAGTGACTGGGGATTAAGAATCGCTGTTGCAGACTGTACTGTACCCCAGTCGATGGCAACAGCAGACCCTCGGGAGGCGACGGCAGCAGCTGACCCTCAGGAGGGCAGCTGACCCTCGGGATGTCGTCGGCTACGGGGAGCTCGACCCTGACCGCGAGGCGCCGGCTCGGCAGCGGATCCCTCGCGAGGCGACGGTGGCAGCGGACCCTCGGGAGGCGACGGAGGCAGCGGGCCCTCGGGAGGCGACGCCGGCAGCGGGCCCTGCGGGAGGCGACGACGGCCCTCGACCCTCGGGAGGCGACGGAGGCTGCTCCGCTGCCTCCCGCCTGGGAGCGACTCCGCTGCGGTAGGCAGCGGGCCCTCGGGAGGCGACGGAGGCAGCGGGCCCTCGGGAGGCGACGGCGGCAGCGGGCCCTCGAGAGGCGACGGCGGCAGCGGATCCCTCGGGAGGCGACGGCGGCAGCGGACCCTCGGGAGGCGACTGCGGGAGCGGATCCCTCGGGAGGCGACGGCGGCAGCAGATCCCTCCGGAAGCGACAGCGGCAGCGGACCCTCGGGAGGCAACGGCGGCAGCGGATCCCTTGGCTTTTTCGCCGGTCTGAAATTGTAAATAACAATGATGGACAGCTTTCGTCTGTCCATCCGAAATCTCCAATTCCATATTGGTAAATTTCAGTTTTCATTTCTGAGCATTCTCATCACCATGGCTAGTACCAAGCTGAGGTCTTTGTATGCCATTCATTTTCTTTTGGAATGTGTAGCCTACACACGCAGGGTTGACTCAAACCCGCTATTTATTGTGAGAGGTGTGTAATTCTCCACAGCTAATTGTGGTGAGGGGTGGGTATTTAAATTTTGTGATTGAAGAATCTCCTGCTTTACCTAACTAGTCTTATAAAATAGGTTGTTATTTTGATGATGAGTGTGGCCATACTGAACATGCACATTATGTGGCTTTTTTCTGTCAGTTTTTCCTCTTTATAAATTTGACAAAGTGATCTGAATTAAGTGTGCTAGCAGTGATGTCACAGACTGTGTTGTGCTTTTGTTTTCATATGTATTCAGAATCTTTTGCAGTCCAATGCAACTCTGGTATTTCATATTGTGTCAGCAACCAAAGGGGGGAGTTTTATACAGCTTTGAAAATAGCTTTTGAGCTAATGCATAGTATATTTTGGTTGCTTGCCAACTGCCTGGTTTGTTGACAAATGAACCTGTCATCAGTTAAGAAAAAGGGAAAGCTGAAATCTGTTTGATATGTTCTGAATTAAAAACAGCACAGCTGTTGTAACAGCAAAGGTAATGGGGGAACAAATATATTGCAGATGGGGTATTCCTTATCAGTAGAGAGTGATAGGGGTACAGACTTTGTAGCAAGGTGTGACAAAGTTCCTGCCCCTGTGTGTATTTTTTATATATGTTGCGTGTGGTGTGTTAAATGTTGGTGTATAGGCATTGGTACACGGGATATAAACAGGTCTGTGTTTCACACGTGTTTAAAAATGTATAATTGTATTTAGGCACGGGATTGTACATCACTTCACGTGCATTTAAAGTATTTAATATGTGAGCACGAGGTTGCACATAATTAATTCACATGCTGGGATTCAAGTGAATAATTAATTGGTAATTGAATCCCAGCACAACATATATATATAGATGCACGTTTTACTCACTAGGGGTTGTTGGGTGTTTGGTGAGTAGGGAACAGGAGAGAGAGGAGGAGAAAGACCAGCGCGATACTTGTTTATTTAAACTCATCGTGTTTGTTAGTGTGTCGATCTGCTCACCGTGTTTGTTTAGTATAGTCTGTTTTGTTTGTCTTTTTGTTTTGGCGTAAAGTGTCGTGTCCTGCCTTTTGTCTGTTTAAACCTTTTATTTGCAATAAACCTGCGCAAGCAAGCGTCTTCATCATTCCACCTCATCTGTTCTGTCTTTGTGTATTCGTTTCCTTGTTCTGACGTCTCCACTCAGCCGTCTTTGTGACACAAGGGTACACAGGGAATTGGTCAATTCTGGGTGAACAATACATGTTACATACTGCCATCTGGTGTGACTATTGGAACAGCAATATAATTATTAATCCAGAGAAGGAATGTACTAATTATAACAGAGATATATGTTTGTGTTGAGACAAAGTGAGAATTTGCACTTAATACATCTCAATAGAGATCTTGTGAGTGGAAAGCTTTCATAGCGAAACAGATCATTGAGATAAAAGCAGTAAACATTCTTTCAAGTAGGGTACACATTCCCAGATGAAAGAAAGATAATTCAAAAAAGAGAATGACCTTGTTGAATGTTGAAATTAAATCAGATATTATCAAAAGAATTAAAACTGCACTTGATTTTCTTCCAGGTTGTGAAATTAAGTGGTTTCTGATTCTGATGGAGATGTTGGGGATGTTGAATGCAATTTTGTATTATATAATCTGCCAATACATCTATTAAATCTATAGGAGGTAGTTGCATCATAACTGTCCAGAAAATGAATTATGGTTCAATATTGAACTATGCTTACCAAAGTAATGGAAAATATTGTTTTACTACTAATTTATAGAACTGTGTAACACAAACCAATCTGTAATGAATTCAGAATGTTTTTTTTGTATCTCACCTATAAATCAATTATTGTGGTGAAGTAATTCGTCTACGCATGTAAGCTTTTCTATCTTAAAGGAGTTGTTAATTATTGAAAATATTGACTTAATAACCCTAACGAAGGCAGGTGTCAAAAGATGGGTAAGACTTGGGTCAGCACATCACCTAGGCAACCTAAAACAAGAACCTAACGCTGGGACTAAATTGCATCAATGTGCTTTGACCCAGAAAACACTACTGGAGTGACATGACTAAGGAAGTAGAGCAGTAACTGACTTACGGAAGGCAATGCAAGCAAACTGAAAATTTAGTGCGGTACCAGATGTCTTTTATAATGAGGAACATGTTTGATATAACATGTTTTTTTTTTTCAAAATTGCACATTTGAGACCTAGGTAGCTAATGTGCAGAATTGGTAAGTAAGGCTTATGGGCATTTTTTGCTAGAATTACTTTATCAACATTGTTTTAAAATAAATCAAATACTGTTTTACTATAACATGTACATATTTTATATTGGCAAATGTGAGACCTACAAAAATGTATATTACAAAAATGACTGTGTTAGCTCTATGTAGTTTACAGTGTAATCAATCTGTGCAATACTTATTGCTCCCCAGTAATATTCCTCAAGTGAAGCAAAAAAACGATATATTTATCAGTGGCACTATCACACTGCCATGATATTCAGCTGATGTGTAGCTGTATACAATAGGTCAAAAGAACTTCACATCATTTGCCTCAACAAAGAGAATACAAGATCAAGCTGCTACCTTCTTTTATTTATCACCAGCACTCCCCGTGATAAGGCATTATTCATTTCTGGCTTTAGTTTGCATCATAAATGCTTTCAGTTGAGCATTCTCTTTAGATGCACATTTCACCTCTCTGGAATGCATTTTGAATGTTTTATGAATTTCTCTGGCATTCATTTCAAATTCAGTTTGAACACAATGCCACAAGTGACACATTTCTATAGTGGATTTTTTTCTTTATTGGTTGCACTTATTGGCTGAAGTTATTTTATTATATAGGACGAAGTGAGGCTATGCATCACGGATTAATGTGGATAATGGATAGCTAACAACAGATGTAGAGATTAGAGCTCTTAAAATTAGGTTTTTATTGTTATACAATAATGATATATGGCAGATGTTGGTCAACAGCTTATTTTTTTCCACCACTAACAGTTTACCACCACTAACCTTCAACCAGACATTGTTTTGTGGTCTAGATCAGCATGCCTTGTTCATATGAGTTAACAGTGCCATGGGAGGATGCTGTGGATGAGGCGTATGAGAGAAAGAAACTTCGGTATGCTCAACTAGCTGCTGAAGAGGAACAGCGAGGATGGAGAGTCCGAGTTTACCCGGTGGAGGTGGGTTGTCGAGGATTTGTGGCACACTCTACAACCTGGTTTCTCAGAGATGTCGGATTCAGTGGCCAAGTTTTGCGTTGCACAGTGAAGAACTTATCTGAAGCAGCAGAAAGAAGCAGCAATTGGTTGTGGTTGAGACGGAAAGATGTACGGGTAAGTAAGCTGGGCTGATTTGAGTGGGGGATGAAGGGGGCTGATGCTGGGACACCAGAATCACTGTCGAGCCATCTTGAGTCGATGAAACACAGAGGATAGAAGGTACCCACTTGAAGACCCCAGAGATGTACCCTACTTAGCTCAATCCAGATGGTTATCATGCTGATGCGCTGGGCAGACCGCACTGTGGTTGATCCCTGGAGCCAGCATCGCAGCTGTTGTGTGTGCTGATGCGCTGGGGAGGCAAAATAAGCTGATCCTTGGAGCCAGCATTACACTTCAGCCATCAACACCAGGCAGAAGGATATCTACATCAACAGATGGAAAGAAATGCAAATGGATGGAGATGCAGATGGATCACATTAGTTTACTGTAAAGCTATGTCTTAGTTGGTTCTTATCTTGGTGAGAGCCGAGTTCAAATCAGCATGAAGTTTTAATATCTACTCTCATGTAATGGAAATCATGGATGGTAGTATTTATGTCTTTGTGGACATGTGGGTAAGTGAGTGCAGGTGAAGGCAATGCAGCAGACAGACAACGATTTACAGGTGCAAGGGTGTTTATTGTTTGATCAATGTCCAGAGCCTTATGGCAAACAACTGTAAACACTAAATGTTATAAAGTGATACAGCGGCGTGTATCACTTTTTTTTTAATTTCCCGAGTTTGACCCATAACCAAAAGTCCCGTTTTACACCGACACGTAACACAACACAAACACAGTTCCTACAGTGAGTGAATTAGTGCTTGTGGTGCAAAGTTTTCTCCATGAAAGGGAAATGCTGGTGTCCGCATTTAATGCTGGCCTACGGCGACAGCTCCGGATAGGTGTTAGTAGTCTTTAGAAAACAGACAAAGAGACAGTGAATGAGACAAACTAACAAAACACAACACTCATGTTTCATTGTACACAGGGTCTCCTTTTAGGTTGTTTCTAACCATTTACAAAGGAACAGATTACTTATATTACGACCCCTTATATACCCTCCTCCATGACCCTTAGGTTAACAAGCGCATCTGCTCCTCCAATCCATGGATGCCACATCATTCCCTGTCTGGGTCACTGGGTTTGGGTACTGCAGCTCTGCCCCTTTTCTAGATGTCCAACTCGAAATTTAAATTGAATTGAGGTTGATTTGCAATTTGATTGGTTTACACACAGCTTTTGTCCGTCTAGTTAGTATAATAGACAGCTAGCCTATTTGTGCGCCAGTACGAAGCGCCAGCCAGCCAAAGAGCCTCTCTACCAAAGAGCCGAGTCTAGCTGTGGGAGTCCTGTGAGGAGAGGCTGTTGGAGAAAATCTGAACCTAGCAGCACTCTGGAAGACACCAACTACTAGACAGGTCTGTACCCTCCCCCCTCAGATCTTGCCCCCACTACTACTGTACCTATCTATCTCACATGTACTGCTATGTCCTCTCACTCCTGTTCTCTGTCCTCTCTTTGCCGCTGCTCCCCTAACCCCTATAACCTCATCACTCTGCCACCCCCCCTCCCACTCTCTCCCCTCCCACACTCTCGTGCTCTCTTGAACTGTCACTCCTCTGCTAACAAAACTGATTTCATCTCTGCCTTTTCCTCCCACCTCTCTCTTGATTTCACTGAAACCTGCCTCTCCCCTGATAACACTGCAACTCCTATTGCCCTGTCCTCTCTACGTCCTGTCCCATACTCCGCGTCTCACTGGATGGGGGGTGGGACTGGTCTCCTCCTCTCTCCCTCTTTACACTTTTCTGTCCCATCTGTCCTCACTCTCTGTTAACACTTTTGAATTTCATGCTGTCCAACTAACCTCTCCCTGTCAACTCCTGCAAATTGTACTGTAACTTCCTCCTGGACCCCTCACTCACTTTCTCGATGAACTCAATTATCTCCTCTCCTCCCTCCCCTCTCTGTCTACCTCAATTGTCCTGTCAAGTGATTTCAATATCCATCTCTCCAACCCCACCCACTCTGCCGAATTCACTCCTTCAACTTATTTCTCTCTCCAACCCCTCCTACCCACAAAGCTGTCCGTCAACTAGACCTCACCGTCTCCAGGGCCTGCTGCCCCTCCACCCTCTCTGTCACCCCGCTGGACCTCTCTGATCACTATTTTATCTCCATTTCTCTGTCTCTCCCCTGTCTCCCTACTCCACCTAACCCCACTGTCACCTCCCGTCATAACCTCCACTCTCTCCCCGTGTCCTTGCCTCCACCTCTCTCTCTCACCTCCCTCCTATCGACTCCTTCTCCCAACTCTCTGTAGACTCTGCTATCTCCACCCTCTTCTCCTCCTTTGATTCCCTTTGTCCCTTCACCTCCTGAACTTCCCCCTTCTCTGTTCTCTCTATCTCCATTTATTTGAAATCTACCACACCTTCTCTCTCCTCCTCAGCCAAAAACCTCGGAGTAACCCTGGACCCCTGCCTCTCCCACTCCCAGCACATCACTACTTTCACACGCACCTGCCAATTCTTCCTTGAGCAACATCCAATGAATCTAACCCTTCCTCACCAACTAATCCAAGCAACCCCCACCAACCTCTCCGCTCTGCCTGCACTAGAAGACTGGCTGTACCTCCTCTACGCTCCCCTGCCTCCTTGCCCAACAGTGGTGGAATGACCTTCCTATGGATGTCAGGACTGCCCAGTCTCTGACCACCTTCCGGCGGCTCCTCAAGACACACCTCTTCAGACAACACCTGTAAAACTCAACTCTTCCCTTCTGAACAATATAGCACTCTGCCTTTAATGCGTTTTAACTTGCACTTATCTGCTCCCTGTTTACTGTATTTAATCCTGCACTGAACCCAATCTATAGTATCTTGTATTTCACCTGCACTCGTATCTAACCCTGATGTAACTATCAACACTTATCTGCTCTTTAACTGCCCCGATATCAAATCATGCTGTGTTTTGTATTTGCTCTTATTAGGACTGAAGTCACTGTATTTTGTATCTTTCTCTTAATTGTAATTTTTTGTATACAACTGTAAGTCAGCCTGGGTAAGGGCGTCTGCTAAAAAGAAATAATAATAATAATAATAATAATAATAATAATAATAATAATAATAATAATAATAATAAATAAACAGCCCACCCAGAACTTTTAGCATTCTGTCATTTCTTTATTTTTAAAACAATATATTTTCTTTAGTACAAATAAAGTTTAAATACTCCTTGTTATATGCTTTTTATCTGGTTATCTGTATTGCTCATTGTCACCTAACCAGTAGGTAAAATGGTTGCTAAGGTGATATCTCCACACAAGTAACAATCACTTATCACGTACTAGCAGTTTGAAAGAATTAAGCCTGAAACAGTTAAGCTGTACACTATTTAGGTTCCTTCTTGCATTCAATACAATCTAATCACACACTGAAAACTGCACTTTGTAGAACTATGTATGTTGGCTGTGCATCATGCTGCATGATTCTAACCACACTCACATGGCACACTCTGCACTCCAAGCAGCCCCTTCTGAAAGCTTACCACAGTGTTTCTGCATGGTAATTTTGCAGTTGTGTCATGTTTTTCCCATAGTTATACTATGAATTTACCATAGTTTACACTGGTTTGCCATGTTTCCTGATATGCTTTACCATACCTTGCTATACCTTGCTATGCTTTTATTATGGAAACTCTTTATAAGGGACAGTACTTTTACTTTCATACTTTCTTTTTTAGCTATAGCCTCATACAAGGAACCTGCCCCTTGGTTTCTTATTGCTAGTGTGAGATTTGTTTTTCATTATTTAATTTGGTTAGTGGACAGTTTGTTTGATATGAATAGAACGTTCCACTGAAACTCATTCACCTGGTTAGTCTAAAATTACCTTGTTAGTGTTATTTGCTTGAGTGTGGGGAATCTGTGCAGAATGAAAAGTGAGATTTTGATCGGTGATGTCAGAGAGAGAGAGAGAGAGACACAAAGTTTGGAGTGAAACTGGTTTAGTTTTGTTACGAGATAGCTGCACATTGATCCGTTCTATTTTTTTGCCTGAATAAACTTTCCATGTTCTTGTGAATTGGCCTGCTTGCACTTCACCCCTGTCTGGTCTGTTTTTCTTACACTAGGAATAGTGATATCGATCAAATCCATTCCCCTTACATTAGAGGAAGGGGAATGTAATCTCCCACGAATCGCCAACCTTGGAAGGTATATATAATATATATATATATATTATATATCTAAATATTATATATATATATAATATATATATATATATTTCAATTTCAAAGGTAATTTAAAGTAACATTAAGGTTAGGTTGCAGACCTATATGTTGATTCAGAAATATCTTCATCTAGACAATGTGGGGAAGATCAACAAGATGCTCGGATATACTGTATAGTGAAAAGTGTTGAATTATTAAGGGAATTAATGTTAAAACTTTACAATGCATTAGTAAGACCTCATCTAGAATATTGTGTTCAGTTCTGTTCACCTCATGGAGCAAGCGGGAATCTATAATCTCACAAGTTAGTATTTTCTCTGGCGATTTGTCTGGCTTTCCAGCATTCTTTTCATGATCTCCAAAGAGGACTGAGGGATTGAATGCCATAATAAGCAGGAGGCTTCCAAGAGGGGCAGCAACGTAATGGAACTTCAGTATTCAGACAGTTAATTTTGTCTACAAGCACAGAGAGTACCTCCTTGAATGCTTTAGACAATGGAAAGTTCAGGAGATTTCGAATTCAACCATATTCGTGAGGCCAGGGGGTTTATTCAGATGCTGGAAGACAGGGAATTCCTTTTTTCTTTTTTGTGGTATAATGCTCCATGTTGACATGTTGTACAGTCAACTCCAGAAATGAGACATTGACACAGTTTATGTTGAGAGAGCTATTATTGAGTTTGTCAGGAGTAACAACAAAGTGTGTGAATGCATTAACGATCTGGGTTAAAAATAGCCAGCCGTGTCTGAGTTTCCCAGACGCAGAGCCGAAATGAAGAAAATCAAGCAAGTGGCTAAAGAAATTTGTGACATAATAATTGTCAATGCAAAGGAACCCTTTGCATTCACAAATCATCTGGTGAGTGCAAAGTTATTTCAAAATGACTTGTTTGAAAGCCACAACCAATGCTATACAATAAATAATAAATAAAAAACACACGGTGCTCACCGTCATCTACATATATATATACACAAATAAATAAATCATAATACAAACAAACCACGCAGCTTTCCCATCATATTTACAAATATAAAACAATAAAAAAACAACACAAAATAACACTGGGGCGGATGGGGAAAACTTGTTCTAAAAATACACCGTACAGGGCTGCTCACCCTGTTACAGCAAGTATAACCAATACTTAACAAAGATTGTGCAATAACCTTTCTGTTATGTATGGGAAGCCAGAATTTAATCGTGCTAGTGATGCTTTGGCACTATTTCGGTTGCTTCTTGACAATAGTCTCCAGGATACATTTTCAGAGACTATAACATTACTGCAAATTCTCATCACAACACTCATGACAGTGGCACAATTCTGCAAGGCATGGCAAAGACAACCTCCAGTCTGTCTCATGTCTGTCAGCGGAGACCCACACCCCCTATTAACCCCAATGCCCCTGCTGCAGCATGTTTGCTATTTTTGCAAACGACAGGTCGCTATGTAGGCAAGACAAATGAATCCAGTTGAATAACAGGCTACAATACATTTCAAATCCCCAGGACCTGCGTAGGCTCTATGTTGGACAATGCCATTATATCCCTGCCACCCTTGTAAAACTATTTCTTCACTGCTAAAAAGCAATTTATGCTTGAAGATCATTTTCAACTAAAACAACTACAAAGAAAACTACGCATAAATATAACCCAGGAAGATGTCGAAATATGTTTTTGGTAGACAAGCTGGTTGTAGTATTTTATCAATTTTCATCTATTTTTTCAATTTTTTCAATTTTTTCTTCTACCAGGAGTCATAACATACAATGTTTTCTGTCTTTCCTGTGCCAAAATCTCACCTACTTGCCATGCAATTCAATGTATTTCCTAACCATGTCCTCAGTATAGGATGCTTTCATGTTTGCAGTTTGTGGTTAGCTAAATGGATTATCCTTGCATGCTTCTTTCACATCTGGAATGCAGTTACTGCAAACATAACACACTTGCCTAGCTGCTGTCATATGGCAATGTTAGATGCTGCAATGCCCGATGCTATCCATATGCTTGCCCAGGGCAAGTGGCGTTCTTCTTGCATTTAACATGTGCTAATTTACTACATATAATGGCTAAGCTCAAAATATAAGGGGAATTATGCACTCTTTCCTAAAAGCACGATATTTGTTATACTTTTAGATATTGACCCAACAAGTAATTTCTGATATAGTGGGTGCGTTGAATTAGTGAGTGGCTCAGAGCGAGAATTTTCCCACTCACTCAGATAAAATCTGCTCTGCAGCTCTGAACTGTACGTGGGCTCTTCCACTGAGCTGCTCTGAGCTGTACGTGGGCTCTTCCACTGAGCTGCTCTGAGCTGTACGTGGGCTCTTCCACTGAGCTGCTCTGAGCTGTACGTGGGCTCTTCCACTGAGCTGCTCTGAGCTGTACGTGGGCTCTTTCAATGAGCTGCTCTGAACCGTTCAGTTATTTAACACACCCAGTGCCGAGTTGACAAGACCACTATTAGCATGCAAACAGTGTGTAAACATTCCATCATAAAATAACACTGACAAATCACCATTCTAACCTTTTTAAGCCACTTGTCATTCCTGTACTGACCACATCAGTGTTATGGATTCTCTGACAGCACCCTTCCCTTTGGCCTCTATATTGGAGTCATCAAGCTTTAAGGTTTCAGGTTGATAAACCTAACACTTTGAGATATTGTCTTCCTACTTGGAAAACATATCTGCGATTCCCTAGGCCAAGAACAATTATGGCTGTCGGACAATAAAAAATAAATATTTCATGGCAGTATGTTTGTAATGCTGTGTGGCAAAGTGGTTGATTGTGTGTAGGTACAGGTGATTAAAGAACAGACAGACAATTGTAATCCAGGTGAAAAGGTTTGTTTTATTTATTTTTAAGTCCAGTGCCTGATGGCAAAACAAACAGTAAATAATAATGGAGGTAAGTAATACAGAGGCATGTATTACTTAATTTATAATCCCTGTGTTACCCCCCAAATAATAATCCTGTTTTTATTATACACATCCACACAAAACAGAAAACACATACACAGCTCTGTTAGTGCGTGAATTAGTGCTAGTGGTGCAAATACAGTTTTGTTTGTGACAAAGGTGCAGTGTTGTCCAGGTTCGTGCTGGCTCCTGGCGACAGCTCCGGAACTGTGCTAACTGTCTGGTAACGTGCAAGGCAAGACAAGACAATTACAAACAAACAGAAACACAACACTCACAATTTTCAATAACCACACACTTTTGCTGTCTTTCTGGCTTTAACTCACTACAAAACCAATGCAGAGGAACAGATTATGATTCTCCGTCCCCATTATATGCCGTCACGCATGACACCCTGGGTAAACAAATGCAGCTGCCTTTACAATCTGCGGCTGCTATATTGTTTCCCTTCCAAGTCGATACGTTCTTCCAACTGAGTCTCGCCTTTTTCCAGACTGACTGAATTCCCGACCTGGGGTAAGAACTGTCAAGCCAGCCCGTCCAAAAGGTTGGGAGGGAGATTTACAACCAAGGTTCATTGTATTTCTGTCACATGCTGCTACTGAGGTCACGTGAGATTTGAAGTTGCAGCTGCATTAGACAGAGCTATTGTCTGCATGTCTGAAGACAGCTCTATTCTTTTATTGTCTTACTTAAGTTCAATTACCAGTGTTGTCCATAAAAAATTTACCTATTCACTGCCACATGCTTTAAACTACAGAAGTTAGTATACAGTTTTGTCCTATGATTATCTCATTAAAGTTCCATTATAAATATATACAGGGGTAGAATTCTGCAGGAACGCACTGGTACTCAGTAATGAAACTTATTTTAATGCCAGTACTGGGTACCGGGACTTATTTTATCTGATTTTCACTCCTGTCGTATCTCAATCGGCACCACTATCTAGATTTCATTCAGCACAGTCCATGTTGCTTGCATTCTGATTCCTCATCTGCTTCAGTTTCTGTTAGCTGCTATTGGACAGCATTACTGCCAGTATAATAACTGCATGCTGATTGGCTGAGACAGGAGCAACAAAGTAGAGTGCTTTTTCAGATTTGACAAATGAGTCAGACTCAGGGGATACAGATGCAGGTACATTACTCGAAAATACTTCACACTTTCCCAAAGCAGGATCAACTTGCAAGGTATAGTGGTTTGCAGAAGTATTCACCCCCTACAATTAATGTCGCATTTTGTTGAATTACAAATAATGTGTGCACAGTTTTTCAAACAAACTTTTTTTATTCAAAGCTGTAGTGGTTAAACTGAACACTGTTATATGAGGAGGAGGTTAAATGTCAGCAAAACTTGCAAAGAACATGTACAAAATGAAATTTAGTGGTTGCATAAGTATTCAGCCCCTTAAGTCAATATTTGGTAGAAGCACCTTTTGCAGTAATTACTGTTATAGTCTTCTTGGATAGGTCTCTACTAGCTTTGCACAGTAGGATGGTGACATTTTTGCCCATTCTTCACAGGAAAATTACTGATGAGTACTATTAAGTTTGTTGGGGATCGTCGATGGACTGCAATCTTCAAGCCTCGCCTTAAATTTTCGATTGGATTCAAGTCAGGACTTTGACTGGGCCACTCAAGAACATTAATTCTCTTCTTGTTCAACCACTCTAGTGTGGCTTTGGCTTTGTGCTTCGGGTCATTCTCCCGCTAAAATGTGAATTTCCTCCCCAGTTTCTGAGTCTTGGCTGACTGAAACAAGTTTTCCTCAATGTTCACCTGTACTTTGCACCATCGATTCTCCCCTCTACCCTGAAAAGCTTCCCAGTCACTGCTGAAGAGAAGCATCCCCATAACATGATGCTGCCACCACCATGCTTGACATATGGGATGGTCTTGATTGGGTGATGTGCAGTGTTGGCTTGCGCCAGACGTAACGCTTGGAATTTAGGCTGGAAAGTTTAATTTTTCTCTCGTCTGACCAAAAAACCTTTTTTTCCACATGTCGGCAGTATCATCTACAAGCTTTTTATCAAACTCCATATGTGCTTTAAGATGAGGCTTTTTGAGAAATGGCTTCTTTCTTGCCACCCATCCATATAGGCCAGCTTTGTGTAGGGACCAGCTTATTGTTGATGTGTGAACACATACTCACATCTCAGACACAGAACTTTGCAAATCTCTTAAGGTCATGTTGGCATCAGAGTGACATCCCGACCAGTTTCCTGCTTGCCCGGTTGCTCAGTTTGGGAGGGTGACCTGATCTGGGTAGTGTCTGGCTGGTATGATGCATCTTCCACTTAACGATGGACTTCACTGTGCAGAAATGTTCTTGTATCCTTCTCCTGCTCTTTGCCACTCTACCAGTTTAACCCTGATTTGTATTGAAAGCTACTTGGTCTTCATGGTTGCTTTGTTGGATCACTATATGAGTTTCAGCTTGAAAGTCTTTATATACCTGAGAGAAATTATCTACAAGATAAACCACTTTGAGTACACACATAAAACCATTTCACTAATTTTGTGACCTTTCAAACAAATCATTTGCACCTGAGCTGATTTAGGGCTGCAGTAGCAAAGGGATTGAATACTTATGCAACTGAGATTAATCTGTTTTTCTCTGTAAATCTTACTTATATATATATATATTCGATGTGGAGTAATATGTGTAGATTTTACATGTAAAGTCTAATTTGAAAGCGTTGTGGGGTATGCTGAGGTGACAACAAAATGTGAAAACTTTGCAGGGGGGTGAATCCTTCTGCAAACCACTGTAAATGTCACATATAGTGTCAACATTTTGTTTTATAGGGATCTTATTTTCTGTAATGAGGATAGTGATAAACGAAAACCACAATGGGCAGCTTTTTTTAACTTTGTACAATGCCCCCTGTTCTACATTTATCTTTTACACAGTTTATTTAGTTTTCACATTGTTGTCTGTTTATTTCATTTGATTACTGCACCTCCACTTCACCTGCTCCACACATGTACACTAATTATCACTTTTCCACAGGGATATTTTAGACCCTATTCTGCGTTGTTTCTTAGACCTTTTTGTATCATTTTTTCATAGCATAGTTTTTTTTTTCTTTAAACCATTCTTTTTATAACGTCATCCCTTTTTATGAAATCTTTAAACAAAACTTCCTCTCTACAGCAGTCACTGCATAGTGTAATACTTCTTATTCAAAGTTTAACTTAAGTGTTATATTGCAGTGCATGACTGAGCGACACATGTAGAGGGTACAAAGCTTTCAGTATTTCCAGCTTCTTTTTTATAGTGAATTGGTTACATTTTATCAGCTATTTTTTAAGGTGGCTTATTTTGTATAAAACAAAATCATTTACTGATATGTATACATTTAAAATTATTTATTCCTTGTCACTCAAATTGTCTAATTTTAGTTGTTTAATGTTTACGTGAAGGAAAACGTGTGGTCTGCTCCACCCGGCTGTGCATATGAGTACCTGTACTTTTTTGTGAAGAATCTCACCCCTGGATATATAAGCAATACAAACAGGTTCTGTTATTTAACCTCCCCACTTATTAAAGTCCGGTGATACATACATATTGATCAATAAAATAATTATGAATCACATTTTTTAATTTATGTAGTGAAGCTGCATTTCAAATATCAAATAGAAACGTATTTCAGAATTAAGAAGTTCTGCACATGAAAGATGTCTGGCCTATATGTTCTCGTTAGAGGAATTGTAGTTTACATAATATAACACAATTTAACACTGCCCCAAAGCAGTGATGATTTCTGTACAGCAAACACAGTCTCATATGTAAAAATGTTTAAGTTTTGCTAATATGTTTGTCAAATGGACTTTACTCTTGGTAAAATGTGTCCTTCCAGAATCTTAATTTGAAATTCATAATTTTGGCCAGAAAGTTTTTGAGAGGGATGGGGTACTGTGATGGGGTACACCCCACCCCTCTGTGTGTTGTATTGGTTTGTATTATTATTATTGAATGTATTGCTTATGTGTGAAAAAACAAGTTTTTTTATTTATTAATTGTTTTGCAGCATGGATGGGGTTGATGCAGATACTGGTACAATTGGGTGCCATATAGTCTAGTATAGTCCAGTATAGTCAAGAGTTGTGAGGTTCAGGTTTCTGAACAGGTGTGTCTTGAAGAGATACCTAAAGGTGGTCAAGAACTGAGCAGTTGAGAATCTGTAGGTACGTCATTCCACCAATGAGGGGCAAGGGTGGAAAAGTAGCGGGCTCAATACTGTGTCATCAGCATATTGTTCAATACTGTGTAATCCTTATATAGCTCAATACCGTGTCATCAGCATATAGTTAAATACTGTATCATCAGCATATAATTCAATACTGTATCATCAGCATATAATTCAATACTGTGTCATCAGCATAAAGTTCAATACTGTGCCAGCAGCATATAGTTCAATACTGTGTCATCAGCAAATAGCTCAATACTGTGTCATCAGCATATTGTTCAATACTGTGTCATCAGTATATTGTTCAATACTGTGTTATCAGCATAAAGTTCAATACTGTGCCATCAGCATAAAGCTCAGTACCATGTTATCAACATATAGCTCAATATCTTGTCAGCAGCATATTGCTGAATATTGGACTCTACAGATCAGAAAATAATTGATTGCATAAGTATTCACCCCCTTTGCTATGACATAATTAGTTGAATGGAGTCCTCCTGTGTGCAATTAAGGTGTTTCACATGATTTCAGGTTAAATACACCTGTCTCTGGGAGGTCCTACAGTTGGTTAGTACATTTCCTAACAAAAACTACATCATGAAGATGAAGGAACATTCAAAGCAAATCCGGAATAAGGTTTTTCAAAAGCACCAATCAGGGGTAGGATATAAGAACATTTCCAAGGCATTGAATATCCCCCGGAGCACAGAGAAGAAAGCAAGCCATTGTTGAAAAAAACTCACATCAAACCTCGGCTAGAGTTTTCCACAAGGCATGTGGGAGACTCTGAGACCAGACCAAGTGGAATTAGATTCTATGGTCTGATGAGACCAAAATAGAGCTTTCTGGCCTCAATGCTAAGCGTTATGTTTGGCGCAAGCCTAACACCGCACATTATGCTGAGAGCACCATCCCTACCGTGAAGTATGCTGGTGGCAGCATCATGCTATGGGGATGCATCTCTGTGTCAGAGCCTGGAAAGCTTGTGAAGATAAAGGGCAATGGATGCAGCAAAGTACAGAGAAATCCTGGAGGAAAACCTGCTGAAGTCTGCAAGAGACCTGGGACTTGGGAGAAGATTCATCTTTCAGCACGTCAATGACCCCAAACATATAGCCAAAGCCACACTGGGGTGGCTTAAAAACAAAAAGGTCAATGTCCTGGGTGGCCCAGTCAAAGCCCGGACCTCAATCCAATTGAGAATATGTGGAAAGAGTTGAAAATTGCTGTTCACTAAAGGTCCCCAACTAACTTGACGGAGCTTGCAAAGAAGAATGGGCAAAAATTGCAGTGTCCAGATGTGGAAAGCTGGTAGAGACTTATCCAAATAGACTCATGGCTGTAATTGCTGCCAAAGGTGCCTCTACCAAATATTGACTCAAGGGGGTGAATGCTTATGCAATCAATTATTTTCTGTTTTGTATTTGCAATTAATTTAGAACAATTTGTAAATTTTATTTTTCACTTTGACATTATGGACTTTTTTGTGTTGATCAGTGGCAAAAACTCCTAATTAAATCAATTTTGATTCCATGTTGTAACACAACAAAATGTGGAAAAATCCAAGGGGGGTGAATACTTTTGAGAGCCACTGTATATGAAGCCAAGTCTCGAAAGGTTAGGTCTTGATCATCCGGAGACTAAAATGTTACATGATCCCAATGTGGCAGCCATCTTAGGTCACAGTTCAAAGTGAAGGGTGCCGTTACATTTTGTCCAAGGAGTTTCCGCAAATAAAAATCATGAAGTTTCCAGCTTAAATGGTTTATGAAATATTAGCAGTAGTAGGTGCGACAGTAGTAAATTACAAACTCAAACAAGCTCCCCTCTTAAATGAAGACAGTGCCATGTAAGTAAAAGCATTTCATGTTTTTATTTTTAAATAATCAGATTACTAAAGATTCTATTAAATTCCACATAATGCACAATATAGACAATTAGCATATAGACGCCATACAGAACAGCACTTAAGTATTTCACTTATCTTGTGCATTAACTGAAGAGTATCAAGTTGATTTCTGCAACTTAAAAAGCAATTAAGGAGAAAACAAAGTGGGAATGTAACTAAGGGTGCTTTATGCAACAGGCCAATGAGCTGTATATCTGTGCTGGCGGGCGGTAATTGTATCAGTTAGTTTCCATGGTAACCAAATCAAATTTAGCTTGGCACTGTCTCAGAAATTAAATGTCTAATCATAAACTATGAATGTGGAAAATGTTTTACTTCTAGGATAAAGTACACAATGTTCCACTAATAATCTAAAAACAAATGTGTTACACAAGAAAATACAATCACAAGCCATTTTGGTGTCATTAGGAATGGTATGTAGAGGCTTTAAATATTTCATCATCCTAAAATACAAATACACCCCTATGTTCATGTAGGCTTTGTATTTCAATTGCATTATAACAAAATAGAACAAACACAAATCTCAGTTTGTGTATGTTTTCTCTGAAAATCTTCACAAATATCCCAATTTAAAAACAAATAAAAACATAAACTGTGCTGTTTACTGAATAAAAATGTGGTCTAGAACTGCTGTAGTACAACCCACGGCTATTAATTTACAACCCAGAGAGCAATTTTACATTTTGTAATTACACATAGTAAGGGAGAGGTGAGAGCCGTTCGGCCAAAGGAAATTGAGGGGTCAAGATAGCAGAGCTGGGAGGACGGCAGACTGCCCTGCAGGCTGATGGGCACTGCATCATCATCATCGTTGAGGGAGAAGAAGGGACAATGGGAACGTCATCACCACGGAGATGGGAGGAGCGTAAGTGCGCAGCAAACAGGAGGCAATGTCACCACTGGACACACACGCAGCTCGGCAGGACGTAAACAAAGGGGCCTACTACAGCCAACTACAGTATGATGGAAAGGCCGATTGGTAAGACTTTCTGAAACAATTCGAAAATAATAGGTAGTGAATTGTGGCAAATTGTATTTTGATGTCAGAAAATGCCACTTGTATATTCTGTCGGAAAAATAGGTATTCAATTGTGGCAAGTTGTATTTGGGGGCCAGAAAATGCCACTCTTGTATATTCTGTAGAATAAAGAAGGTTGTGAATTGTGGTAAGTTTTAGAATGTGGTAGTTAAATATGGCAAGTAACCATACACACATTTTACAACACATCATCATTCAAAAGGGATCTGTACAAGCCTGCCTACCTTTTATTATTCTGTTATGAAATAAGATTAGTTATGATCTGTATTAATTGTTTCTATGTAAGAACAGAAACTACATATTTCCATCAATATTGAGGCTACATTGCACACTTAGCACATATAAACACATCAACATTTTTGCAGTGCTGACACAACTGACATGGGACCATCATGTACATTTGAAGAACTGCACCTGAAAAATACAGAAAAAGGTTTTGCTGTATGCCTTCTTTACTATATCTACATGCCATGTAAGTGAGTCCCACCAAAAAATTCAAAATGTTTGTGAAGAGGTGAAGACAATTATGGTAGCTTTCCTAATTAATATATATATATAAGGTACCAAAATGTTCTAGGACCACTACATTATGGCCCAAGGGCCGGATTCAGCCTGCAGAGTGATGTTGCCCGCAGAATATCTCGGAATATTATTTTTTTTTATTCAATAGGATTCCAGACCTGTCAACTCTCCCTTATTTGACGGGACTTTTTAGTTTTTTGGACACTTTTGCCTTCAACTCCCGGAACACATTTTCTCCTATATTTTGCTCAAAACTCTACAGTTAAACCCCTTTATGTTAGACAACCTTTAATTTCTGCAAAAGTAAAGCACAGTCTGTGGTTACTGCAATCCCTATCTTTACCTAACAGGGTTTAAGACCCAGGGGAGCCCTGTGGCAGGCAAGCGTTAATTGCGTGAGGCAAGTGTAACAGGGTTAAGCTTTCTTTGCACTTCAGTTTGTATTTATAATTTATAGATGTGTCGTTTTCCTATTGCACTTTGATTATTCTATATATTTTTTTAAAGCATGTGTGAATGTGTGTAAGGAAATCTTGTAATTGATTAATTAGTCCAATTTTTTTGTAGCTGAATACTTTAAAGCCTCATTAAGAAGAATGAGTCAGAGCTGGGAGGATGTTCAGGATAACGAGCAGTTTGTGTGAGCATGGATGCCGGGCTGGGAAGTAGGAGCTGCGGTAGGGTTTTGAGAAACTGCTACTTTGTGTGTGAAGTTTACAAACTGTAGTGAATACTGGTGGTGGTGTTTATTCACATATAGCAATTATAGCTCATGTGTTGCCATTGCTGCTACATTCTTAGCCTAGTACCAGCTCTAGTCTGTAGTGAGAGGGGTATGGCATGATTTAGAATGTCTCCTATGTTATTATTTCTTTGATAGCTGTGATAATGGGATTACACCGTGTAACAATTTTTTTTTTTTTTCTTCCTGGGTAGTAAGTGTTATTTCCTAATTGCTTATGCCTCAAAAGTATAGAAAATGGCTATTATTCCCCACAGACTTTGCTTTTGTGACCAGGACAGTGATATTTTGAAATATCACTATTTCCAATGAGAAAATGGGAGCTTTTGTGTCTTTTCGTTCACATAAAGTCAGAAAAAAACAACACATGAATCCAAATTAACATGTATTTATACTAAAGTAATACAAAAATGACTACAAAAGATTTAGAAGTGAGTAGTTTTTCGAGATTTACGATTATACTGTAAATTTCCTTACACACATTCACACATGCTTTACAGGATGAGCTTAACACAGTTGCAGATCTTTGGAACTCTCATCAAATTTGTCCAAGCCGCAACCAAAAAAACACAGAATGGCCACCCTGTGACCATATACAACCTGCCACATCTGTATGGTTCTGAGAATCATATATGCCAGGTAAAAGCAGAGCTCAACTGTACGAATTACTGAGAAACTGAACACGATCCATTTTGTAAAGCAGTAAGGGATGATTTAAAGTGCCCAATGCACTTTTTTATTAACCCTATTATTTAAATAGCTGATTCTGTTTCTTGCACAAACACTTTTTTAAAATGATTATTGTTTTCCCTTGTCTCTGCTTACAGCTCCCCCAATCGCTCGCTTGTTGTCTAAATTGCTATTTCAGGTTTTTCACTCCATCTTATTTGTTTAATTCTGCTTGGCACACACAACCACAATGTTTACTATTCACATCCTAGCCTTTTATTTAATGTAATATGCATGTAATGTATTTGCATTGTTTTTTACTGTTGTATTTAATGTAATATGCCATGTATTTCACTGCAATTAATTTATTATGCATTGTTCCTCATTATCTTGTATAGCGCTTTGTGATGGTGGTCCACTATGAAAGACGCTATATAAAATAAATATTGACTGATAGATTAATTGTCCTGCCATACACAGTTTATTGGCTAAACATCTGAAATGGGCATTATAGGGTTAAATACATTGTTTGTAGTGGTTTTTCTCAAAACCTTCCCTTAAATTAATAAATAGCTCAGCTGGAAAGAAACCCAGGACTCTGGTCCTGGAGGGCTGGATTTGAAGAAGACAATTTTGGTGTGGTATCAAAATGTGTACATAATGCAATCTGGTGTTCAAACATTGACTGCTCTGTTACCACAAACTTGTGTTGACACATTTTTTTGTGTTAAGTGCAAATTGTACTGATTTTTAACACAAAATTGTTGTACCTGATTGTGTTTAACAGGTTTATGAGTGTAGAGTTTTGTGTTCAGATCAGCTCCACAGACTTAAGATCGGAACACATAGAGAGGTATCATTCTTCCCTGCCATGCACAATTAATTTTTTAAACAAATTTCAGAAACTGAATTTGAGGGGTGGCTGACATGAGTAATAAACAATCCTAAATAACCATGGTATGCTCTTATTAGGACTGAAGTCATTGTATTTTGTATCTTGCTCTTACATGTACTGTAATTCTTGATATGTAACCAGTACAATTCTTTCTTCCTTAATAAAAACATATTTGTTTTTCTGAAGTGTTTGTTTAAATATTGAAATGTAATTACTCCATATATTAATCCAATATTTCTACTTTTACTGTGTGTATTGGTATATTAATGCTCAGTGGTGTGGAGCACTGAAACTTCCCTTTTTCTTTTGCATCACTTCCTTCACAGTATGTTAGTAGCTTGCTGTTGAATGTCCTTGTGGTCAATAGGAGATATACCTATGTTTCATTTTTAAAATGGTTCCCAAATAAACAGTTTTTTATAGGTTCCATGATATTTTTTTTCTGATCATATCTATCTCTCTCTCTCTCTCAATTTTATATATATTTTTTTAGAGAAGGTTGAACTGCAGTGTACAAAAATGAAGGTTGATAAGAAAAAAAATGTAAATAAAAATACCATTAATGTACAGTTTAAATGATTAAACAGAAAAAAAAACCATTTATTTTAACGTTTGTCAATAGTGTAAATTAGTGTCTTGTAACTTTGGAGTGATATCCTTGTCATTATTAATGTAGAAGATGGTATTGGAGAGTTGTTGCTAAGCTTCTTTTATGTAAAGGTCTTTTCTCCAGATAACTACAGCTCCTCCTGTCAGCTAGTTTTATTATAATGTCATCTCACTTTTGTAAGTTCCGCAGCGCAGTCTGCACAGTTTTGTAGGTATGTTAAAATGTGTGTGTGTGAGTTGTTTCATTCAGTCTCAAACCAAAAAAGAGAAACTGGGTTGTGAAATTTAGTATTCAGAATGACTCTGGTCTTTCATTTCCATTTACTAGTGATACAGGCTTAAAATTAATTTTCTGGTCCTGCTTGCTCCATGGACCCATTGCTACAGCAAGCTCACAAACACTTTAGGTGAATCTATGGTAAACTCCAATAGTAAGACACACTTTCAAGGGAATGGTTTTGCAAACTCCTTCATTAGTTTACCTCAATTAAGATTAGATATTCCAAAAGTAGTGATTATGAGGGTCTTTGAAGCCACTTGACAGTGTGTTACAAAGTATGCCATTATATTGTCCCTTACAAAGTTATATATTGCAAGGTTACTTGTGCCAAAATAGTCTGGTTTTAGTATATTATTAGTACAATTATACTATCCTTTTTTGGCACAAGTGTGTCATATGGTACTTGTTTCTTGTTGTTTGTATACTCTTCGTAAAATGAATGGTACAACCAAAAACATTGTTTTAAAACGATCAACATTTATTAAATAGCATAAACATTATGCATGGACAAATGTGATTGCAAAGTTAAGTTTTTTCCAAAGCTGGTAAAGGATAAACTCATGAGTAAGGGCAGTACATGTGCATATTGGAGTTACTGTATCATACTTACAGCTTATCTACTCAAACAACATGGCTGTAAAAAGCTCCCATACATTTTCATAATTTGAAAACAATGCAAAACTTTAAAACTGCTGGTCTTACTCATGAGTAAATGTTTTACTGACTTTGGAAAACCAGGCCCATAGTTGACAAACAATGGTTAAACATTTTACAGGTAAAGTGAAGTCAAACATTTAAGGGGGAAACAAATAGTGAGAGCTTAGCTGTACAGTACACAGAGGGGGTATATATATTTTAGGACAGATGCTGTTCACCTGTGCAGTGCTTTAAAACCAGCCATGCATGAGATCAGTTTTCTATGTAATTTTGTTTACTTTTATTGTTACAGTGCTTAACTATTTAATACAAGTTTGATTTTGAACTTTAATGAGATGTATATTTTTGTTTGCTTGTGTTTTGAAAAGGGAGAGCAATTTACATTCATGTAGCAATTTAAAAAAAAAAGTTTTTGTGTTTTTGTAGTAACAGCTTTTCAGTGTCTACACTGGGTGATGTGTTTAACATTGAATTGTCACAAACACTTGAACAACTGGAAAGACATTTGTTTAAAAGTGTGAGCAACATGAAACAATTTTAACTGAAACTAAAATGGAAGGTTCTGAAGAAACTTCGTCTGCTTGCGTGTTTAACTGGTCGCCTTAAAGTGTGGCAGAATTTAATTTAATGGCTAAAATTGTTATAATTAGCAAACATAACCCTATCTGCACTCTCGGAGGAGTTTTAAGCTGTCAAACATTTTGTGACCCCAAAAAAGAGTGCAAAGGTTTAACATCAACTTCACTCAATAGTTTACTTAACCAGTCTATAGGGCTAGAAGACAGGTACCAGCATGCACAATCTGAAAAAGACCAAGCAACAAGGTTCCCGAGTTATAGCCAAAACAATTTTAGGGGTTTACGCCAAGTACACCAAAATCTCCTATCTGAAAAAAAGTCCTATCTGCACCAAAAGTAATAGCATACATCTTTAGATACAGTACAATAACTATTCCAAGTTTCGTATTAATTGGTGGATAGCTGTATGAGATGTTTTGACAAAAAAGGTCAGAAAAGAGAATAATAATAAAACAGGAGGAGGAGTCTTATATTGGACTAACTAAACAATAATTAATCATAAGCTTTCAAGACCTCAAAGGTCTCTTCTTCAGGTAGAAGTAGGAAAGAGAGAACCATTTTGAATCACTACAATTCTAATGTATGGGAGAAAAACTGTTAAAAGTAAACAGGATGTGCCACACAACAAGCAAACACAACAACAAGGACAACACAAATAAATAAATATGAACAAAATGCAAATAAGCAAAAGGGTGTAACAGTACATATCAATATATGAAAAGAAATCATAGTAAAAAAACTTTACTATATATATAGTACTATATATATATATAAAATAATTCTATAGATTAATATAGAAACACACATATATGCAATGCACAAGTATTATAAATTGTAATTAGGTAGAAAACCAGTATCCCTTTGTTTTTTGGATATATAGGATACTGGTTTTCTACCTAATTATAAAATTTACAAAATGGCGTGTGTGTGTGTGTGTGTGTGTGTGTGTGTGTGTGTGTGTGTGTGTGTATGTGCGTATGTATATATAATATACAGTGGCTCTCAAAAGTATTCACCCCCTTGGACTTTTATTGTGTTAAAACATGGAATCAAAATGGATTTAATTAAAAGTTTTTGCCACTGATCAACACAAAAAAGTCCATAATGTCAAAGTGAAACATAAAATCTACAAATTGTTCTAAATTAATTACAAATAGAAAACAGAAAATAATTGATTGCATAAGTATTCACCCCTTGAGTCAATATTTGG
The DNA here is from genome assembly GCF_017654505.1 of Polyodon spathula. Taxonomy (NCBI): domain Eukaryota; kingdom Metazoa; phylum Chordata; class Actinopteri; order Acipenseriformes; family Polyodontidae; genus Polyodon; species Polyodon spathula. The sequence goes on along the minus strand of NC_054559.1, from coordinate 4,961,326 downwards.
TAGAGGCACATTTGGCAGCAATTACAGCCATGAATCTATTTGGATAAGTCTCTACCAGCTTTGCACATCTGAACACTGCAATTTTTGCCCATTCTTCTTTGCAAAATTGCTCAAGCTCCATCAAGTTGGATGGGGACCTTTGGCGAACAGCAATTTTCAATTCTTTCCACATATTCTCAATTGGATTTAGGTCCGGGCTTTGACTGGGCCACCCAGGACATTGACCTTTTTGTTTTTAAGCCACCCCAGTGTGGCTTTGGCTGTATGTATGGGGTCATTGTCCTGCTGGAAGGTGAATCTTCTCCCAAGTCCCAGGTCTCTTGCAGACTTCAATAGGTTTTCCTCTAGGATTTCTCTGTACTTTGCTGCATCAATTTTGCCCTCTATCTTCACAAGCCTTCCAGGCCCTGACACAGAGAAGCATCCCCATAGCATGATGATGCTGCCACCACCATGCTTCACGGTAGGGATGGTGTTCTCAGGATGATGTGCAGTGTTAGGCTTGCGCCAAACTTAGTGTTGAGGCCAAAAAGCTCTATTTTGGTCTCATCAGACCATAGAATCTTATTCCACTCGGTCTCAGAGTCTCCCACATGCCTTCTGGCAAACTCTAGCCGAGATTTGATCTGAGTTTTTTCCACTCTCTTCCATAAAGGCCAGTTTTGTGAAGCACCCAGGTTATTGCTGCCATATGCACAGTCTCTCAGCTGAGCCGTGGAAGACTGTAACTCCTTTAGACCTGCCATAGGCCGCTTGGTGGCTTTCCTGACTAGTGCCCTTCTCGCCCGGATAGTCAGTTTTTAAGGACGGCCTGTTCTAGACAGATTCACAGTTGAGCCATATTCTCTCCATTTCTTAATAATGGACTTTACTGTGCTCCAGGGGATATTCAATGCCTTGGAAATGTTCTTATATCCTACCCCTGATTGGTGCTTTTGAAAAACCTTATTCCGGATTTGCTTTGAATGTTCCTTCGTCTTCATGATGTAGTTTTTGTTAGGAAATGTATTAACCAACTGTGGGACCTCCCAGAGACAGGTGTATTTAACCTGAAATCATGTGAAACACCTTAATTGCACACAGGTGGACTCCATTCAACTAATTATGTCATAGCAAAGGGGGTGAATACTTATGCAATCAATTATATATATAGGGTTTTTTTGTATTTTTTACTATGATTTCTTTCCATATATTGGTATGTATTGTTACACCTTTTTGTTTATTTGCATTTTATTCATATTTATTTATACCTTTAGGCTGGAAATGTATCAGGCACTACACAATGTCCATTATAAAACAATCCTTGCTTGCCAATATGTTCTCCATTTCTCCCCCCAATATTCAGGATAGGCCTGGTATGTTGAAGGGAGTTCTAGCAGTGGCCCACATGTGTGTGGAACAGGCCGCCTTGCCAAACCCTCCAAGGAGCTGAACTCAATTTTGACTTGCTCAGCACATGTAATGTCAGAGCCAGTCATAAACTGTAATATCTTCCTTAAATATGCATCATCCAAACCTCTGATGTACTGCTGCAAATATTTCAAACTTTGATCTTTCTCCTTGGTGGACAGTGATGCTTGCAGCAACTTCAAAACTTTTCTTGTCATTGGCTTCTTTTCAGCAAATATTTTCATGAAAAGTCTTCTAAAAATCGCTCAGCAGACATATGACATGTTATCCAGTGCATACTTTGGCTTTTGGATCATTTCTTTGTGGGCCCCTTGTAACAAGATAACTTTTAGGTTTTTCTGGCTTGGAATAGTTTTAAATTTCATCCAGCAAGTCATCCCTCTCATCTCCTTCAAGGGCCCCTTGAAGTGCTGTAGACACCAAATCCCATTTCAAACTGGCTTAAGTATAAAAGAAAAGATCCAAATAAAATATCAGAAGTGACAGAGTGCTCTCCAAAAATCAGTGTCATAGTAAATGCAGGTGCAAGATGAAGTGGGAAGTACTTATCATCTGCATACCCCTTTACTAAGATTCTGCCTACTGACTTCCATTCCACTTCCTGCCAAATAGAAATGAGTGCTAGAACCCTTACTTCTTCCCCTTCTGTTACACAGGCAAAAAATTCTAACCAAAATGCAGAGTAAGCATCTCTGGAAACACAGCTGCATCAGCTCCTACTTCATCTAAAAAAATAAATCTTAATGGGAGAATAACGTAATCATGATTCTTAAACTGAGCGATCATTTCTTCCAGAAGATTAACTCTGTGTATCCTAATGGTGGCATTCATTGGCTGGTGTTCGGGGGGAGGGGAGGGTCCTCTTGAATACAGCATGGTATAGGTCATGTGATACTCTTCTCTAGGTTCTCTTCCCACAGAACCGTCTCTGGAAAAGGACAACTTACATTTTCAGTCGACTGGCTCAGAAGGTGGTTAGATTCTTCAAGTGGTAGAGGGACTGCCAGTTGAGATGATTGGGGGTCTCCAAACAATGGCCCAAACTGGATTTTTGATACTAAGCTTTGGTTCGTCTCTTCCAAGCTGGTCACAGAATATTCCTGTGTAAGATTACTAGGTGGTGCTGATATACTCTGCTGTCCAGATGTAGCATTTTCAATGAGAACTTGTACAGGAATCAGGCCAGAACTGTCTTCGGAATATATTTCTATGTACCCTACAAGTATGTCTTCCTCTGTAAGTACAGATATATTTATCACTTCTGGTATTTCACTACTAGAAGAATGTGCAGGAACATCAGCCCTCTTCTGGATTACATGTGACTCTTTATTTCTTTTCTCTTTACTGAGTGTACCTTCACCTCTCAGAGACAGATCTCCGTTTTGGGTTTTGCCGTTTGAATTTGGCATAGTTTGTTGTGGAATTTCATCCGTGCTAAGGAAAAATCTCACAATTACCATTTTTAGTACAGTGCAGTGTGAGCAGGGAGAGGGTTAATTCCTCCCTGCTTAAAAAAAAATGTGCAAATGCACATTTGTTGATTTAATTGTTTTATTTGATTGTTTTATTAGTAATTATCCCCTGCACCTGGCTATCATTGTAAATTAGAGCCAGGTGCAGGGTATTTAAAGAAAGTAACCAGTCTGTTCTGGGCTGCTGCTGTGTGGAGAGCCCGCTTGAGAGTGTACACAAGCGTATGGGAAAGAAAGGTACTGTGTCTAGCCTTTTGAAAAAGTTATTTGTAAAAACTGTGTGGTTTTTTTGTTTGTTTTTGTGTTAGCAGGTAAACATCTTAGCTGTCCTGTTGTTAGTTAGGTTCTGATTTGTTTAGTTAGTGCGCCTATAGAGCTAGGTGTTTGTTTTGTTTCACTTGGTTTTTCTCATTTTTGTAAATGTGCGCAACCGCTCTAAGTCTGCAATTCTGTGTGTTGGGTAAGTGACTTTTAAAGGGGCAACGAACCTGAGAGTTACAGTAGATTTCTCCCACTGTAACACCTTCATGTAGGACCATTTCCTGAAAATCTAACATGTCATGAGTGAAATATTCCCACTTCCGCTTTTTTGATTTTCCATATCACTCATGTCCCACCTCCACCTCTTTTCCTAATTTGCTTTCTTCAATGCAGCCAGCCTAATTCAGTTTTACGAGTTGTTTTATCAGCAAGTCTGTTTACACATTAATCAGGTCTTGTGTTTTGTTTTTTTTTCTCCACAAAATCTTCTTGTGGATCCTCATCATCCTTCCCACTGGCGGGCTAGCCTCATCTTCTTTCTAAGCTTATCCAGCAGAGAATCTTTCTTTGCATCTTTTTCAGTTGACTGGGGATTAATCTGACTGCAGTAATGCCTTACAGCAAATCTGTCTCCAAAGATGGGGACATACTTTGTTAAACTGTCATCATCCATTAGTCCAATTATTTTAGCGTCAATCTGTAAAAAAAAAAAAAAAAAAAAAAGCATACAAACATAAAAAGCCATTCTCATAATCGCGCATTAAATTACAACAAGTCATCTATTTGTGTCTGTGTTGATTTCAGACATGTTCAGTTTCTTTTCACATTTGATTGTCAGTTATACTAGGATAACTCATGTTTGGCCACCCTACTCTCTTACCTTGTCCTGGATCATTTTTTAAATGGTATCTTCAGACAAACCGTGGCCTTTAAAAAAATTCCAGCCACCATCTGCTCCTGGAGAATACTAAGAAATAAGAAGTAAAAACTGTTAATATCTACCATTTTTTGGCTGCAGTAGTGGTGGTGAGTGTACAGGTATTTCTGTACTTGTGAGAACAACATTTGGGAATGTCCTCACAAGTATAGTAAATGCTGAAAAAAAGACTTGTGAGGACATCCTCACAAGGTAAAAAAAAAAAAAAAAAAAAAAAAACATTTAAGAAGTAAATATGCGTTAACAAAAAAAAAAACCTAAAAATGCCAATGTATTTTGTTTGTTGTTAACTTTCACCTTTGTCTGACTAGGGTTAGAAATAGTAAATAAATATAATGAGAGTATAGAAATACAAGCGGCGGGGGGGGGGGGTAAGGCGTGTCTATCCATTGTTATTGCAGTGTGAAACGAATCCGTTAATCACTGTTATTCATGATGAACTGCTTTTCTTTGTCCAGTTTAGCAAGGGCGGTGCATGTCTCACAAACAGTTACGTCATTTTTCTTAACCTTCAGTTTGTCCTTCCTCGTCGTACACAGGCTTAGATTTTAAGTAATACTAATACTTTTAATAAACATTTCTCAAATGGCTTTGCTTCAATATTTTGGTGGTTTCAGTGTTTTGCAGTGGCAACACATTATTTATTATTAGTTACCTTTAGTGACCACTTGCCCCACAATCTCGGGACACTAAGCTGATCCCTGGAGCCAGCATTACACTTCAGCCATCAACACCAGGCAGAAGGATAACTACATCAACAGATGGAAAGAAATGAAATGGATGGAGATGCAGATGGATCACATTAGTTTACTGTAAAGCCTTTTCTTAGTTGTTGCTTATATTGGCGAGAGCCGAGTTCATATCAGCATGAAATTTTTAACATCTACTCATGTAGTGGAAATCAGACAGAACGGGATTTTGAATTTGCTCTAAACTGAAAGAAATAAACATGTTAATTAGCTACTGCACCTTTGCTCATGTGTATAATTGTGCTATAGCATGCCCAGCCAGTATAATTATAATTATAATAATAATAAATACAATACTTACGTATTTTTATTTGTATCATTATTTTCAATTTTAAAAATCGCTATTTATTTTTTGTTCTTTAATTTTAATCTCATCAGTAACTAGGTCTGAGCAGAGGCAGTGGATACCTGATAGGTATTACTTGTTTGCTTCACTCAGCAATTCAGCAACAGTGTTATTCATTTTAGCAAACGTGTAACTAATTTACATGTTCATTTCTTTCTGTTCAGGGACAAGTTCAAATCCTGTTCTGTTTCAGCGTCCCAAGATTGTGGGGCCAGGAAGTCGCCCTAAAAATGACATTTTTTTTTTCCACCACATGTCTTAACAATCCACATGGCACCGACAACACATCTGAGAAAAGTAGCCGGAAACATTGAAGTTTTATTTTATTGCAATTTCCCGATAAAAGTAAGAAATTGTGAAAAGCTAATTATGTAAAAAGTTCAAATATGTGACAGAAACGAAATATCAAAACCAAATCTGTTCAATTTGGAAACAAACAAATGGCACTCCAATAAACAAAATCACTAACACTTTGCGATTTCATTAATTCTACATTGTCACACTGTAATATATTCACTTATTAAAATGTGTACTTTTTAGGATTTATTTGCTATTAAGGATTGCCAGCAGCTCCAGTGAAAGCTTCCATGTGACCCAGCGTTGCAGTACCATATGTTAAGAATTATCATGTCATTAGAAATGATCACATGGGGGGGGTCATGTGATGATGCTGATCTTAAAGGAGCAGAACAGCTGAGCTCTTACCGCCACCATCCCTTTTTTTAATATTAAACAGTCTAAGTTATGTAAAACTTGTACTAAACCATTGAAAGTATGCTGTGAACATGTTGTCTAAAGAAATGTACCAGTCTGGGGCCGAAGTTACATTGAAATTTACTAGAAAAGAAAGTTTAAAAAAAATTCAGTGTCCGGGCCCAGACGCCAAGAATAGCAATGATGGCGCCTCAGAGATGTTGAAGGATGATGCTGCGCAGATAGTAAGCAAATCACAAAAAACATCACTGAAGTGATGGAGAACAAGTTTTCTAAGCTCTCCAGCACACTAGACTTAATATCTACTAGAGTCCAGGACAAATCAAAGTTTTTCGATTCCTGGTTACCTAAATTACTCAGATTGGAGACAAAACTGGGTCATGTAAAAATCGATTGGGCCCACAGATCTCTGGCTCTTCTACTTAGAAATAATGTACGTCCTTGACCAGTGATCATTAAATTGCATAATTTCCAGGATAAACAGCGAATACTGGCAGCGTCCAGAGCCAAGGGCCAGCTGTTGCATGATGGTCAAACTTTTCATTTTCCAGGATTTTTCTAAGCAGCAGAAGAGAAGGAGCTTCAGCGACATATGTGGGCAACTTAAAGATCCGAACATTTGTTTCAGGATGCTATTCCCAGCAACTTTGAGGGTGTTTTTCCATGACGACATCAAATCTTTCAGCTCTTTCAAATCCTTCAATAGGAGATCACCAACCTTCAAAGGACGAACGCTGTATGCTTGGTAAGTCCAAGCGATGCCCTCAGCGGTTTTTACTCCAGGGACTTCCTGGTGCCCAAAAGGGGAGGCGGTTTCAGAACAATTATGGACCTCAGGGTCCTCAACTTGTTCCTCAAACAGAGGAAGTTCAACATGTTGACAGCACAGCGTATCCTCCAGTCCATCAAACCGGGCGACTGGTTCACATCGATTGACCTGCAAGATGTCTATTTTCACGTCCCGATCCGTCCCACGCACAGAAAATATCTGTGCTTTGTCTTTCAAGGCTGGCGCCCCACACATTTTCAAATAGCATGGATGCAGCACTGGCTCTACTCAAGCTGCAGGGTATTCAGATCCTAAACTATTTGGATGATTGGTTAGTTTGCGCGCAGTCAAAAGCACGCGCAGAAAACAGGTCATAGATCATGTGGCAAAGTTAGGGCTCTCAATACATCAACAGAAGAGCAACTTCATACCGTCTCAGTCCACAGTGTTCCTGGGGATCAATCTGAACTCTGTGAGCATGCTTGCCTCGCTGTCAGAAGACAGGATTCGATCATTGGAGACCACACTCTACCTACTCAGAAAGGACGCTCTCCTACAGGTCAAACTATATCAAAGGTTGTTGAGGCTGATGGCAGCCGCCTCGAGAATTCTTCCACTAGGGCTGGTGAGAATGTGCCAGCTTCAAGCCTGGGTGCATACGCTCAAGGTGCACCCGGTCCAAGATCAGTACCAGTTGGTATGAGTGTCCAGACAATGCTGGAAGACATTGGAGTGGTGGCTCCGTCCCGTCAATCTGCGCCTCGGATCTCCCCTCGGATCCCCTCACAGAAGGGAAGTGATTACTACAGACTCCTCCAGTGTGGGCTGGGGAGCGGTCTGGAATGGGAGAGGAATAAGAGGTCAGTGGAAGGGACATTGGCAGCAAATGCACATAAATACGCAAGAGCTGCAAGCAGTGAGCCTGGCATTATTACATTTTCACCAGCAATTAGCAAACAAGTATGTGCTGGTCCGGACGGACAATACCACAGTGGTAGCCTACATAAATCGCCAAGGTGGCCTGTGCTCACCAGGCCTATAACACGCAGTGCACAGACTCCTGTCCTGGATGCACAGAAACTTGCATTCCAGCAGGGCAGTTCACCTCCCTGGTGTGGACAACAAGGCAGCAAACCTCCTGTCCAGGGGAGCTCCAGACAGCTCGGAGTGGAGGCTGAGGTGAAACAGATTAAGGAGAGGTTTTGACCGGCACGTGTCGAACTCTTTGACACAGTCAGTCCACTCATTGCCCCCTGTGGTTCTCCAAGAAGAGAGACAGGGGGCCCTGTACTATTGTATGCGTTCCCTCTGCTACTATTACTACCCCCGACATTAGAAAGGATCAGAGTGGAGAGAGCACAGGTTTTGCTGTTTGCACCCAGATGGCCGAGACGCCCCTGGTTTGCTCTCCTCTCCGACACATTGGATCAGCTGTGGCAGCTCCCTCTGCACAAGGACCACCTGAGTCAAGCGGAGGGGCTATTATGGCACCCTAGCCCAGCTCCAACTCTGGGTCTGGTCGTTGAACGGAGCAGTCTATTCAGATGAGGTTTGCCAGATGCAGTAGTAGAAACACTACAGTCTGCTTCGGCGCCAAGCACTAAAGCCCAGTACTCATATAGATGGAAAGCTTTCCAAGACTGGTGCCTTGCCGAAGGTCACGATCTGGTGACATGCCCGACTTGAGATGATATTAACCTTCTTTCAACACCTGTTTGACACAGGCAAATCAACATGTACTTTGAAGGTATACCTGGCAGCAATATCAGATGCTATGACAAAATTGACTCTGTGTCCCCTGGGGCACATTTCCTGGCAGTGCAATTTTTAAAGAGGCTCGGAGGCTTCGTCCTCCCATGAAAAGTATGGTCCCCAAGTGGGATCTAGAACTGGTACTACGGGCCCTTATGGGTCCCCCATTTGAGCCCATGACGTCGGCAGAACTGCGCCCTGTGTCATTAAAAGTGGCATTTTTAATAGCCATTACGTCTGCCAGTCGGGTAAGTGAGCTTCATGCGCTGTCCATCAATGACACATGTATGGCTTTCACTGGAAGTGACTCACGGGTAACATTAAGAACAAATCCATCCTTTTTACCAAAGGTGGTATTTTCATTCCATATTAACCAATCAATGGTTTTGGAAACTTTCAGACCTGCCCTGCACGAGTCAGAGGAGGATTATTGACAACACGCTATGCCCAGTTCGGGCACTGCACTGTTATTTGGATAGGACTGCGTCCTGGAGACAGTCCAACCTGCTGTTTGTCTGCTACGGGTCCCGTTCTAGAAGTCAGGCCCTATTGAAGCAACGTCTAGCACACTGGGTGACAGATGCAATATGCTTGCCGTATGAACGGACAGATTCCCCATTACCGGAGGACTTTACGGCCCATTTTGCCAGGGGCCAGGTAACTTTGTGGGCTTTCCTTCATGGCGCCTCCCTGGATAAGTTATGCAATGCTGCTACATGGACAGGTAGTCAGACATTTGTGTGTTTTTACCGCCTTGATGTGACAAACCAAACGAATCCCTCTCTGGGCTCTAGAGTTTTGCAGGCGGCATGCCCTTGGGCGTCATATGGGCTCTGTTGCTATTGCCGTGGGGCTGTAATCTGGAGCCACGACAGCTTTGGTACAGCTTTCCCATTCGGTAATGGTTGTCATTCGAATTGAAAGGGAATGTTATTACCATAACCCTGGTTCCCTGAAAAGAGAATGACAACCATTATCCTTTGAGGTAGTGTCCCCAGCTGAACTTTTTTCGAAAGAAAATGGCAATGTGCTACTGTGAGGATGTCACTCTTCAACAGGAGGTGGGATGGACTTCCCCCTCAGAGCAGGGCCCTGACAGGGCAGTTTTTTTATATATGCTCAGTGATTGACGGTCAGAGAGGCTTTTCCCATTCGGTAATGGTTGTCATTCTCTTTTCAGGGAACCAGGGTTATGGTAATAACCTTATTACTCAGAGTTTCTGTTTTGTTGTTTACGTATTTATGCTTATGCTATTATTGGCAGTCATGTGTCATTCTTTGTGGTTGGTGTATATAAGAGTCTCCCTTGTCCCTCAATTAATATTTGTACAAGTTACTAAATACGAGTGTGATGAAGATATATTCTTGGAATGTTAAAGAAATAAACCATCCAATCAGAAAAAAGATTATCTCCTCGCTTAAAGAAAATGTCCAGGTCACCCTTTTGCAGGAGAGCCATTTAACTGACACTGAACATGAAAAATTAAAAAGGGACTGGGTAGGGCAGGTTTTTTACTCCTCCTCTTCCCTGATTCACAGACGTTTGCCTTTTTTCAGACACAATTCTAAAAGACTCAGAGGGTCGCTATATTTTAATTATCTGCTTTTTATACAGAGAACATGGTTTGATTGGCTCTGTCTATTCCCCTAATGCATTTGAAGCCACCTTCTATTTTGGGCTGTTAAGAAACATATCCTCAGTATCCTTACCTTACTTTGTTATAGGTGGGGACTATAACTACGTTCTGAACCCTGAGATTGACCAAAAACTGCTGACCTCTAAACTTCCCTCAAGAAAATTTAAAGTTACAAAGGAGCTGTGCAGGGACTAACATTTGAAGAGAGAGCTGAATCCAGGCAAGCAGAACTACACATTTTTCTTTCCTCCACATCAATAATTTTTCAGAATTGATTATTTTCTTACTTCCAGACTGCTCTGAGATAGAGATAAAAAATGTAGTATTGGTCTTTGCACTATATCAGATCATGCTCCAGTTAGCATTGACATTGCTCGTCCTTATAGGGATGAATGTGGCGATTAACTACATCCCTTCTAAACAGCCCAGCTTTTTTTGGAATACTTAATAGATCAATGGAATCTCTATATGAGTACCAATGACACAGCAGAAACTACCCCTTCTACCCTATGGGAGGCTATAACTAGAAGGTAGGATACAGGATCTAGAAACAAGATTTAAAAATACACCATCTAAAAAAAAGTTTACAAAGTTACAGGCCACCTGCTCAGCTCTGGATCAGATATTAACTCAAAAAGCTGAATCAGCAATTTTCTTTGCAAAGCACAGACTTTATGAATCAGGTAGCAAATCAGGCAGAATTGATGCAAACCTGGTTAAAGGCAGAACTACCTCTAACTTGATATCCTCACTTATACACAGATACAGGGAAGGCAAAAGATACTTTGTATCTAAGGAAATAAATAAAATTATGAAAGACTATTATTCAATGTTATATAGTTCACAACCCACAAATTCCAGCCATAGAATTCAGAATTTCATGGATAATCTGCTTGCCATTACTTTCCAAAAATAAAGCCAGAATATGTAGGGAAATGTCAGAAGAAGAAATTATAGATGATGTTCACCAACTGAGAGAGACGGTTTAGGTCTACCAAACCTAAGATTTTTTAACTGGGCTTGCCATGCCCGCATTATTTCAGAGTGGATCTGCAACGACTCAGAGTCCTTACATGGGTTGATCTGGATTCATGGTGTTCCTCATCATTCTCATTGCTTAGTGTGTTGACTAGTATTGAGGACAAAATCAATCTTGAAATAAAGAATAATCCACTGGTATAGAACGTTGTCAGGGTATGGAGAGACATCACTAAATGTCCTCTGATTGGATCAGAATGAAATTGGACATCCCTAACAAACACTTTTTTTGGCTTCCTACAGATAAGACATTTTGTACATTCTAAATTCTCATTCCCTCCAGGACTACCAGTGTCAACTCCCGTTGACAACTTTCTCTTAACTAAGAGTTCAAAAAACTTAGTTTCAGCTTTTTACTCATTAGTTCACTCAAACAATACATGCAATATTAATGCTGTGCTTACTTCTTGGGAAAAGGATTTAGGTGGCACCCTTGATGAAAAATCCTAGGGGGAGGTTATGTGTCCTGTAGGACGCACTTTTATTTGTAATAGGGCAAGGGAGACTCAATACAAGATTCTGCATCGCATACATATAACACTCTATGTTCTTTATAGAATTGACCCACAAAACTCTGTTGCCTGTTCCAAATGTAAAAAGGACTCTGGGACTCCTATACATTTATTCTGGACTTGCCCACTGATAGCTAACTTCTGGAGTGAGATAAAACAGGAATTGGATGGAATGTTAAACTGCAGATTAGAGAAGGACCCTTGGCTCTTTCTCCTGGGACTGACGCCTGGCACAATAGGGCTGACGTCAATTCAGTTAAAGCTGATGACAAAATTTTTGTTTATTGCCCGAAAACGTATACTGATCAGCTCGATCAAAGATAACCCTCCAACTACTAATCAATGGTATACTGACATTTTTAAAATTCTCCCCCTAGAAAGACTTAGTGCAGCTTTAAAAGGTTGATGAGAAATCATTCTTATCCACCTAGCATCCTTTCTTAAATCTCTTCCCTAATGATCTTGCTAATATAGTAGGGAATGGGCAAGTGCTTTTGAGGTAGAGTAGGTAAGATCCACTGTTTTATTTTATTATTCTTCCTTTTTAAAGGAAACACATGTTTATATTGTATTGTTTGTGCATTTTTTTTTTCTGCTAATTGTTTTGCTTTGTGTATTTTAACATGTGAAAACCCAATAGTTTACATTAAAAAAAAGAAATTATCACATAATTACATGTGATCATATATATTTGCATGTATGGCAGCAATGTGCTTCTGTATAATGCAACATCACAAACTGAACTTTTATTCCAGGTCAACCCGTCATGAAACGTGTGAAAAGCCCTGCACATATTGGGTGTTCTGTATTTTGTGTTTATTTAAAAACACAATGTATTATGATTTAAATGTATGGTGTTTATTTAAAACATTTCTGTGACGTCACCCTTTGATCTTTCAGTGGATTATATCTACAAATCTTTTAACTAAAGTGGCAGTGTGGCTTTGAAGAAAAGGGGAGTGCGGGGCAGATGTATTGTTAATTAACAAATCCACACTTTGAACTACTAATCCACAGAAATCTGAAACAAACCATCACAAACAATTCAAGAAAAAAAAGCGTGCGTCTTTTAATAAGCAGTAATTATAACAATTAGCTATACTTTTATACCGTTTAAACAATTAAATTCCACTTCAGCACAGTATTGAAAAATAAATAAATTATGCCTATCAATTACGTAGGCTACAGACTTAACAATGCATGAAAAAAAAAAAACACATTACAAACTCACTTCCACACAAACATCCCCCTTTGTAATTCTGATTTTACATTTCTTCTCAATAGGTTCAAGATCACCACAAATGTCAACGCATTTAATGTTTGTAACCCCACCATGAAAAACCGATCCACTTCTTGGTTTCTTGCTCTGCAGTATTTCAGAAATCTCATGTTTTTGCTTGTCACTTGTCCTGATTTGGCCATCAAGAACACTGTGAAAACTTTTAAACTCTCGGTCATTTAACAAACTTAGTGCATCCCTGCAGTCTTAGAAAATGCTGTATATAAATTATAAGTTTGTATAGTGAATTATCACAGTACTCCTCTGTTAGATTTTCTTACTTCTATCACAAAACAGCTAAGGCTGTATGACAAAGTAACATTATCCGTATAGACTAAATCTCCACTAATTACACGTATTTCAGATTTTAAAGTCAACTTTTGAATTCATTTCATTTAACTAAACTTCAAATAGATTCACAGACCATTCACATTTTGCGCGAGTAATTTAAAAAATCGATCGTTTGCAGCGATTTTAACTTCATCTGTTTTAGGTGCAGCAAAGTGCTTACTTAACACACTCTCCTTTTTGTTTTTTCATTCTTTTTATTTTTCTAATGCCACCTTCATGGTCTAAATCTAAAACAAAGTCCTCGTTGCTCTCTTCTCTTCTAACAGTGTCGTCTGTGTCAATGGGATTTCAGGTTCAGACTCGGAACTCATGGCGGCACATTAGCAAAGTGATGCACAATGTAGCCTATTAATAAAAATGTCAATTACCAAATTAGAGTTCAATTACTGTCATTATTGAACAATTGTCAACGGCACTCGAAACGGTGGATTATTTTACCGATTTTTACCGATTCAACACTTACCGTGGTTTATCCCTTATGTAAAACAACTATGTTTTGTTATTAATGTTTTATTTAATTTAAAAAAACATGACCTTTTGTTATTGTTTGGTAGTATGGATGGGGAAGCCCATCCACAAAACGTGTGCAGAAGATGAGCACCTCCAGATTAACACTACGCAACACTTTCACCCCTCGTTAGGCTTCAGGCAGAGGATCATTAAGACCTAAACCCAGCTCATGGTAATTAAGGCAATCAAACTTCTTATCTGATAATGTGCTTCCTAGGTCGTGGAGAGAGAGCGGGTGTATGTGAGAAGGCTTTGGAAAGCCAATTACCACTAAATGATGTCGTGGAAATGCTGTTTCTGCTTGTTTTCAGTTTTTCATTTTCATTTCCAGCACTTGTTCCAACCATCTTATTTATCCAATCAACTTTAATGGTTTACCACTAGACCCACCACGGCAGTCATTTTGATGGAATGAGGTTTTAAAATTTAAAAAACGTTTTCACTACAAATGAGAATTTTATTTTCATTTGTAGTGTTGTATTATAATTGCGTTTGTGAGGATGGATGAAAGCCGTTGTTTATTATTTGAGATCGGTTATTTAAGCCGGTCCTGTAAAATGTTAATGGCATGGATGAGGTTAAAATCCCCATCCTAATAAAGCCTGTTGGAATGTGGCTGGAGCCTTAATAAGGTAATTGTTTGTTTAATGGGTAATTAAGGCTCCAGCCACATAAAATAAAAAGGAGGAGTAGAGGAGTTAAGAGAAAAGAGGAGTTGACAGCTACTGGTAAGCGATTCATGGGACTTGTGTAAAATGTGGAATTTGTTAGTGTTTGTTTGGCCAATGTGCCCTTTCCTTTTGTGCGTTTTTGTTTAAATCATTATTTTCTGTTTAATAAAACACTGAGCACCGTAGAGCCTCAGTTTTACCTCTCATGTTTAGTGTTTCTGTTTCATTTGGTGGTCTGATGTCACCACTACAGCCCTCACTGTCACAGGAAGTTATAATCCCGCCCACCTAGCCACCAAAGCAGTAATTTTGACTGCCTTTTACAATACATGTTTTTATGTATGAATTTAACTTATAATATTCTATTTTTTTATATACAAGCCTGACAAAATATCAGTAGGGGAGATTTCATCTTGAAGCTAGCCACAACACTTCGGCAGATACATTTCAATCAGAAAACTACAAAGCAGCAGGCAAATGCAGCTCAACCTGGATTCAGTGCTGCACCGTGTGACACACGCAAGAGAAAACATGTTACTTTCTTTTTAAATTAAATTTCATTTTTACAGTTTTGTGTGTACATATACCTGTTTACAGACTAGTTTCTTTTTAAATGTTTATTTTATTATAGTTTTTCATTTTTTGAAGTAGTGCTTTATACAGGGTAAGTTAGAAATGAAACCCTTTTATGTTTAATTGTTAATTTAAATATGGTGTTTGGGCTGTGCAGATGTTTATGATGTGCTTGAATAAAACTTTGCAGTTGTATCCGATAGTTTGTCTTTCATTTTAATATTGATGTTTAAAAGGCAACAGTCATAATGACTGCCGGCAGCAGTGTTAGGTATGAGTATAACCATGCCGCTTAATTTGTGATTTTGCAATTTCCCATAATATTGTGTATAAATAACCAGTCATGAAAGTTTAACCAGTTGTGCAGAATAGCTGGTCTCAATATTATTGCTCTGAAAAAACTAGGGAGGCTGTAGATTGGGCATTAATTCTACAGCAAACTCAGGAAGGACCTTTTCATATGGACAGATGACACCAAGGTAAGGTTAAACCACCAAAGCGCACACTGGTCTCTCCCTCCATAGTTCATTTTGTTGAAATAGCAATCCTTTCCACTGATTGAGTTTACTGAACTCAAACAGGAAGCTGGAACCCTGCCACATCAAGGCTGGAACACACACAGTCAGCGTGGCACCGCTGGGTATTTCTGTGGTGCGATACCGCTCGTCCCCAACCAGGCACACGTGAGCGGTATGGTCCACGCAACTGACTTTCTGCTACAACACTGTAGAAAAATGTAATGTTAGTAGTCTAATAAAATGTACAGCTATTGCCAAACGTTTTGCATTACTTAGAATTAAGATTGAGATATAATAATAAAAAAGCCTATATATGAACATAATTTATATCTTTTATTTAACATCATGTAATCAAAATAAAATACAAAATGATATCTCAAAAGTCTACCAGAAGCCATAAAAGTAGTGCAGTATTTCCTGTACTACAAAGAGTAAATTCAATATCTCTTCATGGCATTATTCAGCAGGTTTCATTCTAAATAGGTTAATTATATAGGGTGATGCAAAACCTTTGGCAATAACTATAATGCTCGCTCGCTTTGGTGCCAGCGTTGTCTGTTAACTCTCAAGAGAGGAAAAATAAAAACCACTAACCAGGTTAATAGGGGAAATTAAACCGCTGGGTATCTGTGGCTAGACGGACGGACCCTCCTAAAGGTGTTATTGTGGTCACAGAGAAAGTTATACTATTTTGTTCATGATAGCCCTCACGGTTTTGAGTTGTTTGCAAATTTGCATATCTTACTGATTATGTTTTAGTCCAGGTAATTTATATAGACTAGGAATAACAATGGTCCCAATACTGATCCCTGTGGTACCCCACTTGTTACTTTATTCCAGTTTGATGTCTGGCCTCTAATTAGAACGCTCTGCTTTCTATCTTATAACCAGAATAGACCGCTCACTTGCAGGTATTAATAATAGCTTAACACAAATTGCAAGTAATATGCCTAGTACAGAACCAACACCATCTAATTCCACAACTGAAGCAAATTGGTAAGAACATAAGAAAGTTTACAAACGAGAGGAGGCCATTCGGCCCATCTTGCTCGTTTGGTTGTTAGTAGCTTATTGATCCCAAAATCTCATCAAGCAGCTTCTTGAAGGATCCCAGGGTGTCAGCTTCAACAACATTACTGGGGAGTTGATTCCAGACCCTCACAATTCTCTGTGTAAAAAAGTGTCTCCTATTTTCTGTTCTGAATGCCCCTTTTTCTAAACTCCATTTGTGACCCCTGGTCCTTGTTTCTTTTTTCAGGCTGAAAAAGTCCCTTGGGTCGACACTGTCAATACCTTTTAGAATTTTGAATGCTTGAATTAGGTCGCCACGTCGTCTTCTTTGTTCAAGACTGAACAGATTCAATTATTTTAGCCTGTCTGCATATGACATGCCTTTTAAGCCCGGAATAATTCTGGTCGCTCTTCTTTGCACTCTTTCTAGAGCAGCAATATCTTTTTTATAGCGAGGTGACCAGAACTGCACACAATATTTAAGATGAGGTCTTACAAGTGCATTGTACAGTTTTAACATTACTTCCCTTGATTTAAATTCAACACTTTTCACAATGTATCCGAGCATCTTGTTAGCCTTTTTTATAGCTTCCCCACATTGCCTAGATGAAGACATTTCTGAGTCAACAAAAACTCCTAGGTCTTTTTCATAGATTCCTTCTCCAATTTCAATATCTCCCATATGATATTTATAATGTACATTTTTATTTCCTGCGTGCAGTACCTTACACTTTTCTCTATTAAATGTCATTTGCCATGTGTCTGCCCAGTTCTGAATCTTGTCTAGATCATTTTGAATGACCTTTTGCTGCTGCAACAGTGTTTGCCACTCCTCCTACTTTTGTGTCGTCTGCAAATTTAACAAGTTTGCTTACTATACCAGAATCTAAATCATTAATGTAGATTAGGAATAGCAGAGGACCTAATACTGATCCCTGTGGTACACCGCTGGTTACCACACTCCATTCTGAGGTTTTTCCTCTAATCAGTACTTTCTGTTTTCTACATGTTAACCACTCCCTAATCCATGTACATGTGTTTCCTTGAATTCCAACTGTGTTCAGTTTGAGAATTAATCTTTTGTGCGGGACTTTGTCAAAAGCTTTCTGGAAATCTAAATAAACCATGTCATATGCTTTGCAATTATCCATTATGGATGTTGCATCCTCAAAAAAATCAAGCAAGTTAGTTAGGCACGATCTCCCTTTCCTAAAACCATGTTGACTGTCTCCCAGTACCCTGTTACCATATAGGTAATTTTCCATTTTGGATCTTATTATAGTTTCCATAAGTTTGCATATAATAGAAGTCAGGCTTACTGGTCTGTAGTTACCTGGTTCAGTTTTGTTTCCCTTTTTGTGGATCGGTATTACGTTTGCAATTTTCCAGTCTGTCGGTACCACCCCTGTGTCAAGAGACTGCTGCATGATCTTGGTTAGCGGTTTGTAAATTACTTCTTTCATTTCTTTGAGTACTACTGGGAGGATCTCATCCGGCCCAGGGGATTTGTTTATTTTAAGAGCTCCTAGTCCCTTTAACACTTCTGCCTCAGTTATGCTAAAGTTATTTAAAACTGGATAGGAACTGGATGACATGTGGGGCATGTTGTCAGTATCTTCCTTTGTAAAAACTTGTGAAAAGTAATCATTTAACATATTTGCTTTTTTTTTTTCTTCCTCTACGATTTTGCCATTTGTATCTCTTAAACATTTAATCTCCTCTTTGAATGTTCTCTTGCTGTTGTAATATTGGAAAAACATTTTGGAATTGGTTTTAGCTCCCTTAGCAATGTTCATTTCTATTTCTCTCTTGGCCTTTCTAACTTCCTTTTTGACTTGCGTTTGCAGTTCCGTGTACTCTTTCTGCGTACTTTCTTTTCGGTCCTTTTTTAATGCTCTGTAAAGTGCCTTTTTTCGCTGAATATTTTTTTTAATTGATCTATTAAACCATTTTGGCAATTTAGTTTTACATTTAGATTTGTCTACTTTAGGGATGTAATTGTTTTGCGCCTCTAGTACTACATTTTTGAAGAACAACCATCCTTCTTCTGTGGGTGTTTTCTCTATTTTACTCCAATCTACTTCTGTTAGTCTCTGTTTCATACCTTCATAGTTTGCTTTTCTAAAATTGTAAACCTTAACTTTAGTCTTTACTTTTGGGGATTTAAAAAACACTTCAAATGAGACCATGTTGTGGTCTGAGTTTGCCAGTGGTTCTCTGACCTCTGTTTTAGTTATTCTATCTTCGTTATTTGAAAAGACTAAATCAAGGCATGCCTCCCCTCTAGTGGGTGCCTTCACAAATTGTGTTAGGAAGCAGTCATTTGTCATTTCCACCATTTCTATTTCATCCTTCGCGCTACCCACCGGGTTTTCCCATTTTATTTGGGGGAAGTTGAAATCCCCCATTAGTATGGCTTCTCCTTTGCTACACACATTTCTAATGTCATTGTATAACAGATTATTGTGCTCACCGTCTGAATCTGGCAGTCTATAGCATGCTCCTATTATTATGCCTTTTGAATTTTTGTCTGTTATTCTGACCCATATTGATTCGGTTTTATTTTCTTTGTCCAGGTTTAACACCTGGGCTTCAAGACTGTTTCTTATGTATAGCGCTACCCCTCCTCCTCTTCTGTCCTGCCTGTCTTTCCTATACAGTGTATACCCACAAATATTATATTCGTCCCCATCACTCTCAGATAACCACGTTTCTGTAACACCTATCACATCATAGTTACCTGTTAGTGCAGTAGCTTCAAGTTCTAGAATTTTGTTTCTGATACTTCTAGCATTTAGATAAATACATTTAATGGTTGTCTTACCTGAGTTGTTGTTCTTGTTTTGATGCGGTCTCCCTTCTGTTTTTTTGTTGATTTCTCCCCCCTTCCTTTCTAGTTTAAATGCTTCCGAACCTGCTCGAGGATCTTTTCTCCGAGTAGACTAGTTCCCTTGTTATTTAAATGCAGTCCATCCCGTCTATACAGATAGTCCTCGTTGTAGAATGTGGTCCAATGATCAAGATAGGTGAAGCCTTCCCGTGTGCACCACGTCTTCAGCCATGCGTTTTGATTAATTATTTCCAGCTGTCCATATGGTCCTTTGCAAGGTGCGGGTAGTATACCAGAAAATACCACAGTTTTGGTTTTCTCTTTTAATTTCCTTCCTAGCTCTCTGAATTTGTTTTGCAGGGATTTTGGTCTGTCTCTTCCAATGTTGTTTGTACCGATGTGGACGACTACTACCGGGTCGTCTCCTGTTC
Organism: Polyodon spathula; assembly: GCF_017654505.1. Lineage (NCBI taxonomy): Eukaryota > Metazoa > Chordata > Actinopteri > Acipenseriformes > Polyodontidae > Polyodon > Polyodon spathula. Next base: position 4,941,555 of record NC_054559.1, on the reverse strand, counting down.
GTTCTAGGAGCCTGTCCACGTTCTCAGTGATGTGCTTGACCGAGGCTCCCGGAAGGCAGCACACTGTTGTAGTAAGGGGGTCCAAACTGCGAACTGAACTTGCTGTGTTTCTCAATATGGAGTCCCCAACAATCATGACCTCCCTTCTTTTTGCTGTCTGGTCACCACTGTCAATGGGGTCCTGGATGTTGTTCCTTTCATTCTCTTGTTGTTGGTTCTGCTCATCACAATTCTGAAGTGACTCAAATCTGTTGGTTGTTTTGATTTCTGGTGGTTGTGTTTGACGAAGTTTCTTTTTTTCCCTGCTTCTGCCTACCTGAACCCAGCTGTTCTGACCTTCTATCTCCCTGGTGGCTTTCAGTCTGTTAGTTGTGATGCAGACTTCCATGAATTGTGGGTGTGCCAGTTCCTCAAGATCCTGTTGCTGTCTCACTTCCTCCAGCTCCATTTCTAGCATACTTACTAGTTTATGCAAATCCTGGATCGCGCGGCACTTTAGGCACACTTGGTTTAGCTCTGCTGGGTTTTCTCGGATTTCTCACATCAAGCAGGTGTCACAGATTACAGGCTTGAAGACCATGTTGAGGTTTTTTTTTTTTGTTTTTTTTTAAGTTTAGTTTCTTCTGCAGCTGTCAACCTGCTTTCCAACTGCTTCGAAACTGCTCTGTACTTTTCCACGCCTGTACTTCTTCCACTCGCTGTCGCTTCCACTCGCTGTCGCTGGGAAGACTGCCTCGTTTAACTGCGTTGTTCTGCTGTGCTGTCGGCTCCTCCCCTCGCCCGTGTCTCAAAACGGCGCTGAATTTGAATCAGCTGCTCCGAGTTTCAGCTTGTTTGTTATCAGAAAAACACACGCGGCTGTTTGACTTTGAGCTGCTGCTGTGTTTCCCCAATGTCCTCCGTTTTCTGATTAAAGCAATTCAAGATGCAATTTCTCCTTTCTGCTTCGAAACTGCTCTGTACTTTTCCACGCCTGTACTTCTCCCACTCGCTGTCGCTTCCACTCCTCTACACAGTCTCTGGGTGGGTGTGTAGGCTATATTGGCAAATTAGCATTACCCTACTACTTAGATATAACAATATGTGGGTGCTGATATTAAATAATAAAGGTATTGTATATAATATTGCAAGGTTATTTTGTCTACATAGGCTAATGTTTCGGTTACAGTAGTCCTCATTTTCCCCCAACTTTTTTTAATGTGCAAGCAGATGGTGGTGTTAAACTGTGGAAAGGCTTTTTATTTATTTATTTATTTATTTATTTATTTAATCTGTGTAGGCTATTTCATTTATTATGAACATTATCATATATGACTATACAAGCTAAGGTCACTGTTTATGTTTTTCTTATAACTTATATAGCATGCTGCATTTCACAGCGTGGATAACATTAAACTGTTTTCAACAGTAAACATCATTGTGACTTTTTCTATTACCTAATGTCCAAACACACTTCCTATTAGCTGGAGTCGAGCATCCCTGCCACTTACAGTAGCTTCATTTTGATTGTCATTCTGCTCATTAAGTTGTCCTTCAATTTCATGTGGCCCTATGTCAAAGTCTGGCTTATGGGCCTAATCACGTTAGTTTGCGAGGGGCAGCTGCAAGTAATAAGGTTCTGTCTGTCAGTAATTTGTCTGTTCTTTGTCGCACCAATAGACAGTTAAAGCACACCTCCGGAGCTGTTGCAAGGAAAGCACTGTCCGGAGCACCACTGCACTGAGCACCTGCATGTTTGCATTCACCCAGGACTGATGACCGTGCCATTGTTTTTGTTCAGGACTGTGCCTTTTTTTTCCTCATCCCCGTGTTTTACACATTGTTGTGTATTGCCGGGGATTTATTTTTTGACGGTCACCAGACCTGGAAAAAGGAATAATAAACACGTATTCACCGAATCACTGTTGTCTGTTCATCACTCCTGCACCGCATCACCTCTACACCTGTTCCCCTTACCAGCCACTTTGCTACAAGACCTCATCGTGATAATTTTATCTAATGGCGTGTATAAGATCGAGGAATTACAATGAACATACAAAACACCCTCAACCACAACACGACAAGGTAGGTTAAAATATCATAGCAGTTTATTAGATAATAATACTAATGGTACAGAGAGGAAAAACTTTAAAAAATCATCATGCGGTAACAATTCACATACATATCAATGCAGCACCAGTAAACACTTATTCCTGGATGTAGATGCTTCTATATATGTCGTTTCTCAATAACACAATGAAACTACAGTATAAGTAGAATCCTATTGCTTTTCTAACATTCAGTACAGTTTCAGCATTTCATTCTAACACAGTACAGTCACTCCTCTGTCTCAATCTCAGTACAGGCTGCGCGGCTCTGCTAGCAGGTGATAACGTCACTCAGCTGACAGTTCGCTCAGCTCGCTACACAGACAGTGGCCTGCGACTAGTGCTCACAGGCTAAATAACTCTAGTTAAACACATGCATCTGGACTGCAATTGTTTACTAACAATTACACAAGTATACTTTCAAAGAAGCACTTCATATGACAATATGAGTTAAGCAGCTTAGTTACTTTGTAACAAGGTTCAAACTCTGAAGTTTTTCATACGCGCATTAAAAGCGCAATGTAAGGTAAGTATTTTATCAATTTCTATGTGTTGTAATTAAGATTAATTATACTAGTTCCACGAGGGAAAGGTAAGGGAATTATACTCAATGGTTCCTTGAAGAAGACCCCAGAAGTTTGCAGAGCAAGTCTTCCATTGTAGTTATGTCTTTGCTTTGTTTCTGCAAATCTTCTTTAAACCTTCAAATCTTCAAAACCCAGGTAGGGGTTTCCCACACTTCCTGGGTGTTTTCTTCTTGAATGCTTCACTTCGTAGGCAGACACAGCTTGGGTCCAAGCCAGGAATGGTTCTTTTTGATGCGTAGATAAACTGACTCTCAGACATCTCTTTTTCCCATTAGCAGGAGTCCTGAACACGGAGCTTTCTTTGACGTTCATTTATTGCAGGGTACAGAATCTTCTTGCAGTCAAGAGGTATAAAGCTTAACGCTTATCTTATCTTAGGGAGCTATGTTAGACTCAGAAACCAGTTCAGAAATCAATTCAAAGTTCTTGCTGCAAATTGCCAGTTCTTATAGGACTTTTACATTATAGGACCTATACATTCCCCCTCTCAACTGTCTTCCATTGTTTTGGGCCATGGGTGATCTCACCCTGCATGGGATGGCCTCATGATCTTCTTTATGACTTCCCTTCTGCTGTCTCCAGCTTTTCGATTCCTCCATAAATTCTAATCAGATGCTCCGAACTATTCATGATCCTTTAGAAACCCATTTGTACCGCGTTCAGTTAAAGTCCACTGGCCTTCGGCTCCCCCTCTCCTTTGTGTAGGGTGGTTCGGCAGCTTTTCCAGTCAATAGTTCACATGCTGCACTGCATACTGTGTACTCAAAAATGAATCCAACAGATTAGTTCAGATATGTCCTTAAATCAAAAAATAGTTATTAATTTCAGGCAATTGTGCCTACAGGCTGAATTCCAAGTTCTACAGCAATGTTGTGTAAAACACAACACGCCAGGAATATGCCACATAGTTTGACTCTGCTGTACCACAATGCACCACCAGAAGTGTCCAGACATCTGAACCCGCCCTTCAATATATCAATGGTTATTTTGATCACATTTCGGATTGTATGGTGCACTGCATTGTACCGGTTTTCTTCAGGTGTCCGTGGAACTCCAACAGGTGTCACTAACTAGGGCCTCAGAAGATATCCACTGTGTCCTAACTAGAATATGAATTATTTCTTAGTATTAATTATTTCTTAGTTGTAAATAATAGACCACTTGTCAATATCATATGTTATCTTTGAAATAGGTTAGCCAGGGTGCAGTTCCCAAGATATTTTGTTACCACATTGGCGATGAGACAACTTGTATCACAGACTAGCTGCATGTTCATGGAAAACACTTTCTATTACAGTAAATGTCTTTAGTCTCCAAAGGTGCACAAATATGAACGTGTGTGCAATCGATGGCTACGAGTACATTCGGAAACACATAAATCTCACATTGCACCTTAATTTGCTACACAAGGGTCATAGGAAAAACAATGTATGTATTTGCTCTTTTAACCAAAGCAGCCATTACCTGGCTAATGCATTTCAACATGGTAGACTGACAGATACCAGAAATATCCCCAGCTGGTGTTTGGAATGAGTTGCATAAAATGTTAAGGCAGTTATAATCCTGACATGCACTGGTATGGCACAACTCCTGGCAGTAGGATTCTGTAAATCAGTCTTCAACTCAGATCACAGGTCTGCTATAGTCAGTTTATCAAGCCGGTATCAAAACGTCACTCTGCTCCTATATATTCTATTGGCAGGGTATGTCCTTCTACTCCTAGCCCTCCTCAAGCATTCTGAACTGCAAAACTTGTGGATGACATGTTTTGTCACAATTCTAAACAGCTCCAGCAGTGGTTATTAACATTTGTGTTTAAGTAGAAATTATTAAATTCATAGAAACAACTGCGAATCACTTTAGAACTACTCCAAGCAGACCTAAGTAAACACAGCTCGGCGAGATGTGATCATTCTGGCGATTGAAAATTGCAGGTTAATTGGGAGGTTGGTCAAAAAAAACAGAGAACTCCCTGAAATGCCCACAAAGTTCCGACAAAACCTGAATCAAATGCAAGGCTAGTTTTTCAGTGCAACAGTGAAAATGAGGCCCTAAATTACCACAGCTGTCACGTACACTACTGACTTCCTCTTTGTTTCCTTTTAGCATGAATGTCCTGAAAAAACCCTTTTGTATTTTGGTAGTTTTTACTATCTACTGATACTTGCCATTCTAATTCCTGTTCACTCTCCTGGTCTCTTCCCTTTGATTTAATAGAAAGATATAATTTTGTTTTTAATACCTAACTTAATAGATCAATTTACTCATCGTGGTTTCTTTACCTTAAATTTTCATTTTTGGGATAAATGTATCCTGCATTTCTAACATGGGGAAATGGGGTTGATTAGGTTAATTAACGATCAATCAGCGCCCAGCCACCTGACATAAAAGGAGGCCTCTGCTTCTCATTTGGGAGGAGGGAGCTGAGGAAGCAGGTTGGTGTTTTGTTGGTTGTGATTTTTCAATTTTCTAAATCCAGTGAAGGCATTGCCCAGCCTGGAAACCTTTATTTTTGTAAGTTTTGCTTTTTTGTCTTTCTTTTTGTGTTTAAATCCCTTTGTTTTGGCCCTTGTGCCTTTTTATTTTTGTATCTATTTATAATAAAAGTATATTTTTTTGAACTGCAGTCTGTCTCTGGGCCTCTATCCACTTGCCAGCCTGCCACATTTGGTGTCAGCAGTGGGATAGTGCCACCTATGTATGTATCTATCTATCTATCTATCTATCTATCTATATATATATATATATATATATATATATATATATATATATATATATATATATATATATATATATATTTGGAATTTTTGGGAGAATTATTTTTTTTTTTTTTGGATTATGGGAAAGAGCAGACAGCGGCAAAGGCAGGAAAAGCAGAAGCTGAAGAAATGTAAGCTGCTGCAGCCACCACTGGAGGACCCAGCCAGCCTTTTCCCCTGGTGTTTCTGATGAGAGAAGGAGGACCATAGTTCACGGTCCTGGCAAACTGGTGTGGCCGGTGTGAGGAGGACGGACACAACTGGGCAGGATGTCCCTACAACCAGGCCTAGGAAGAGGTGCAGTGTTCACCCCTGGCATCAGGGGCCACCCCACGACCTCCAGCACCACCACCTTCACCACCGTCCCAGGACATCTGGGTCTGGTTGATGCACCCTGAGGCAGACCTCGTCCACGATCTCCCCATAGTTATCAACACACTGTGGCATCGAGATGGGGAGAGGTGGGAAGAATGGGAGGAACAACACCACCCAGCGTCCTTCCCAGAGGTTGCCCTCATGGTGGTTAATTACCTGGTGGTAGACATGGGAGATGCCCCAGTCACTCCAATAAAGAGGGTGGAGCTGCCATCCCCAGAGCCAGAGAGGGAGGAGGAGCCGCCGTCCCCAGAGCCAGAGAGGGAGGAGCCGCCGTCCCCAGAGCCAGAGAGGGAGGAGCCGCCGGCCCCAAAGCCAGAGAGGGAGGAGGAGCCGCCGCTCCCAGAGCCAGAGAAGGAGGAGCCATTGCTCTCAGAGCCCAGAGGGGAGGAGCTATGGCCCAAGGATGCCTGCCTTGCACCGCCCAGGGATGCCTCACCTGCTCCGCTCAGGGATGACTCATTTGCATCGCCTGGGGTTGCCTGCTGCTCCGCATCACCTGGGGATTGCTGGTGTCTCCTTTTTGTTTTCTAGGGTTGCCGAGTGTCCGCCTCCGCCACTAGAGGGAGCCGGGTCACCTCCACCACTAGAGAGAGCCGGGTCGCCGCCTCCGCCACCTAGAAGGAGCCGGGCCTCCGTCGCCGCCTCCACCACCAGAGGGAGCCGGGTAGCCATACTACCTTGGAGATCCGGGGCCCCCTCAACTAAAGAAGGCTTGGGGGCTCCGACATCAACCCCGCCCACCACCACCCACCATAACAGCCCACCCAAGGGACATAATTGGACTCTTGGGGGGGAAGGGGGGAGTTGGCCGATTGCGGCCGGTGTACGTTGTACATGGGGGGAGGTGTGTGGCAGAGCAAAGCTCTGCCTTTTTTAAATTGGCAGGGATGGGGTTAATTTCCCCTACCTGCCTGGGTTTATTATGTTCAGGTGGCTGGGGTTGATTAGGTTAATTAACGATCAATCAGCGCCCAGCCACCTGACATAAAAGGAGGCCTCTGCTTCTCATTTGGGAGGAGGGAGCTGAGGAAGCAGATTGGTGTTTTGTTGGTTGTGATTTTTCAATTTTCTAAATCCAGTGAAGGCATTGCCCAGCCTGGAAACCTTTATTTTGTACATTTTGCTTTTTGTCTTTCTTTTTGTGTTTCAATCCCTTTGTTTTGGTCCTTGTGCCTTTTTATTTTTGTATCTATTTATAATAAAAGTATATTTTTTTGAACTGCAGTCTGTCTCGCCAGCCTGCCACAGGACCTATAACAGACTCCCACTATTAAACCTCTAGATCTGTTTTTATTGAATCTAATCAATATTGATTCATTGTTGTTGCCATTACTTTCTAGTATTTCTCATTCTAAGTATTTTTTTTAATGTATGTTTGTGGAAGGGTGGTGGGTAATTCACTGACACAGGAGACAGACAGGTGGATTTGGCAACACCGCACAGGTGCCCAGTTTTATTTTCGGGGTGCTGTTTTTAAGTTTATCCCGCAGATGGCGCTGTGGGTCCGTGGTCTGATTTACCAACGATGGTAAACAGAACCACGGGCATACCAAGCGATGGTACACAATACCGGCGCACTTGCAGGTGCTCAAAGAAATAATAATGAAAACAGAAGGCAAAAATAACAAGGGAAAAAATAACACAATAACAAAACCACAAATAAAAGGTGCTGCACTCTGCAGCAATATCCCGGTCGCCGCTGCCCATGCGACCCGGATCTCTGTCCTACGCTGCTGGCTACCTAGCCTGCTCTGTTATATTTTTAAGGGGTCTGCCCAAGGGTTCCCCACTCTCACTGTGACACTTTCGTGTCTTTTTCTCTGAACACGCCAGCAGAGTCAGCACTGATCTCTCCCTGCTACAATGTTACATCCCCTACACCTCTTTTATGAGGTCTGTCTTTCCTAACTAATCTATATCCTTCCATGTTAAACTCATCTCCATGATTCAACCAGGATTCTGTTATTCCTTTAATGTCATAGTTATCTACAGTGACTATGGCTTCTAATTTTAGAAATGTATTTCTAATGCTTCTTGCATTTAAATTTATGATCATCAGCAACGATTTGATTATACTTGTTTTATTCTTGTTCTCATCTATATCATTTCCTGTCCTGTTTTTGATTAATTTATTTGTTGTTTGCTGTAAAGTTTACAGTGTAACTCCCCTTAGATATAGCCTCCCTGCCCCCCAAATCCCTAGGTTAAACTGTCCCACCTGTATAGGCCATGGCCCATAAACCTATGCCCCTCTTTCCTACACCAGACTTTTAGCCACATGTTAAAACTTGGCCCTGCAGAAAACTTCCATAGAGGGTCTACTTTTAATCCTTTGACCTAGCTCTATCAATGTATTTTGCCTCCTCACTCTACCTTTGTTGTTTGTTCCTAATAATGTCAACTGTATCCTCCCCAGCCCAGGCCAACAGCCTGTCCAACCATGTCTTGATATCATGCACCTGGGCACCAGGTAGGCACCACACCATGCGCAACTTAGGATCACGGCTGCACACCTGACTATCTATGTTCCTGATGACTATTGCTGCCCTTTTGGAATTTCCCCTGGGGGCTGCGGCATCGTGATGCCCTGGCTCCGCACCACACCCTCCACTGTGATTGCTGCGTTCAGTAAGGCCGTCTCTCCGAAGGGAGCAAACCTGTTCAAAATCCTTCTATTCCATCCCACTGTAAGTCAGGCCCCACCTGGTAACGACCGTTCTTTACCCCCTCCTCTATTTGAGTGCACATCTCTTTAAAAGACTATCTACAAAATCTTCAGCTTATATCATGCTGTGCAGTCTACCGAGCCTTGCCTCAAGGCCTACCCTCAAGGTCAGAGACCAGTTGGCATTGTTCATAGGTTTATTCCTCCTGGATCCAAAGAAGTCCACAGTCTGGCACTGCAACTGGCATTTGTTTCAGTTTGCTGTTGTAATTTATCTTACTTTACCAGTTAAAATGTGACAGTTATTTCATATTACCCTATATTATTATCTTGTAGGTTGTTTTAATACTATGTGTTAGCATGGGGCTACTGCTGGAACTACTGTTTTGTGTTTACATTCACTTAGTAGATGCTAGGGTTTTTTTGTATTTCAGACAAACGCTTTTATTTAATGTTAAGTATAGCAATTGCAATGGATGCAAAAGGTAGATTATGTGAATCGCTGGTAATTAAAGAAATATACTTAGTAATTAAATGAAAGTAGACTTAAATTTTAGCTTTTGGTGGTGGTAACCCTGATCCTCCACCTCCCCTTTGCTCTCGCTCATTCTGGTTGCCTGGTGCTCGTTCCCACCTGCTCCCTTCAGGGTACGTGGACACCTCCATAAACAACAGTCTGTCATTCGTAGTTTTTTATAATTATTCCTGTCAAGCATGTGTTGTCACCACTTGGCTGTGATTGGTTAATCCACCGACTGTACCGTGCGGCAGCCAGAAAAAAATCGCATCACCTCCACAGTGAAAGATAACACTATGTAACACTATATTTGTTCCTGGGTAGTAAGTGTTATTTCCTAATTGCTTATGCCTCAAAAGTATAGCAAATGGCTATTATTCCCCACAAACTTTGCTTTTGTGACCAGGACAGTGATATTTCAAAATATCACTGTTTCCAATGGGAAAACGGGCAAATGTGTGTCTTTTCATTCATATAAAGTCAGAAAAAAACAACATATGAATCCAAATTAACATGTATTTATACTAAAGTAATACAAAAATGACTACAAAAGATTTAGAAGTTAGTAGCTTTTCGAGATTTACAATTATACTGTATTTACTTCTGAGATTCTTCTCTCAACACACTTGACAGAATCATCCAAGTCAATATTCCCTGTTTTCTTCTGTCTTACTTTACCCATCGTAGTAAACGATGGCCCTGTTTCTTCATGGTGTTTTCCTTCAGCACCAATTCGTCTGACAGCTCTCTCATGAAGACTTGTATGGCACTCGCTCTTTTAATAACATTTCACAACTGGTATTATCATTGCTTTTTGACATTCATCCTCACAGTACAACCAGGTTGGATACAATTTCTCTTGCCTGACAAGTGTTTTACCTGATAAAACTATTTAACAAGAAGCCATTTCCTTCTATATTTAAATAACTATCTCATTCTTTGTGGGTGTTTCTTTACACTTGGGAACAAATTTGCCTCTGCCCCTTGTTTAAAGAAATGAACTCGTCCGTGCGAGACTTGCTTCCAGCTGATTCTAAGCTTCAGCACAGCAGACAATTTACCTTCAGACATTTGTACTAATGTTTGCTGTTCCATGTTAATAATCACAAACCTAAAATCTTTCTAGCATGTGACTGAGTTGAGGCAAAGAACCCTGCATGCATTGTAAACAGTTTTGTAACAATGGCATGTTTTGGTTGAGAAATGCTAATTGAGCATTCAGAGGTTATGGATGTTATGGGAAGTATTGTATTACATTGTGTCGCTTGGGAGGGAGATTACACTGGTCCCTCAATAGACAATTACAGAGGTTACAGTGAATGAAACAAAAAAAAAAAAACTGCTATTGGCAAAATAAAATGGAACTGAAGCTGATATGTTCTGACACATCTTTGGAAAATAGGATTATATAAGGATGGACATAATTTTTCAGATAAAAATATCCTTCAATTATTCATTCACTTATTACTGTTATCCCAAGAGGACCAGAGTAGAGACACATCTTTATATTACTCAATCAACTGTCAGAGAGTTTTTACATACTCAACTGCCAGAAAGTTTGTTACATACTCCATTCACTTTAACAAAGCTTATTTCTAACACAACCACACTCTTGTATGCTTTCCTTTCCTCCGTCCAGGAAAGCAACCAACAAGAAAAGGTGTTAAAATCAATCCTTGCTCAGGACAATTGGAAGCTGCTAGAGACTGGAAGATGCTGGCAGATTTTGTCTTGTGGTCTGGGTCAGCACGCCTTGTTCATCTGGTAGAGTTAACAGTGCCACGGGAGGATGCTGTAGATGAGGCGTACGAGAGGAAGAAACTCTGGTATGCTCAACTAGCTGCTGAAGCAGAACAGCGAGGCTGGAGAGTCTGAGTTTACCCAGTGGAGGTGGGTTGTTGATGATTTGTGGCACACTCTACAACTTGGTTTCTCAGAGACGTTGGGTTCAGTAGCCAAGAGTTGCGTCGCACAGTGAAGAACTTATCTGAAGCAGCAGAAAGGAGAAGCAACTGGCTGTGGTTGAGACAGAAAGATTCTGGATGGAGATCTCAAGCACAATAGAAAGAAAGCAATGCTGATGTACAGGAAATAAACTGGGCTGAGCTGAGTGGGGGACGGAGGGGGGTGATGCTGGGATGCCAGAATCACTATTGAGCCCTCTTGAGGTGTCATGGGCTAGTCAACGAAGCACATAGGATGGAAGGTGCCCACTTGAGACCTCAGAGATGTATCCTACTTAGCTCAATCCAGACGGTTGTCATGCTGATGGACTGGGGAGACCACACTGGGTTGATCCCCGGAGCCAGCATTGCAGCCATTGTGTGTGCTGATGTGCTGGAGAGGCAAAAAGCTGATTCCTGGAGCCATCATTACACTTCAGCAATCAACACCAGACAGAAGGATATCTATATCATCAGATGGAAAACAACTCAAATGGATGGAGATGCAAATGGATCACATTAGTTTACTGCATAGCTACGTCTTAGTTGGTGCTTATCTTGGCGAGAGCCGAGTTCAAATCAGCATGAACTTCAACATTTACTCTCATGTAATGAAAATCATTTTTACTTCTCAGGTGGTTGCCTCACAATTAGTCCCTCCAGAGTTCTGTGATTCCATGATCGTGTAAAAAAATCATGGAATTTGTTCTTTCTCTCGCAGGATTTTCTCAAACATTTGCTCCCTACTATCACTGTACATGTCACTAGAGTGCATACATGCTATTTGTATAGTGAGAAGGGGTTCAGTGCAAGCTTTACTTCAGCCATGGAGAGATTCATTATTATTATTATTATTATTATTATTATTATTATTATTATTATTATTATTATTATACAAAAGGATTTCATAGTTTATCCACAAGCTTTGTTCTGTTACTATTGTTATTGTTCTGTGATGTGAAAGGTCAGAGTAAAACAATCAGGACCTTGCTTGTTCTTGTTGCAGGTCCTGAAAGATGTCATTCTAATTATATATTGAAATACACATGTTTTTTGTACATGGTGTAGTAACATGAATGCACAATAAGGCAAACTTATTATCCGATTACTTGGGTTTTCTTAACATTTTTTTTTTTTTTTTTTTTTTTTTTTTTAATCGTTACTTTCCCGTTTGTTTTGTGGTATGTGATGGCAGCACTTTCACATTGTGGCCTTGATCAAAGAAACCAACAGGCGAGTTTATCAGCCAGTCAGTGTTGCCTGTCACAGCTTCCGAACTATTTGTACGTGCTGTCTTGATGTGGATAAGTTTTAAAATTACAACATTTTGGTGAACAACAAATGTTTCTAAAGATACCCTGTTACATATGTACAAAAATATCCAAGCCTAGTACTGTACACATTTGTAAAACAGTGCATTTGTGAAATGTACCAGTGCTCATTTGAATCCCAATGCACCACTACAATCTTATTCTGCTGGATAAATGTTATTATTACTAACATGCTATGGGCATAAATGTATTTAATTTTTTTTTTTTTTAATTATATTTTATGTATATTTTTAAAAATGGCATTCAATAGTCAATGCTATAAGAGTTTTAAAAAAGTGAACTCTTTTTGTTTTATTGTATAAGTTTTTTTTTTTAGTTTTTGATTTTCTTTAAATATGGCAAACATGTTTGTTCTGGGGTTTTTTCAGATAATAGTAACGTGATTTAATACAAAAAAAAAAAAAATTTAACTAACTGTGACTTACTTTTTCTTATTTATTTATGATCATTAACACTGTTTTTCATTAAAAAAATAAATAAATAAATAAATAAATAATTGCCCCAGAATTTACCATTTAGACTACACAATGCACTTATTTTGTGGGTTGTATTAGTATTTGTGGTTTTAGAGCAGGGGTCTCAAACTCAACGTACCTATGGGCCAAAATTAAACTTGTCAACATTCTATAGGGCCAGTGAACATCCTAGTGAGTGGTCATTAAACTCCCAAAAAAATAACTGTGTTGTGGTGTAGACTTGTGAAAATTGAACTTTCAAAAAATAAACCCAAAACTTTTTTAATTGAATGTCTGGGTTTTTTTTTCCTTTTCAGTGTTTGCCACACTTGGCAGTGCTTCATTTCTGTGAGCTTTTTAACATTTGGTTTCACTGACTTGAAACTTTCATGATTGCAGCGAGGTGTGTGTCTGCTGGTTTGGTCCTATTTTTGGAATTGTTCATGTTCATGGTAGAGAATAGTTTCTCACATAAGTACATGCTGCCAAACAAAGATATTGTTTTCTGAAACTTTCACTGGAAACTATGTTGTGTTTCTGAAAGGAGGATCCTCCCTCTAATCACATATGCAATCAAACTTTTCTATAATTAGCCTATAGCCCATGCCTCCCCGTCGTTTCTTTGTTTGGTCTCATATCTGGCGTATATCTTACTTTCACATCACAAATTTGACTTTTTAAATCTTATAGGAGCACGACATCCATATCAAGCTTAGTATTTTCCATTTGTAGTGTCAAAGGGGGGTCATCATATCATTCTGAGCATGAAAGTAACAGAATTAGAATATACAGGGGGGGGAGTCTTAAACCAGTCTCTGTGTCTTCTTGGTTTCAGGTCTCCAACTCCCTGCACTGACAAAGAATGCTTTAAAAAGAGTCTTAAACTAAATACTAAACACATGGTTTATCTTCACGATAGCTGAATAAATATTGTGCACAAAACCCTAGTCGAGGGTAACCATGGTTTTGTTGCATGTTGAGGGGTTCCGCTAAATGAGACATTTTTCAATGGCATAAAAAGTCTATAACATAATGTTATCCAGTTTCAGTGCTTTACTGCACAGTGCCAGTGGATGAATGTTACAATGTAAAGTCACTGGTTGAGGTGCATTTCGTTCTGCATTATGCATAGCAAAAGTGCTGCAAGGCCATTCTTTATTCCAATCATTGATGTAGCTGCCTCTGTTACTATGCCAGCTAACAATTTCCACAGTAGCCCATCTCTTTGCAAGGCTTATTCAATTTCTTTAAAACAATTCATTTGATGTTGTTCTACCATGTGTTGTAGACAAGCTTAACAGTTCCTCCGTAACTTCAAAATTAAAATTAACACTGGTACCAAATATAGCTAGTTGAGTGCTGTCTAACAAATCGGTACTCTCATCAAGTGCAGCAGAATATGTATAGAATTCTTTGGCTTTCTCAAATAACTGCCCATCTAGATCATTTGCCAGGTCAACAATACGATCTGCTACTGTGTTTGAGGAAAAGCTAACCTTGCTGAACATTGTTCTTTTTTTAGGGGACACAATCTCAGCTACATTTAGCAGGCATTTTTTTTAGAAATTTCACTTCACTGAACGGTTTTCCAGATTTAGCAATCACTTTACGCACCACGTAACTTGCTGCAAAGGCTCCCTCTGACTTTTTTCACCTTCTGAAAAATCTGCTGCTGTGAATGCAAGGTTTTCTTTAACTGTAAAACAGTATTCTCCCTTTCCTTTTCCTGATATTTGTCATACTGTTCCGCATGTTTGGTTGTGTAATGCTGTTTTATATTATATTCTTTTAAAATGACAATAGTCTCTGTAAATCAAACACAGGGCATTATTTTTGTTCTCAATGCAAAAATAATCAGCTGCCTGTGTTCTTTATCTTTCTTTTTTTTCTGATTGTTTCCTGCTTCTAATGTTATTTTCCTTTTACACTGTTTTGACAAAGAGAGAATAAATTTTAGTCAACAATCTCCCTCTCTGACTTGTGAGGGTGCTAAGTAAAAGGAACAGTGTGCCCCAGACTGGATGGTTTGACAGTTCATTCCAGGGTCAGTTGAAAAGTTGGTCATCCAGGAAGGGGACAGAGCCACAGTACCAGAAGTCATTGACTTAATGCAGTAGGCGATGTGTCAGTCAAGGATTGGAGGATACATGACTGGATTCGCCTCCGAAGGCGACGTGACTGAGAGTATTTCAGGTGATGTGGCCAAAAAATCTGTTCCTTTGTTATGGTTGTGAATGGAGCACTGATAGAGCCATAAAGAAAATGGAAATGCTTGTATTTGTTTGTCAACAACAGTTTGTATATATTTAATAGACTGCTAACAACCAGGAGCTGTCGCTGTCAAGCCAGTACCAAACCCATATTACCAATACTTAACTAGTCACTTATAATTGTGTATTTACCACCAGCATCTATCTGCACACTGTAAACCACTTTGCCACAACTGTGTGTTGATTTTTCTCTTCTCAATACTTACTGTACGCTTGCTACAAATTCTGCGCTTGATACCACTATCACTTTACAATACAGTAACAGTAAAGTGCACTGACAAACAGGGGTACACTTGGAAACTATTTTAATCTTTATAATAATAATAATAATAATAATAATAATATGGTAGGAAATATATACATCAACAATCGATGTTGAGAATATTAAATAGTTTATCAGGGAAATAATTGTGGTTTATACCACTTACTATATCCCTTATTAGCATTAGGCTACATGAAAAAGTTGTAGGAAAAAAATCATTCTCTGAACATCAGTGGCGGCTGGTGGCCAACTTTTTTGGGTGTTCACACCTCAGATGTAGCTAACGGGGTCAGTGGTAGATGCTCTATCTAGTGGATGTGTTTCTTGCTGGAAGCGATACAAAACGTTTGCTCTGTGATGTCTTATCGTGGCAAACTTTTCAATTTCTTTATTATTAAAGTCAGGAATGTCAGTCATGTCTTTTTCAATTGATAACATGGCTAAAGCATTGAATCGTTCAGTTTTCATATTGTTTCTCAAGAAGGGTTTTATCCATTTCAGTATTGAGAAGCGCCTTTCTGCCTCTGCTGTAGTCATTGGAGTGGTAATAACTATCTTCAGTAGTTTTGTAATCTCGGAAATGTTTTGTTCAAGTTGTTATATATCATCAGTTCAACCATACTTAATGCATTTTCAGCACTTTTAAAATCTTTACTTTCATACACTGTTTGTAAGTCAATGCATAAAGAGGTCTTTCCAAGCATTGGATATACTTGAAATATTTTTTATAGCACACTGTTTGGGAATGCTACCTGATACTTATCAAAATGGTCACTCTGCAGCAATTTTGCAGCAACAAGGTGCTTTCTGAAGGCAAACCGTTCCTTGGCATGAGAGATTATGATGTCACAAATTTTCAAGGCAGCTGTGTCACAATCTTCAGTGGTATTTGGGCCTCTTCTTCTTTTTCGCATTTGTGGCAAGTTCTCAGGGAGGCTGAATTCTAGTGTTCCAACAGATGCTCAGATGTCCTAAATGCTTTCAACAAATTGAGTGACCGCTGCATTAGCATCATATGATATTTCTTGCCTGAAGTTTCCCATAAAAAATATCCATTTTCAGCATTATCTTTTGGAACAAGTACAGGAAGTACAGAAACTCTGTCATTGAGGCTATGGCAAAAAACATTTGCTTCCATAACTGTGATGCTGTCAAAGTCTCCTGAATCACTGATTGTTTGAAAACACTCCAGCAGGTGTTCATGCTCTTCAAACACTGTCCTCACTGCTCGACTACGAAAATTCCACCTGGTTTGAAGAGCAGTTGGAAGTCTTTTGTTTACGACTTCATCCAAAACAGAAGTTTTCTTTGGAGAGCAATATTAAAATGTTGAAAAACCAGAGGGCCTGAAAAAAAATTGGAGCTGCTGAAACTTGACTTGCTGCATGACCCATTATTAGATTTATTTGATGGGCATGGCAATGGACATAATGTGCATTTGGATATTTATCCCTTACAAGCTTCTGGACCCCAACAGTCTCGTCACACATTACACTAGCTCCATCACAGCTCTGTGCAATTATTTTTGCCTTTTCACTTTCTTCTGTGAATATAGCATCTAGCTGTTGCATAACGGCAGTGGAAATAGCTTCAGCATGTTTCAGAAAACCGCTCAACAACACGTTCAGTTTTGGGAACAATGTACCTAAAAGCTAGTACACTTTGGGAAATATCTGCAATGTCACTGGTTTCATTCACTTGAATAGCAACATAATCAGTCTGTTTCAGTTCTTTCACAATATTTTCCCGCAAGCCTCTAACATGCAGCCTAGAAGTTCATTTTGAACAGTCTTTGAGGTGTCTTTAAAGACTGTGGCTATCTTCAAGTGTGTTTCCATGGCATGGTCAATCTTTGAAACAAAATCTACCAGTCCAAGAAACACACTAGGATTAGATGATGATGATGTTTCATGATGACCTCATAGGGCCAATTCAAAAGTTCCACAGAACTTTATGCACTCAGTGATGCGCGTAAGTATGTGTCAGTTTTTAGAAACTTCTTCATTGTTCTTCTTTATGGTGTTTCGGTAAGCACTGCTAAGTTGGACAGCAATATTCACTGTACCTATCATACCTATGCACATTTCACATGTTTTATGAACTCTAGAAACCTGATGCTTCTTTGATTTGGAGGACAGATGTTACAGGTCTGTAACTCCAGTTCTTGACCATGCTGCATCAGTGTCACCCGAGCCTTAGCAAAAAGGAGACACGGAAAGCAAAACAGTGCATTGTGGCTTTCACTTGCACAACCCCATGGTCTCGGCTTATACCAGGACTTGTTAAATGTTCGAGTGTATGCTTGACTTCTTCCACTGTTCACCTGCACTCATTTTATGGGAGGTCTGCTGGGTCCCAACCTTTTGATTTGGAGTTTCTGCACTTCCTCCAGTGTAGCAACATTGTTTGCCAACAGAAATTTTACTGTATTCATGTCTTCTTAGAATATTAAAACCTGCCAATATATAAAAAAACAAAAAACAAACATGAAATGTACTGAAGTTTAAGGTGTCCCTAAATCCAAATTCAGGAAAACTTCATAATAATAATAATAATAATAATAATAATAATAATAATAATAATAATAATAATTTTAAATACTTAATGACTTAAATTTAATCCAATGCAATCCAGGAAACAATACAATGCTCTAAGTCCTAATTAAGGACAATGAATGAAAAAACAAATGTAATCAACAAGATTTTAAAAATGTAGATTAAACAGTAGATAATTAAGAAGAAATAACACTGACACAGAGCGACAGGATTTTATATCTATTTATTAACCGATTTACTCAAACAGGCAGAAGTGTCAGAGAAGACTGATGATCTAATATTAAAAAGGCTAGAAAAATAACGAGAAAAGACCTGACACGGATCAACAGGATTTAAAATATATATAAAATATTATAAAAATAAAATAAACATGTACTGTACGCTATATTTAATAACTGATTATCCTAAACAGGTATTGGTCGGTACTCAGTAAATTAATAACAAAACTGCCGAACTCGGCAAAAGCTCTGCTTAAGAGCAGAAGCCTAGGGAGAAAACAAGGTAAATGACGTGAAATAAAGGCAAATTAAAACTATAAAAACAACAATATATGTGGAATGTGAAATTGAATGTGAAAATAAAGATAGACAAAGATACACAAGAATAATTTGACTTTAGATACTTTTAGAGTAATTAGACTAGCTATATAGAAACAGCTTAAACACCTTCTATCGTTTTCGAAAGCAACTGAGAAACAAAGTTTTGTGCAGTTTGTATTTAGCCTTGGTTATCTTGACACATGCGCACTGATCGCCATGTTCGCTACCAGGCTGCGCTCCATCCAGAACTTTTTAAACCAATCATAACCAGTCCTGGCTGATGGCTGGTTGCTACTGCACATGTGAACAGCGGGTTTAGGCGCTCGCATTAGTGAGCGAACACAGCCCGTCTTCAGTATATTAAACAGATGGGATGAGTTGCATTCTTGATATGCCAGTGTCACGTGAGTGGGGGAAATGAAATGCATGTCACCCAGACGATGGGAGGCACAATTCATTTACAAAAATGCTGGGGGTTCGGCGAACATGCGACCACTGTTAACCAACTGCCACTGCTGAACATATTACACATACAGTACCTATTGTCATGAAGCACAGTCAATTTATTTTATGGACAGTACATTTTTATTTCGGAATTTGTATATGGTTAAAAACACGACGACTGTCATACTAAATATTTCTCCAACAGTCGGTTCACAGGAATTTTCTAATTCTTAATGTGATGGTTTTTTTTTCCCTTTTTTTATTGCAAAGTGACACTTTGGTTTTGAGACCAACTACTTGTCAAATATTTTAGGATAATCAGGGTGTTCATTTTGTATTTTACAGAGTTATCCAATAGTAATAGGTGTCATTGTATATTTGAGATTTTAAGCAACTTTTTGTGTCCTTGGTGCAGTAGGTAGTGCCATATGGTATTATATAATCTTCAGGGGGTCCGGATTCAAATGTTGTTCGGGCCATGATTTTGAGACCCCTGTTACAGAACATTTACCCTTATCTCACCGACAGGAGACATCATTGTATCAGCAGTACATCCACACAGCACTGCTTGTTACACACTTCCCACCTTTAGCCCAGGTGATCAGCAGCATCTGGATCATGGCATCAGTGCAAAAGTGCAGAGTCTGGGTTTGAACGGTCAACCTGGTGCACTGCAAGCAAGCATTTTAACCACTACACAAGAGAGCCCTGCTCATCTGCATTTGTTAATATACAGCTTTTAACCTCATCTCATTCAACTGGAGACAGAATCCATAACACAACAGTGGCCGTTACACTTACATCACAGATTAAAATAAAGAGATATAAATCATAATCAGCACAAATGTAGTGAAAAAACCCCATCCACAGTGTTGCTTATAAACCAGCCTCATTCCTGATGCTATCCTGCTACATGTGGTGTTAGAGTAGGATAGCATCACCTAGAGACTCAAAGGCTGGAAAGCTGCAGTGGAAGCACTGTTGTGCACTTTTATGAACAAAATAAAACAAAAACAGGCACAAGGGCCAAAATAAAAGGTTCAAACAAAAACACTACAAAACAAACTCTACTGTTCAGGATAGCCTATGGCCTTCACAGAAACACAACACACCGTTTCATGCATTGACCCTACACTCCTCCCAAATACCTTCACCAAACTAAGGATTTTCTTCCTTTATATACACATGTGGCCATTCCCCAATTAGGACTTAATTATCTAATTGGAGAACGGCCACATTCCACCTGTGATTGTTGCATTCCCCTATACACTATTTACCTCATCAGGGCTGAAACTACTCTGTATACATTCAGTGTGCAGATGCCATGGCCCTGTTAACTGGACGAAATGGGTGCATTGTGTGCTGCCTGTGTTTTGAGGTGCCTGTACTTATTTTAGGCAGTCTCAAATAGCACAGCAGATAAAGACACATACAACTGGGCTAATGAACTGCCAGAGCAGACATGCACTGCTGGAAAGTGACATAGTGTTGGAAAAGCTTCAGTACAGCTTCTATTATTAAACCTCTTTCTAATTAAAAAGGAAACCTCCCTTTGGAGAGGAAAGACTCGTTATTTAATTGTGTCATTTTTATACACTTACTTTAGGTTTTGTACCAGACAAAAGAAATTATTAATTAAAATGAGAGAGCAGGGTTGAGAAGATTATATTGCACATAAAATAAAAAGGAGATTGAGCAAAGTTTCAGGAGGACACATTTATTAAGGGCTGCAAGCTATTTTTATTTTTACACCGAGCTTGACAGAATTAATAAAACATGAAGCAGTCACTAAATATGGAAAATGTTGTGACCCTTTTCCTGTGTTACACAATATTTTTTGATAAATAATAAATTAATTAAAGAAAAAAAAAATTAAAGTGAATAGAACCACAGGGTTTCAAACTAGAGAGAGAAATTGTAATGAAGTACAAGCTCCTGAAAGGGAGGAAGGAAGGAGTAGAGACATGGAGAGGAAGCGCCCACCAGTGAATGAGAAATAGATATTATTTATCACCAAAAGAAATTAGACATATAATACAAGGAGCCTGAAATCCAAGCTCATAAAGGGGGCATTTATTTGTAAGGTTACCGGAGGATATTGTGGAGAAACTTTTTTAGAAAAATTGTCTCATAGAGAGACATACTATAATGGCTAGTTCTCATAATCCCAGAATATAATAACATTGCTTTTCAGGATTAGAAATGAAGAGCTTCCCACCACTTCACAGATTCTAATTGTTCCTAAGGCACATGTTGCATGCATAGGTATTATTTAATGTGCAGGAAGTTAATGTGTCTACTGAGATTACCTTCAGGTGTTAATAACCTGTGGGGAAAGTTGTCTCAGTATATATAATATATATATATATATATATATATATATATATATATATATATATATATATATATATATATATATTCATACACACACACACACACACACACACACTATTGGTCAAAAGTTTTAGAACACCTCAATTTTTCCAGTTTTTATTGAAATTTAAGCAGTTTAATGTCTCAATGTACTCTGAAATTAAAGCATAGAACAAATAATCAATTGGAGATAAAAAAGAAATCATGGAATCGTTTTGTTTAACAAAATTTAATCTAAATTTTTTACTCATCAAAGTAGCCACCTTTTGCAGATATAACAGCCAAACACACTCGTGGCATTCTTTCTACAATGGAAATCAAATATTGTTTGGAAAGTTCTTCCCAACACTGTTGCAGAAGTTCCCACAAATGTCTCGCACTTGTAGGTTGCTTTGCTTTCACCCTTCTATCCAGTTAATCCCAAACCAGCTCGATGGGGTTTAAGTCTGGAGACTGTGCTGGCCATTTCATGATTTGAAGCCTACCGTCTTGTTCTTTTCTTCTAAGGTAGTTCTGACATGGAGGTATTTTTCGGGTCATTATCTTGCTGTAGGATGAACCCCTGACCAACTAGACGTATACCAGAGGGTATTAAATGGCGCTGCAAAATGCTGTGGTAGCCGTTTTGGTTCAGGGTGCCACTCACTCTGTGCAAGTCATCGACTCTGGATCCAGCAAAAGAGCCCCAGACCATCATGCTTCCTCCTCCATGTTTGACAGTTGGTGTCACACACCAAGGAACCATCCTTTCGCCTACTCGACGGCGTACAAAAACCCTGCGTGATGAACTGAAGATTTCAAATTTTGATTCATCGGTCCATAACACCTTCTTCCAGTCTTCAGTAGTCCACTGGTGGTGCTTCATGGCCCAGCCAAGCCTCTTTTTCTTATTTTGCCATCTTAGCAATGGCTTTCTTACTGCCACTCGACCTGTCAAACCTGCAACTCGAAGTCTTCTCTTCACAGTTGAAACTGAGACTTGCTTACTTCGACCAGTGTTAAGCTGTGCTTGAAGCTGTTGCCCTGTGAGCCGCCTATCACGCAAGCTGTTGACTCTCAGAAACTTGTCTTCTAATTCTGTTGTGGCTTTGGGTCTGCCAGATCTCTTCCTGTCAGAGTTTCCTCCAGTTTCCAAGTGCTTTTTGATGGTGTAGGAAACTGTACTCACTGGCAATTTACAATTTCCCTAAAGGAAAGACCTAGACTTTTAAGGGTTATAATGGTCTGTCTGTCTTCCTTTGTTAATTGCCCTTTTCTCGCCATTATGATAGCAATATACTACTTCCTGCAGTACAATACTGTCCAAATAATGCTTCAGAGGGTGTAGTAACACAGTCTGTTCCAACACTGCTTTTATACAGACAGAGGGTTTGTAAGTAATCAACAAAAGTTGGGACATCTGTAGGAATTGTTAGCATCAACTTTCAAGGCTTAATTTACTTCCATTGCTGCAGAACAGCTGTAAGTTGTTAACTCATTACTTGTTCCCTGAAAAAGGCCTTTTTGTATAACTCTGAAATGTACATTTTTTTCAGTTTTTGGTAACCTAAACTTTTTTTTTTAACCTTTGGCAGTTTACTGCTTACCTTTGTACCATTTCAGGTTATTCACTGGACTTGAACTGCTTAAATTTCAATAAAAACTGGAAAAATGGGGGTGTTCTAAAACTTTTGACAGGTAGTGTGTGTGTGTATGTGTGTATATATATATATATATATATATATATATATATATATAGATAGAGAGAGAGAGAGAGAGAGAGAGAGAGAGAGAGAGTGTACAGTGACAGTGGTGTTTAGAGCATCTTTCTTTTGTAGCATGTTTTGTCATTTTATTTTTTTGTTAAGTCACAGACTCCATGTTCATCTATTTTTTATTGCGCGGTGGTGTAAGGATGTGAGGGCAATAGTTCAATCAATTATTTCTCCTATGATGAGGTTTTAACGCTTTCAAGACCAAGTATTTTTCAGTGGGATTCTCCCCCAAGACCAGGTTTTTTTGGCTGTAGTTGACTCTCTTCATATAAAAATTCACAAAAAATCAATTTTTTACAGGAGCATCTTGCAAATTGTGTCATTTTTTTCAGAACAGTCTGGGGAATATTATAAGTACTTCAGAAACCATACAAACGTTTTGCTTTTTTTCCAACACAATATTTTGTTTTAAGTTAAAGTGGAACCCAAGCACTTCTACCTAACTTTATGCCAAACTACTCTTTTATACATCATAATTGATAAGTTGTTTTCAAAGTTAGGATTCAGGAATGCTTCATTTTGAGGTTTAAAGTTCATTTTTCACACTCTGGTATTTCTGTGACCAATCGGCTTGATGATGTCACAGAGTGAACTGATTTTCGTACTTCTGGCTGTTACCATTGGTTTTCACAGTGTAGAGCATGTAAGAGACATCTAATTAAATTTATCATTATGCCCCGCTGATGTGTTGCAGGTGGTTGTAGCAACACAAATGAAGGCAGATTTAAACTGCACAAGTAGCCAAAGAACCCAAAGGTTGCTAGGGTTTGGACAGCATTTGTCCAGAAAATGAGAACCTTCTGGAGGAAGCCAACAAAATGGTCGAACTTGTACTCGGCCCATTTTGAGGAGCAGTGCTATGAAATAACAACGATTGCTAGTTGCTGTGGTATCCAGCCTCAACTGAGAGTCAATGTGTATTCCACAATTAGACCAAAGAAAGCATCGATGATAGTGAAATCAATACCATTTCGTCATAAATGTGTGAGCTTCTCGACAAAACACGGCGGGCTGAGCGGGTCTGATTTTCGATAACAGTGAGGGTTTGTCTGAGGGTATGCCTGCTTATATGTCGCCATTAGATTTACTGGCGTCAGCTGCCGTTTCTCTGACCCACGAAGAGGAAGACAGTAAGAACCTGGACCCCTAGGTTTATAGTCATGGTGGGTGACACTAATGGTGGATATATTTCTAAAATGTTGGTTTCTAAAAACTTGGTGTTAATTATTGAAGCCATGAATGCAATTCAGTTGCTGTTTGCAGTCACTGTAAATGTGATAATAATGCAGAATGACAACATTGTGTGACTGGTTTATTACTATTGTAGTTATTATTTTGTACCCAGATCATTACACTTATTTTCAGTATAATGTAAAACAATCTTGCTCCTAAACACAACTGGCCCAGGGGAGTGAAAATTAATGTATTAATATACCATCATTGAACTTTTCTGCATCGACCAAAGTGTCACATTATTGTGTCACAAAGTGTCATATTATTGGTCTAGTATGACCTTAGACATTGAAAAATGGGTAAGTGTGTATTTTGTCTCTATAACAATGTCATTTAAATACCATACTTAAAATAGTGTGTGGTACTTGGATCCCCCTTTTGTTTGATTTTTTTTCATGTACTTTTGGGAACAAATTGTTTATCATTTTTAAAGCCCTACATTAACTTATACTGTTTATTTCAGATATACAAATGCCCTCAGCGTCAAAAGAAAACACCAGCAATTAAAGCATCTATAACATATACTCCAATATTGGTATGCTTTCCCTTGACAATTCATTTTAAATGACATAATTTTATATTGTAATTACATTTGCGAATAATTGTAAACGTGGTTGTATTTCCGGAAGGAGAATCTACCCAATAATCAACGCATAATTTCCATGCGCTGGTATAAAAAAAACTACATATATGTCACATCTTTTTGTTTTGGTCTCTCAATTGCTAGGGACACATAGGAGTGCGGAGAAGCCAAAACAGGGAGACGACCATTTTAAAGCCTGGAGGAAGGGCTACACTCAGCCATGGATTCCCTAAGGTTTACTCCTACCACCAAAATAAAAAATAAAAAATAATAAAGTAAGTCTGTTTTTTTTTCCATACCTTAGTGCTGATCAGTTCGTTTTAGTCTGCGGGGTGCGTGGTCAGGCTGGAGAGGCTGAGCGCGTCCTTCGGTGCAGTCGAGCTCCAGGGGGCGGGCCTTGTTTTCAGTTGCTTACCTTTATTATCATTTGCTCTCGGACATTTGCTTCAGTTAGTTACATTTTGTCCTTGAAAGGGAACACTAGGTTATTATCATAACCCTGGTTCCCTGAAATAAAAACATTTAACCAGTGCCCTTAGAGGTCACTGCTTTCACTAAAATTTAGCAGGCCTGAAAAGAAAATGGTGCTGATCCCTTTGTGATGGTCTCTGATATCTCCTGGGGGTGGAAAATAAATACCAGAGACCTTGGAGTTTTACTACACAATAAAATATGGAGTTGATGTTTTGGATCAGATGGCATGGAAGTGAAAGCTGGCTCCTGATGGTGGTCTGTTCAGGTGTTTTACAATGTATTGGACCTAGCAGCCATCAACCCCTGGGTACTACAGTTACACAGGAACTTCATAAGAAGCATTGGCTGGAGATACAGTACTGAGTGTCCTTTTGCTGTTCAATGCATTTTAAACCTGTTTTACTCTGAAAAAATATACATATTTAAACAGAGCATGTAAAATAAACAGCTCATGTGACAAGCGCTGAATAAATGGACCGCAAAGGGTTTAGCATACCTAGTAAAATACTTTATTACACGTTGAAAACAAATTTTTATAATATAACTAATATAGTCTATTTCCTATTTTTGTAAATTTTAAAATAAAAGAAAGTATTTTTACTTTTAGCAAGATTTTAACTGATATATAACAACAATTGAACCAAAGTGGAATATTATCTAAAACATCATATGTCATAGGAATCATATTTATAGCCAGAAATCTATTAATACTGTAGAATGCATAATCATATGTTAAGTGTAATGTTTGATTCCACTTAAATATAAATGTAGTTTTTTATGGTGATGTAAAAGGATATTGTTGTAAAACCCTACATAATTTACAGTAAAATATTGGTCAGATATAACCAAAGGCATGTCTCGAGATGGTATTCAGATACATGTGTGCTTGTCTCAAGAGAGCTTAATGTTTTATGCTTACAATTACTTTATCATAAATGAAACTTCACAGATGAAACCCTAGAAATGTTGGGGAAAATTAAGGTAAATGAAAGGTACCGTAGAGATGTTTTGAATTGGAGCTAGTTGTTATGAATGTAAATGGTCTTGCTTTATTCGGCAGAGA
This sequence comes from Polyodon spathula, assembly GCF_017654505.1. Lineage (NCBI taxonomy): Eukaryota > Metazoa > Chordata > Actinopteri > Acipenseriformes > Polyodontidae > Polyodon > Polyodon spathula. Next base: position 4,915,283 of record NC_054559.1, on the reverse strand, counting down.
TCGGCTCAGTAAACTGAAATTAGACTGGAGAAAGAGATACTGAGACGGCTGGGGCTTTATGCAACAAGTATTAGTCTGCAAGTATTAGAAATTGGTCGAGTGACCGGAGTAAATGGCATGCTAAAATTTTGTAAATCAAGACCGGTACCTTACTCACTAAAACAACCTGTACAGGAATAATTGATAGAACTAGAATGTGAACATATTATTGTAAAGGTTGAGCAGAGTTAGAAACTAACGGTTGCCCTTTTGCCAGAGGAGAATTAACACTGTTGATGTTTGCGTCTCAGTGGTCCTGTTGGCGAGTGCTGAAAAAAGTGTACAGATATACTCTCCCGTACACAGGCTTGCGTTTTCATAATGCAGGAAAAGACCATTTTCTAACGGGGTATAGCAGTGATGAACAAACATTCAAATGCTTACAAAACAGTAACTCAGAACTGAAACCTCCCTTCATCTCCCCTCGTCATGATAAATTTTGCATTATTGTGAGATAAGCAAATGCAGCAGAGTTTCATTGAATTTTGTCCGTGTGATTACTTATGCTGTTAATTTATTCATCACCGTGGTTTAACTGTGAACTTTCAGTATAAATAGAATGTACTTTTTAGACCTCAAAACAGGCCTATGATGAGTAAAAGGGGTTTCAGTCTGTAATTCAGCTTCCCCACAGTAGAAGACACCAAGCAAACTAAGGACTTCCGTTACCAAGATCACGTGACCTTGACAGGAGTCACCTTTATGAGACGGGTCACCTTGGTGAGGGGCAGAAGTGCGAGTATGTAGATCCCAGTCACTCGAGTCAAGTGAATTATAGCAACACTTGTCAGAAGGGGATTGGTGTTCCATTGACTACAGGGGCGGGGCTTTGCATACAACAGGGTATGCGCTACTATGTTCCAGAGGTCTTTGAAATACAGGCGGGGTTACGAGGCTAGAGGGAGTAGTGAGAAAGGAGTGTCTGTGTGTGGCAAAGTGGCTGGTAAGGGGAACAAGTGTAGCGGTGATGCGATGCAGGAGTGACAGGCAGACAACGGTATTTCAGAGAGAAAAAGGGTACTTTAATTATAATCCAGGTCTGGTGACCGTAAAATAATAAATCCCTGTCTATACACAACAATGTGTAAAGCGCAGGGATAACAAAAACAGGGCACAGTCCCGAACCAAAACACAAGACGCGGTCACCAGTCCTGGGTGCGTGAAGACGTGCAGGTGCTCGGTGCAGACACAGCTTGTGTGGTGTGTAGTGGTGCTCCGGATCGTGCTGACCCTGGCGACAGCTCCGGAGGTGTGCTTAACTGTCTAGTGCTGAATACAAAAAACAGACAGTTACACGGACAGACACAACAATACAAAACACAAACACGATCCACTCTGAGAGCTCCTCTCTCAGTCCTTCTCTCTCTCCAATCGTTTAACCCAAACGAAGGAAAAGATCAGCGTTACCCTGGCCCCTATATGTAATCCTGCATGATATCTAGGTAAACGGCTGCAGCTGCCTTATTACTTGCAGCTGCTTCTCGTTTACCTTTCAAACAATATGGTCTTACAACAGAGTCGCGCTTCTTTCCAGGCTGACCCACTTCCCTGACCCGGAAATGAACTGTCAGGCCAGCCCTTCCAGATACTTCTCCTCTCGTTCTTTAGCGCCCTCACAGGTAGGGAGGAAAATTCATCACCAGAACTCATCTTTCCGTCACACTGTGTCATAGCGCTTTTGTGTTTTGTTGACTTTAGTTTTTCTTTTTTATGTACAGTGGCCGATCCACAGAGGACTGAGAAGGTGGGCGATGCACGATGTTGTACGTGAAAGAATATTGTTTTTTCATTCAGCAATCCCTCCCTCATGCCTTTTTTTTTTTGTGTAATAAGAATATATATTGTCACAATGACGGCTGTAGTGGGTGATGTCAGACCAGAAATGAATACACAGCACTGCGAGTAAAATAATAAATGAATGCGCTGCTGCACGGTTTATTACTACCAGAAAATAAAACAGCTGTACAAAAGCACTGACACCAAAACAGGACATGGCACTTGCAGCCAAAATAAATAGACAAACAAAACGAGTAGACATTAACAAAACAGGGTGGACAAATGCTACACAAAACAAGTATGGTGCTGGTCCTTCCAGCACTCGTAGTAGCAACTGATATAGTTTACGTTTCTCCTCTCTCTCTCTCTCTCTCCCGTTCTCCACTCCCGAACACACAACCCCAAGTGAGTGAAAACATGCTGCTTTTATGCAGCTGTACCAAGACTTGATTGCTAATCAATCATTCAATTGGAGTCGAGGTACAACAGCACGTGAATTAATAAAGTACAATTCCCTGTGCTCACATATTATTACTTTTTACTTGCACGTGAAGTGCTGTGCAATCCTCGTGCCTAAATACAAATATACATTTTAAACACTCGTGTTACACAGACCCGTGTATATCCTGTGTACCAATGACTATACACTAACATTAACACACAACATACAACACAAAATACACACAGGGGTGGGCACTTTGCCACATACACACACACATATATATATATATATATATATATATATATATATATATATATATATATATTTTTATATTTTTTTTTTTTTTTTTTTTTTCCCAACATATTTTTGTATAGAAATTCCATTATTTACTCAAACACCTCACAGCCATTTCCTCACATTAAGTTTCATTTTACAATTTTTTTTTTCTTTTTTGAAAAACTCCAATTGAAAACAACACAATTATTTGTTAGGTCAGTCTTTAATCATTGAGTGGAAATAAGGAGCCAGATGACCACAACAAGATCTCGTTCACTAAGCAGCACATTTTATTTAGCAAGGGTCAGCACACAGCAACATAGCCCATAGCAGCATGCACGCTGTCCCTTTATACAGAAAAACATGTATAACTCGCTCACATGAACAGGAACTCAGGACATAAAATGATACAACACAAAATACATAGTACAGATCACTACAGTTTTTAAATCTATATAGATTTAAGGGATGATTGCTTAACTACATCTTCTTACTAATATACTTGTATTACAAGACTCAATGAAAAATATTAGAATAACAATTTCATATGGTCTATTTCAAAGTGAGGAAATGGCTATTCACTTGAGCTATTTTGTGTTTTGACGTTTTTATGTCGAAAAAGTAGATTTCAGTTTATAATACCAAAAGTTTATATTTAAACCATTTAAACATTTAAACCAATTAATTAATAGCATATTTCATCTTGAAGTAAGTGTAAACTAATTTTACAAAAATGTACAGATTTATATCAGGTTGCGACCCCCCCCCCACCTCAAAAATAAAAAACACAGACACAAGGCTTTCACAATTTGACTGGATGCAGTAAATACACCTTCAGAAAATAAAAGGTTTGTGTCCAGTATGACAAAAGCCAGAGTGGCGCATTTGTTATGGGGTCATCTACCTTTAAGATAGTGAAATTTAAAGGACATGAAAAATCAAATAACCATTATAACTGTGAAACAGATGAAGGCAAAGACTGCCAAACAAGGCACATCAAAAGAATAACAATTACTACACACCATAAATATGATTTTAAAGCTAAACGTGCTTTTCAGAACAGCTCACGTCCTTGTAGTTCATTCCAAGTGGGGGGATAAGACTAATACTTATCGACACACTGGACCTACTCCGTTTAACAAATTTATACCCCTTTTAAAAACTATATATTTATATATATATATATATATATATATATATATATATATATATATATATATATATATATACAGGCACAGGAGTGTATACACACTATTGCAAGGACTCATTGTCCAGCCCAGTTAACTAGAATGGCAACTGCTAAATATTTATTGGTTATCTGTGACTTTCTACAGATAGATAGTTCCATTACTGAGGCAGGGATTTGCTACCTGAAGTATGCTGTCAACTTTGGGAAGTTTATTGAAACCTGTCCACTGTAATTAGCCCCATGGCTGAGTTACTGAGGAGAAATGTAAAATGGAAGTGGTCGGATGCATGTGACAAGGTGGAAGGAGTGACAGGCAGGGAAATACAATGCCAAACAGTCCCTTTTAATTATATTCCATGCCCTCCACCAGCAATGGTACGAGGGGTACATACACAAGGGTTTACAGTCTCACAAAATAAACAGTTCATACAACACAACAGCTTCCACTATTTACAATTCACCAAGTGCAGGGTCGATTGGCAGTGATGTGCAGGGGAAGTAATCCAGGGTTTTGTGCTGGCTCTGTGGCTTCAGCTCCCAGTTTCGTCCTTGGCTACAAAATACAAAACAAGACAGATTTCTGGCTACATTAACATCACCGTAAGGAGCCATATTCATGTAACTGCGTTCACTTTGTACTGCAAACTCCTCCCTATTATCAGTGCGGTGCCAAGCTCTAACCAATCGTCGCACACCCCACAGCTGCTCACAGGAGTTGTTCCATTGTCATACAGCTATGCCTTTTCCCCAAGATGTCTGACTTCCAGTTCTGTCCATCTTGGTGAATGTGTACCACCAACCTTCCTGGTCAGGAGATGGATTTGCAGCTCAGATTACTTTGCCTGTAGTGATTGGAGTAATAATTTTTCATGTGTGTAAATAAGGCTCAGAGTGCCCTGTTGGTGATGTTACCGTGATCAAAGAAGTCAATAAGATCTTGTAGGTAATGTTTCTCACCAAAAGCATTTTCTTACACAGAAAGCAGGAGTCTAACAGCATCATAGTACAGTGAACTCAAAGTACTGAGTGACCATCAACGGCACTGAAAACCACAAGGATTTCTACTTTATAATTTAGTTTTATACAGGCAATAAAACAAGCATTCATTAACATATAGCATATTACATACTGCTAACATCCCAGACTTACCCAATAATAGCTAACTAATTATCATTCTGCTCTCTAAACAGAAGACTTTCTTTACCCTAAAAATCAGTTCTAACACTGGATGCAGAAGAAGCTATCTCCTTTGTTTATATCCGTGTTATCTCTGTAGTGAAAGGGAAAATTGTTCAATCCGACATAGGACAGCAAAGAGTTAAAAACCTAGCACAAAAACTACAAAAATGATCACTATGGTGAACAAGTACTAACATTGTACGTGTATGCCTAATCATCCATGTGTAGCAGATTGTAAGGCAGAAATTCCTTTTCTTTATACAGTTACACAAACTTCCGTTACATCTTTTGATATTCTCTATACAATACTGTGACAGAAATACAATGAATCTTGGTTGTAAATTTCCCTCCTGACCTGTGAGAGGGGCTAAGCAGCGAGGACAGAGTTCTTTGGACGGGCTGGCCTGACCATTCTTTTCCCTGGTCGGGAAGTCTGTCAGTCTAGAAGAAGGTGAGATTCCGTTGCAAGAACGTATTGACCCAGAAGGGAAACAATGTAGCAGCCTCAGATAGTAAAGGCAGCTGCATTCGTTTACCAAGGGGTCATGCATGACAGCATATAAGGGGGACGGAGAATCTTAATCTGTTCCTTCGCTTTGGTTACGAAATATAACCCAGAAGGACCCATGCAGTAATTGTGAAATATTATGTTTGTTTGTCTTGTCTATAATTGTTGCTTGTGTTTTCATAGACGGCTAACACATTCCAGAGCTGTCGTTAAGGGCCAGCATAAAACCCAGAAGAGCACTACACTATTGTCATGCATTAAACTGTATCACCCACCACGAGCACTGCAGTGTGCACCCAGGACTGGTGACCGTGTTTGTATCTTGTGGGAGAGATACCTGTGTTTATTGTTTGGGACTGCAACCCATTATTATTAACCCCGTGCATTACACATTGCTGTGTATTGCCGGGATCATTGTTTTGGTCACCAGACCTGGATTATAAAAATAAAGACACCCTTTTCCATACCGGATTACAATCTCTGTCTGCACCTGTACACAATCAACTACTTTGCCACAAATACCTACAGATGTAATCACTTTGTATAACACACTTCTGTTTCCAATCTATTGTTACAAATAACATTACCATTAATTTCCTTACATTCATTTGAGACATTCAACTAGGGTTGGCCATGCTCCAAGCTCCGCTCCAGCTCCAGGCCTCAGAGCTGGTTTCAGGGCTTCCGGAGCTGGATCGGAGCTTACCAGTGTTCTGACCTGAGCTCCGGAGCCAGATCGGTGCTGGAGCTGGGGATTCTGGAGCCAGAGTGAAGCTGGGTCACTGGAGCACTCCGGAGCAGGGAGCCGGAGCTGAGGTTCCAGAACAGCTCCACTATTTCCTGCCTTTCACATATTCAGTTCAGATATTTGAATGAACAAAATAAATAAGTATATAAGATAACTAACTGTAAATATAGAAGTACTTTGATGTACATAATATTTCTATTGATACAAGGAGTTGTCCAAAGTGATCAACTAGAATCATGTATTCCTATTTCTGTAGCTATAAACTTTTATGAAACCCAGTGCAGGCTTATAGAGACAGTCCTCAAAATTGTGCAGTAGGAGGACAGGGAGTGAAAGATTATAGTCAAATGCAACCCGAAACATGTATTGGAGGCTAGGATTGAAGAATAAAATAAAAGCTTGAAGATTGGTACAAAATCAAGGCATTTATCATGTGTGATCGACAGACTGTTACATGTATAATGTATATTATAGTAAAACATAAGACATACTAGATACTGTACTTTATAGAACATTGATTCTATGTCATGTAACATATATTAATTATACTGCTGAACAAACATGGTAATGTCATGTTCAGATATCGGATCAGGATTCAGACATGTATTTGAATATTTGTTAATTTGCAAAACGGTATCACAGTCATTATATGTAACACTATTAAAGTTAAAAAAAAAAATATCCCAGAAGAAAGGCCTGACTTTACCCTTGTGAATTAATTACAAAACAAAGGAAACCATACACAACTAATAATCCTGTGTGCATTTCAGGTAAAAACAAAGTAGACATTGCATATATTTTAATAATCCCTGCCACTGTAACTTTACATATTAGTAGAGATCACTATTTGGCAGCTAGTGTTGTGTGCATATTTTGATCTGGATTTGTTTATTTGACAGCCAGAAATAAACAGGGGACCGAGAGTAGCTGTGGTGATCTTCTGTTTTGTATTCATGTTTTGTATTCATTCATCCCACACAGTGCTATTTTTCCTATTGCTAATTTAGAAACTGTTGCCAGGCAAGGTGTTAAATCGGTGCAGGGCAAAGCAGGTTGTGATGCATATTTCTTATTTCTGAATATTAGTCCCAGCACTCAATATATAATATATATATTATATATATATATATATATATATATATATATATATATATATATATAGTAAGGTGGCAGGGGGAGGGTCAGATTCCTCCCTGCCTAAAAACATGTGAAAATGCAAGTTTTGTTTAATTTAATTGCTTTTATTTAATTTATTTGTTAATTGCATAATTTGTTAATTGTTAATTATCCCCTGCACCTGGAGGTAATTGTAAATTAGAACCAGGTGCAGGGTATTTAAAGACTGCAGCCAGTTTGTTCTGGAGTGTGTCTATAGAGTGAAGAGCTTGATTGTTGGTGCAGATATAGAGGTAAAACCTACGTTTGGTTTAAAAGTTTTTGTTGTCAAAAGTGTGGTATGTTTTGTTTGGGAGGTAAACAGCATAGCTGTCCTGTGCATTTGTCAGGGACCTGCCAATGTTTAGTTAGTGCTCTGTATATATATTATATATATATATATATATATATATATATATATATATATATATATATATATATGAAGGCTATATTTGCATCCTGAGCCATTGGAAAAAAAAAAAGGCATAATACCACAGTAGTGATGTCAAAAAGTGATAATTCCATCTACAGGAAAATATACTTGAACTTTGACCCATTCAACTCCTGGAGACCATCACTTTCAATTCAAACACAAAATGTCTCGTTTCCAGCCACAGCACATTAATGATCAACAGAATGAGAATAAGTAAAAAAAAAAGATGTACAGCTGGTATATTCATATCTCACAGAAACTAAAGAGGAACAGGATATTAATTCAAGGTAAAGGCAAACGTAGAAATAAAGCTAGAATGCTAACTGATAATGACATAGAACATCTGTACAGAAAGTATTATATAGAATAATAGATGGGCCTCTTCAGTGAGTTACATGAAACAATTCTATCTGAGGTTTCTGTGGCAGCTTATAAATGACTCGCTCTCATAATTTATGACATCACAGAAACCCTAGATGGAATTATGTTCCTGTAACTCACTGAAGCCCATCTAGATATATATATTATATATATATATATATATATATATATATATATATATATATATATATATATATATATATATATATATATGGTTTTGCAGAAGTATTCACCATCTACCAATAATGTCACATTTTGTTGAATTACAAATAATGTATGCACAGTTTTTCAAACAAACTTTTTTTTTCGTTCAAAGCTGCAGTGGTTAAATTGAACACTGTTATATGAAGAGGAGGTTAAATGTACAAACTGAAATGAAGTGGTTGCATAAATATTCAGCCCCTTAAGTCAATACTTGGTAGAAGCACCTTTTGCAGCAATTATTGCTATTGAGTCTTTTTGGATAGGTCTCTACTAGCTCTGTACAGTAGGATAGTGAAATTTTTGCCCATTCTTCACAGGAAAATTGCTCCAGTTCTGGTAAGTTTGTTGGGGATAGTCAATCTTCCAGTCTCGCCATAAATTTTCGATTCAAGTCAGGTCTTTGACTTGATCAATCAAGAGCATTAATTCTCTTCTTCTTCAACCACTCCATTGTGGCTTTGGCTTTGTGCTTCGGATCATTGTCCTGCTGAAATGTGAATTCAGAGTCTTGGCTGACTCAAACAGGTTTTCCTCAAGGATTCGACCTGTACTTTGCACCATTTATTCTCCCCTCTATCCTGACAAGCTTCCCAGTCCCTGCTGAAGAGAAGCATCCCCATAACTTGATGCTACTGTAGTGATGGCTTTCTGCATGAGGTATGAATGATGTTATTAATTGTAAGTTTTACATTGTGTATGTGTGTCTTTTATAGTTAAGTTATTTTTAATCGTTGTTTAAATTGTGTGAATGTGTTTTTATAGTCGTTTTAATGTGCTTACTAATTCAGTTGCTTTAATATGCTTTTATATTAAGGTTCTATACAGTATTGTGTAAGTTTTGAGTTCTTTCATGTACCATTTGGCAAAACAGGCTATGTGCCGTTTTGCATAGCCTAATACGACTGAAAGTCACAGATGGGTGTCTGAGCTAAACGTCAAAAGGCAGGAGATTAGCAGAGATAGTGTGAGGTGGGGGAGGGGAACTGAAAGACAAGATGGATGCGCCCTGCTAGGTACAGCGTGGTATGCAGCCCCCCCCCCCCCCCCCCCCCCCTCCCTCCATGTGCAATGAGAGTGGAAACCCCTATCATTGGACAGAAGTAAAACAAATGGGAGTGGAGTCAACAGTTGTTTACAAAGGTATAAATACCCAAAATAGTAAAGTGTTGTCGGTCATTTCATCTCTTTCGATTTGACTCCATGGATATCCATGCTTTCTGATACAAACGTATGCACTGAGCTGTACTGAGGCCTTGTCCGAAGTCAGTTTAAATCTCGTGCTTATGTGATTGTATTGGAGGTATACCTTTCCTGTATATAAAGTGTTTTTGAATCAAAAACCATTTGTCAGCTTATTCTTTTTCACTACACTACCACCACCATGCTTGACAGTTGGGATGGTGTTGCCTGGGTGATGTGCAGTGTTGGGCTTGCGCCAAACGTAACGCTTGGAATTTAGACCGGAAAGTTCAATTTTTGTTTTGTTTGACTACAAAACGTTTTTCCACATGTCTGCAATATCATCTACGTGCTTTTTTGCAAACTCCATGCGTGCTTTAAGATGAGGCTTTTTGAGTAATGGCTTCTTTCTTACCACCCGTCCATACAGGCCAACTTTGTGTAGGGACCGGCTTATTGTTGATGTGTGAATACTGATTCCCATCTCAGACACAGAACTTTGCAGATCTCTTAAGGTCATTGTTAGCTCCAGAGTGACATCCCGAACGAGTTTCCTGCTTGCCCGGCTGCTCAGTTTGAGAGGACGACCTCATCTGGGTAGTGTCTGGGTGGTATGATGCATCTACCACTTCTTAATGATGGACTCCTCTGTGCTGAGAGGGATAATCAGCACCTTTGACATTTTCTTGTACCCTTCTCCTGCTCTGTGCCTCTCTACCACTTTATCCCTGACTTGTTTCAAACACTCCTTGGCCTTCATGGTTGCTTTGTTGGATCACTGTGTGAGTTGCAACTTGAAAGTCTTTATATACCTGAGGGAAATTATCTTCAAGTTAAACCACTTTGAGTACACACAGCTTGAAACCATTTCACTAATTTTGTGACCTTTCAAACAAATCATTTCAACAGAGGAGATAGCTGCTTCTGTATCCAGCGCGCAAAGAATATTAGATATTTGCAGAGCTTTTGGAAATGTTATAGTAATAAATTAGAGGTATGTGAAAAATACAGTGAACAAGGGGTGTGGCTTGACTGGAGATGAAATACTGAGAGTCCTTTTGCGATTCAGTGTCTTTTAAACCTGCTTTACTCTGGAGGAAAAAAAACAACTTTTAAACAGCACGTGTAAAATAAACAGCTCGTGTGAAAATAAATTGTACCTGACATGCCTGACAAGCATTGAATAAATAGACAGTTAAGGGTTAAGGAGAATATTGGGTTTACCATGGTGGTCAGTTGCCAGAGCCTGGGAAGCTGGGAAGGGATGGCATGGTGAATTTTCCACATCTCAGGTAGTCAAAGAAGGCGGTCAGACAGATGGACTTCAGGGTGACCAAATGTCCCGATAAAACCAGGATCGTCCCGATATTAGGGGCTTTGTCCCGCGTCCCGATCAAGGTACTCTTGGGACACCATTTGTCCTGATTTTTTACGTAAACATTGAAAACCTTGTTGCAAAATTTGAAATTTTGATTTTCTCGTTAGGAAATTCCTTACATGTGACTGCTGTACTGTCTTGCAGTGCAACAACATACTCTGCTAGCTTAGGGTGTGTTGTTTGAGTGAGTTGTTTGCATCTGTGTGGCTAGTCAATCACATTAACCTGCAGTCATATGATGTGGGATGTGTCATGTGTTTTTAGTGCTTCCGTCTGTGCGTGTGTATATGTATGCTTCAGCTCGGTTTTACTGGTGTAGTGTCATGATGGCTGGTGAGAAAAAAAATGAGAAAAAAAATTACACCTGGATTCAATCATATTACTGTGTTACAAAGGCATTTTTAAGGCATAAATTGCGCAACAAAGAATGTGGCATTAGTCACAGCGGCGAGTCGGATATGAAGCATCATACCGGTGAGATTCAACATTATTATTATTACTATTAGGAGACTCCCTTATACAGGGTGACTTACAAGTTGTTAGAAAATATCAGAATACAAAGTATCACATTACAGATAACAGCAGTTATGAAATATAATAAAGTCAGTACATATGAGCAAATACAAATAAGAGAAAATAAATAAATACAGTAAATAATTATGTTTGAGCACGATTTCAACTAAGAGCAGTTACATGAATAGTAAACATGTTCTTTTAAGAGTAAAGTCCATTCAGAGCAAGCAGTAAATATAATAAATGGTAAGAACAATTTCAAATAAGAGGATTTACAAAAAATGTGAATACGGGTACCATTTAGTGCCATACAGTCCCATATAGTCGAGAGTTGTGAGGTTTACAGATGCTGTCTGAACAGGTGTGCCTTGATGAGGCACCAGAAGGTGGTCAGAGACTGTGCAAAACTGCCAAACAGAATACCCTTGTCTCAAACTTCTTCAGCAAGCCCAATGAAACACTAGATACCCAAGTTGTTGCTTAGAGCTTACCCAAGTGTATCACACAGTACTGTACCAACATTCCTATTAGTCTTGTGACTGTGAAAGGAAGGTTGCTTGAGCAATCAAGCAGTGTTGTGCTGATGAGGTGCGAAATGCAAGGATGTTATGCACATGGCCAAGTCATCCAAGAAGGACCAGACCACTGGTGCTGACAAATTAGAGAGCATATGATCTACATCGTACTGCATGTGCACGTTCTATTTTTGTTTTATTTTATATATAAACTTATATTATAATCCTAACACACTTCTCTCGATCCTGTGTGGAGTAAAACAGACGGCTGGGATTGAGAGAAGGGTAAGAGCTGGAATAGACATGATCCAGTAGAAGTGTTGAATACCAGAAATACAGGACTTGATTGAAGATGGAGAGAGGTGGAGATTGTCCCTGAGATAGACGATAAAAGCCAAGATCCAATTCTGGTTGAATGAAGTGAGAGAGGTTTGGTTTTGGGTGCAAAAGCAGGAGAAGACTGATCAGGCTGTAGAGTTGGAGTTTGTGGACACAGCAAGAGCAACTGACATGTATTGTTGGGCTGAGCAGAGCACAGCGGACAAGGAGCAATTCAGGCACGGATCACCTGATGGAACTCCGGGACTTGGAAAGGGAAGGGAGCGGCGGAGCATGTAAGTTGTCGGAACCAGGCTACCTGCAGATGAGAAAAAGCATCCAGGAATATGGTGCGCTTGAATGAGGAAATAATTTGAAATGGATAGCTAGATGAGGCAGCGCAAGAGTTGCATGATTACAGGGACTGAGGATCTGCCTTTATTGATAATATGGACTGTTTCGAGGTTGTCGCTAAAGAATAGAATATATTTTCTGGTCCAAGTTTTGCCCCAGAGGTGAGCAGCTCCAATGAGCTCAAGGAGTGTTGAGGACTTCTGTTGGGGGGGGTTTCTGGAATTGTGGGGGCCATTCACTGCTGAACCATTGTTTTTTGAAGATGCCCCCGAATCCGAAGTAGGGGGCGTCTGTAAAGAGTGATAGGTTTAAAGTGATTAAATCCTGGTAGAATAAGGAGAGGCCGTTCCAATGTTAGAGCAGAGTGAACCACATTTTTATATTCTTTCTGGAGTCTGAAGGAAAGAAGATATGAGAGTTGAGATTTTTTGCAGAAGAGGAGCCGAGATATGAAGGTCCTGAGGGATAATGTGGAGGGCATAATTGAAGTGGCCTAGCAAGAGAGCAGGTTCCGCTTTGAGATGAACCGTGACGACTGAAAGGTGTTGATGATGGTGCGGCTGCGATCCAGTTTTGAAGGTGAGAGGTGTACTTCAAAATTGATGGTATTGATCGTGATTCCAAGGAACTCTAGAGACGTAAAAGGGCTTGATGTTTTTTTTTTCAGCAGAGAGTGGGACGCCGACTGAAGAGAAGAGCAAGTGGAGTGCGTTTATGGCTCAGGTGGGGGGATGTGAAGGAGGCCTGATGAGAAGGAAGTCGTTGAGAAGATGGAGGAAAAAAGGAATGAGATAGGAGTTTAGCAGGATCCAATATAGTGCTTCAGATAGGGTATCGAATATCTTCAGACTGCTGCGGCAACTGAAGGTGAGCTGGGTGGTGAAATAGAATCTTCTGTTCCAGTAGACACTGAATAAGTGATGGAGGGAGGGGTGGATGGGCATCCCCGTGAACGTATTCGAAATAACCACTTTAGCTAGCCGTGCTCCTTGACCTGCCTACATGATGGATTTAATGGCATCTGAAAGAGTGATATAATGATGTGAGAACTCATCATGCAGGATCAGTGCATTAATGCTGCCGATGGAACAGCCTCTCGGGGTGGACAGATCTATAATTTTCCGCTTTTTTCCAGTGATGTTGCGAGTAGCGACTCCTATTGGTTTAATTCGATATTGAGGAGAGCTGGAGAAAGCCCCACCAAGAAATCCTTGTCAACTTTGACTTGAATAAGGGAGGAGACGACCTTGGGCTCGGTGGTAGCTGAATGAAGGTTGTTGCAGATGAATGATGATGAAGGCGGGTGGGAGAGATCGATAGAGAATCTGTATTTGAGCCATTGATTAGATATTTGATAAACTGTTGGTCATGGTGGGGTTTCAGAGCTTTGGCTAAGGTGATGATGTTTATAGGTGTGGAAACTGAAAGGAGGGTGGCTAGTCATTTTCAGGACAAGGGACAGATGGACTGGGAGTAGGCATCGGTGCAAAAGCTGAGAGATGCAGATGGGGGTGCTGAGCCTTGGATAGGATTGATGAAAGAGACATGATGGGTGGACCGTGAAGAATGAGGCAGCGGTGTGTGAGAACTGTGGGAAGCTGCTCTGGGGCACAGAGATGAAGAGTGGACTGTTGAAACATAGATCCTGCAGATATGAGCTTGCAGCCCGCTGAAAATCTGTCTGAATAAATCCATATCTGCAGATGCCCAGTTGTCTTCCAGGATTGCAGCTGCTTTGGCAGAGAAAGCTTTATCGGAATCGTAGAATATGGTACCCCTGTATCCCATGGACAGGAGCTATTGATACAGCTCCTGGCGCCTGTAAGTGTAGGCTGTGCAGAGGATGTCTCGGGATGCTGAAAAGGCAATGACAAACTCTCAGAGGGTGAGACTTTTTAAGAAGCCGTGGATCACGTGACTAAAGAAAGATGGAGAGGTTGACACAATCCACTACCCGATGGTCAAGGTATTTGGAGGCTGAAATGAGGGTTGATACAAAGTTGGTGTCCTTACCATGGATGATTAGGCGTCGGAGATGACAGAAGATGCATGGACAGAAGATGCAGGAGTTGCATTTGAAGGAAGTAGAAGGCTGGAAAGACGAAGAAGCAGAGGCAGCTGTGGCCAAATTGTACTGCAGGGCATCAGGGTCAGTAGATCAGTAGAGAAGTGGTGGGCTCTTGATGCTCCTGGGGTAGGAAAGACCAGTTTAGCTGACTGGAACTCGCACAGGAGGAGAAACATTGAATTCCTGTCGGATTGTGCAAGATTGAACAATGATTTAAGTAACTTGTTGGTTGGTCCGTCTTTAAAGAGGCAGCTTGGTGATGGATTAGATGGAGAGGATCTCTTACAGCGGAAGGTTTTAGGAATGGCAGCAGCTGCTGCTGGAGCTGGAGCCAGAGAAACGGCCTGTCTTGTCCATGCTTGATTGAAGAGAAATGGTTGGCAGTGGGATTGCATGTAGGTGGTTCTTCTTGCTCCCTTTGTTTTTTTTTTGTTTTTTTTTAATAGATTTGGGCTAAGAGATTTTTATTTATTTTTTATTTTTTTTTTAAAGTAGACACATAACTAAGAATAGACTGATAGCCTATTGGCTCGTATGAAAACAAACAAACGTTAGAGAGGGTGGAAGCAGAAACGGGAAACTTTTATAGAAGAGAGAGAGTGATTGACAGGGAGATTAGAGATAGGGGAAGGTTAGACAAGACTCACTAATGCCCCCGAAACGCAACCTAAAGATTTACACTTAAGTTCTTACCTAGCTGATTAATTAACATTGTGACCACCGAGATTTCGGACTACATACAACCTCCACACTCGCAAAATGAAAATCGATATGAAAATAAAAAACAAGAAATCAGATACAACTTAATATTTTTATTTATGAACATCATACATAACATTTTCAGAGCAGAAACACTGTATTTACATTGAAAATTGTACTTTTTCTTATCTTTTTCAAAAAGAGCACATATACATATATAAACATGAAAAACTGTAATAAAATAAACTTTACACAATAAACTTCTGTTTAAACAGGTGTAGAAAGCTGTATGCACATAAAAAAACATAAATAACTAGTTCTAAAAATAACAAAAAACAAAAATCTAACATAGCTTATGCAACGTGAAAGGGCTTTGAGTGAAACAGACTTCAAAGGCTCTGTTCAGTTTAAGTTCTATTACAGCTTTCTAAGTACAATCTACTCAGAAAACATGCTTTTCAGCTGTACCAGTGCATTTGTCACAGACTGCCTTTTCACAACTGGCGCAGACATCAAAAGTTCTGTTTTTATTGCATTTAACAACCTGGCATTGTCTTTTATTCTGTGTGCCAGTCGGCACAGCGCTGGCTGAAGGTTGAGGGGCATTTGCCAGCCGGCTTTCGTGTCTCTTATCAAAATGTTTCTGCCCTAGTTCCAAGTCTAGCTACAAAATGAAGTCCCTCCAAGTGATTGTATTGCCAGTGCACTCCTTGTACAAAGCCAAAGCGTTAATGGCTGCAAGGTCCAAAATATTATAAAAAACATCCACAGGCCACCTGTGAGTACCATCTTTGTCAGTATACAGTTGTGCCATTTGATCCAGTATATCCACACAGTACTTCGTTGCATTGTAAAATGCAACAGTCTCCAGCTTTCATTTAGTATCAGTCCCGATGGTCACTGATCTGTGCTGAGAGCTTAGAATACACATATTTTTTGCACCATCACACTTAGGGTGCCACAGTCGTTCTGCCTGAGAAATGTAGTGTAAATAATAATAATAATAATAATAATAATAATAATAATAATAATAATAATAATAATATGTGTAGAATGACTTTCATCAGTGTTTCAAGGATTATAATATGTCCTTTCACAATGACTTTGATTTTATTATAAAGCCCAGACTAAATTGTTTGTTATATTGTATTGATTTCAATATGGCTCATAAACTGTGGGTCTGGCGGTTGCAGAAGCAAGTGTTTATAACTTATTCATTTTTATGATTCTGCAGCTGAAACATTGTATGGGTATTTAATTCAAATATTTAGTAACACTTAAGAACGAACATGCACAAGATATTCACATATGCAGAGATATTTAAATTTGAATTGCAAAAGCCATTCAAAAAGCGGCTAAGGCGGTGGTAGTGTTAAAAAAAAAAAAAGTTTTATCTAAATCCAATTATAGGTTTGTGGCAGAGTGTCCAGCCCCTTTATGTTTATTAGTGTTTTATGGTGTATGTAGGGTGATAATGTTGCTGTTTATGTATAAAATACACGGGATATAAATATGGGTTACGTGCATGAGTGTTTAAAATGTATATTTGTATACAGGCACGAGGATTGCACAGCACTTCACCTGCAAGTAAAATAATATTTTAAGCACGGGGAAGTGCAGTTTTATTAATTCACATGCAGTTGAACCGAGACTCCAATAAAAGGGTGAGAGAGAGGAGAGTTATTTAAAAATATACTCAATTGCAATATTTTAAATAACTCTCCTCTCTCTCACCCATTCTCCACTTCCCGAACACACAACCCCGAGTGAGTGAAAACATGCTGCTTTTATGCAGCTGTACCGAGAATCGATTGCTAATCAATCATTCAATTGGAGTCTCGGTACAACTGCAAGTGAATTAATAAAAGTGCAATTCCCGTGCTCACATATTATTTTACCTGCATCGTGAAGTGCTGAGCAATCCTCGTGCCTAAAAAACAAACATACACTTAAAACAATCGTGCTTGTAACCCATATTTATATCCTGTGTATTTTATACATAAACACCAACATTAACACTCTACATGCACCATAAAACACTAATAAACATAAAGGGACGGGACATTCTGCCACATATTCACCCCCCCCCCCTCCTTGTGCGCAGCACACCTGACCTCAATGGCCACCTCCCCCCTCAGTCCCAAAGTTCCCGTAGTAGTCCTTGCCCAGGAACAGGGGCAACAATGGGCCAAAGGTGACGGCATGGTGGGAGGTCCTCCTCCCACCTCAACAGCTGTAACGGCCAGGCCAACTGTATACAGGCCAGCTCCTCAGGCCAAGGCAATCCTGGCCGGCTGTCTGTGGGGTTGGTCTCCTGACCTTCTCCCCCTTCTCTGTAGCCGGTAGTTCCCCCTTGTGGGGCTCCATCCAGGAAATTCCCTGCAGCGAAAGTGCTGCGGGGGGGGAGGTGGTCTCCTGACCTCTTCCCCCTTCTTCATAGCCGTCAGCTTCCACTTGTGGGGCTCCGGCCACAGTATTTCCAGCGGAAAAGCAGCACTGACACTAACCCCAGGCAAAGCAGTTCCGGCGACCCCAGGCGACGGTAGCAGCAGCGGACCCTCGGGAGGTGACGGCAGCAGCAGCGGACCATTGGGAAGAGAAGGCAGCGGGAGCCCCACTTCTCTCTCACACCCTTTAACTGGTAGGTGCCCAGGCGATGTGGAGCAGCAGGCAAAATCAGGCGATGTGGAGCAGCAGGCAGCCTCAGGCGATGCGGAGCAGCAGGCAACCCCAGGCGATGCGTGGCAGGCATCCTTGGGCAGAGCGAGGCAGGCATCCCCAGGCAGAGCAAGGCCGACATCCTTGGGCAGAGTGAGGCAGGTATCCTTGGGCGGAGCGAAGCAGGCATCCTTGGGCTGAGCGAGGCAAGCATTCTTGGGCAGAGCAAGGCATGCATCCTTTGGCGGAGTGAGGTAGGCATACTTGGGCGGAACGAGGCAGGCATCCTTGGGATGTGGAGGTGGATCCAGCAGGAATTAGCAGGAATTTATCCTCTACTGGTGGAGGTGGGAGCTGCAAGCAGTCCTCCCATGGCGGTGGAGGTGGAACCAGTAGGAATTCATCTTCTGCTGGTGGAGGTGACAGAGGCAGCTTCTGCTGCTCTGCTCCTGCCGATGGAGGTGGCGGAGGCAGAGGCAGTGTGTAGTCTCCCAGCGATGGAGGTGGGAGAGGCGTGTAGTCTCCGGGTGACTGAGGTGGGAACGGCGTGTAGTCTCTCGGCGACGGAGGTGGGAGCGGCGTGTAGTCTTCCCCTGTTGCAGGGGACTGATGCGGCTCTACCTCATTTGCAGGGGATTTGTGCGGCTCTCCCTCACTTGCAAGGGACTTGTGCGGCTCTCCCTCACTTGCAGGGGACTGGTGCGGCTCTCCCTCACTTGCAGGGGGACTGGTGCAGCTCTCCCTCACTAGCAGGGGACTGGTGCGGCTCTCCCTCTGGCAGGGTTTCTCCCATCGATGCTGGACACTTGGGAGCCAATGGCAGGAGGGGACGCTGGAGAGGCAACGGCAGGTACTCTTCACATGGCAGTGGAGGTAAAACCAGCAGGCATTGTCCCTCTGCTGGTGGAAGTGGGAACAGCAGGTATTCTTCCTTGCTGGTGGAGACTTGGGCTGTGGACGCTCTGCCTTTCCCTTCTGGAGCTGTGGATGCATGATTCCCGCTTTGTGGGCTGTAGACGCCTGTGCTCCCCCCTTCTAAAAGCTGGGTGCTCAGGCTCCTCATCCTCTGGCTCCTGCTCTGGGCAGTCCTCGTCCTCATGCCCATAGGCAATGCACAGGATGCAGCACCTTGGCTCCTTCTGCTTCCTCCTCACCTTTCCCCCTCTCTGCCTCCTTCTCCTCACCTTCTTCTCCTGGGCTGGTTCCTCCTCTCCCTCTTGGTAGGGACAGCACACCACCGGGTGCCCCAACTCCCCTCAGGCAAGGCACCAGCCTTGGTCCTCTAGACCACCGAGGAGGTCCTCCAGCTTTCCTAATCAGCTCAAATAACAGAAACCTATACCTTATGTGATAGCAGCGAAAAGTATCGAAAGAAGAATGCCAATTAACAATACTGTGCTAAAATTAGTATACGTGTTCTTCAACCAAGTAGCCAAAGCACAGTGAGCTCAGGAGACATCGTCCAGCTTGCAATGCTTTCCAGAGTTACTCCTTAAGCCGTGTCCACCTTATCAGCTTTTTGACCCCATCTGCATTAAGGTACCTCAAACTGCAGTTGCAGTCCAATAGGCTCAGATGGATTTATTGCCCTAAGTTGATATGCTTGAAGGAGACCAACACACACAAGGGACACAAGGTAAAAGATCGAGTGCATTTCATTCACCGAGCCATCACTAATGTTCAGCAACAGCAAAAGCCTCAATCTTCTAAGAGAACACTTGCAGTTACACATCCATTCAGAGGCTTGAGCAATCACTTTCAGCCTCTGAAGGATTCATTAAAACAGTCAAAAAGAGGCTATCAGAAGCTTTGTTTACAACTATGATCACTTGCCATCCACTGCATCTCTAACTACTGGGGATATTTGTCACTTCGGAGAACCCTTCAATAGAGATGAGCAGCAAGATGTTGCAGAGTTTCTCACCAGATTGTATGAAATTTCTCCTGAAGCATCTCACATGGTTTCAGTCACAGTAAGTCATGACATTCTATATAGTAGATGTAACTGCTGCTCATCAAACCGACAGGTGTTGTACAGATTCGATGTATTTGGATGAACTCGTTTATATGAATCACAAATGGGCAAAACATTTCTTGGTAGCAAATGTAGGCAATGCAAAACTTCTCCAATCATGAAACATGAACTTATTCAGTCAGCAGGAAGAATGATTGCAGTCCAAACCTGACAGGACCATTACAAAGCGACACAATGCCAAGTTTAATGCTGTGCAGAAGAGCAAAATTACTGTGGATAACAGGGATGACCAGTTATCTTCTATTATCATACACCAAGGACAGGGTGTTACTTCAGGACACTATGTGTCTCTTCTTGCTGTGGGTGCTACTGGAAAATGGGTGCATGCAAATTATGCACTTAATGAAATCAAACCATGGCCAACAAATGCAAAGGACATGGACGTGGCCTTTTATCAAGAGATCGAATGCTTTACAAATGCCTTACTTCGGCCTAACTTCATAACACCACTATAACAAGAGAATAATGTTTTTTTTGTCTTTTTTAAGCATTAAAATGTGTTAGTATACTACCCTTTAGCACTGACATGCATAACATTGTTGTTTTGTACCTACTTAGCAGTTTACACGTGTTTACACAATAGTGTTCAATGGAACTGCGTCTGTGTTTACAACACAGCTCCTGGATGCAGGCACAGTCAGCTGGCAGACGCGTACGCTCCTGTGTGTATATATACCTGTTTAACATGTACACAGTAATAGGTACATACCCTTTTCTTTTGAAATGTGTATTTTATTATATTTTTTCACTGTTTGTAGTCGTGCTGTATATGCACTCATTATAAAAATAAAACATTTAATGTTTAATTTTCCACTTAAGTACGGTGTTTCTGTGATGCAAATGTGAGATGTGATGTTCATGAATACAACTTTTCAGTTGTTCCCCATAGTATGTCTTTCATTTTCATAGCAAAGGAGTTTAAAAATGTATGGGTCAAAGTGACCAGCGTGGCGGTTCTAGTGTTAATAGTTTCAAATTAGTCACAAAGCGCATTAATCATAGACATCAACTGGATTTTTTAATTAATGTTATCAAGTACAAAACAAAAGTTCATGTGAAAACATTTCTATAAAAAAAACACGTTTGCATCTCAAAACTTAGCCCACTGTACAAATGCATTTGTTACAACTCATAATCGAAAATATCATTCTATGAACACACTTAACAAATGAGTATGCCAAAAGCATGTCATTTTTTAATCAAATTTTTACCATCCATTAGTTAAAGTTGAATTTCCTGAGTCTACATTTATTTTATTTTGTATCTTTGCCTATATAATACAGAGAATTAACAGTACAGCTATGGCAAAAAATTTTGCATCTGCTATGTAATTAAACAATCTTGCTTCATAGTTAAATGAAGCCTGCTGCATTATGTTATGTTAACATATTGAATTACATACTGCTTTGTAGTTTTCCTTACTTAACTCCGCCAATACTACGTTGCTACAGTTTCTTTTTCTAATCGCAGTAGATTAGACAGTGCCTCTATTTTTTACGTCTAGTCATTAAAGTGGGCTAGGAAAAAAAATTAACTCAAGGCTAGGCCCCCCCAAAGGTTGGGCTCAGGTGTAGTTGCACCCCACCTGATGCCAGCCCTGCTTGCCTGGGCTACTTCCAGATCTCTAACACTCAACCCTTATTTGTTTTTATTTGGACAAAGAAGCTTACCAGGGCTACACCATAGATCCCAGTTGTTATTTTCTTGGCACAGCCTTTTAGCAGAAGGTTGTGTGAGGTGACTTCACAAAACGAGTCTAGTGAATGTATGGTATGGCTTTTCAACTTGTTGCCATGCAAAAAAATAAATAAATAAATAGCAAGTTCATTTGCGCAGCTTTTTAGCATTTCCTATAGATGTGTGTGTGCATGTCATGTTATCATTACATAGAAGTTCCTGAGTATAATCTCTGTTTGTCTCATTTATAATAAGTTAATATGTGCAGGGTGTTTCTCGTTATAACAGAAAGCAATGTGCACAGTTTGTCATCTCACCCAAATTGCACAAAATGACATGTCTTATAATAAGAAACTGTGGCAAAGTGGTCTGTAGTGCACAGGTGTAGAGGTGATGCAGTGATTAAAACAACAGTCCAACAACAGTTCAATGGTGAAAACAAAGCTTTAATTTATTCGCTGTCTGTCAGGCGGGTCAGGTCCAATTTATTTTCACACACGCTGTTTATTTTACACACTTGGTTTTCAAATATTTTTTAACAGTAAAACAGGTTTAAAAGGCATTGGATATCAAAGGACACTCGGTACTTCTTCTCTAGCCAAGCCCCACCCCTTGTTCGGCGTACTTTTCACATATCTCTTCATAGTCATGCATACTGATTACTCGTTTTATCACCAAACTCCTCAATAATGCTATCCAAGTCATTTATTTTATTACTATAACATCTCAAAAAGCTCACAAAATGTCTGTGATATTCTTTGAGCTCTGGATGCAGAAGCAGCTATCTTCTTTGTTTATGTCCATGTTATCTCTGTGGTGCAGGGCCCCTGTGTATAGCTCAGATCTACCTCTTTTTTTTTGGATTCTTTCAGCTCCTTTCAGTCTCACTCGGCCATTGAAAGGTTTTCTCAGCTTTTTCTGAAGAAAAAACGACTAGACAACTGTGCTTGACATCTTTTTGACAGGGTCCGACAACGGACCGGAAAGGGAAAATTGTAAAGTTGGACTTGGTCCGACATAGGACCACAAAGTATTAATTGCTTTAAATATAATAATGACTATACAAAACAATGTGTAAAGTCAATAAAACCACGGGGTTCAGTCCCGAAATAATAATAATAATGCACACCCTTTCAAACACCTACATGTTTACCAGTCCAACAGTGAGCTTTACAGCAACAGCTCTCGGATTTTAGCTGTTGACAATGACAAAAAACAGTTAATCAGACAGACAAGACAACACTAAACACTCACGGTTTCGCTTTACTCCTCCCGGTCGTATCATAACCATAACAGAGGAACAGATCGTTTGGTCACATCCCCTGGTATACTTTCAGTCCCGCCCCCTTTGGTAGCAAGTGCAATCACGTCTCCTCCAATCCATGACTGACACATCTCCTACTGTATTAGAGTGATGACTTCTGGTATTGTGGCTCCGCCCCTTCCTGGATAGCCGACTTCCGACTGAGCCTGGAATGAACTGTCAAACCATCCAGTCCGGAGCACACTGTTCCTGTTACACAGCGCCCTCAGAGAACGGGAGGGAGATTGTTGATTCGGATTCATTCGCTCTGTCACAGAGACACACCGACGTACTGTATTTACCTATGATTTAATAAAGAAACTATACTGACCACACACTCTTTGTTATCACCAAACTGGAACAAAGCTTTACTAGACCCACCCCTGGCCTTTTCTTTTTTTTTTTTTTTTTAGAAACACCCTCTGGAAGACTGATTGAAAATTAAAATGCCGTCCCTGGCTAGAGACCCTTTTTCCATTTTTAAGTAATGAAACTGGCAGTCGCCTTCTCCTCACTTTCACTCCAGTCCTGGCCCAGTGCCTATTTCACTCAGGTTTGTTTTGTTCAAACTCTCTAGGGACCCATAAGGGGGCCTGTTGAAGGTGGAAACTGAGCTCTCCCTACATCAGTAATCCTTCAATTATTCATCCCAACTGTTCATAGGTTTTCCATCTACTTACACTACACCTGCTGTAATTCATGGAAAATGTTTATTCTCTTTGGTTTAATTCGATTTATTGGACAAATGCGAAGGGTGGAAGCCAAACAGCTAAAGCAGAGTAAAATGGCTAGTAAATGAAGATTAACATTTTCTGTCATTTCCCTCAAAAATACTTTTCTGAAACAGTAAATATAATAATATAATACAAAATCTTTTGAATGCAGTTCACAGTATCTTAGCAGTTAAATTTGGTTGTAAGAAGAAGGTTGTAAGCTATTTTATGCTACTATCACGGTACTGCCGTCTGACTCATAATACCACAGAAGTCAAAATCAAGCTCAAAGTTAATAGAAGGTTGTTGCTTCCTTGTTGTCTTGGGCAATGCAATGGTAGCACAGTACATGTACAGATGCAGTACAAG
Organism: Polyodon spathula; assembly: GCF_017654505.1. Taxonomy (NCBI): domain Eukaryota; kingdom Metazoa; phylum Chordata; class Actinopteri; order Acipenseriformes; family Polyodontidae; genus Polyodon; species Polyodon spathula. The sequence continues at coordinate 4,891,174 of NC_054559.1, read as the reverse complement.
GTAGAATGGTACGTTGTTAACATTTCATATTTATTTTGAAATTCTTATTAGAATGTTTTTACATTGGAGGACACAGTAGTTTGCCAGTATTATCTATATAAATCATATGAATCTGTATCTAAGGGTTAACATCTGTGCTTTACCCACACCTGTGGATTGATTACTTTATTTACTATAGACACTAGCTGTTCCGGCACTGTGAATATAAAGTTAAGTGATGTATAGAATGTCTGTCTGTATTTTCTTAATGGAGCTTCACTGATAAAAAGGACATGTGCATGCTGCTCTCTCCCCGCTGTGCCTCATTGTGTGTTTAGCTTGGTAAACCACACTGATAAAGGATGATTGTAATCTATGATAGCTACATGATGGGTCAGCTTTTTCCAAACCATGCTTCAAAGCACAGAAGGTATCACGTCACACTTTGCATGCTTTTACCGGTACTGCACATTTAACAGTAATGTCCCATCTGACACCAAATGAATTAGATTTCCATTAATTGCCCTTCGCTGCTGAGACCATCCTATTCAGAGTAAAGGTGTATTGGCTTTCATGGCTGCTGCCAAGGGTAGTGTGCCTATCGTTAATATAATATGCTTGTTTACATAGCTTGATCATGAAAAGGAGCATTATAAATACTGTATTGGCTTCTTCAAGTTACAGATTAACAATCACCCTGGTGACCCCTCAAACAGGCTTTTCTTGTCATTTTCAATAATGTGTAATCACCTGTTCAGATATTCCAACGAAAGTGTATGTATAGACAACATGAAGTGTATACAGGCTGAGACAACAGATGAGAGGCCTATAAAGTATACTAAATCCCATGTAGTCCCACTGGAGCATTTGTTTCATTTATAGGTCATTTTACTACTTTTGTTTCCTTTTTTATGTCATCTTCAAAAAATATAATTTTATATTTCCTAAACATTGCACTGAACACAAAGATGGCGCTCACATTTGACAATGAAGCAAACAAGAAGAATTGCACCAGTGGCCATACACTGGATTCGATACATGGAAAAATAAGAATGCAGGAATAGACAGGTTCATTCCTGTGACTACAGCACACCCTGCGGTGGTTCCATTCATGGGGAAACAACTTCCATTGTACATTTCTGGTCATCACTTGTAGGCAAAATTCCCACAACACACTCTTCTTTGTTATACCACTCACCCCCCCTTCTGGCTGTTAAGTACATTGCACCTGTAGGACAATGAGTATACAGATGACTCAGCCCCATGGACAGAGTGCTCTATCAAAGCTGCCATTTCCAATGCATTCCCACCTAAGGGGATGGAAGGCTGCATGACAAGAGTACTACATTATGCTGTCCAGTACAAACCCAGCAGTTCCAAAATCCTTAAGATGTCACTGGTCCTGTGTTAAAGCTAAATAAGAAAATAAATGAAAATTTAAACTAAACCCTTAACCCTTTAACAACTGGGACTGTGTTAACGTGATCATACTGAAGTGGGCTTCTAGGACCGTGATCATGTAAACATGATAAAAAAAAAAAAAGCCCTTTGTTTTGATGACTTACAGGGCCACCATACTTTGCAGTACAGGCTTGAAACAGGCATAAGTGGGTAGGGGAGAGACTGATGTTCACTTCCTGATAGTTTTTTTTTTTTGTGTGTGATGTCATTGAGAGGGGCATTTTGTGTCTAAAGGGCAGAGGCTGTTTACAGCAGCCAAGAAGAGACAAAAGCAGAAATCAAATTTGTTACAACTTTTATAAATATCAAGAGGCAAGTGGATATAAACAGATACTATTTCATAAACTAAATGTATCATGTTTAGGGTTGCCACCTGTCCGGGTTTGACCCAGCTAGTCCGGCAATTCGCATCTGTGTCAAGCTGGAATGAATTAACAAACCTGGACGCCCTAATGTCCGGTTTTAAGTGAAACATATAAGAAACACCAACCTTCCTTTAATATTTTCTTTGACACACCGTATAACGGGACATTTTGGAGTGGAATTTATTTTGGCTTTATTGGTGGTTTCAATTGGATCGGCAATAATATTTCCACCAATCAGAGTGTGGCATACAGTATGCGATCCCGCCCTCTGACAGACTGGTGGTATGCCGCACAGGTTAAAGAAGCGCATGCCGGACAAGGGAAAGAATGTGTCAGCTGTCAAATTGAATATGAGAATGGCAGTGAGTGATGAAGCCAATCTGCTTAAATTGAAGCCATAGTAATGAGAAGCCATACTAATGGGGGATTTCAACTCCCCCCAAATAAAATGGGAAAACCAGGTGGGTAGCGCGAAGGATGAAATAGAAATGGTGGAAATGACAAATGACTGCTTCCTAACACAATTTGTGAAGGCACCGACTAGAGGGGAGGCATGCCTTGATTTAGTCTTTTCAAATAACGAAGATAGAATAACTAAAACAGAGGTCAGAGAACCACTGGCAAACTCAGACCACAACATGGTCTCATTTGAAGTGTTTTTTAAATCCTCAAAAGTAAAGACTAAAGCTAAGGTTTACAATTTTAGAAAAGCAAACTATGAAGGTATGAAACAGAGACTAACAGAAGTAGATTGGAGTAAAATAGAGAAAACACCCACAGAAGAAGGATGGCTGTTCTTCAAAAATGTAGTACTAGAGGCGCAAAACAATTATATCCCTAAAGTAGACAAATCTAAATGTAAAACTAAATTGCCAAAATGGTTTAATAGATCAATTAAAAAAAAATTCAGCGAAAAAAGGCACTTTACAGAGCATTAAAAAAGGACCAAAAAGAAAGTACACAGAAAGAGTACACAGAACTGCAAACGCAAGTCAAAAAGGAAGTTAGAAAGGCCAAGAGAGAAATAGAAATGAACATTGCTAAGGGAGCTAAAACCAATTCCAAAATGTTTTTCCAATATTACAACAGCAAGAGAACATTCAAAGAGGAGATTAAATGTTTAAGAGATACAAATGGCAAAATCGTAGAGGAAGAAAAAAAAATAGCAAATATGTTAAATGATTACTTTTCACAAGTTTTTACAAAGGAAGATACTGACAACATGCCCCACATGTCATCCAGTTCCTATCCAGTTTTAAATAACTTTAGCATAACTGAGGCAGAAGTGTTAAAGGGACTAGGAGCTCTTAAAATAAACAAATCCCCTGGGCCGGATGAGATCCTCCCAGTAGTACTCAAAGAAATGAAAGAAGTAATTTACAAACCGCTAACCAAGATCATGCAGCAGTCTCTTGACACAGGGGTGGTACCGACAGACTGGAAAATTGCAAACGTAATACCGATCCACAAAAAGGGAAACAAAACTGAACCAGGTAACTACAGACCAGTAAGCCTGACTTCTATTATATGCAAACTTATGGAAACTATAATAAGATCCAAAATGGAAAATTACCTATATGGTAACAGGGTACTGGGAGACAGTCAACATGGTTTTAGGAAAAGGAGATCGTGTCTAACTAACTTGCTTGATTTTTTTGAGGATGCAACATCGATAATGGATAATTGCAAAGCATATGACATGGTTTATTTAGATTTCCAGAAAGCTTTTGACAAAGTCCCGCACAAAAGATTAATTCTCAAACTGAACGCAGTTGGGATTCAAGGAAACACATGTACATGGATTAGGGAGTGGTTAACATGTAGAAAACAGAAAGTACTGATTAGAGGAAAAACCTCAGAATGGAGTGTGGTAACCAGCGGTGTACCACAGGGATCAGTATTAGGTCCTCTGCTATTCCTAATCTACATTAATGATTTAGATTCTGGTATAGTAAGCAAACTTGTTAAATTTGCAGACGACACAAAAGTAGGAGGAGTGGCAAACACTGTTGCAGCAGCAAAGGTCATTCAAAATGATCTAGACAAGATTCAGAACTGGGCAGACACATGGCAAATGACATTTAATAGAGAAAAGTGTAAGGTACTGCACGCAGGAAATAAAAATGTACATTATAAATATCATATGGGAGATATTGAAATTGGAGAAGGAATCTATGAAAAAGACCTAGGAGTTTTTGTTGACTCAGAAATGTCTTCATCTAGACAATGTGGAGAAGCTATAAAAAAGGCTAACAAGATGCTCAGATACATTGTGAAAAGTGTTGAATTTAAATCAAGGGAAGTAATGTTAAAACTGTACAATGCACTAGTAAGACCTCATCTTGAATATTGTGTGCAGTTCTGGTCACCTCGCTATAAAAAAGATATTGCTGCTCTAGAAAGAGTGCAAAGAAGAGCGACCAGAATTATTCCGGGCTTAAAAGGCATGTCATATGCAGACAGGCTAAAAGAATTGAATCTGTTCAGTCTTGAACAAAGAAGACTACGTGGCGACCTAATTCAAGCATTCAAAATTCTAAAAGGTATTGACAGTGTCGACCCAAGGGACTTTTTCAGCCTGAAAAAAGAAACAAGGACCAGGGGTCACAAATGGAGTTTAGAAAAAGGGGCATTCAGAACAGAAAATAGGAGACACTTTTTTACACAGAGAATTGTGAGGGTCTGGAATCAACTCCCCAGTAATGTTGTTGAAGCTGACACCCTGGGATCCTTCAAGAAGCTGCTTGATGAGATTTTGGGATCAATAAGCTACTAACAACCAAACGAGCAAGATGGGCCGAATGGCCTCCTCTCGTTTGTAAACTTTCTTATGTTCTTATGTTCTTATGTTCTTAAATGCGGACAGGACATTTCCATCAATGGATTTAGGAAATCTGGAATTTATGATGCAATCAAAAACTATGAGGCCGTGTAAACTGCGTCTGCTACTATGGTACCTGTAGGACTGTTATTTTTTAGGTTAAGCAGTTTTGTGTTAATTAATTAATTAAGAAGCAGCCAAAATTGTTTATGCCAGATTTTTTAGAAAATCTCTAACAATTGTGCAAATTTGCTTTGGATTATCTATACTTGTAGATCCTGCTATCCACCGTGCAGATATCGTAAAGTCCCTAAACAATATGTTAAAATTACTGCTCCATATAAAAAAGTGGATTTTACCAGTGTTTGCTAGTGTATTAACCAGTTTTAAATTTAAAACATTTTAGTTTTGGCTTTATTGTTAAAGTTTTACTGCTCTAATACTATCCTGCAATTACTATATCATACTGTGATCATTCCACTGTGTTATGTTAATGAACCAGAGCTAAGTTTTAAAACTGAGAGTTACCAAATGCCTCTCATTAAAGTGTACTGCACTGAAGGGCCATATAAGAACGATAAACATTGTTAGAAGGCCTTTGCTGTTCTCCAGGTTGCTGCAGTGACACTGTAGATTCTATAACTAGTTACTGTAAATTAGATACTGTTTTAGCACAAACATTTCAATAAGTAAACATCTATTTGAATATTTTTTAAATTAAAAGTAGAAATATAAAACTGACAATTTTCTTTGTGAACATGCTAAGTGATACATACCAATTCAACAGTCAAAATCTACCAAGGCAGCAAATCTGCAGATTTAATACCAGATAAAATGTTCTGTTCTACATTAGTTGCTTAAAGGATTTACACTGTCTTATTACACTGTCTTATTAGACATGTACTGTTTAGCACTAATCTTTACATTCTAATATGCCCCCAGTATTTGAATAACATTTTATATAATGTAATGTATTTTACATTACATTGAGCAGTGTGGTTAAATACATAACCCTTACAGTAAAATATGGGTTACTTACAACATATAATGGTAATTAAACCACATGAATCCATGCCTGTATGTATGAACATTGCATACTTAGCAGTAGCCATTTGTAACATTGAAAAACCCAAACCAAATTTGAGTAAATTTTGACTTAATTTGTCTCTTTTAACTGACACACAACCAAAAGTGCAGTAGTTTTTAACAACTATTAATAGTGTTTGTTAATATTTATTAGGGGAGGGTGGCAAATTTGCCTTGATACAATGGCTGTAAAATAACTCTGACCGCCACATACGGCCTTTTCAGGCTCAGAAATTATTTGTAAAAAAAAAAAAAAGAAAATCACGTAGACAGGATCGTCACTTCAGAAATGTAATTGATTTACTAGAGTAAATTCACAGCTCCCTCTCTCAGGGAAGAGTAGCCTTTAAACCACTATGATATAGCTACTATTTTTCTGACTTGCTAGTTCGATTGTTAGAAATATCAAGAGCACATACAGCATGATTATTGATTTGTACCAAGATCTACTGCTATGGTGTTAAACTGTATTACAGTATACTGCAGTTTTGATAGACCTTGGCTGACTGAGAAAGATGTCAGGGTTTGGTCTCTGGAAAAGGTGGCACCACTAATCAGGCACTTTTTTTTTTCATTACTACTGTTAGTAATGAAATGAGTAACTATTATTTAATTTAGAAATATTTATTTTGAGAAAATAAATAAAGAGTAGTGTCGATTATTGCTTATAAAGACTGTGAGAATGATTGTGTCATTGCAATCACTCAGGTAAAACAATGTCTTGTAATCTGCCCAAACATCAATATTTTTCAACAGAACTTTCAGGAAGTATTGTAAGCTCCCTCGGGTCATAGAATAACATGTTTTTATATGTATCTCTGAGCACAATACATAATAAAAATGACTTTAAAAAAATCAAAGAAAGAAAGAAATATTGTGTTGAAAAAAAGCAAAACATTTATATGGTTTCTGAAGTACTTTAAAATGTTCTGAAAAAAAGGACACCATTTGCAAGATGCTTCTGTAAAAAAAAATGTTTTTTGTGCATTTTTATAGGAAGAGAGTCAACTACTGTCAAAAAATGCCTGGTCCTGGGGGAGCATCTCACTTGTCCTGAAAAGGTTAATCCACAGGAAGGCCAGAAGAAGGTAGTACCTCATGCTTTCATAACTGGACCTATACACCAAAGCCTTTTAGATGCATCATGTTTTTTCTTTTTTTTACTTGACTACACCAGTGAACACTTTAATATTAACTGGTCTATAATGACTAGTAGCCTACAAAATGGCTTGGGGAGTGTAGCAGGTTGGCTGGGTGGTGTGACGTCACAGACCTGGAAGATTCACAGGCAGGCACAGTAGTGGGATAAGAACGCTTTCAGAACTCATATTTATTAAAGTGAAATAAAATAAATCAAACAAACAAAAGACTTATATAAAAGTCGTATATAAAAACCCACAAAAACAAAAAGCATGTTGGCCAAAAGAAATAATAACAAACTATAATAATGGTCTACCCCCTTCTGGGCGCTGGATGCTCGGGCTCCACCCTTCTGGGCCCTAGACGCTTGGGCTCTACCCTTCTGGGCACTGGGCAGTCAGTCTCCACCCTTCTGGACACTGGATGCTCAGGCTCCCCCTTCGTGGGCACTGGAGACCCTGGTACCTGGGCTGCTGTTCTCTCCAGGTCTGTCTCCAAGTAGCAAAGGCCCACATCTGCAATTTCCTCTAGTGACCTTGGTCTGTCTTTGCTCCTAGGCCTCCCATCAGTCTCCATCCCTCTGCCACAGGGCATTAATTGCTACTGGAATGGTCTAGTCCTCTAGTCCAGGATTTGCCATAATCCAATCTCACAGTTGGCCTGACTCTAGCTCCACTTCCAATTGTTTTGCCTTATTTTCTTTCTCCCAAAAAACTATGACTACATTTTTTTTTTTTTTTTTTTTTTAAAGTGTACCCGCAGTACCGCCTCCCTTCTGGCCTGTGACTGTGGCATTGAATCCTTCCTCTAGACACTATATGTAGCAGGTTGGGTTCATTGTGTGACATAACAGACCAAGAAGATACACAACAGACACAGTACTTGTATTTATTACAGTAAAATAAAATTAATCACACAAACAAAAGACTAGTACAAAAACCCACAAAACAAATAATAACATTGTAAATAATCCAAATATCAGTATTCCAGCTGGATGGCAATTGTCTTTTTGACACTACATTCTCACGGGTTTGTATTTTGCCAGAGACAGGAATGAACTACCGTCTCTGCCTACCACATTTACAAATCCAAATAATAATACAGGGGTGGGCGTACCCCGTCACAGGGTGCCCACTTTCAATATCTTGCTTAAAGTAATTGTGGCATAAATCATTATGCAGTTCCATTAGCTAAATAGGTCTCAAAACTTGAAGTTTACAAAGAAAGCTTGTTATATCAACATCATCAAAAAGACGTAAAGCACAGTTCTCTAGCATTTTATCTCCGGAAAAAGCAGAGAAAACCTTTCAATGGCTGAATGAAACCGAAAAAAAGGGCGTATCTCATAGCCCCATCCACTACAGAGATAACACGCACATAGCAAAGGAGATAGCTGCTTCTGCATCCTGCACTCAAAGAATATCACAGACATTTGCAGAGCTTTTTGGAGATGTTATAGTAATAAAATAATGACTTGGATCGCATTATTAAGGAGTTTGGTGATAAAACGAGTGATCAGGAGAGGATTTATCAGTATGCACGTTTATAAAGAGGTATGTGAAAAATACAGTGAACAAGGGGTGGGGCTTGGCTGGAGGTACAGTACTGAGTGTCCTTTTGTGGTTCAGTGCCTTTTAAACCTGTTTTATTCTGGAAAAAAAAAAAATTAAACAGCAAGTGTAAAATAAATAGCACGTGTGAAAATAAATTGGACCTGAAGTGCCTGGCAAGCCCTGAATAAAAGGATTGCAAAGGGTTAAAGTAATTGTAGCTAACAAAATTATTCTATAAATCTTAACCATTTTGCATTTGCATTTGCTGTATCTGCCTCAAAAACATGTTGTTGAACACATGTAAAAAAAAAAACATGTAATAAAAAACCTCTCAGTTTCTAAATCCTGGGTTTGCACTTGTACCTCCTGGGTCATTTCACCTCCGCAGTGTCTTGGTCAAGGCATGCTACTGGCTGAAAGCAAGTCAAAAGGGACAGCAGCTAATTGGTTATTCACAGGAAAAAGTCAAGGGGTGGGGACAATTTTACCCTCCACGTGAGCCAGGAAGTCTAAAAACATGGCTTCCAAACAGAGTTTTCTTTAACCTGGTGTAGTACCAGATATCATGTTTGGAAATTAAAATACATGTTTCTTTCAAAACTGCACATTTAAGATCTATGTAAAAATGAATAGATTTGCATGGCAGAGAAATTGTATGAAAATATTTTGTCTGCTACAATTACTTTAAGTTAAAGGGTTTTGTGGGTTCTATGCCTTATTCTTGGGTTATCTATTTGCACTTGCGCTTCCTGGGTCATTTTCACCTCCAGTGTATTCTGATTAGTGCATGTAACTGGCTGAAAGCACGTCAGTCAATAGGGGAAGCAGCTGATTGCTTATTGACAGGAAAGAAGACAGTAAAGTGGTGGGGACAATTTCACCCTCCAGGTGTCATAATTTAAAATTAATATAGCTGTGCTATAACATCTGTTTCTTTCTAAACTACATTTGAGACAGATTATAGCTGGTATATAACTAGGCCTTCTGATTATTGGTTTTAACCAATAAAAACAAATAAAACACTGTGGCAGAGCAAAGCTCTGCCCTTTTTAAATTGGCAGGGATGGGGTTAATTTCCCCTACCTGCCTGGGTTTATTATGTTCAGGTGGCTGAGGTTGATTAGTTGATTAGGTTAATTAACGATCAATCAGCGCCCAGCCATCTGACATAAAAGGAGGCCTCTGCTTCTTAGTTGGGAGGAGGGAGCTGAGGAAGCAGGTTGGTGTTTTGTTGGTTGTGATTTTTTTCAATTTTCTAAATCCAGTGAAGGCATTGCCCAGCCTGGAAACCTTTATTTTGTAAATTTTGCTTTATGTCTTTGTTTTTGTGTTTCAATCCCTTTGTTTTGGCCCTTGTGCCTTTTTATTTTTGTATATATTTATAATAAAAGTATATTTTTTTGAACTGCAGTCTATCTCTGGGCCTCTATCCACTCGCCAACCTGCCACAAACACTCATTATATAAAACAAATGAAATTGGTGTATAGCCATGTGGCGAAGAGTCCCACCCCTATATACATGTGTGCGCTGCTTTATTATTATTATTATTATTATTATTTGTAGTGTATGTATTTGTGTTTTGTGCGGATGGACATAAGCCATCTGGTTTATTATCTGCTGTGTGAGACTGGCAAAAAGGCAGTCTCATAATATAGTCACATGAATGTGGTTAAAATCCCCATTCATAAAAACCTTGTGCAGAAGGTGGCCATCTCCCGAGTTAATTAATTGATTAATTGTTACTAATTGGGAGATGGTCACCTTTATAAAAGCCTGCAGTTGTCTGCATCGGGGGTGGAGTGTAAGAGGAGAGATGTAAGTCTGTGTAAAAAAAGAAAGAAAGAATTGTTACGTATGCTGGTTTCACAACCAGCATACTATTTGTTTACTATTTGGTTGTTTGGCCCTTGTGCCCTTTTGTTTTGTGTTTGTTTAAATCTTTTGTGTATTATTTAATAAAACGCTGGATGCCATAGCATCTCAGTTTGCCCCGCCTCACTGTTTGGAGTCTGTGTTTCTGGTCTGACATCATCACTGCAAGCCACCCTTTCACAAGTCAATAAACACTGGAAAAACACTGGAAATGGTTACTCAATTCACATTGACTTCACCTCTTTCCCATAAAAAAACTACTACAAAAAACAAAAACAAACTACCTTTCCCAGTGCAGTTGGCCAATGTCCCTCCTTCCTAACTTGTATCTATCATTGATTCGTTCTGAATACTTTAAACCCACCCCAACTACTGAGTGGCTGTGAATATTTCTATTGAAGACTGTTTGCAAGATTTAAAATGAGATTACAATTAGAAGGTGTGATGTAGAAAGTACAATTTATATTTGCTTAAATGAAATACACCTCTTGAATCTTTATTTCTGAAATAGCTTTGACAAGAGAGCTGGATAAACGAAGCTAGGACAAAGAATGCCATTTTGTAAGATTTGTTTGATGAAGTTATGATGTAATCTGCTTACATTCAAAACAGCCAATAAAATTATCTGATTGATAGTTTACCAGTGGAATGGCTAGCAGAATTGATCAATTGAAAGACAATAATCTGAGAGATACACCTATTCTCAAATGTTATAAAAAATGCTTGCAGCATAGAATATCTCTCAAGGCATCTCAATGAAAAACAACAGTTCAAGTACTCTTGCCAAGGACAACTAAAAGGTCAAAATATTCTTGGAAAAGCAACACAGAAACATCTAAGTGTGTATAATTCAGTCAATATTCATAATAGATAAAATGACTAGATTAAAGACTTAAGAATTTTTTTTGCCATTCTACATTATAAAAATTGGCCAGTTTCTAACCAGAAGACATTGCCGTGTGGTCTGTACACCTACCAGACCGATCGCTCGTGAACATCCGTAAAACACTGCAAGAGTGAATGACGTGAGGGATTTAAAATTATTTTTTCATGAAACCTTGAAAACCTTGTCGTTCTAGCTTGCTCAGAACACAGCCGTCTTCTCATAATTTGAAGTCGACGCATTCTCTGCATACATGACAGTCGTGTCAAAAACGAATGACTCATAAATGCTGTTGACAGGGCATATATATATATATATATATATATATATATATATATATTATTATATATATATATATACAGGTTCTCAACAGTTCTCAACATAGCCAAATCATCATTAGGTGCTATATTTACATGTGTGACAACGAAGAAACTGTTTCATTCCATAGAAATAGAGTTTTAAGGTATGTCTCGGATGAGAATGCTGGCATGTATACGAACGATGTATTGCAAAGTTTCACCTGCCCTAATGCCATCATTTGCGCATCTGTTGTGACTAAAAATACCAGCTTTGATGTCAGGTTAAGGCCCTGCATTTTAATAAGACATGCCTCTAGTTCATTATAGTAAAGTATTGTCTATACATAGCTAAAGGCGTGTCTTGAGAAAGTATCCAAATACATGTTTACTTGTCTCGAGAGATTTATGTTACAAATTCTTTATCATAACTTTTATTACCACAAAGGCTTGTTCACAGGATTTAAAGGTATATTACAGTTAGACAGAGAGAATTTCAAACAGAATTGCAAATTGTGGCGAAATTTAAAGCATGCCTAGACACAGAAAAACCCCAGAAAAATGTGTCTGTGACCCGAAGGATTTCTTAAGTGTGCAAGTACTGTCGAGTTACTATACATATTGTGACAGAAAAAAACACCCAAGCATTTTGGAAAGTAACCAAAAACAATAATTGCATACAGTATATAAAAAGTGAAACACCAAAAAAAAAAAAAAAAAAAAGTAAAGGTTGGTGGTCGTCGTCCTTGGTTGATCAAGTGAGACCAGGGTTACAGTCAACCTATCGTTCCCTTCAATTCGAAGACGACCACCAACCTTTGACAACTTTTGGGGAAATTGTACCAAATTCCATCACGAGGGAATAAGAGCGGACAGCAGGTGAGGGACGTCTCACTACTGCCCAACTTGTATTGGTGATGTGAGCGTGCAACCTCAAGGACAGTTGATACGAATAAAGGCATAAATGGATCTACCACATGAAGTCGGTAGAACCTGGTGTGAATGTATGCAGAATAGCCCAGCTAGATGCAGTACTAGGGATGTCACGGTGACCTGGTTTTACGATAAACCGTGTGTGAGGCGTGTGAGTAAAAATTGATTTTCCAGACAGCGATTTACGTGTAAAAAAAATAAAAATTTTATTTAATATTACACAGAAAAGAAAAAAAAAAAACAATAAAGAAGGATGTGAGGGAGGGAGTGCTGGAGTAATCAAAAATAAAGGAACAGAAGCCTCTTAATCCTCTTCCTGATCTGCTCAATCCAAAATGAAACAAAAAGGAATAAAAATAGATAAGACCAAAGTTAGTAAGACCTCCGTCCGTAATTAAAAGTAAATAACACAGTCCATCCAGCATATACTTCCCTCCAGCCTTTTTTCCCCGCCTCTGTTCCTCAGGACCAACCCCGAACACAGTAGCACGTTGCCTTTAGTATGCAAACCCCGCCCTGGTAGTCAGTGGATCACCAATCCCAGACTGACAGGTATCCTTAACTTCACTTGACTCCAGTGGCTGGAATTTACATACTCGTACTTCCGCCCCTCACCAAGGTGCCGCCCCTCAAAAAGATGACTTTTGTCATGGTCGCAAGACCTTGGTAAGGGGAGTCCCGAGTTGGTTTGATGCCTTCTACTGTTGGGAGGCTGAATTGCATACCGAAACCCCTTTGACGCATCACACCGTGGCATAAACTGTCACGGTTTTGAAACCTCAACCATTTTTCTAGACCATGATTATTGAGTTCACGGTATCGGTGTGTTTTTGTATTCACCGTTTGTCCATCGGTGAACCGCACTGGCATTTTGGAGTTTTGATTGTTTGTTTCCCGATAATTTTATTTTATGAATGAGCAAGACAGTGATGCAGCAACTGTTTCAGCCCATCAGCGTACGGATGCGGGCATTTAGCACTTCAACCAACTGGCACTGAGCAATACTATGCAAGGAGGGCGTTCATGGTTTCAAACTATCGCTGGTAGTATCAGCACCTGTTTCGCGAGACGACATTTACTGCATTATGCTTTCGCTAACTGTGATTTCGCATGACAAACTTTAAAAATAAATCTTACAGAACGTCATATTTAAAACAATCGAGAAAAAAAAAATTTACTATGTTTTCGTAGCAGTAGTAGCTGAGAGACTCAGGGGCTCCGGCAGCGTGTGCAAAAACTGTAAATGCATTAACATATTTTTTTTATTTATTTACAAGTTCAGTATTCCATTATGTATGTTAGGTGTGTGCAAATTTATTAAAACAATCCCCCGCCTTTGTAATTTGATTCGTTGTACAATGTATAGCCTTTTCATTTGCAAATGGAGATTCAAAGCCAGACCAGTTCATTAGTGTGGTAATTAAATACAGACATTTCTGCTATAATATTTTGTTTTTCAAATTGATGGAAACTTTTTATTTTCTCAACAAGTTCTGTAGCAGAAATTTAACTAAACAATTTAACATTAACATCTTGTCTGACTGAGAAGATCCATGCTCAACGGGGTCCCCCAGGGTTGGCCTTGCAGTAGCTGGCAGATTCACGAACCAGATTCTCCTGGGCCATCTGGGGGCCACCAGGAAAACTGTTGCCTCTTCTCTCCGAATTTTCTGTAGGAAAGCCTGGCGCAATGGTATAACGAGAATCTGTATAAAAGCGTTCTGGGCCACTCATGCTCTAGGACATCGACACCTAGTAGACGGCCACAGCGATGTAGGAAGAACCATAGGAGGCAGTGAGTCGTCTCCGCCGTGGCAAAGAGATCAACTCAGGCTCTGTCACCCAGTTCACCACTCCCAGGAGATAAACAGACAGCAAGTGTGTCTTTGCCCAGGTCAGCAGCTGAAACACTATGCAGTGCAACCAAGGTCCAAAAGTTACCAAGTGCACTGAAGGCATAAGCACCAGGGTCATAAGCACCAAGGTTGCTGTGCTGGTGTCTAGTCTGGACCGTGTGTAATCACACAACCGATGCAGCGCGCAGCGTTATGGAGCACTGCCTACAGACAGTATAAGCCTGACCAGTGAGTAGTCACACAACTGGGGCAGCGTGAAGCTTACAGCAGAGTGGTGTGCGGCTACAGACCTATACACAGAGAGACAGAAAAAAAGAGAGGTATACTTTTTTTTTTAACAAAAAACAACACTCACACACACAACAGAGCTGAAGGTAGGGTAAACACATTTTATTTTTTTATTTTTTTTTATTTTTAGGCCATACACAGAGAGTGGGAGGGCAATGGTACGCCTAGCGGCGTCGACTCAGCAGCAGGTATGGCACTGCCAAGTCCCGGTGGAGAAAGCGACTCTCTTGTTCTCTCTCGTTGTTTTTCTTAGCTGCAAGAGCAGAGGAAAAAACACGAACAGCAGATGCTGCAGGTTAGAAAGCAGCCTACAATTGGAAAGCGATGTACGCTGTTGAAATAAAGGAAGGAAGTTTATTTATTTATTTATTTTATTAAACAGGGCGCAATTGTGCAACGTTTGCTCAGTTCTCAGAAGCAGAGTTACTGATTCCAGGAAGTGACTAGCCGACTTTCAGCCAATTTTTGCTGTGGAATTAGCAGAAAAGTCAAAGTGAGAGCTCTTTTACAAAGATACAATCACACAACTGGAGAGGTTAATTATACATACCTAACTACCTGATGATGAGAAGCAAAAGAGAGTGTAGTGACCATGTATTACCTTGGTGAGGCGTGACCAAGGATGTCACTGCACAAAGTTTCTGGTTTTCCAAGTTTAGTTTCTCCATGAATAACCCCTGCAACCTCCTTTACAGTGATCTGTACAGATTGTTAACATCAAGTCCATAGTTCATGCTTTCTATACCTAGCTACTTTAATGCTATGCAGTGGGGACAGAAACCTGTCACAGTCCTGTCACATTGAATGAAATTGTCATTGTCAGATATGTATTGCAAGTACTATTGGCGCCAGCGCAAGCTGGTTGAGCCACTGCAAACAAATGTGCTGACTAGCCCTGAGCACTCTTAGGTTCTAATTTAATATAGATGTTGCTGACTCTAGTTGTTTACTGTGTATGGTCTGCCGGTGAAAGAAGTCTCTTAATGACGGCAAGTCAATGCTGTCAGCACCTGCCTTAGTATAAAGGGGTTGGCAAAAACTGCAATATGTTAAACACGTTTATCTGACAAACTTGCAGCATGCAAATCCCTGATGTGTTCTGTAATATATGAACGCTGCATCTTCCTATTGCAAGTCAGTTTTTCATATTTCCAATTATTTGAGTGATAGGGAGGGAGGGATTTGCCATAGGGCAGGGGTTTTCAACTGGGGGTCCGCAGCCCCCTAGGGGGCCTTGAGAAGGTTTCAAGGGGTCCTCCAAAAATAAACCAGAGAATGTGTTATTTTCCCTGCATGCTTATGACACGCTGAAACCTATTAGCTTCAGCATGTCATAAGCATGCTCAGACATGAACGTGTTCTCAGGTTACTTAACGCGTTCTCAGGTTGTACTGGGAGTAGAGACATATCTCAACCGCAGTATGTAAGTTGTGCACAAGTACTGTCCAATGAATGTTTGAAACAAGCATAATACCAACTATGAAATATATAATTACCAAGCATGAAATATATAAAAACAAGCAACACTCATTTATTGAGCGAAAGGCTAAGGAACTGTTTGGTATGAAAGCCTTAATGAAATCCACAACTACCGTAGATAAAAACCTTGTAGTATCATCATTGGCGCAGAACATTGCTAAAACAAAAAAAAATCTCATACGATTGCTGAGGAGCTGGTAATGCCATGTGCCATTGAAATTGTAAAGGAAATGTTTGGAGAGCAAAAGGCTAAGGAACTGGCAAAAATACTAATGCCAAATTACACTGTCAAATGACACACAACTAATAAAACAATTAACACACTAACATAATTACTTAAATTAAGGTTTTTCAGCCTGTGACCTTCTGGGAGTTGTAGACCTTTGCTCCCCAGGACTACACTTTCTCACAATATATATGTATCAGGGATGGAAATAAGACTCCCATTGCATAGCAGTTTGATCCATAGTTGGATTTTAAAACAAACCTGAACTTGTTCACAATGGGGCTAATCATGTCATTGTAAAAGCTGGAATGGGTGAAGCTGCTATGCAATTGCAATAGGAGTCTCATTTCCATCCCTGATTGTGTGTCTAGATATAAATAATCTATATGATGGGCCGTGGATGGGGGGGGGGGTGTCCCTCAGAAGCAAAAAGGTTGAGACCCCCTGTGTGGCAAGGTGCCCCGCCCCTGTGCGTATTTTGTGTTTTATGTTATATGTTGTATGTAGTGTTTTATTGTTGGTGTATGCATTGGTGCACGGATGATTTAAAATGTATATTTGTATTTAGGCACAGGGATTGCACAATCACTGCACATGCAGATAAAATGTGTATTTATATGCTGGAACGGGGATTACACAAATTAGTTTACATGCTGGGATTCAAATGAATAATTAATTAGCAATTGAATCCCAGCACAGCTGTATATATAGGTGCACAAATCATTCAGTTAGGGGTAGGTGTACAGTGAGGAGGCATGAAAAAGAGAGGAGAAACAAAAAAAAGAAAACAGTTGCTACTCATGCTGGTTCAACACCAGCACGATACTTATTTGGTTGAGTGTTTGTTTTGTTTGGTATGTTAAGTGTTTGTTCTGTTTTGTTAAACCTTTTATTTTGTTAATTTATTATTTTAAATAAACCGGTGCAACAGTACATTTACTCATAGTACTGTTGTCATTAATTCCTGGTCTGACATCACCACCAGCCAGAATGTTCACACCCTATCATAGGGGATTCCTAGCAAACAGACTTTATGAAATGGCTACTACCATGAAAGATTAAAATATTAACCCTTTGCAGTCCATTTATTCAGCGCTTGTCAGGTACTTCAGGTCCAATTTATTTTCATGCGTGCTGTTTATGTTACACACGCTGTTTAATTTTTTTTTTTTTTCACAATAAAACAGGTTTAAAAGGCATTGAATCGCAAAAGGACACTCAGTACAGTATCTACAGCCAAGCCACACCCCTTGTTCGCTGTATTTTTCCCATAACTCTTTATAGACATGCATACTGATAAATCCTCTCCTGATTACTTGTTTTATCACCAAACTCCAATCTCCTTAAAAATGCTATCCAAGTCATTATTTTATTACTATAATATCTCCAAAAAGCTCTGCAAATGTCTGTGATATTCTTTGAGTGCTGGATGCAGAAGCAGCTACCTCTTTTGTTATGTCCATGTTTTCTTGATGATGTCGGACAGGGTCCGACATTGGACTGGAAAGGGAAAATTGTAATGTCGTACCTGGTCCGACATAGGACTGCAAAGGGTTAATAAAATATGTTTGGAATGAAGGTGTATCTGACCAGCTAAAGACATGGCCACCGTGGTGTGCAGGGCTACAGCGATCCCTACTGGCAGGGGCAGGAAGTTCACTCACATCCATTGTGTGATTGGCTTGGAGGTGGAAGTTAACTCACATCCTCTTTGTGAATAACTTGGAGGTGGAAGTTTACTTACATCCTCTGAGTGATTGGCTGGGAGGTGGAAGTTCACTCACATCCCCTGTGTGATTGGCTTGGAGGTGGAAGTTCACTCCCATCCTCTGAGTGATTAGCTTGGCAGTAGGATCAAAGGATGTTAACTGACCTCCATATCTCCTGAGCTGCTGTGAGGAGTTGCTGCAGCGAGGGATTATACATTTGGGAGAAAACCGGGGATAAAAAAAGTTTTCTTAAAGGGGGTCCCAGCTAGTAACGTTTGCAAAGAGCGTCTGTAGTGCAGTTAGTGTGTTTTAATAAATGAGCTAATTTTATTCAGTAAAATTGCTACTAGCCAACATCCTGCTTCTTAAGGCAACCTAGCCAAATATAGTAACTGACAACCTTAGTAATGTATTTTTGAGTCTAAAACATTTCACATCAGCATTACTTTCTTACAGTAGTATCAGTGAGTTCATTCCTTACATAATTCAATTCCTTGGGACAAAAAGCATGACGAGCTGCTGGCAGGCCATGTAATTCAAGGAAAGGTGAAAAAACTGCTTATACAGTAAAGTATTACATTTGTAATAATATCTGCCCCTGGCAAGATTAACTGCTGCAGAAAGGGTCATCCTAGTAGCTGACCTGTTGAAGGATGGCAATTAGTCACATGTCACCACTGACAAACTGTGCTTTCTTTGAGACAAAGTTTAGTGAGTCACTCTTGTCACTTGTTTAATGGAATACAGTGCTAAATTAAAAAGAAGTAGTCTTTTAGATTATAATTAAAGAAGTAGAACTGTTCCAGGCAAGTAAGAAATATACATATCAAATATAGATATCAACCTGAACCAATACTTTAAGCGTAGTACAGAAACCAGGACATGAGGACACAGTTGCAAATTAAGTAGACACTTAGGGCCAGTAATGTGCAGGGAACATTACAAGGGCAGGAGCTCCTTGAGAAAATAATTTACATTTATAAACCCCCCCCCCCAAGCTGGTCCTGAAATAATAGTCCAGTTCTTGTATCTCCACATTAAACATAAACACATACACAAGTCCGGTTAGTGCTTGAATTAGTGAATGTGGTGCAACACAGTTTTACAGTGGTACAAGTGAAGTGCTGTTCCGGGTTTGTGCTGACCTCTGGCGACAGCTCCAGAATGTGTTAGCCATCTAGTGAATACACTCAACAATAGATAGTTGTCACAAAGACGGCCGAAGTGGACGGCGTCAGAACCAGGAAAAGGAATGATCACAAAGACAGTTGAAGTGAAATGATGATGGCGCTTGCTTGTGCCGGTTTATTGTAAATAAAAGGGTTTAAACAAACAGAAAACAACAGGACACGGCACTCTATGCCAAAATAAAAAGACAAACAAAAATGGACTAACACTTTACAAACGGTGAGCAGATCGACAAACAAACACAGTTAACACAGTTAATTAAACAAGTATCGTGCTGGTCCCACCAGTACGCAATAGCAATTGAAATTATAACTCTCCTACTGTCTCTCCCATTCTCCACTCACCAAACACCCAACCCCGGGTGGGTGAAAACATGTTACTTTTATGCAGCTGTACCAAGACTCCATTGCAATCAATCATTCAATTGGAGTCTCGGTACAACTGCATGTGAATTAATAAAGTGCAATTCCCCATGCTCACATATTATTACTTTTTACTTGCACGTGAAGTGCTGTGCAATCCTCGTGCCTAAAAACAAATATACGTTTTAAACACTCGTGTTACACAGACCAGTTTATATCCCGTGTACCAATGACTATACATCAACATTTAACACATCACACGCAACATGTAACAGAAAATATACACATGGGCGGGCACTTCGTCACAATAGTACAATCAAACACTTACTGTTTATTTCACCAACAGTACAGGTCCTTCCAGGTCAATGCACTACCAAAACAAAGGAACAGATGCATCACTTCAACCCCTATTTATACCGTTACTCATGACCCCTTGGTAAACTATTGGGTTAGGGTTAGGGTCAATGAGTTAGTGTACTGAAGCTCTGTCTCTTTTCTACATTACGAACTTCCTTTTAACCCTCGGAATGAAGTGTCAGGTCATGTAGTCAGAGTATTCTGTTCCGTCACAGTGCCCTTTAGTGCCCTCACAAGTCAGGAGGGAGATTTACCACCAAGAATTATTGTCTTTCTGTCACATATCCCACCGCTCAGAGTGGAGCCAAAGGAGCACTTGGCTGAATCTACCTCTCCCATTACTCCCGCCTCCCAGGAAAAATAATCTGCATTTTGGTGGTCTTTCCCTGCACGATGTACCACGTGGTACATGAAGGATTGCAATGCCAGATACCACAGAGATATCCTGGCATTGCTTTCCTTCATTGTGCTTAACCACTTGAGTGGGGCGTGGTCTGTGCAAGATCAAATGAATGTCCTAGCAGATAGTATCGTAAAGAGTGAGTAGCCCATTTAATGGCCAAACACTCCTTTCCGACTATGGAGCATCTTTTTACTGATGTACAATATTGGGCATTCTACTCCGTCAACCTTTTGGGACAAGACTGCACACAAACACACAACCGACACATCGGTGTGAAGGATGAATCTTCTGGTGAAATTTGGTGTGATGGGGGGCCTGGCAGAGTCTTTGCTTAACAGTATCAAACACCCCTTGACACTTTTAGTGAGGTCAACTAAAGGATTAACCATTGTGGCATACTCAAGGATAAAGCAGAGGTAATAACCGATTAATCCCAGTAGTGCCCTCAGCTGAGTCTTGGTTTTGGGGATCGCCACATCTACCAAAGCCTGGATTTTGGTGACAATGGGTTTCACCTTTCCATTCCACACTAAGAATCCCAAATATTGAGTTTCTGATTTTAGAACTGTGGGTTAAGGGGATCTGCCATTATCCCTTTGTCAGGTCCAGAGTCAAGATAAACTTCACCTTTCCCAGTCTATCTAGAAGTTTATCGAACTTCCCAACCGAAGCGAGCCAATATCCGCTCCCTTGTCTTGTCAGCAATAGCGTTTACCTTCCGGAAATCCACAGAAGCGATTGGTGCCGTCTTTCTTGGCCACTATGGTAACTGGACTACACCACTCGCTCCTAGAACGCTCAATATCCTCAAGTTCAAGCATGTCCCATACCTCTTTGCGAACACCACTTCTTCGACATTCTGGGTTCCGGGAAAGTCTCTCTCGTACTGTGACCCCTGTTGAGAGATAATGTCATATTCAACTACGTTAGTTCTGGGGCAAGTCGGAAAAAACATCGCTGAACTCCTCAATAAGCCTATGCAGCTCTCATTGCTGATCGGGAACCAATTGTTACCCCATCAAAATGATTTTAGTGCGAGGGCACTCTGGACAGGGGCCTAAATCATCCCCTACATTGCCTGGGGCTATAAATAAGGCCTCCCTTGCCTGTCAGGACTTTAATACATTTACATGATAAATTTCACGTTCATTATGGCAACTGGGCTGTCAAATTCATAATTCACCTTTCCTATAGCCCGAATCACTTCATATGGCCCCTGCCATATGAACATTTAGCACATTATTTCGATTCTGAGGAGGGAAGCAGCAGCATTACCTTGTCTCCTGGTCTAAATTGTAATGCTGCTGTTGTCGGTGCTAAGATGATTTGAGGTTGTCCTGGGGCAAACGACCGACCAAATCCAGGTGATCTCTCAGTAGGAGCAGGATGCTGCGAGGCTGTCGGCTATACAAGAGCTCAAAGGGGGAGAACCCTGTCGAACTCTGCGGCACCTCTCTCACTGCCAAAATGAGGCAGGGAAGAAGCGAAGCTCAATGTTTTGGCTCTTGAATTACAAAACATCTCAGCATCTAATTCCAGGACTGATTAAAGCGTTCCACCAAACTGTCTGTCTGTAGATGATAAACAGATGTCCTGATGGGATACATTTTTTAATACATATTAATTTTTGGTAAATACAGTATAATCGTAAATCTCGAAAAACTACTCACTTCTAAATCTTTTGTAGTCATTTTTGTATTACTTTAGTATAAATACATGTTAATTTGGATTCATATGTTGTTTTTTTCTGACTTTATGTGAATGAAAAGACACACATCTGCCCGTTTTCCCATTGGAAATAGTGATATTTTGAAATATCACTGTCCTGGTCACAAAAGCAAAGTTTGTGGGGAATAATAGCCATTTTCTATACTTTTGAGGCATAAGCAATTAGGAAATAACACTTACTACCCAGGAACAAAAAAAATAAAAAATTTGTTACACAGTGTAATCCATCACTACTAATATATGCGTATACATGGAGTCCGAAGATAGCAATGGGCCCACTATGTCCATTGCAATGCGTTCAAAAGGAGTGGAAATAATTGGCAGTGGAACCAAAGGGGCAGGGCGCACTCGATCTGGTGCTATTCGTTGGCAATCTGGGCATGTGGTTACATATCTCGACACATCAGTATGAAGACCTACCCAACCGAATCGAGCCAATATCCGCTCCCTTGTCTTGTCAGCTCCGAGGAGCTCTGCAAAAGGGATATCATGCACCAGCCTGATGACCTCAGTCCGACAAGGCGAGGGAACCAATAATTGTGTTACAGGCTGTCCTGTGCCCGCAGCTAGGTTTACCCTATATAGTAATTGCCCCTTGATACTGAAGTTTGGATATACTAGTGCCCCAGCGCCATGAACAGCCTTACCTTCAATAGACCAGACCTGTCCTGAAGCATGCACTAGTGATGGGTCATTATGTTGGCTCCACACTACGTCCGTGCTTGAGTACCACATGTCCGGTATATTGAGAGGGGCGGGAGTAGCATCTGCCTTAGTTAGCCCAGTAACCTCGCCCTCTCGGTCACACTGCGTTCTAACTCCTTTTGATTGGCGTTTGTTACCATCTGAGAGCTTTTCCACCAGACCCCAGCCTTGTCTTAGTGATGAATTTTGCATCCTTCGCTCTTTATTTGTTTTTCTAGGACGGAAAATAAGAGAAAACTTTTCGGCTTGAAAAGGAAACACATCATCAATTAGTTCCTTTTTCTTTTTTTCTACCACGTTTACGTGTGTGGTTGAGATTGCCATTAATTTTATCAATTCTCTATCATTTGTCCAGTCTCAACCCAGAAATATTGGGTGTGGTAGATTTTCTGCCACCCTGACTACTAGGTGGCATTTAATCAGTCCTACCGATGAATTTACTTTTAGGGTGGGGTATGTTGCTATATCTCCATGGACGCAGGAGATTGCCAACGCCCAAGAGAGCTACTTCAATTAAGGTCTGTTCACACCCAGTGTCCACTAATGCATAGGTTGTCACCTTGACTAAAACTGTATTCACAATACAAGGCCCCTCCCGACCATTTTCCCAGCGCTTAACCGCTTCAAATGCCCAACTGCATGCTGCCACATCACACTTCATTGCTGATGGGCATGACCTGGCCTGGTGCCCCTGTTAGTTGCATCTGAAACAGGTAAGGGAGAAGGAGGGAACATTGGTTAATTTAATGTCTTATTGCTGGTATGGTAACAAGGCTGGAGTAGCAGCTTTACCCCTGCTGGAGGCCAAAGGTTGCCCATTGCCCATTGGGACCGGAGATCTAGGAGGTCTTCGTCCCGGTGTAGTAGGTGGAGCAGAGAGAGGAGGTTGTGTGCAGTTGCTCCGGTGGATGGGAGCTGTGGCCAGGTTTATGTGGGCTGAGACCAGGGAGTCCTCGAAATCCTCTGCCAGCTTTATTGCTGCTTCCAGGGTGGTAAGGTTGTGGCGCTGTATCCAAACCTGGGATTTGGCGCTGATCACATGGCAGAATTGTTACACTGTTATGGCTTCGCCCATTTGCAGACCTGTTTTCTGGACGTGGCTTAGCCAGTGCATCATGTGATCACACATCTGCTGCACAACCACCCTGGGGTGTGTATCTGGGGATCTTCGGTACTCCCGGAATCGCACCCTGTGCGTTTCCCCTATGATGCTGAGTCGGCATAGCATGGCTCGCTTTACCAGGTCATAGTCAGCGGCTTTGATATTTGTCTTTGACTGATACGCTTCCTGAGCCTCTCCGATCAGGCAGGGTCCCAGCCTGCTCAGCCAGTACCTTCAGGGCCATGACGCGGTAGCCAGCTGCTCAAAAGTGACCAGGTAAGCCTTGGGGTCATCCTTTGCCATTATTTTCATTGCCTGTGCCCTTGGGTGCCATTGGTACTGTGGTCTGGACTGCCAGACTGACCTTTTCCACCAACGCCGTGTACCGCTTCTCTCTCTGTCTCTCTGCAGCTTCCTGTCTGCTGTCCAGTGTGTGCAGCAGCGCTGAAAGTACTGCGTGATCCATAATCCCACCGGTAACACCATGTGTGGCAAAGTGGTTGATAGAGTACAGGTGCAGGTGATTAAAGAACAGACAGACAATTGTTATCCAGGTGAAAAAGTTTGTTTTATTTATTTTTAAGTCCACTGGCAAAACAAACAGTAAATAATAATGATGGTAACTAATACAGTGGTGTGTATTACTTACATTTATAATCCCTGGACTGGTCCCGAAATAATAGTCCCATTAATGTGACCCCACATTAAACACAAAACACATACACAAGTCAGGTTAGTGTGTGAATTAGTGATTGTGGTACAAGTTTTACAGTGGTACAAGTGAAGTGCTGTTCCAGGTTTGTGCTGGCCTCTGGTGACAGCTCCAGAACATGTTAGTCGTCTAGTGAATACACTCAGCAATAGACAGTACAAACAAACACTTACTATTTATTTCACCAATAGTACAGGTCCTTCCAGGTCAATGACTCAACCAAAACGAAGGAACAGATACATCTCTTCGACCCCTATTTATAATGTCACTCATAAGCCCTTGGTAAACAATTGCAGCCGCTCCTGTAATCCGCAGCTGCCACATTATTTGCCCTCCAGGTCAATGAGTTAGTGTACCGAAGCTCAGTCTATTTTCTACATGACCGACTTCCTTTTAATCCTTGGAACAAAGTCTCAGTTTCAAATAGTCAGAGCCTTCTGTTCCCGTTACTTAGTGCCCTCACAAGTTGGGATGGAGATTTATCACCAAGAATCACTGTCCCCTGTCCCCTGTCCCCCCGTGCACGTCACTGCTTAGGGCAGTGCTTGCAGCTGGCATGCAAAACCTCTGTGGAGGTATACACCCCACCCCTGTGTGTATTTTGTTTATTTTTTATCTCATGTGTTATTTATTTAAAGTGAATGTTTGTGGGGCATAGGTGTTTTAGGTTAGTAGGGAAGGATTGATTGCCTTCCATAACAAAGCAGTTCACGAGCAGAATGTACCTGGGCTCCACTGAATGATTAACAAGCAATGGAGCCCCGCCACAGCTGTATAAAACAGCGGATCAGCCATTCATCAGGGTTGTGTGTTCAGAGGTGGAATGTAATGTAAAGAGAACTAAAGAACTAAATATGTAAACAATTGCTACTCATGCTGGCTTTTAATTAGGAGTTTTTGCCACTGATTAACACAAATAAGTCCATAATGTCAAAGTGAAAAATAAAATATACAAATTGTTCTAAATTAATTGCAAATACAAAACAGAAAATAATTGATTGCATAAGTATTAACCCCCCTTGCTATGACACACCTAAATAAGCTCTGGTGCAACCAATTGTCTTTAGAAGTCACATAATTAGTTGAATGGGGTCCACCTGTGTGTAATTAAGGTGTTTCACATGATTTCAGGTTAAATACATTTGTTTCTGGGAGGTCCCACAGTTGGTTAGTACATTTCCTAGCAAAAACTACATCATCATGACGAAGGAACATTCAGAGCAAATCCGGAATAAGGTTCTTCAAAAGCATCAATCGTGGGTAGGATATAAGAATATTTCCAAGGCATTGAATATCCCCCGGAGAACAGTAAAGTCCATTATTAAGAAATGGAGCACAACTGTGAATCTGTCTAGAACAGGCCGTCCTCAAAAACTGAGTATCCGGGCGAGAAGGGCACTAGTCAGGGAGGCCACCAAGAGGCCTATGGCAACTCTAAAGGAGTTACAGTCCTCCATGGCTGGGAGACACTGTGCATATGGCAACAATAGACCAGGTGCTTCACAAAACAGACCTTTATGGGAGAGTGGCAAGCCATTGTTGAAAAAAACATCACATCTCGGCTAGAGATGGCAAGAAGGCATGTAGGAGACTCTGAGACCAAGTGGAAGAAGATTCTATGGTCTGATGAGACCAAAATAGAGCTTTTTGGCCTCAGCACTAAGCACTATGTTTGGCGCAAGCCTAACACCGCACATCATCCTGAGAACACCATCCCTGCCGTGAAGCATCATGCTATGGGGATGTTCCTCTGCATCACGGCCTGGAAAGCTTGTGAAGATAGAGGGTAAAATGGATGCAGTAAAGTACAGAGAAACCCTGGAGGAAAACTTGCTGAAGTCTGCAAGACGCCTGGGACTTGGGAGAAGATTTATCTTCCAGCAGGACAATGACCCCAAACATACAGCCAAAGCCACACTGGAGTGGCTTAAAAACAAAAAGGTCAATGTCCTGGAGTGGCCCAGTCAAAGCCCAGATGTCAATCCAGTTGAGAATATGTTCAAAGAGTTGAAAATTACTATTCACCAAAGGTCCCCATCCAACTTGACGGAGCTTGAGCAATTTTGCAAAGAAAAATGGGCAAAAATTGCAGTGTCCAGATGTACAAATCTGGTAGAGACTCCATATAGACTCATGGCTGTAATTGCTGCCAAAGGTGTCTCTACCAAATATTGACTAAAGGGGGTGAATACTTATACAATCAATTATTTTCTGTTTTGTATTTGTAATTCATTTAGAAGAATGTGTATTTTTTATTTTTCAGTTTGACATGATGGACTTTTTTGTGTTGATCATGGCAAAAACTCCTAATAAAATACATTTTGATTCCATGTTGTAACACAATAAAATGTGGAAAAGTCCAAGGGGTGGTGAATACTTTGAGAGCCACTGTATGTCCCCTTATATTTCATACTATATGTTGAGATATATTTTAAAATATATTTAAATAAATACAATTATATATTTTTACAAAGTATTTCAATATATGTTTTAAAATATATTTTTGAAATATATGTATTGTATATTTTTTTCTGTATGGGAGTAGCTCACTATGCGGGTAATCTCCAAACACAATTGTTGGAAAATGCTCCAGTAGTGCTTCTTGTAACAAATCTTTAACATGTCCATGTATTCCTAAAGAAAAGTGGCATAGTTATGAATCACGAACTGGCATTGTCAGCTGAGAAACTGATTTAGCTTGCAGTTGTTTGCCAAGGGTTTTTTTTATTATTATTTTACAGTACCCAAGAAAGATACACGATTACAAAACCTTAAAGAGACTTTTTTGTTCTTTTCTTTTTTCCCTTTTCCTTCAGGGTGTAGGGTTCTGTTGCTCCAATATTTAGTTATACATTTTCTCTAAATGTTCCTGTACTGTACCTGGTTTTGTGTTGCTTTTAGCATAAGCTACATGCCTAAAGTTCACACAAGCCTTCCTCATTCCATTCAAATGATATGACAATGTGACTTGAACTCTGCCAGCCCAATATACTCCACATTTATGTAGATAGAGAGTAGTTGGGGATGACACGGCTGATTTAGGATGTTTTTATGAACTCTATTGTTTGTGGCTGTTTTTTTCCCACTGTCCATATCATTCTCTTTTAATGGTAACACTGAAGATCTTTGTGACAAAGCTCCATTAACTAGTGCACCTCAAATACAGCCTGAACGGGCCTGCTTCAGTCCTGCTTGGTGAACTGCCACTTAGACTACCATCCTTTAATGGCTAGATTTATTTTTTCCCATAGGGAACTGTGACCAGGGTTGCTGGTGGTGATGTCAGACCAGGAAGTTAGACAGACAACAGCACTGGTGTTGAATGTGCTGGTGTGTATTTTAATATAAATGAACAAACTAAAACAGTGAGACAAACCCAAACAAGTAATGTCCTTAAAGTCAGCATGAATAGCAATTGGAATTATTTCTTTACCTCCTGACTCTCATTTTCTCCTCACCGAACACCCAACCCCAACTGAGTGATTCATGCTCCTTTTATCTACAGCTGTGCTGGGACTCACTTGCTAATTAATCATTCACTTGAATCCTGGCACAGTCTGTACATGAACTAATTTGTGCAATCCTCGTGCCCAGAAACAAATACACACTTTACTCTGCACGTGACTTGATTGTGCAATCCTAGTGTCTAAATACATATATACATTTTAAATCACCTGTGCTACATAACCCGCACTCCGTGCACCAATACATACAGACATATAAACTATAACACACCACATATAACACAAAATACACACAGGGGCGGGGGTACCCCGCCACAGGGACTAAGATGGATTGGAACCCAGGCCTCCAGGGGTGTCGGCTATAGCCCATTGCGCCAACCAGCCCACTTGAACAACATCTTGAATAACATACTGATCATATTGCTAACATTACACAGCAGCACAATTTATTTCCAAATGCTGTACATGTGAGAGGTTTGTGCTGAAACCAGAGGTCTCCCATATCCCAGCAGCTGTCACTGTAAAGCTTCCGGTAATGTGAACACCAACATAAACAGACCGGAGAAACTGTAGCCCCTAGTTTGGTATTGTCAGCACTCTATATACTATTTCTGCCAAGTCTGTAGAGAAGAGATCTGTCTTGTCAGCAGAGTCGCAGAGGTTGCCATATCTCTTGAGCTTCTCCTTAACAGTCCTGCAATACTGGTACACAACCACTAACTACTGGCATGGACTGGTTTCCTGCTCAGCTGGTATGCTCTATCTTATTAGGTTGCAGAGCTTAACTGCGTTAGTGTTTAGTATTGGACGTCAATTTTACAATATTCCCTGAAGTGCATCGAGTCTGCTGTGCCACCTGTGTGCTAAACATGCTTTCACTTCTCACAATACACTTTCTAGTTGTTTTTTTGCTACAGACAACAACAACAATCTAACAAATAAAACGTGTCCGTTTCGGGAGAAGTCAAGCTAAGTCCGATACTATAGTCAGTGCTGTTGGATAGCTACCGACTACAGATTGAAAATTATTAGTTGTAGTCGTAGTCGTTGTGGTAGTATCAGTTTATGAGTAAAGGAAACTCTAAAGGAGACTGATCATTTTAAATGCAGCAAGGTGAGTAATACCTTGTGATTTAGCATTGTGATTTAGCAGTTAGTTCAAACAATTTAACAACAATAAATAAATATAAACTATAATGAGAATCCAGAAATAGGAAAACAGGGTTTCTGTGCTGGGTTGTTTTTTGGATAATAATAATAATAATAATAATAATAATAATAATAATAATAATAATAATAATAATAATAATAATAATAATAATAGCATCAGTAACAAAATAAACTTAAACTAGACGGATGCAGGAATTGTAGCAATTGTATTGATTAAAACCAAGTTTAGGTTTTTTAATCTCATGATTAATTGCATTTCTTCTTTTAATCACTTCACATCCCTAGTAAATACAATATTATTATGCATAACTGCAATGCACTTAATGTGTAAATCTTTCTGCACAATATATGTAAAAACACAACTGTACTAGAAAACGGTTAGAGTGAGAGTTAGAGTTAGGGACAGGGTTAAAAAAGAAGTTGTGGAAAAGTTGTGGATAAAGAGTGGGGTTCCTAAATATAAAGCGTTATACGTTCCCACATGATGCTACAACTGTTTAAATAATGTACCTCTCATTTTTCATTTCCTTGTTAACATCCTTACAACTTTTTTAAACGTAATGCTTTAAACTCTGTTCCGAAGTTCTTTTCAAAAAGGCCGCTCTAGTGCACTGGTAGTGTAAGGATTATTGCCCACATTGTCAAACAGGTAACACACCAATAATAATCCATGATGTGGTACGGAACAGAAAAGCCAGAGCACTTGTTAAGTTTTATTTTTATTTTTTAATCGTTCTTCCTGCAGTGACAGATCTCAAAATCTCAAACCACAGTGTACTAGTGGTCACTTGAAAAAAAAAAAAAAGCTTTTAAATTGAGTCTAAATTATTTTACCACATTTTCTTTTCAACCATAGCCTAATTAGTACATGTCTATCACAAACTAAATCATGCTGACACAGTGACACATTATGGTAGTATACAGTATCTTACATATACTGCACACTGTCACAGAACTAAATAAATCATTTTTACATTTATATAGAACTTTTTACACTGTACGGATGGCTGCAAGTAGAACACATCGCATACCTGCTACTTTTGGTTTTTTTAGTCAGACTTTCCTTTCTTTGCAAAAAGCAATTAAAGACTAAAATTTGGACTACAATATTTTGTAATTATTGTAGTCCACATTTTAAAACCAACACAAAGCTCTCTGAGGAAAAACCAACCCAGCGCTCTCTGAGCAAAACAAACCCAGCGCTCTCTGAGCAAAAACAAACACAGCGCTGTAACAGGGAGCCAGGCTACTGGTTCAGGAAGTGTGTGTCTGCCTTGTGAAAATTAGCTGCGACGCAAAACCATAGACACGTTGCTAAGCAACCAGTTGAGAGGGATGCTCCCCTGAGCTAAGCTGATAAGGAGTTTTGGATTGGCTAAGGGGCGTGCCCGGGGATGCTGCGCAGAGCTCAAAAGCAGCTATGCCACAGCTCAGGACGATTGCAATGCCATTTGCACACAGACAGGAGCTCTGTGTTTGTTGAAATCAAGGAACTGCAGGAACTACTACCACAGGACCCTTTAACTGCAAGACGGGGCCTGTGAAGGCGATTGCCCAGCCAGGACCATTGGAACAACCTAGAGTTGCTGGGAGGGAAGGACTTTGGAAGCAACAAAACAGAAAGTAGGTCAGCTTAGTGGATGTGGATCCCAAAACAGTATAGAGAGGGTTACCATACAGTAGTAGGTCCCTGGAGCAGGACGTTCCTTTTAGTGGGACTAGCCCCCGTCAGTTTGTGTGGCAAATTTTTTTTTTTAGCTTTGTTTTGGTTTCTTCGTTAAACGTGACACATTGCTGGTACCCTAGTGTCAGCACTGTGTTGAAAATAAAGTCTGCGTGGCTGAGCGGCTTATGAACACCAATGCTCTTTGTCTGTATCAGTGTTTTCTAATGACTACCCACACACATAACACATCCCCTGTTACACATGGTGGTAGAGGCCCCCGATCAATGCCAGGGTGCACAGGCAGAACCAGCTGACGATCAGCAGTCATCGGAAGCCTTGATGATGGAGCAACTGAAGACGTGAACGAGGCATGTGGAGAGCCAAGAGCTGTCGTCCATCTAAAGGAGTGGCTGTTATCCCGAGAGCCGATGGAGGAGTTGCTGCCCAAGTGAAGGAGCTCAGAGAGAGGAGCAGCTCCCATTCCATGAAGAAGGAACTGCCATCTGGAGGGCTAAGAGGAACTACTGTCCTAATCGCCAATGAGGAAGAGACTGCCTCCACCACAGTTCCAACCACCACCCCTGGGCAACAGTCTGGTGCCTGTGGGTGAGAGCCCTTGACCCGTGCTCCCAGATACCTGACTTTGGTGTCTGGACCTCCCAACGCTTGGCCTGAGTCCCAAGCACTAGCAGGCACGATTGTTCACCCAGACTCCTGTTTTGCTCCCCCTGGTGAACCAGATGTCGCTACACTGTTGCCGAGGCTCTCATCTCTGCCAGAAGCAGCAGCCTCCTGGTCATCGGCCTGCACTCTGGTCGCCCTGTCCACGCAGGTCGGGTCCCCTGTCAGCAGGTCATGTCCCTTTTGAGATGGCACCGGAGACAAGAGCGACCCACCCTACTGTGTTGAAAATAAAATATGCTCCCATGAGCGGGGTATCAACACCAATGCTCTGTTTAACATAATTAACAGTTCAATTCTATATGAATGTGTTACAAATAATTAATTTAGTTCCAGGAAAGGAAAATGTAACTGGAATTATACTCAACGGTTCCTTGAAGCTTAGACTTTTGGTCTACTGGTTCAGAAACTCAATCTGACGTGTCCAGTACAAAAAGGCTCTCCTATCAGCAACAAAGTTATCAAGCCCACATTGGATCAAATTCGGCAACAAAGCTTTCAATTCTTGATAGAATCAACAAACAGCTGCAACAAAGTCTTCAGTCCTCGGTATAGAATCCACAACAGCGCACGTCCACTCTCTGCTCTTCACTGAATCTTTTAGCTATGCAGGTAGCAGGGCACAGTTTCTTTTGGATACTGTGGTTTTAGGTGTACAGCAGACCCAGATTGGTTTCTCTGATGTATGTTTTTGTAAGTTTCACTGCATTCCTCCAGCCAGGCCTCAGTCTTGTTGCGTGGTAGTGATTCGTTTGCAGCTTGCTCCCTCTTCTTGAGTAAGCTTCAGCTTAGCAGAGTGACAGCACCTTGTTTAGCATTCGATGTTGAGCGCAAAATGTTTAGTGTTGCTTGGATACTTATGGGGCCCGATCTTCGATCTTCGCGCAATCCCCTCTCAAAATTTGTGCCTCCCAAAAAAATAGTGCTTTGGCACAAAATGAGAGAAAACGGCACAAAGAAGTTGGGAGACATTGGAATATAGCAGTTTTTTGAGCAATTCGCAAATCTATTTGTGCCTCGCAAAACAGTCTGCGCATTCACTACCAATATAGCAACTGCACACAACAGCCTAGCGAGAATGAAGAATGATGGACAGTCACCATTAGTAATGGCATTACCCCAAAAAGCTGTTATTATTGGTGTTGCCACAGTATGTACCGATATGACAGCAGACGAGACCACACAATATATCATGCACACATACATACGGACCATTCAAATACACAATTGGCTCTATAGCTAGGCGTTGAGTTTTCAAATGAATGTACTGATAACGCCACTGTTTTATTGAATACGGACAGTATTGTCGAGGAAATACGAGGAAATACTATATAGGTTTCTTTAAAGGCCAGCTGATCTGACACAGCTGTATGTTTTTGAAGTAAAATAACATTTAAAAAGGCTTTGGATACCGTCCTTTTTTTCTGAATGTTTTTTTTTTCATATATATAAGTCATGCCATGACAAAGTCTACTGTGGTAGCATACTCTGTGATTTGTAAATGTAATGAGTTCATTCACCTGCAAAGTAAACATCAGTCAAGCATTTTTAAATACACAATACACAGAAATGCGTTATGTTATTCATTCTATTCACCCGTTTGAACATCATGATTAAGCCCAGTTTGTAAGGTTTTGAGTGTCGCAGGAATGGATTTTCTTTGTAAGAATAATAATTAATTCTAAATAAGCTCCTAAAATGTTAATTGTAGCATACTATGATTTCTCAATAAATGAACAGTCTCTGTACAATTAGCAACATCGACATTCAGCAGACTGGACAGCTGCATAAAAACGGCCAGAAATTACAATTAACAGAACTGTTTGTCCCGCCTCAGCTAACTTATGATTGGACTGCTGCAGAGAAAATACTGGTCTTTGATTGGTTGATCATATCACCGGTCTGAATTTAGGAAAACAATAGAAGGCCTTTCACAGTAAGAGTCCCCTGTCGGTGTTTGGCTCCCCAAACTGCAGCTGCCCACCCCTCACTCGTAATGCACAGCAACCTATGGAATAGCCAAATAAAGCAATGGGCCACAAGATGGGTGTATGATGTAATTTTACAATTAATTTACAGATGTGTGGCAACACACAGCAGAGATAACAGGCAGGACCCCCCTCCCCTCTTCGTCCTTCCTCAATCTTAATTTCCATACTTTGATGGTACACTTTGAGATGGATGCCGATATGCCTGTGGAGCAGTGAAGAACACACATAACTGTATATGTAAACACACTACCGCTGTCCATCATATCAATACAGTGATAAAACACATAACTGATCCTCCCATCCGGTGGGTGTGGATGGGGGAGTTTCTGTACTATTGTACGTTTGTACTATTGTACCCAACTCCAGAGTGGACTGTTACCCAGACACTATTTGAGCCAGCGGTGCACAGTTATTGGAACTAGCGCATTGCAATTATTGCGCAGATATTGGTACATTCAGACAAATTAGGGCTTTCGCCTAATTCAAATTTGATTGCGCTATAAGCATATTGAATCTCCACCTAGAATATATTTACATCACATGTTTCTAATTACCGATGCATTACCATATGCTAATAGGACCGTATTAAAGGAACGGAAGGAAGGCAGTGTGCTGGACAGAGGTGAGTGCATGTTTCCACATTCGTCTGTTGGGCATGGGAATACACTATTAACGCCACTATGATATGAACATGTTATATATGTTATGGAAACAAAAAAAGAGGCTCATTGCTTGTATGTTTTTGCCGCAAATTGACTATGGTGATGCAGTATATAAGTTTGCGTCACCATCAATTTTAGGTAAACTGGACTCGCTATATCATGCAGCGTTGAGGTACAATACAAATACAACATTTAGTACTCATCATTGTATATTATATGATTTGGTAGGCTGAACTTTGGCTTTACGCAGGTTGAAGCACTGGTATATTCTGATATATAAGGCTATTCACTGTAAATTATATGAATATGCTTTTTTAATGAATACTTTATAGCTTCCCATAGTAACCATAGCCTCAGATCTCATTCACTTTTGCATTTTAAAATCCCAAATGTGCATACCGAGGCTAGTAAAGGATCCTTTTCTTATTATGCCCCATGGTCCTTGAATGAGTTCCAGTCCAAACTAAAGATGCAGACCCAGATATCTTTATTGCAATTTAAGAGTAAACTGCATGATTTCATGACTGAGAGTTGTAATTGTTTTAAATAGTTGACTACTTTTGTGTATTTTGTTTTAAATGTGATTTGCCTGTGTCTTAATTGTATTTTATTATGTATTGTGTGCTAGATCTCATTCGTAAAAGAGGTTTTAATTTCAATGTGACTACAAGGATAATAAATTTTATATATATATATATATATATATATATATATATATATATATATATATATATATATATATATATATATATATATATATATATATATATATAATATATATATATATATATATATATATATATATATATATATATATATATATATATAGTATATATACTGGTATTGACTGTTGATCTACTAAAAAACTTTTAGTAAAAAGAACAGTTTGGGGTCATGCAAGTACTTAGGGTTAGGGTTAGGGTTAGGGTTAGGGTTGTGCACAGTTTTTGCAAAGGCTTTGTTGAGCACACAAGCTGTCGTCTTATATATTATAGATTATAAAACAATGACTCATGTGTCTAGAAAAAAACAGATTTTCTGAATAAGGTGTCTAGAAGGGATAGTATTCCCATAATATCCTAATACTAAGTGGGTATTCGGTATCACGTTTTCAGAATACTGGTAACCAGAATAGGGATGGATTCATTCGGAATATCTTGTTTACATGACATGGAGTAGCTATTCAAATTTCCCACTATTCTAAATACAACTGGAATCCTGACAGAACAGGACAACTGGAGCAGGTGCCCGGATAGCAATATGGGTGTAGTCAATTGCACCTACCACGCGCAACCTCATAAAAACCCTATATTATCTGCTCACTGTTTGCTCTGGTACTGGGGAATTTAATATGTTCCTCAGTACGTCACAGCAATGCGGTTATAAAATGGTCGAGGTGGCGGGACACAGCTGATTGGGTGATCCCCACTGTATCACCTGCTACCTTCTGGAAGGTCCCGGTAGCTAGGATACACATACAGACAGTCGGGGTTGCTGTTGCTGGGTGTGCCTTGCATCATTCACATCCACATGTCGACGGACACGCTGCATGCTATCCACATTTCCCATTGTTGCCTGTTTGTAGTCAGTGCTGGAATGGTAGTGTGCGTGGAGTTAACGCAGTCTTTTTACAATCCTTATTCTGTGCATCACAAACCTGGTTTTGTGCTTGGCGCATACCTTCGAATATACCAGGATCACGCATATTGTTGGCCACTCCCCCCATATTGCACAATGCATACATTTTATTTCTGCACAACGCAGAATGGATTGTGACACGGAAAAGGATGTTTCGAATATGGCAACTTGGCACAATTTCGGCACAACGGCCATTTGCGACGCGCATACCCCTCTACGCGGTGCGCAAACCTTTCGAAGATTGGGCCCATAGTCTTTTCACTCTGCTGAGGAGCTACTTTCAT
The DNA here is from genome assembly GCF_017654505.1 of Polyodon spathula. Lineage (NCBI taxonomy): Eukaryota > Metazoa > Chordata > Actinopteri > Acipenseriformes > Polyodontidae > Polyodon > Polyodon spathula. The sequence goes on along the minus strand of NC_054559.1, from coordinate 4,855,113 downwards.
GACCTCGCCTTTTTAACTTGCAGATCTTAGAGATTCGTCTTTTGTCTGCATTCTTTCATCCAAAGGCTTGTTGTTGCAATTGGGACTTGTTGACATCTGTACTTTATGTCTTCCTTGCACCAAACCGATTGTGTTTGCAGTTTTATGGTCTCTTCGCTGTCCTTTCAGCCTCACCCAGTCCAGATGCCCCCCTCCTAGTCCTGCCAGGAGCCAAGGGGCCCTTTTCTTAAGACACAGCAGATTGCTTTTTTCCTAAGACTCAGCAGGTTGCTCTTTTCCTAAGACACAGCAGTTTCATTAATTAGTACAGTTATATCATTAATACCAGTTCATGTATTAATATCATATTCAGGGAATATGTCTCACAGGTATAAAACCTGAGCATCATAACTATATCATAAATATATTTCATTACTACCTTTCCGACGGGAGCATCTGAGAAGCAGGCCAAAAAGGGGAAGCTAACTTTTTAATAGTTTTTATTTTTAACCGATGTTTTTAACTTCTTTTTATGTTTTTAACTTCTTCTCTTAGCTTTAGCACTGCAGCAAAATATATATATATATAATTCCAGGTGGCTTCTTTTAGTGACATTGACCAGATTTACACAGCTGTTTGATCATGTCCAGATGATAATGATATAGATTTATTGTCTTTAACTTGCATATATAAGTTAATTTAATTTAATGTTTTATTTAGCCCTTATTTAACCAGGAAAGTCCCATTGAGTTTATATTTTTTTTTTTTTTTTTTTTTTTTAAGAGAAATGGTGGCATATCATATAAAAAACACCAATTCAAATGAACACAACCGATACAAACAATTTAGGAGGATCTGCCAAAACAAAAACATGACCCAGCTACTTAAATGTCAATTTTATATTTAAACTGATTCAAGTGATTCAAAAAATTATTTCCGATCCTAGTTCCTGAGTGTTTTTATTATCTCTGGTATCATAACACTTTTTAGGTAAGTGATCACTAAATGACACTTTTCTAAAGAAACTATTTTTTTTAATTATCAATTTGAAAGCTTATTTTAGCATTCAAACTTGGTAATTATGGGTTACATTTAACCATATAGTGAAAACATTGATTTCTTAATGATCCTCGGCCCCTTAGCTTTTTAGAAAGGTATAATACTCTATGCTTCAGGTCCATATTTGTGCTGATATAAGCCCTCATGTCAAGTCATGTCAGTTGGCCCTCAAAAACAGATTGACAGATTAGATTGTTGACATTTAGTTACATTTGGTACAGGAAGAAGCATTCCTGAAAAACTTTTTAAAAAAAAAACTACTTGCAGTGAAAACTCTTGCAGCTTTTGTAAACTTAAAACTTAATGGCTCGAATTTAAGTGAATGCCTACATAAGACAAAGGCATACAACTATTCCACATTGAAAATTTGATGCTATAGCGCCAGGGTACCTCGTATAGCACCATCAATATAAAATGCTGGTGTTTATTTTTAATTTATTTATATTCCTTAGCAACCATAGATGATGATAGTTTCTCATTGAGTCTGGACTACTCACATAACCCATTCACACTCATCCACATACACAGGAGAGACTGTGAATGTCATGTTGGAAAATGGTAGCAAACATGTCGCAGCGTACTTTTACACAGTTATCAATTACATCTTTTTTTAGGCAATAGTAAACATTGTAAAATTTGCAAGCCTCTTCATTTTACTGCAAAAGTTAAGCTTAGCTAGTTTATAAACAGATTTTTTTGATTAAAAAATACTCAAGCTTGGTTAGATGCATATAATCACACATTTAAGTTAAGACCAAATCAGTTGTTGTAGCTAATGTAAATGTAATAAACTGCAGTGTAGCTGAATACATGAGCTATTGTTTCGTAAATATGTGGAGCATTTGGGCTGCTCAGGTCTGTAGTCTTAGGGTTCTTAATATAGCAATTTGCGGTGTAAGCGATTATATATACAGTTCATCATTTTGTTAATTAGATTTTTTTTTTTTAACCCAGTTTTTGAGTACACGTTTGTTTAGAAATTATTTTTGGATTTGCACTCCTGGATACTGCTCCTTCTAATTGCTTTTAAAAAGGAAAACTATCAAACAGAAAAATAACCATGAACTATACATAATGAACTATACAAGGTAACACCACTGGGAAGTAAACATTTTGCATGTAGTTCAGTGCATATTCTGAGGAAACAAGTAGAGCAAAAAAGAGCCTTAATTTTTGGTCATGGTCAGAAACAGTAAAATTGGTTAATCTTCCTCAGCCATCCCCTGAGGTCACATCCCCTTGACCAATGTAGCATTTACGGGAAAATGATAGAGGCTCACTCAGGGTCAGTACACTATTATTGTGTTATTATATAGGGTTATTTTAAAGGCTTCGTAGTTGAAGAAATTGAGTTCCTGAAAACTTTTCACATCAGACAACAGATCAGTCTCTTCAGGTAGCATGCTCAATTAAGGGAGTTTTACATAACTGAAAACTCCCTGTCTGCACTCATCCTTCTAATTTAAATTTTTTAGGATGGAATTCAAATGACCTGCTGGGCAATCACTGACAAAAACAGTTCTGAATGAAATAAACAATTTCTGGTTCAATAAAGTATTTGTTGACGCACACCATGTAAGGGCTCTACTTCTTAAAATATTTATGCAGAACTCTCCATGATTAATGGGATGCAACAAAAAAAACATAATCGATTTTACTACACTTTGAAATTGGCAGCAATTAATGAAATGGTCCCTGTCACCATATTGGTATTCTTCTTCCAAGGTTTTTTAGGTCAAAACTGCGATAAATAATGTTGAAGACTGTATGCCATTAAGGAACTGACTGTACACAACAGAGTCAGAATGTATGCAATTAGGGTCAAGAACAGTTGGCTACTATCCTTTCATCTCTTCAAGTGCCCTGGAGTTTTTTAATGGTGTGTTAGTGGTCCTATCAGCAGGGGCGTAACTAGGAATCTAGAAACCTCTGCATATCCTATTCCTGAAGCCTGGAGACTATGCAAACTGCAAACTGTGACCCACCTTTCGATGATGTTTGAAATTTCACAACACATTTTTTTTTAAACAAATCTCCCAGCAAAAACAACACCAACCTAAAATTACTCCATCCACACTGTCAGAAATATGTGATATTAAAAGGACAAGCAGAATAGTACTTGTAAATATGAATAAGTAGATGGGTTTATACCTTCATTGAGATTTGTGTTTGGTTCACTGGTAATTAATGCTGAGACTGGAGACACTAATGCCACAACTGGAACTGGTAAGACTGATGCTGACACTGCTGGGATTACTGCTGCTACTGCTGGGACTGGTAACACTGGTACTGACACTGCTGGAACTGGTGCTGACACTGATGGGACTAGTGCTACTGGGACTGGTAAGACTGGTGCTGCTACTGCTTTAACTGGTGCTGAAACTGCTAGGACTAGTGCTGCTGCTGCTGGGACTGGTAAGACTGGTGCTGCCACTGCTGGGACTGGTGGACCAGTTTGGAGGGGAGAGAGGACGCTGGTACGTTTAGCTGCCGCTTCTCTGACAAGTTTTTATTCTTTTAATGCTTCTGTTTTGTATGGATGTTTTATTTTCTTGTAAGTACTAGTAGTTTGTTTTTTGACAAGGTTTATTTTAATAACAAGGGCTACTTTAGATATTCTGCCTGTCCACTGCTTACCTGGGCCAGGAGAACAAGGCTGAGGGAAGGCTGCTCTTCATGCAGGTATCCTGCATTGAGCTAAAAGGTACACCACTATCATTGCCTGCCTGTGTTTGCTCTGTCTCATCCATCACCCGCGGCGACTGTGTTTGACAAGATCTTCTGCTGCTGCGAGCTGTTGCTACTACTGTCCGGTCTGGAGAGAGGGCTGCCTGTTTACTTCAGACCATGTGTTTTCTTGGTGTGAGCGCTGTGCCGCTGTTTCCCCCTGTACCTGTCTGCCTTTCATCGTCGGCTGCTTTGCCTGTTAAGTCCCTGGGTTGTGAACTGCCCATTGCCTATATACCCGCCTACATTTATCTCAAGCTGTCTTTGCCAAATAGCGAAAAACGAGACTTTCCTTAACATTTCGAACTCGCTTTCACTCAGACCACTTAAAATTGCCTTATTTAATACTTGTTCCTTAAGTAATAAGGAGCTGTTAATGAGTGAGTTTATTATTGACAGTAACCTAGATTTTCTCTGTGTGATGGAAACTTGGCATGTGGGGTTTATTCTATCTAGACTTCTGAATTAAACCTGATTTGGTTCTGCATGTTTTGTAGTTTAATTAACTGTGAGGCTGCTATGTGGATTATACATGTAGAATTCAGAATAGCATGCAGTGCAATTCAAGCTAGTACAACAAGTGAGGGTGGCAACGTACCAGCTATTATAAAACAAGTAATAAGCTACTTGTTATAGGCAAGAGACATTTTAACAGTTACATTATACCTGATTCTAAGAGCTATACTAAGATCATAGGGGTTCTTAATCAATAAAGAAAATCAATGTGACAGTGAATAAAAAGAAAAAGGATAATACATTAGTTAAGATAACACTGATGTTTGACACCCAGACCAAATTGCTCTTTAAAATCGTTTCAGCTGAAAGAGCAAGGATAGCCATTCACTTAGTCTGCTGGAAGAACACATATCCAGACCCTACTATGCAAATGTTGGAGCATGTCTGATTCAGAAAAAAGAAATACATTTTATCCCAAACCTCAGAGCAGTTTTCAAAGTTCCATTGCTTGAACTTTAACAATTTAGATGACAATTCTAAGTACACTTTATAACTAAATACTGATACTGGATTATTCCATATGCATCCATCTAATATTGTACAGTGTATTGAAATGTTGTACACATATTCTACAAGTTGACAACTCTGGTTTTGGCTTTATTGATAAACCCCACTCCACGGGTCATGGCGGTGGCCTGGCAGTGGTGTAGAACTTGAAGTTTAATACAGCACTCTGAGATACAGCAGTACACATTCATTAATACATCACATTGAGTTACAGCATTCTGTCCATTCATAATACAGCACTCTTCAAATTAATTAACACAGAGCACAATCATTAATACAGCAATCTGAAATACAGCACTCTGCACATTCGTTAATAGAGCACAATGAGATACAGCACTCTGCACATTCATTAATAGAGCACAATGAGAAACAACACTCTGCACATTCATTAATACAGCACTCTGAGATACAGCACTCTACACATTCATTATTACAGTAAATTCAGATGCAGCAATCTGCACATTCATTATTAAAGTAGTCTGAGATACAGCACTCTGCACATTCATTAATATAGGACTTTGAGATACAGCACTCTCCACATTCATTAATACAGCATCCTAAGATACAGCACTCTGCACATTCATTATTACAGTATTCTGCACATTCATTAATACAGCACTCTGAGATACAGCAGTGCACATTCATCAATACATCACACTGAGATACAGAATTCCCTCCATTCATTAATACTGCACTCTGCACATTCATTAATGCAGCACTCTGAGGTACAGCAATCTGCACATTCATTATTGAAGTACTCTGAGATACAGCACTCTGCACATTTATTGATACAGCACTCTGAGAAACAGCACTCTGCACATTCATTAATACAGCACTCTGAGATCCAGCACTGCACATTCATTAATACAACACTGAGATACAGCACTGCACTTTCGTTAATACAGCACTCTGAGATACTGCAGTCTGACATACAGCACTCTGCAAATTCATTAATACAGGACTGTGAGATACAACACCCTGCACATTCATTATTTCAGTACTCTGCACATTCATTAATACAGAACTCTGCACATTCATTAATACATCACTCTGAGATCTGTGCTGACTCTGCTGGCGTGTTCACAGGGCTGCAGGAAGAGGGCAGCAGTCGTCCAACGACTGCCTGTGAGTCATGGCAGTGACACGGGGAGGTGGGAAAGTGGGTGTGTGGACTTTCCCCCTCTCTGAATGGCTGGGAGGCGGGTCTTGGAGAGATTGTTAGCCCTTTAAGATAATGCTCTGCTGTTTCCTCAGGTCTGCCCTTTTAGATGCGCCGAGAGTGCAGAAGCGCTGGTCCAGGCCCGAGAACCAGTGGGGGAGAAAAACAAACTGAGTGTTTCACAGCGAGACAGTGAGAGCAGGGAACCCTTGGGCAGACCCTGGAATAGTGTAACCAAGCAGGCTAGTTAGCCGGTAGCGTAGGTCGGTGATCCGGGTCGCACGGGTAGCACCGACTGGGATATCGCTGCCAAGTACAGCACGTTTTCTTTGTAGTTTTGTTACTGTTTTATTTTCCCTGTTTTTTTGTGCCTTCTATTTTTGAATTATTGTTTGAAGCACCTGCGAGTGTGCCTGAACTGTTTACCATCACTTGGTATTCCCGTGGTTCTGTTTACCATAGTTGGTAAGCAGACCACGGACCAACAGCGCCCTCTGCAGGCTAAAGAAACAAAAAGCACCCCTGAAATAAAACTGGGCACCTGTGCAGTGTTGTCAAGTCCACCTGTCTGTCTCCTGTGTCAGTGAATTACCCACCACCCTTCCACACGTGGTGTTAGAGTGGGATTCACTGGCATTGCCCCAAGCAGTGCATCCACAGAAGGAGCAGACTAGCAATGGATGCCACCCAGTTTGCTGTTATGATGGACCTCCTGCTCCAGACTCTCACCGCTGCAGTGCAGGGGGCGGCTAGACCAGCAGCTCCATACCCCCAGTTGCAACGCCCAACAAAAATGACAGCCGAAGATCGACAAGAAGCCTATTTAGAGGTGTTTGAGGCCATGGCGACCTCGGCCAGGTGGGCTCCAGTGCAGTGGGCTAGCTACCTGCTGCCTCAGCTCACGGGAGAGGCGCAAGCAGCGGCAAGAACACTGTCCCCGGAGCGCATGATGGATTACCCCACGCTGAAGACTGTCATTCTTAATCGCGTGGGGGCCACACCGGAGGGGTATAGGAAGAAATTCCGGGAGGAGCAATTTGCGGCAGGGGAGCACCCACGAGCCATTGCCAACCGCCTGAAAGATTACGCCCTAGGTTGTCTGAACCTGGACGGGAACACCAAAGCCAGGTTGGTGGAGATGACTGTGGTGGAGTGCTTCCTGGAGTGTATAGCCCCGGGACCTCGGCTGTGGGTCCAGCGACAGGCATCGGATACTCTGGACCGGGCGGTCGAATTAGCCGAGCAGTACCAGGCAGCGGAGCCAACGCCTGCGAGACAGCCGGGGAGAAGTGCGGCTACCGGATCGTCCCCTCAACTGGCCCCGGAGAGGGCGAAGGGACTGGGGGGAAGGGGTAGTCCAGGATTTGGTCTGGGGGTGTCGGCGGGAGCTCCCGGCCCGGGAACTGAGGCAGGGTGGGGACACTTATCAGCCAGCCCCTTTTATGGTTCCAGTGTTCCCATCTGTTGCCAAAGCTTCGGGGAGAGAAACCAGCCCACTGAGGTGTTGGACATGCAGGGAGGTGGGCCACCTCGCCCGGGACTGCCCCGTGATGGAATGTGACCTCAGCCAACCAGGTAGGCATGTTCAATTACCTCAGTCACTTCAGCACACAGGTTTTGTTATTCCTGTGACAGGGGATGGTGCAAAAACCCAGGCTCTCCTGGATTCAGGGTGTGGTTAGTCTCTAGTACAGGAGACCCTAATCTCACCGGGGCATAAATGTATATTGGGACGGGTGCATATTAAATGTATTCATGGGGATGTCCGCTCCTATCCCAAGATCAATGTGTGTATGACTATTGGCCAGCAGGTGACGCAAGTGTAGGTAGGATTATGTCCTCGATTGCCGGTACCAGTAGTTCTGAGACGGGACTGTGAGCAGTTTAAAGATTGGTTGGCTGCCCTGACAGACCCGTCCTCTTTATTGGCTAAGAAAGAGGAAGTAATTGGAGAGATTTTTCCCTTTCGCGATCCAGAATGGTTTTGCCATAATTTTAAACCCCGTAAAACTAAACGGGAGCGTTGGATCGCTAAGAATGAGGGCTGGCAATGGAGGGAGTCAGAGAAGTTTCAGGTGGGTGTGATTGGTGAAGAGTCCAGGGGGGAGGTCGCGGAGCCAGCGCAGGGGTCTGGCTCAGCTGCCTCTGCTCGGGATCGACCTAACCCCAAGTTGGAAGCCATGGGAGTTGATTTCTTAGCTTGCTCCTGTGACTTCCGACTCGAGCAAGGGCATGACGACGTGCTGGGAAGGCTCTTTGACCAAGCAGCTGTGGTTAATGGTCGGGTGGTCGAGCCCAGACGCGCCGCCACGTACCCTCACTTTGAAATTGATCGAGACCTTCTGTACCGTGTTGATAAATTACCCCAGACCGGGAAAGTGCGTCATCAGTTGTTCATTCCTCAGCCCTTTAAGGAGGATTTGTTGCAGCTGGCTCACTCTATTCCCCTGTCTGGTCATTTGGGAAGGGATAAAACTAAAGCAAGGCTTGTGTCACGGTTCTTCTGGCTAGGGCTGGAGGGTGACGTCAAGTGGTTTTGTGAGCGTTGTGGGGAATGTCAGAAGGACAGCCCTAGAGCCGTTCCACGGGCCCCACTGGGACCTTTGCCCCTAGTGGAAGCTCCGTTTGAGAGTACTGGGATGGACATAGTTGGGCCACTAGAGAGGCGTACGGCAGGATACACCCACCTACTTGTCATTCTGGATTACGCTACGCATTATCCAGAGGCTATTCCCCTCCGATCTATGTCTGCTAAGTCTATTGCCAACAAGCTTGTGAAGGTTTTCTCCCGGGTGGGGATCCCCAAGGAGATACTAACTGATCAAGGCACCAATTTTATGTCCCGGCTACTCCGCGGAACATGTAAGCTTTTGGGAATTAAGACCATTAGGACCTCGGTGGAACGCTTTAATAAGACCCTTAAGAACATGTTGCACAGGTTTATTGTGTTGGCAAGAAAAGGATCGGTATAGATTGCGGAGAATCTGACACCAGCACAGAAATATCAGGCGCACGGTCTGGTGGCGGAGTTTCCTGACGTGTTCTCTTCCATCCTGGGGCAGACTCGAGTAGCCCATCATCACATTAATATTGAGCCGGGGGCGTTAGTTCACCAGAGGCCGTATCGTATACCTGAGCGTAAAAGACAGGTAATAAAAGCGGAAATTGATGAAATGCTGAGACTGGGGGTAATAGAAGAGTCCCAAAGTGACTGGAACAGTCCGATAGTTTTAGTCGATAAGCCAGACGGGTCAACTCGATTTTGCATTGATTTCAGACGAATCAATGAGAAATAGAAGTTTGACGCTTATCCGGTGCCCCGGGTAGATGAGTTGTTGGAGAGTCTAGGCACCGCTCATTTTATGACGACACAGGATTTAACGAAGGGGTACTGGCAGATACCCCTCACCCCGGAATCTAGAGAAAGGACGGCTTTTTCGATTCCCTTCGGGTTGTACAAATTTAGGACCATGCCCTTTGGACCAGGCCCACCTGCCACTTTCCAGCGGATGATGGATTGTATCTTGCGGCCCCATCAGCAGTACGCCGCTGCTTACATAGATAACGTGGTTATCCACAGTGAGGATTGGCCGAGTCATCTGTGTAAGGTGGCAGTGGTGCTGCAATCCTTGCGGGAGGCGGGGCTCACTGCTAACCCAAAGAAGTGTGCCATTGGGAAGAGTGAGTCGGAGTATTTGGGGTATCGAGTAGGTAGGGGCCAGATCAGACCACTGGTTGCTAAGGTGAAAGCCTTCCTACAACCGAAACCCAGGTGCGCTCTTTCTTGGGACTAGCAGGCTATTATAGGAAGTTCATCCCAAGCTTCCCTACGCTCGCTGCTCCCTTGACAGACCTCACCCGGAAGGCTGGCCCAAATACGGTTCAGTGGACAGAGTTGTGCCAGTGGGCCTTTCTCGCCTTGAAGCAGAGGCTGTGTAGTAAGCCAGTGCTATGTAGCCCAGATTTTGGTAAGAGGTTCACCTTGCAGACAGATGTGTCAGAGACAGGTCTCGGGGCAGTGTTGTCACAGGAGGTTCGGGGAAGCGAGCACCCAGTCCTGTACATCAGCAGGAAGCTCCTTCCCCTCGAGAAAAATTATAGCACCATCGAGAAGGAGTGTCTTGCAGTAAAATGGGCAGTTGATGGTGTCATTCTGAGGGGGAGGATATGTAGCAGGGGGAGATCTGTGCTGACTCTGCTGGTGTGTTCACAGTGCTGCAGAAAGAGGGTAGCAGTCGTCCAACAACCACCTGTGAGTCATGGCAGTGACACGGGGAGGTGGGAAAGTGGGTGTGTGGACTTTCCCCCTCTCTGAATGGCTGGGAGGTGGGTCTTGGAGAGATTGTTAGACCTATAAGATAATGCTATGCTGTTTCCTCAGGTCTGCCTTTTTAGACGCGCCGAGAGTGCGGAATCGCTGGTCCAGGACCGAGAACCAGTTAGGAGAAAAAGAAACTGTGTTTCACAGCGAGACAGTGAGAGCGGGGAACCCTTGGGCAGACCCCAGAATATTGTAAATGAGCAGGCTAGTTAGCCGGTAGCATAGGTCGTGATCCAGGTCGCACGGGTAGCGGTGACCGGGATATCGCTGCCAAGTACAGCACTTTTTCTTTGTAGTTTTGTTACTGTTTTATTTTCCCTGTTTTTTTGTGCCTTCTATTTTTGAATTATTGTTTGAAGCACCTGCAAGTGCGCCTGAACTGTTTACCATCACTTGGTATTCCCGTGGTTCTGCACATTCATTAATACAGGGCTCTGAGATACAGCACTCTGCACACTCATTATTTCAGTTCTCTGCACATTCATTAATACATCACTCTGAGATACAGCACCCTGCAAATTCAGTAATACAGTACTCTGAGATACAGCACTATGTCAATTCATTAATACAGCACTCTGCACATTCATTATTACAGCACTCTGAGATACAGCACTCTGCACATTCATTAATACAGCACTCTGCACATTCATTAATACAGTACTCTAAGATACAGCAGTGCACATTCATTAATACATCACACTGAGATACAGCATTCTGTCCATTCATTAATACAGCACTATGAGATACAGCACTCTTCAAATTAATTAACACAGCACTCTGCACATTCATTAATACAGCACTCTGAAATACAGCACTCTTCTAATTAGGAGGCTTGTAATTACAATACAATTGTAACTGGTATGATACAAATGTATAGCGTTGTGAAATACAGGTATGTAATTTGATTACTCTTGGAATTTCATCTATCCCCCAGTGTTCGCAGCTTGGTTAAGGCAACAGTTAAAAGACCAGCATCAGCGACAGGAATGTAATTTGACAGTAGGTCAGAGATTATGGGGGAGAAATTTCCTTATTGGCCTTTTAGCAGGTTGGCCGAAAGCCCTGCATATTTATTTATTTTAGAGTGGGGTTTACCCTCCGCCCCTGTGTTTATTTATTTTAGAGCTGAGTTTCCCCTCCGCCCCTGTGTTTATTTATTTTAGAGCTGGGTTTCCCCTCCGCCCCTGTGTTTATTTATTTTAGAGCTGGGTTTCCCCTCCGCCCCTGTGTTTATTTATTTTAGAGTGGGGTTTCCCCTCCGCCCCTGTGTTTATTTATTTTAGAGCTGGGTTTCCCGTCCGCCCCTGTGTTTATTTATTTTAGAGCTGAGTTTCCCCTCCGCCCCGTGTTTATTTATTTTAGAGCTGGGTTTCCCCTTTGCCCCTGTGTTTATTTATTTTAGAGCGGGGTTTCCCCTCCGCCCCTGTGTTTATTTATTTTAGAGCTGGGTTTCCTCTCCGCCCCTTTGTTTATTTATTTTAGAGCAGGTTTCCCTTCCGCCCCGTGTTTATTTATTTTAGAGCTGAGTTTCCCCTCCACCCCTGTGTTTATTTATTTTAGAATGGGGTTTCCCCTCCGCCCCTGTGCTTATTTATTTTAGAGCTGGGTTTCCCCTCCGCCCCTGTGTTTATTTATTTTAGAGTGGGGTTTGCCCTCCGCCCCTGTGCTTATTTATTTTAGGGCTGGGTTTCCCCTCCGCCCCTGTGTTTATTTATTTTAGAGCTGAGTTTCCCCTCCGCCCCATGTTTATTTATTTTAGAGCTAGGTTTCCCCTCTGCCCCTGTGTTTATTTATTTTAGAGCTGGGTTTCCTCTCCGCCCCTGTGTTTATTTATTTTAGAGCGGGGTTTCCCCTCCGCCCCTGTGTTTATTTATTTTAGAGCTGAGTTTCCCCTCCGCCCCTGTGTTTATTTATTTTAGAGCGGGGTTTCCCCTCCGCCCCTGTGTTTATTTATTTTAGAGCTCGGTTTCCCCTCTGCCCCTGTGTTTATTTATTTTAGAGCTGGGTTTCCTCTCCACCCCTGTGTTTATTTATTTTAGAGTGGGGTTTCCCCTCCGCCCTGTGTTTATTTATTTTAGAGCAGGGTTCCCCCTCCGCCCCTGTGTTTATTTTGTAGTCTTTTGTTTTGTATTTATTTTTAAATGTCTGTGATGGCGTAGTTATGCTTTTGTTTTGTTTCTGGCAGAGGTGAGATTAGGCTCTGCCAGTGTGTAATTAAAAAGAAAACCTTGTGCAGAAGGTGGCCATCTTCCGAATTAATTAAGTGATTAATGTGTTGCTAATAGGGAGATGGTCACCTGTATAAATACCTGCAGCTCTCTACACTCTGACTGGGTGTACAAAGGAGAGTACGGGAGAGCAAGAGAAGAAGTAAAAGCGAAACTAAACAAAGGATAGGGTCAGTGAAGGCGATTGCCCAGCCTGACTGGTTGTAGTGTTCATGATTTATTTTGTTTAATTATTTATTTTGCTCTGTGAGCAGTGTTTTCTGTTTTAACTTTTTATTTTATAATTTGTATTTAAATAAAAATGGCGCACGCCGCGTCTTTTTGCCCTTTTTACCTGTGTTTTGCTTCCAGCTTCTGGTTCTGACGTCACCACTCAGCCAGCCTGTTACAAGCCTTAAAAGTCAACAATAACATTTTATAATCAATACGGAATTTGACAAGCAACCAGTGTAGAGATTTTAATACAGGAGTTATATGTTCACTGGAACGGGACCTGGTTAACACGCTGCTGAATTTTGGACACGCTGCAGTTTCTGGACAGAACTTTGAATCGACATCTGATATTGTCGATCTTAGCAATAAAACATTTTTAAAAATCATTACATAGGTCTTGAGAAGCAGGTAATGCAGAAGAGCTGCTCTTCTCTAGCAATCTGCTTATTGTAGAAAACTAAGTTTCTGGATTGTTACGGCCATTCTCAATAAGATTAGAAAGTATGTTGATCTAGCCGAGGAGATAGCATCCCTATACTCCAGCAGATGTTGTTTCCAGGCCTGCACATACACATTTAGTAGTTGAGAAAGGTCAAAATTGTCCAGGAGTGCTAAGAATTCACTCACCAGAGGAGAATTTTAGGATCATAATTAAGATCCTGGTAAATTTCAGAGATAACACTGATAATAACTCAGTAAATTCAAAGAGAAACAAAATGTTATGTTTAGGAGGTCGGCAAATTAAGTCCATAACCAGAGGTTGGGAGGATGACATTTTAAAAATTAAGTACTCAAATGAATGAAAATCAGGAATAGGAAATAAACACAAGTTAATGAATGTCAGAGTGCTGTATCTCAGATTACTTTAATAATGAATGTGCAGAGTGCTGCATCTGAGAGTACTGTAATAATGAATGTACAGAGTGCTGTATGTCAGAGTGCTGTATTAATGAATGTGCAGAGTGCTGTATTAATGAATGTGCAGAGCGCTGTATCTCAGGATGCTATATTACTGAATGTGCAGAGTGCTGTATCTCATAGTGTTGTATATATGAATGTGCAGAGTGCTGCATTTCACAGTGATGAATTAATGAATGTGCAGAGTGCTGTATTAATTAATCTACATAGTGCTGTATCTCAGAGTACTGTATTAATTAATTTGGGGGGTGCTGTATATAAGAGTGCTGAATTAATGAATCTACAGAATGCTGTATCTCAGAGTAAAGTATTAATGAATGTGCAGAGTTCTGTATTAATGAATGTGCAGAGTACTGAAATAATGAATGTGCAGAGTGCTGTATCTCAGAGTCCTGTATTAATGAATGTAGAGAGTGCTGTATGTCAGACTGCAGTATCTCAGAGTGCTGTATTAATGAAAGTGCAGTGCTGTATCTCAGTGTTGTATTAGTGAATGCGCAGTGCTGTATTAATGAATGTGCAGAGTGCTGTATCACAGTGTGGCAGAGCAAAGCTCTGCCCTTTTAAATTGGCAGGGATGGGGTTAACTTCCCCTGCCTGCCTGGGTTTATTATGTTCAGGTGGCTGGGGTTGATTAGTTGATTAGGTTGATTAACGATCAATCAGCGCCCAGCCACCTGATATAAAAGGAGGCCTCAGCTTCTCATTTGGGAGAGGGAGCTGAGGAAGCAGGTTGGTGTTTGTTTTGTGGTTTTTGAATTTTCTAAATCCAGTGAAGGCATTGCCCAGCCTGGAAACTTTATTTTTGTGAGTTTTGTTTTTGCTTTATTTGTGTTTGAGTATCTGTTATTTTGCCCTTGTGCACTTTATTTTTGTTTATTTATAATAAAATAGTTATTTTTTTGAACTGCAGTCTGTCTCTGGGCCTCTATCCACTCGCCAGCCTGCCACATTTGGTGTCAGAAGTGGGATAGCGCCACCTAGAGGCTCAGAGCAGTATTTATTTTTTTTTTTTTTTTGAAAAAAAAAAATGGGAAAGAAGAGCAGACAGTGGAAAAGGCAGGACAAGCAGCAGCTGAAGAAATGTAAGCTGCTGCAGCCACCACTGGAGGACCCGGCCAGCCTCTTCCCCTGGTGTTCCTGGTGTGGGAAGGAGGACCATCGTTGGCGGTCCTGCCCAGACGTGCCACCGGCAAACTGGTGTGGCCGGTGTGAGGAGGACGGCCACAACTGGGCAGGATGCCCCTACAACCAGGCCCAGGAAGAGGTGCAGTGTTCACCCCGGGCATCAGGGGCCACCCCACTACCTCCAGCACCACCACCTTCACCACCGTCCCAGGAGATCTGGGACTGGTTGATGCACCCTGAGGCAGACCTCGTCCACGATCTCCCCATAGTTATCAACACGCTGTGGCGTCGAGATGGGGAGAGGTGGGAACAGTGGGAGGAACAACACCACCCGGCCTCCTTCCCAGAGGTTGCCCTCATGGTGGTTAATTACCTGGCGGTAGACATGGGAGATCCACCGGTCACTCCAATAAAGAGAGGTGAGCCGCCTTCCCGAGAGCCAGAGAGGGGTGAGCCGCCTTCCCGGGAGCCAGAGAGGGGTGAGGAGCTGCCGTCGCTCCCAGAGCCAGAGAGGGGCGAGGAGCTGCCGTCGCTCCCAGAGCCAGAGAGGGGCGAGGAGCTGCCGTCGCCCCCAGAGCCAGAGAGGGAGGAGGAGCTGCCGTCGCTCCCAGAGCCAGAGAGGGGTGAGGAGCTGCCGTCGCTCCCAGAGCCAGAGAGGGAGGAGGAGCCGCCGTCGCTCCCAGAGCCAGAGAGGGGTGAGGAGCTGCCGTCGCTCCCAGAGCCAGAGAGGGAGGAGGATCTGCCGTCGCTCCCAGAGCCAGAGAGGGGTGAGGAGCTGCCGTCGCTCCCAGAGCCAGAGAGGGAGGAGGATCTGCCGTCGCTCCCAGAGCCAGAGAGGGAGGAGGAGCTGCCGTCGCTCCCAGAGCCAGAGAGGGGTGAGGAGCTGCCGTCGCTCCCAGAGCCAGAGAGGGAGGAGGATCTGCTGTCGCTCCCAGAGCCAGAGAGGGAGGAGGAGCCTGCCGTCACTCCCAGAGCCAGAGAGGGAGGAGGATCTGCCGTCGCTCCCAGAGCCAGAGAGGGAGGAGGATCTGCCGTCGCTCCCAGAGCCAGAGAGGGAGGAGGATCTGCCGTCGCTCCCAGAGCCAGAGAGGGAGGAGGATCTGCCGTCGCTCCCAGAGCCAGAGAGGGAGGAGGATCTGCCGTCGCTCCCAGAGCCAGAGAGGGGTGAGGAGCCGCCGCCGCTCTCAGAGCCCGAGAGGGAGGAGCCGCCGCCGCTCTCAGAGCCCGAGAGGGAGGAGCCACCGCCGCCGCTCTCAGAGCCCGAGAGGGAGGAGCCGCCGCCGCCGCTCTCAGAGCCCGAGAGGGAGGAGCCACCGCCGCCGCTCTCAGAGCCCGAGAGGGAGGAGCCACCGTCGCCGCTCTCAGAGCCCGAGAGGGAGGAGCCACCGTCGCCGCTCTCAGAGCCCGAGAGGGAGCCGCCGCCGCTCTCAGAGCCCGAGAGGGGGGAGCCGCCGCCGCTCTCCGCAGAGAGGGAGCCGGGCCGCAGTCGCCGCCTCCGCCACCAGAGGGAGCCGGGCCGCCGTCGCCGCCTCCGCCACCAGAGGGAGCCGGGCCGCAGTCGCCGCCTCCGCCACCAGAGGGAGCCGGGCCGCAGTCGCCGCCTCCGCCACCAGAGGGAGCCGGGCCGCCGCCTCCGCCACCAGAGGGAGCCGGGCCGCCGCCTCCGCCACCAGAGGGAGCCGGGCCGCCGCCGCCTCCGCCACCAGAGGGAGCCGGGCCGCCGTCGCCGCCTCCGCCACCAGAGGGAGCCGGGCCGCCGTCGCCGCCTCCGCCACCAGAGGGAGCCGGGCCGCCGTCGCCGCCTCCGCCACCAGAGGGAGCCGGGCCGCCGTCGCCGCCTCCGCCACCAGAGGGAGCCGGGCCGCCGTCGCCGCCTCCGCCACCAGAGGGAGCCGGGCCGCCGTCGCCGCCTCCGCCACCAGAGGGAGCCGGGCCGCCGTCGCCGCCTCCGCCACCAGAGGGAGCCGGGCCGCCGTCGCCATGCTACCTTGGACATTCGGGGCCCCCTCAACCAAAGAAGGCTTGGGGGCTCCGACATCAACCCCGCCCACCACCACCCACCATAACAGCCCACCCAAGGGACATAATTGGACTCTTGGGGGGGGGGGGGGGGGGGGGGGGGGGGGAGGGGGGTTGGAGTTGGCCGATTGCGGCCGGTGTACGTTGTACATGGGGGGAGGTGTGTGGCAGAGCAAAGCTCTGCCCTCTTAAATTGGCAGGGATGGGGTTAACTTCCCCTACCTGCCTGGGTTTATTATGTTCAGGTGGCTGGGGTTGATTAGTTGATTAGGTTGATTAACGATCAATCAGCGCCCAGCCACCTGATATAAAAGGAGGCCTCAGCTTCTCATTTGGGAGAGGGAGCTGAGGAAGCAGGTTGGTGTTTGTTTTGTGGTTTTTGAATTTTCTAAATCCAGTGAAGGCATTGCCCAGCCTGGAAACTTTATTTTTGTGAGTTTTGTTTTTGCTTTATTTGTGTTTGAGTATCTGTTATTTTGCCCTTGTGCACTTTATTTTTGTTTATTTATAATAAAATAGTTATTTTTTTGAACTGCAGTCTGTCTCTGGGCCTCTATCCACTCGCCAGCCTGCCACACACAGAGTGCTGTATTAATGAATGTGCAGAGTGCTGTATCTCAGAGTAGTGTAATAATGAATGTGCAGTGCTGTATCTCAGTGTTGTATTAATGAATGTGCAGTGCTGTATCACAGAGTGCTGTATTAATGAATGTGCAGTGCTGCACCTCAGAGTGCCGTATTAATGAATGAGCAGAGTGCTGTTTCTCAGAATGCTGTATTAATGAATGAGCAGAGTGCTGTATTAATGAATGTGCAGAGTCCTGTATTTCAGAGTACTGTAATAATGAATGTGCAGACTGCTGTATCTCATAGTGCTGTATAAATGAACGTGCACTCTGCACGTTCATTATTACAGTAATCTCAGATGCAACACTCTGCACATTCAATATTATAGTAATCTCAGATACAGCACTCTTCACATTCATTCATACAGCACTCTGCACATTTATTCATACAGCACTATGAGATACAGCAGTCTCCACAATCATTTATACAGCACTATGAGATACAGTACTCTGAACATACACCTCAGAGTGCTGTTTTAATGAATGTGCAGTGATGCATCTCAGAGTACTGTAATAATGAATGTGCAGAGTTCTGTATCTCAGGATGCTGTGTTAATGAATGTGCAGAGTGTTGTGTATTTGAATGTGCAGAGTGCTGTATTTCACAGTGATGTATTAATGAATGTGCAGAGTACTGTGTTAATTAATTTGAAGAGTGCTGTATCTCATAATGCTGTATTAATGAATGTGCAGAGTGCAGTATTAATGAATGGAGAGAATGCTATATCTCAGAGTACTGTAATAATGAATATGCAGAGTGCTGTATCTCATAATGCTGTATTAATGAATGTGCAGAGTGCAGTATTAATTTATGGAGAGAATGCTGTATCTCAGTGTGATGTATTAATGAATGTGCACTGCTGTATCTCAGAGTGCTGTATTAATGAATGTGAAGAGTGCTGTATCTCAGAGAACTGTAATAATGAATGTGCAGAGTGCAAGACAATAGAAATGCATGTAGCAAAGGAGAAGCCATACTAATGGGGGATTTCAACTTCCTACTAATGGGGGATTTTCCCCCATATAAAATGGGAAAACCCGGTGGGTAGCACAAAGGATGAAATTGAAATGGTGGAAATGACAAATGACTGCTTCCTAACACAATTTGTCAAGGCACCGACTAGAGGGGAGGCATGCCTTGATTTAGTCTTTTCAAATAACAAAGACACAATAACTAAAACAGAGGTCAGAGAACCACTAGCAAACTCAGACCACAACATGGTCTCATTTGAAGTGCTTTTTAAAACCCCAAAAGTAATGACTAAAGCTAAGGTTTACAATTTTAGAAAAGCAAACTATGAAGGTATGAAACAGAGACTAACAGAAGTAGATTGGAGTAAAATAGAGAAAACATCTACAGAAAAAGGATGGCTGTTCTTCAAAAATGTAGTACTGAGCCGCAAAACAATTACATTCCTAAAGTAGACAAATCTAAATGTAAAACTAAATTGCCAAAATGGTTTAATAGATCAATTACAAAAAATATTCAGCGAAAAAAGACACTTTACAGAGCATTAAAAAGGGACCAAAAAGAAAGTACACAGAATTGCAAACGTAAGTCAAAAAGGAAGTTAGAAAGCCCAAGAGAGAAATAGAAATGAACATTGCTAAGGGGGCTAAAACCAATTCCAAAATGTTTTTCCAATATTACAACAGCAAGAGAACATTCAAAGAGGAGGTTAAATGTCTAAGAGATACAAATGGCAAAATCGTAGATGAAGAAAAAAAAATAGCAAATATATTAAATGATTACTTTTCACAAGTTTTTACAACGGAGGATAAAGACAACATGCCCCAAATGTCATCCAGTTCCTATCCAGTTTTAAATAACTTTAGCATAACCGAGGCAGAAGTGTTAAAGGGACTAGGAGCTCTTAAAATAAACAAACCCCTGGGCCAGATGAGATCCTCCCAATAATACTCAAAGAAATGAAAGAAGTTATTTACAAACCGCTAGCCAAGATCATGCAACAGTCTCTTGACACAGGGGTGGTACCGACAGACTGGAAAATTGCAAACGTAATACCGATCCACAAAAAGGGAAAAAAAACTGAACCAGGTAACTACAGACCAGTAAGCCTGACTTCTATTATATGCAAACTTATGGAATCTATAATAAGATCCAAAATGGAAAATTACCTATATGGTAACAGGGTGCTGGGAGACAGTCAACATGGTTTTAGGAAAGGGAGATTGTGTCTAACTAACTTGCTTGATTTTTTTTGAGGATGCAACTTCGGTAATGGATAATTGCAAAGCATATGACATGGTTTATTTAGATTTCCAGAAAGCTTTTGACAAAGTCCCGCACAAAAGATTAATTCTCAAACTGAATGCAGTAGGGATTCAAGGAAACACATGTACATGGATTAGGGAGTGGTTAACATGTAGAAAACAGAAAGTACTGATTAGAGGAGAAACCTCAGAATGGAGTGTGGTAACTAGTGGAGTACCACAGGGATCAATATTAGGTCCTCTGCTATTCCTAATCTACATTAATGATTTAGATTCTGATATAGTAAGCAAACTTGTTAAATTTGCAGACGACACAAAAATTGGAGGAGTGGCAAACACTGTTGTAGCAGCAAAGGTCATTCAAAATTATCTAGACAAGATTCAGAACTGGGCAGACACATGGCAAATGACATTTAATAGAGAAAAGTGTAAGGTACTGCACGCAGGAAATAAAAATGTGCATTATAAATATCATATGGGAGATACCAAAATTGTAGAAGGTATTTATGAAAAAGAACTAGGAGTTTTTGTTGACTCAGAAATATCTTCATCTAGACAATGTGGGGAAGCTATAAAAAAGACCAACAAGATGCTCGGTTACATTGTGAAAAGTGTGGAACTTAAATCAAGGGAAGTAATGTTAAAACTGTACAATGCATTAGTAAGACCTCATCTTGAATATTGTGTTGAGTTCTGGTCACTCGCTATAAAAAATATATTGCTGCTCTAGAAAGAGTGCAAAGAAGAGCGACCAGAATTATTCCGGGTTTAAAAGGCATGTCATATGCAGACAGGCTAAAAGAATTGAATTTGTTCAGTCTTGAACAAAGAAGACTACGCGACGGCCTAATTCAAGCATTCAAAATTCTAAAAGGTATTGACATTGTCGACCCAAGGGACTTTTTCGACCTTAGAAAAGAAACAAGGACCAAGAGTCACAAATGGAGATTAGACAAAGGGGCATTCAGAACAGAAAGTAGGAGGCACTTTTTTACACAGAGAATTGTGAGGGCCTGGAATCAACTCCCTAGTAATCTTGTTGAAGCAGACACCCTGGGATCCTTCAAGAAGCTGCTTGATAAGATTCTGGGATCAATAAGCTACTAACAACCAAACGAGCAAGATGGGCCGAATGGCCTCCTCTCGTTTGTAAACTTTCTTATGTTCTTATGTACATCTGAGAGTACTGTAATAATGAATGTGCAGAGTGCTGTATGTTAGAGTGCTATATTAATTGAATGTGCAGGGTGTTGTATCTCAGAGCACTGTATTAATGAATTTGCAGGGTGCTGTATATAAGAGTGCTGAATTAATGAATCTGCAGAATGCTGTATCTCAGAGTGATGTATTAATGAATGTGCAGAGTTCTGTATTAATGAATGTGCAGAGTACTGAAATAATGAATGTGCAGGGTGTTGTATCTCAGAGTCCTGTATTAATGAATTTGCAGAGTGCTGTATGTCAGACTGCAGTATCTCAGAGTGCTGTATTAATGAAAGTGCAGTGCTGTATCTCAGTGTTGTATTGATGAATGTGCAGTGCTGTATCTCACAGTGTCGTATTAATGAATGTGCAGAGTGCTGTTTCTTGGAGTGCTGTATTAATGAATGTGCAGAGGACTATATCTCAGAGTACTTCAATAATGAATGTGCAGATTGCTGCATCTGAGATTACTGCAATAATGAATGTGTAGAGTGCTGTATCTCAGAGTGCTATATTAATGAATGGACAGAGTGCTGTGTTAATTAATTTGAAGAGTGCTGTATCTCATAGTGCTGTAATAATGAATGGACAGAATGCTGTATCTCAGTTTGATGTATTAATGAATGTGCACTGCTGTATCTCAGAGTGCTGTATTAAGGAATGTGCAGAGAGCTGTATTAATGAATGTGCAGAGTGCTGTATCTCATAGTGCTGTATTAATGAATGGACAGAAGGCTGTATCTCAGTTTGATGTATTAATGAATGTGCAGAGTGCTGTATTAATCAATGTGCAGAGTGCTGTATCTCAGAGTACTTTAATAATGAATGTGCAGAGTGCTGAATCTGAGAGTACTGTAATAATGAATGTGCAGAGTGCTGTATTAATGAACGTGCAGAGTTCTGTATCTCAAAGTACTGTAACAATGAATGTGCAGAGTGCTGTTTTAATGAATGTGCAGAGCGCTGTATCTCAGGATGCTGTATTAATGAATGTGCAGAGTGCTGTATCTCATAGTGCTGTATATATGAATGTGCAGAGTGCTGCATTTCACAGTGATGTATTAATGAAAGTGCAGAGTGCAGTATTAATGAATGGAGAGAAAGCTGTATCTCAGTGTGATGTATTAATGTATGTGCACTGCTGTATCTCAGAGTGCTGTATTAATGAATGTGCAGAGTACTGTAATAATGAATGTGCACAGTGCTGTATAAATGAATGTGCAGAGTGCTGTATCTCAGGATGCTGTAATAATGAATGTGGAGAGTGCTGCATCTCAAAGTGCTATATTAATGAATGTGCAGAGTGCTGTATCTCAGACTACTTCAATAATGAATGTGCAGATTGCTGCATCTGAAATGACTGTAATAATGAATGTGTAGAGTGATGTATCTCAGAGTGCTGTATTAAGGAATTTGCAGAGTGCTGTTTTAATGTATGTGCAGAGTGTTGTATCTCATAGTGCGGTATTAATGAATGTATAGAGTGCTGTATCTCAGAGTGCTGTATTTATGAATGTGCAGCGTGCTGTATTTCATTGTGCTCTATTAATGAATTTGCAGAGTGCTGTAACTCAGAGTACTTCAATAATGAACATTCAGAATTCTGCATCTGAGTTTACTGCAATAATGACGGTGTAGACTGCTGTATCTCAGAGTGCTGTATTAAGGAATGTGCAGAGTGCTGTATCTCAGAATGCTGTATTAATGAATGTGCAGAGTGCTGTAACTCAGAGTACTTTAATAATGAACGTGCAGTATTGCTGCATCTGAGTTAACTGCAATAATGAATGTGTAGAGTGCTGTATCTCAGAGTGCTATATTAATTAATGTCACAGTGCTGTATTTTTGAATGTGCAGAGTGCTGTGTTAATTAATTTAAAGAGTGTTGTATCTCATAGTGCTGTATTAATGAATGGACAGAAGGCTGTATCTCAGTTTGATGTATTTATGAATGTGCACTGCTGTATCTCAGAGTGCTGTATTAATCAATGTGCAGAGTGTTGTATCTCAGAGTACTTTAATGATGAATGTGCAGAGTGCTGAATCTGAGTACTGTAATAATGAATGTGCAGAGTGCTGTATTAATGAATGTGCAGAGTGTTGTATCTCAGAGTACTGTAATAATGAATGTGCAGAGTGCTGTTTTAATGAATGTGCAGAGCGCTGTATCTCAGGATGCTGTATTAATGAATGTGGAGAGTGCTGCATCTCAAAGTGCTATATTAATGAATGTGCAGAGTGTTGTATCTGAAATTACTGTAATAATGAATGTGCATGGTGCTATATCTCATTGTGCTCTATTAATGAATGTGCAGAGTGCTGTATTAATTAATGGACTGAATGCTGTATCTCAATGTGATCTATTAATGAATGTGCACTGCTGTATCTCAGATTGCAGTATTAATAAATGTGCAGAGTGCTGTATTAATGAATGTGCAGAGTGCTGTGTCTCAGAATACTGTAATAATGAATGTGCAGAGTGCTGCATTTTAGAGTACTGTAATAATGAATGTGGAGAGTGCTGTATCTCATAGTGCTGTATTAATGAATGTGCAGAGTGCTGTATCTCAGAGTACTGTATTAATGCATTTGCAGGGTGCTGTATCTAAGAGCGCTGAATTAATGAATCTACAGAATGCTGTATCTCAGAATGATGTATTAATGAATGTGCAGAGTACTGAAATATTGAATGTGTAGAGTGCTGTATGTCAAAGTCCTGTATTAATGAATGTACAGAGTGCTGTATGTCAGAATGCAGTATCTCAGAGTGCTGTATTAATGAAAGTGCAGTGCTGTATCTCAGAGTACTGTATTAATGAATGTGCTGAGTACTGTATTTCAGAATGTTGTATTAATGAATGTGCAGAATGTTTTATCTCATAGTGCGGTATTAATGAATGTGCAGAGTGCTGTGTTAATTAAATTGAAGTGTGCTGTATCTCATAGTGCTGTATTAATGAATGTGCAGATTGCTGTTTTAATGAATGGACAGAATGCTGGATCTCAGTGTGATGTATTAATGAATGTGCACTGCTGTATCACAGAGTGCTGTATTAATGAATGTGCAGAGTGCTGTTTTAATGAATGTGCAGAGTGCTGCATCTCAGAGTACTGTAATAATGAATGTGCAGAGAGCTGCATCTGAGAGTAATGTAATAATGAATGTGCAGAGTGCTGTATCTCAGAGTTTTGTAATAATGAATGTGCATAGTGCTTTATCTCAGAGTTCTGTAATAATGAATGTGCAGAGTGCTGTATCTCAGCGTACTGTGTTAACGAATGTGCAGAGTGCTGTATCTCATAGTGCTTTATATATGAATGTGCAGAGTGCTGCATTTCACGGTGATGTATTAGTGAATGTGCAGAGTGCTGTATCTCAGAGTACTGTATTAATGCATTTGCAGGGTGCTGTATCTAAGAGCGCTGAATTAATGAATCTACAGAATGCAGTATCTCAGAGTGCTGTATTAATGAAAGTGCAGTGCTGTATCTCAGAGTACTGTATTAATGAAAGTGCAGTGCTGTATCTCAGAGTACTGTATTAATGAATGTGCTGAGTACTGTATTTCAGAATGTTGTATTAAAGAATGTGCAGAGTGCTGTGTTAATTAAATTGAAGTGTGCTGTATCTCATAGTGCTGTATTAATGAATGGACAGAATGCTGGATCTCAGTGTGCTGTATTAATGAATGTTCACTGCTGTATCACAGAGTGCTGTATTAATGAATGTGCAGAGTGCTGCATCTCAGAGTACTGTAATAATGAATGTTCAGAGAGCTGCATCTGAGAGTAATGTAATAATGAATGTGCAGAGTGCTGTATCTCATAGTGCTTTATATATGAATGTGCAGAGTGCTGCATTTCACAGTGATGTATTAGTGAATGTGCAGCGTACTGTGGTAATGAATGTGGAGAGTGCTGTATCTCATAGTGCTGTATTAATGAATGTGCAGAGTGCTGTATCTCAGACTACTTCAATCATGAATTTGCAGATTGCTGCATCTGAGGTTACTGTAATAATGAATTAGCAGAGTGCTATATCTCAGAGTGCTGTATTAATGAATGTGCAGAGTGTTGTATTTCAGAGTGCTGTATTAATGAATATGCAGAGTGCTGTGTTAATTAATTTGAAGAGTGCTGTATCTCATAGTGCTGTATTAAGGAATGTGTAGAGTGCTGTATTAATGAATGTGCAGAGTGCTGTATCTCATAGTGTTGTATATATGAATGTGTATAGTGCTGCATTTCACAGTGATGTATTAATGAATGTGCAGAGTACTGTGGTAATGGATGTAGAGAGTGCTGTATTAATGAATGTGCAGAGTGCTGTATCTCAGACTACTTCAATCATGAATTTGCAGATTGCTGCAACTAAAATTACTGTAATAATGAATTTATAGAGTGCTGTATCTCAGAGTGTTGTATTAATGAATGTGCAGAGTGCTGTATCTCATTGAGCTCTATTACTGAATTGCAGAGTGTTGTATTTCAGAGTGCTGTATTAATGAATGTGCAGAGTGCTGTGTTATTTAATTTGAAGAGTGCTGTATCTCGTTGTGCTGTATTAAGGAATGTGCAGAGTGCTGTATCTCAGAGTACTGTAATAATAAATGTGCAGAGAGATGCATGTGAGTGTACTGTAATAATGAATGTGCAGAGTGCTGTATTAATTAATCTGCAGAGTGCTGTATCTCAGAGTACTGTATTAATAAATTTGCAGGGTGCTGTATCTAAGAGTGCTGAATTAATGAATCTGCTGTATGCTGTATCCTAGAGTGCTGTATTAAAGAATGTGCAGAGTACTGAAATATTGAATGTGTACAGTGCTGTATCTCAGAGTCCTGTACTCATGAATGTGCATAGTGCTGTATGTCAGAATGTGTGTTATTGAAAGTGCAGTGATGTATCTCAGTGTTGTATTAATGAATGTGTAGTGCTGTATCACACAGTGCTGTAATAATGAATGTGCAGTGCTGCATCTCTGCATTCCATATTAATGAATGTGCAAAGTGTTGTTTCTCAGAGTGCTGTATTAATGTATGTGCAGTGTTGTATCTCAGATTGATGTGTTAATGAATGAGCAGAGTGCTGTATCACAGAGTGCTGTATTAATGAATGTGCAGAGCTGCATCTCAGAGTGCCGTATTAATGAATGTGCAGGTAGGTATCTCAGAGTATTAATGAATGTGCAGAGTGCTGTGTTAATGAATGTGCAGAGCTGCATCTCAGAGTGCCGTATTAATGAATGTGCAGGTAGGTATCTCAGAGTATTAATGAATGTGCAGAGTGATGTATCTCATAGAGCTGTATAAATGAACATGCACTCTGCACGTTCATTATTACAGTAATCTCAGATGCAGCACTCTGTGCATTCAATATTACAGTAATCTGAGATACAGCACTCTGCACTTTCATTAATACAGCACGCTGCACATTCATTAATACAGAACTATGAGATGCAGCACTCTGGACATTCATTATTACAGTACTCTGATATACAGCACTCTGCACATTCATTAATATAGCACTATGAGATACAGCACTCTGCATATTCATTAATACAGCACTCTGAGATATGCACTCTGCACATTCATTACACTATGTAACACAATTTTTGTTCATGGGTAGTAAGTGTTATTTCCTAATAGCTTATTCCTCAAAAGTATAGAAAATGGCTATTATTCCCCACAAACTTTGCTTTTGTGACCAGGAGAGTGATATTTTGAAATTGACCTATCTCCAATGAGAAAACAGGCAAATTTGCGTCTTTTCGTTCACATAAAGTCAGAAAAAAACAACATATGAATCCAAATTAACATGTATTTATACTAAAGTAATACAAAAATGACTACAAAAGATTTAGAAGTGAGTAGTTTTTCGGGATTTACGATTATACTGTAAATCACTTTCATGAATCAGCCCCCAAATGTAGTCTCCCATCATGTTCTCGTTATACTGTCCTTGGTAGCGGCGTTCAAAGTCCAGTATATCCTGGTGGAAGCGCTCACCTTGCTCCTCCGAGTACGCTCCCATGTTCTCCTTGAATTTATCAAGATGAGCATCAAGGATATGGACTTTGAGAAACATACTACAGCCCATTGTGCCGTAGTTCTTCACCAGAGTCTCAACCAGCTCCACATAGTTTTCAGCCTTGTGATTGCCCAGGAAGCCCTGAACCACTGCGACAAAGCTGTTCCAAGCCGCTTTCTCCTTACTAGTGAGCTTCCTGGGGAATTCATTGCACTCCAGGATCTTCTTTATCTGTGGTCCGACGAAGACACACGCTTTGACCTTTGCCTCAGACAGATAGGGAAGAAGTCTTGAAGGTACTTGAAGGCTGCCGACTCCTTATCTAGAGCTCTGACTGATTGTAATTACAGTAGTAATTACAGAGAACTCGGTCCGCTGTGGCCAGTCCCACCTTTGGTAGTGCGCCTTGGTGTCCCTGCTGTCCCAAAGGCAAAGATAGCAGGGAAACTTGGTAAAACCGCCTTGGAGACCCATCAGGAATGCTACCATTTTGAAGTCTCGTATGACCTCCCAGCCATACTCATCATACTTCAAGGTGTCCAGCAAGGTCTTGATGCTGTTGTAATCCTCTTTGAGGTGCACCGAGTGAGCCAGGGGAAGAGAAGGGTACTTGTTACCATTATGGAACAGCACGGCTTTTACATTACTGTGAAATTATTGTATTCTGGAAGGTATAATATTACTACTGTAATTACTAACTGTACCGTATATTCTCCTAGACAATAATGGAGCTTGATGCCAGCCTCACTCATCACAAAATGAGGCTGGATTCAACCTTATGAAGAAAAGACGAAGAGGAAGAAATGTCATTGGTCAGCACATCATAGTGCAGGTCCCTGGTCAGCGCAGAGGGAATGTGACCATATGAGCATTTCAAGAAATGGGGTAGTGGCTCATAATGCCGTTTTAGGCCCCTACAACCCTGCTCGGATGCTGCTCTTTTTGGATTCCCTCAATGGGAAACTCATTCCCCCAGATGAGCGAGAGCTGGAGGGGCTGGAATTGACGACGTTTGTTATAGTCTGTTTCCACCATGTAGCACTGGTGCGTGAATGGTTTCAAGCCCGTCCAAGCTTTGTAATGGTGTTCCTTCCACCTTACTCTATCTTTTTTAATCCCATCAAGGAGTTTTTTTCATCCTGGAGGTGGAAAGTGTGTGATCGCAAAACTTACAACAGGGCAACGCTTCTCCAGGCCATGGAAGAGGCCTGTGAAGACATAAGGGAAAAAATGTAAATACAGTAAAAAGTGGATTGCTGAAGCTGAAGATGTGGGAAAATCTGAAGACATGAACTAATCAATAGATGACAAGTGTGTATAATTTTGATGGTAATATTAGATTTTGAGAAGGGGTTTATTGGAAATGAAAGCAACACTGCAATTTTCAGTGGATTTGGGCTATTTTGCAAAGTGAAAGCCTGTTTTAATGGTTGTGTTAACTGTTTCGAGAACATGGAACTTTGTTTTAAAAAATGTGCCAAATCAATTGAGAAAAACTGTAATACAGCACTCTGAGATATAGCAGTGTGCACATTCATTAATACATTTTTGTTAAGTTGGGTTGGCTATTCCTGTTTGTTCTTCACCTGTTCTGGATTTTACTTTGTTTTTCTATCGTGAATTTTACATTTTTTTCTGAATTGCTAAAGCACAATTACTGAAACTATTACCACAGTCACCAAAACTGTTAACGCAAAACTGTTCATTTAAAAAACTGTTCATGCATTTGCAAAATTAAGTACCCATTTTGAATTTTATTATACATCTTCCAAACAAAATACCTGCACCAAATCATGAAATGCACAGATATGTTGTATTGTTGTTCAACAGAAGGTAGGCTGAGACCAGCAGAACTCATTTCATACTACAGTAAGGTAATTCAGAAATTGTAGACTTAACTTCTGTTACTGTAACTGGTCATATATTTACATTAAGATTACTGTAGTAAATTGACCTTACTTATTCATAGTGACATCATAATTCCGTTACCTTTTCAATGTTCCTTTTAAAAGGAACTAGGTAGATTTGTTTCATGTGAACATTCTGCCTCTTCAGAATGCGGTGAATAGTTGATAAGCTGACATTATTTGCATCATGAAATGCATCATCATCTTCATCAATCTTGCTCTTTATCTCATGAAGGAGGATGTAATTTTTGGCAAGGATCATCTCTACAATTGCTATCTGTGAGGTGATGACCATGGCCACCACTAGAAGATTTCCTTTCAATTCTGAGAACAGAGTAATGTATGCACAATGAATATTATTGTGAAATGATAATGTGACATGATGCATATTCATAATTAGAAATGTGTATGCTATGTAATGTGCGCTTACCTATTCTCAATAGGAAATGTACAAATGATAGATGCAACCTTTGAGCGCTTCAGATTTGATGCATTACTAACCCAGCTTCCCTCATTGTCAAACCTTTGTTGATCACATGGTCAATATTTCATTTGAGACGGCAGCACACTTTCATAACCACGACCGCGACCATCAATCTGACAACTTTCTTCTGTCTGCTCCATGGCTCCAATCACATTGCAATTTGTTATTTCCTTCAGGAATCATAACCTTTTATGCACAACATTACAGTTTTTTCTTAAATAGTAAAATATATAAATCAAAACCCTTGGCACAAATACTAAGAAACAACGTAAAAAACAAAACCATCCACTCAATTAGAAAAAGCTTCACACATTTACAAAACTATGTTTCCATGTCAAATTTTATTATACATCTTGCATAACCAAATGAAATCATTTGAGATTTTGTGTTTAAGTATTCAAGCAAAAGAAAATACTTCTATTTTTTTCAAACATTTTACCCAATTACAAAATTCACAAAATCAAACATTAAAGAAATGTATACTAAACTTAGGATGCATTGGTCATATTTGATTGGCACAATGAATACAGTATTACAGTTTTTCTCAATGGCTACACAAAAAAATCCAGAAACTATTTGCACATTTCTCAAAATAGTTAACACAAACACCAAACCAAACCATTACAGCTTTTGTGTTTTCAAGCAAAAGAAAATACTAAATTTAAAATGCACTGGTCATACTATTTACAAAATTAAACTTACAGTAACAATATATACATTATGTACACAGATAATATACAAATGTACATGTATGTTTATTGAACATCAAGTCGTTCATTCCTATCCGGCCACATATTTTTATCCACATCACAGTGAATGCGCTCTATGTCTAAGTACCTTGGAAAGAATCGTCTGGCGTGACAGACTAGGCTTGGCAATATTCTGCCATAATGTCATTACAAGCCTCATCCATGGCCTGGTGAAGTGTGGCTTGTTCATGGGGATTGTGATCATACACCTTCCACCTCCAGGAGGAGAAAAACTCATTGATAGGATTCAGAAAAGTGGAATACAGTGGAAGGTACATCACAGAGAAACGGGGATGTGCATCAAACCACTCCCGCACCAGCACAGCATGATGGAAACGCACATTGTCCCAAATGAATATAAACGTTGTGGCCTCGCTTCCTGCTAACATTGCTGCATTGGGTGGGACAAGGTGATTGTCCAATTCTTCAAGGAAAACTAGCAGCCACTCGGTATTGTGTGCGCCAAGCAATTGACTTTGGCAAACAACTCCATGCTGGCTTATGGCAGCACATATAGTGATGTTACCTCCACGCTGCCCAGGCACATCCACAGTGGCACATAGTGATGCTCCCTCCATGCTGCCCAGGCACATTCACAGTGGCACATAATGATGCTCCCTCCATGCTGCCCAGACACATCCACAGTGGCACATAGTTATGCTCCCTCCACGCTGCCCAGACACATCCACAGTAGCACATATTGATGCTCCCTCCACACTTCCCAGGCACATCCACAGTGGCACATAGTGATGCTCCCTCCATGCTGCCCAGGCAAATCCACAGTGGCACATAGTGATGCTCCCTCCATGCTGCCCAGGCAAATCCACACTGGCACATAGTGATGCTCCTTCCACGCTGCCCAGGCACATCCACAGTGGCACATAGTGATGCTCCCTCCACACTGCCCAGGCACATCCACAGTGGCACATAGTGATGCTCCCTCCATGCTGCCCAGGCACAACCACAGTGGCACATAGTGATGCTCCCTCCATGCTGCCCAGGCACATCCACAGTGGCACATAGTGATGCTACCTCCACGCTGCCCAGGCACATCCACAGTGGCACATAGTGATGCTCCCTCCACGCTGCCCAGGCACATCCACAGTGGCACATAGTGATGCTCCCTCCATGCTGCCCAGGCAAATCCACACTGGCACATAGTGATGTTACCTCCACGCTACCCAGGCACATCCACAGTGGCACATAGTGATGCTCCCTCCATGCTGCCCAGGCACATCCACAGTGGCACATAGTGATGCTCCCTCCACGCTGCCCAGGCACATCCACAGTGGCACATAGTGATGCTCCCTCCATGCTGCCCAGGCACATCCACAGTGGCACATAGTGATGCTCCCTCCATGCTGCCCAGGCACAACCACAGTGGCACATAGTGATGCTCCCTCCACGCTGCCCAGGCACATCCACAGTGGCATGCTGTCCAATTATGTTTCGGCCACATCTGCAACTTTTTGCCAAGTTGAAGCCTGCCTCATCAACGAAGGTGTATTCACTGGAGACATGCTGGCATCAAACTCTATTATTCTCTGTTTATACTGCAAGAAGGAAATCTGAGACCAGCAGAATATTCTACAAAACTAAGGTCCCTGCTCAGAACAGGACTCACTAATTGAGAATCTGTACATTTCATATCGTGTTACTGGTCGTATTTTACTTTGCCATTACATTCAACTCACTTACATATTGATACCATAATTCCTTCACACTTTCACTGTTCCTTGCGAACACGGTCAAGGGTTGACAAGCTGACATTGTTCACAACATGAAATACATCATCATCATCATCATCATCATCTCTGTATTTCATAAAGGCAGATGTCATTACTGACACTGCCCATTTCAGCTATTGTCAACTCTTGCAGTTCAGCGAGGAGATGGCCACAGCCACCACTATTAGATTTCCTTTCAATTCTAAAAGCAGAGTAATGAACACACAATGGTTATTTACTGTGAAATGCTAATGTGACACAAAATATGCTCATACAGTAATTACAGTATATATATATATATATATATATATATATATATATATATATATATATATATGTTCCTTAATATGTACTTGACTTACCAATTCTCAGTATGAAATGTATGGCTGATAGATGCAATGGTGGAGTGTCCCAGGTTTAGCTGAACTATCAACCCAGCTGCTTGCATTGTCAAGCCTCTGTTTATGAGATGATCAATGACAGTTGCTTGTATGTCATTTGAGACAGCAGCATGCTTTTGTCTTACTTGTCTGGGCTGTCTGCCCACAATATCACGACTGCAACCATGCCCACATCCATGTCCATGTCCACGACCATGAGCATCTTCCTATGCTTGCACCATGCTTTCACACGTTGCAACTTGTTTCCTTTGGGAATCTCAGCCAATATGTACAGCGTTAACATCTGATAACATATTGATCAGTTACTGTAAGCTGTTATTATTTTCACATGGAGAATGCTATTTCAAATAACGAGCACTGATAAACATGTACAAATACAAAAGATGTATTTTGCAAAGAAGACATTCATATGTAAGACAAGTATTGAAGTGGTAGAACTACATATAGACAATCTAATATATGATTTGCAGATATAAACTTGTGAAGTGTGTGAATAATTTAGTAAATTAGTACTCAGTTTTGGTATTTGTGTTAACTGTTTTGAGAATTGTGCTAATCGTTTCAGGAATTTTGTTTTAGCAATTGAGAAAACCTGTAATTTTGCAAATGTGTGAATAGTTTTGCCAGTGAGGATTCTGGTTCGGTGCTTGTATGAACTGTTTTGAGAACTGTACTAAAAATTTCAAGAATTTAGTTTTAGCAATTGAAAGAAAACATTAAGTGAACCATACAGATGGTTTAGAATTTCGCATTTTGTGTGTTAACCAGAGGAATGTGTTAGTAGTTTTGCAGATGAGGATTCAGTTTTGTTCTTTGTGTTAAATGTTTTGAGAATTGTGCTAATAATTTTAGAAATTTTGCTTTAGCTATTGAGAAAAACTTTAGTATCACACCATAAAATACATCACACAGAAAATAAAAAAATGAAATAGATTGTGTGACTACATGAGTGTGTTTGTCTGCAGGAGGAAAATGGCTTTGTAACTTATACTAACTACTGTGCATTAAATATACACAGAGAAAAAGTTCAGTAGAAAGACAGAAAGCCACACAAATTGTTGTGTAAGATGTTTGTGCATTGTGAACCATATATAGCTACATAGTAATAAGGGACCCGAACTAGAAGGAAGAAAATCATGTTCAAAATCAGCAAAGTCACTCTGAATAAAAGGCAGTTTGATTAACAGTTGAAAGGACAGTGTTTTCCATTTAAAACAAATGTTCGCAGCGCTAGCTTGCTCTGGTGACAGCAAAGCAAGTGGTGTTGTTGGAGTACAAAACAACATCTCTGCATAGCCCTGATCTGAGTTACCTTGAGAAGAACCAGGCATTTAAACTGAACAGCACACATCAATGCACAGTCCCTGAACCGAGTTAGCTTGAGAAGAACCAGGCATTGAAACTGAACAGCACACATCAATGCACAGTGCCTGAACAGCTTATCTTGGAGTTTACAGCCAGAGATTCAAAGTGTGATAGTCGACTCTCCTCTGATTGTATCATGAGCTGGAAAAAATCACACGTATGACAGTCCTGTTATACACCTAATAAAAATGTAGAATACATAATAGCTTTTCAGAATACTTATTTCAGCAAAGGTAAATGTAGCATACACATTAGCTATATACAGTTCCTTTTAAATGGACTGCCAGATGTTTTCCTCATTGCCGTGTCTTTATAATTTTTGTGTCCTTTATTGTACAGCTCCAGGTATTTTGATACTACAAGAATTATCTTTTCTTCCACCATTGTTTACTGAAGGTGTGCAAGGGAAGCTATTCTTCATTGGTCAGTTCCTTAGCTGCCACGTGACAAAATCTCAAAAATAGACACCAATCATATTTTTTCTAAATTGCTTCAGTATCGCTGATTGCATTGTAGGCAGTGTGAATGGTTCTTATCAAAAATACATGTTTTATTGTTTTGTCATGGTAAGGTGTGTCATATGTTACATTTGCTTGGATGAGTGTGTATTATAGATTTGTTTCGACCACTGTATTTGATTACTGCATTCTTTACCATGCATATTGCCTCCTACAGTACTTCATTAAAAAAAAAAAATCTTTCATACAGTATACTAGGCTACCATTATAATGCCACCCCAGCTGACTTGTAAAATCAACGACTGAATCTCGGGGCAGGTCAGGTTTTTTTTAACTCCCCTCTAAACCACTATATTGCAATCCTTCAATACAATGCTTTACTTGTTCTTCTTTGCTGCAAGAGACTCACTCTGAGTGAGAGATCCCCTGCATTAAGGAATTTTCAGCACAATCCCCGTTTCCACTTACGGAAAAAAAAAACTAAACTCCTAATGTGAAGTGAATGTGACTTCAATAAAGCTTAGCAAGCCTGGCAGCAGATTTTTGCATGCACTGGTATAGAAACGACCTTTGTGTATGAGGCAGATTAATGGGGAAGAATATCCATTCTGTTAGTTGGCCCTGTACAAGACTAAACTGAAAGAGGTCAGCACTTACCATAGTGCTTTCATTAATGTGTTTTTTTTCCCTAGGGATTGAACAGTGTGTCCTGTTCTTAGGGAAATGTGGGAGGAAGGTACTTAGGTATGTTCCTGGTTAAATCGATTCTTTACGGGTTTGCTCAAAAACTTTTTGCTAAGAACTCATTTCAGCAGTGAATGAGATCTACTATGCAGCTCTATTTTGTGACTGAAAATGAATAATATTATGTGCACCATTCACAATCTATTTTGTTGGAGTTTAAACTACTTCTGTGCTTTATATTGGTGCCAGTCAAGGATTATCAATTATATTATTGTAGAGCATGTGGGCATACCCAAGACCCAGACCACCCTCATAATAGTAATACTGGTTTGCTGAATTGTGTGGGTTTTTTTTTTCTGGACCTCAATGTTAAATACAGAGAAGTATTGGATAGCTGATTCCAGGCTATTGGGTATGATATTTATCTTATAAGTGATGTCAGTGTAATAACCCTACATCATCTGAAGCATGCAGTAAGTTATGCCAGCGATGACAGAACAAATAAGATAAATATCGTACCATTGCCAGCCACCAGCTATCCTATTTATACCACAAGGATTATATGCTATCCTACCCTGCTCCCATGTGTGGTAATGTGACTGGCGGTAAAGGCTGGCCAGCAGAAGAAACAGCAACCCTGACACAAGAATTTGCAGTTTAGCAGCCTGTACACGTTTATTAATACAAACAAACAAAACACACAGGAACAAACTAACAGTGAACAAAAACACTAGACACAGAACTCTTCAAATAAACAAAACAGCACCCAAGCACAGCTATCAAGGTGCCTTTCTCTGTTCCTTTGTTATGGTTACGAAAGGACCAGTGAAGGAGTACTGTGTTACAAAGACTGTGTTGTTTTCTTTCTCTATTAAACTGTTAAGTTTGTCATTTATAGAAGGCTAATATCTGAGAGCTTTAGCTAAACAGCCAATAATTAAACCTAGACTGCACTTCACCATTGTGCATGAATCAACCTGTACATCAACACTTTCACTAAGAGCCCTGTGGACTTGTGACCGTGCTGTATTTGTGTGTGTCTTGTTTAGTGTCTATAATTATTTCGGGACTGAACCCTGTGGCTTACCTGCACGGTACAAATTGTTGTGTAGAGCCAGGTATTATTATTTCTGGTTGCAAAATAAGCAACCGAGCCAAATAAAGAGCTGTTTAACTGTGAACTGTGTTGTTTCAAATCATTCCTGAGCACTGCATCACCTCTACACCTGCGCACTGCAAATCACTTTGCCACAGACACATAGCTGATTATTTCATCTGATTTGACGTGATGTAGGTGAGCACATTGTAACCTGTCCCCTATCACTCAAACAACCCCCTGCCCTGCACACACACACACACACACACACACACACACACACACACACACACACACACGCATTTCATACAAAGAAAAAATATGACTGGGTTGAGGAACTGTTCAGGGAGATGTTGATTCTTTCACTGAAATGTGTTAGCGCACGAGTTGGGGGAATTACACAGAAGTAAAAGACAAAAACTTGTCAGTTTTTTCAAGGAACACAAAAAAGATACAATGTCAAAAATACATGGGCTAGGTTTTAAAATAAATAGCAAAAGATTCTAGAATTAAACAGCATCCAAAGTCAGTATTCAAAATTGCAGAATATAATGCTCAATAAGCCCCTAATGTCACAGTTCACTTGCAAATGAAAATGCTCAAAAGCAACTAAAGATCACAGCTTTAAAAAAAATCTGAAACTGTTTAATGATTAACCTTTACATTATCATGCCCAGTCTCGTTCACTTAGTTTTTGGAGGAAACGCTGTGTAACTGCAGTGCACAATAAGACGGACTGATTTGCCATCCCAGAAAAAAAAAAAAAAAAAAAAAAAAACTCGGGTTGTGATAGTTAAACAAGTAAATTGTAACATTGAAGAGATGGGTTTTGGATCAGAAAACTAGTGAAAGAGTTGGAAATCAAGTGTAATGGGAATGTGCATCAATTTGTTACATATATATATATATATATATATATATATATATATATATATATATATATATATATATATATATAATGGGGATTGATTTTATTCTAAATTCAAGGACAGTAAAACGCAACTGATGTGTATCTGAGTGTCGTATATCCGAGTGCTGACTGTATTGTCTATTGGTTATATTGAATTCTATACCTTTTGTATATAAATATGATTCCTTTTCAATTCGAAGACGACCACCAAGACATTACGTATGGGATATGCCTTCCCATTGGGTAGGTACTGCTGAGCTCTCTATACCAGAGCTGCCGACAGGCCCCATACTGGGGTGATGCATTTGGTACCGTCCACCGAGAGAATAAAACCTTCACCCAAAGGAAGCCATTTCTCTTTTTCCTTCTCAATATGGTAAGGTAAGACCTCTATGTCTAGCTGAGCGTGTTGATAGAAAAGAGCTTCTCGAGTCGAATCAAGTCGATTGTATTTCCCTTGCATTTGGGCTGAAAGATGGCTCACCACTTCCTGTAATCAATGTCTTTGAAAAGACAGAGCCTTTTGCTTTTCTGTCTTTCAGCGTCCTCCTCGCTTGCATGGTAGGCCACTCTTTGTTATCTGTCTGACGTGTGTGAGTGACTGCCTGTGCAGTCACCAGCAAGTGGTTGTCTATTTCTTCCTAAGAGTACACAGTTCCTCCACAGGAATAGGCCTTGCTGTATCCCTGATGTTGAATGACTTTTCCAGCCATGCTCTCCTCTACTGGGCTAGGCCTTGCCTCATCCCCATCACCCCCATAGACCTCACCGGCTATGTAGGCCCACCCACGTCAGTGAGTTGGTCCTTGTAAACAAACAGCATGGTCTCCCCTATACTATCTTTCTACTGTGTTTTTGCTGTCTGCTTCAACTCACCCACTGCAGCTTCGGCCCTTGTGACCCCTCTGTTGCACCTTACACGCTGACCAGGTGTGTGTGACTGTGGCGCACACATAGCCCTTTATACTTCAGT
Organism: Polyodon spathula; assembly: GCF_017654505.1. Lineage (NCBI taxonomy): Eukaryota > Metazoa > Chordata > Actinopteri > Acipenseriformes > Polyodontidae > Polyodon > Polyodon spathula. Next base: position 4,817,491 of record NC_054559.1, on the reverse strand, counting down.
ATCTTGGTGCAGAAGAGGTCATTGCAAACGGCACAGTCACAATGCACATAGTGCTTGGTACAATGCCAGTGCAGGAACGTACAGTGCTGTAGGGTACGCATGATGCTAGGCCACTGCCACAGAACTAGAACAACAGCTCACGGTGCTGTACAGTACACTGTGCACACAGTGCACAGTACTCCCGGCACACGGTAGTGCCCACTGCTACAGAGCTAGTGCAAGAGTCCACGGTGCTGCATGGTACATGGTGCTTGGTAGGCAGGTGTTTAGTACCTTGGTGCGCATAGTTCCCTTGCCCTCTGCCTGTAGACGGTGCTCCACTCCGCTGTAGGCTATGCGCTTCCCTTGTCATGTTATAGCAATTCACATTCTCCATAAAGTGGGTGTAAGTTTCACCCACCTGTGCCTTTTATTAGGGTCAGTAGCTTAGTCAGGTTAAAACTCAATTTCCCATAGTTCCTTGCTATCACCCTCTGTTCATCCTATCCTCCCATTGGCTCATTCAGATATCCACTCCTCCAATCTCAGAGCTCCTTGGAAGCCAGAACCTGTTTAAAGCTGGCTGGCTAGACCAGGAGAGCACCCCCTTTTCTCTTGAGGAATCCATTATACAAACAACATATTACTTACTTAACTACAGTACAATCTAAACAGTCACTGCACTTATTCATGCACTCAGCATTCATGGAATCAGTGAACATACAGAGAAGGGTTCTTATGCAAAGATGCTAAATGAAAATGTGTTAAGGAATGGTATTAAACTAACAATACATGTATTAGGGTTATATTATAGGGTTGTGGCTGGCCATCAATGAGGATGCCTGAATAAAATAATATACAGTATGTTGAAAATACTGTAAAATGAGGAGGAGTAAATAACTCAAAGTAAAACAAAGGCATCAGAACATACTGAACCACATCAACTAATTGAAATTACTGGCTTGGGGGATGGAATCTCTTCTGCCAAAGTTGATTAAGCCAGACCACACTGGTTTTATCAAGGGGAGGTATGCCTCTGTTAATATCCGTCACCTATTGAATATCATAAATCACACGTTCATACTATAAACTGCTGCAAAGTTGGTATCACTTGATGCTGAGGCCTTCGGCAGGGTGGAATGGGGATTTCTTTTTGCAGTGCTTGAAAAATGTAATCTGGGTTCCAATTTTATGAAATATAATAGATTTTCTGGTTAGAACATAAAGTTTTGCAAATCCAATGCCTGCCATCAAAACAATGGTCTTGCCCTGCCCAGTCTTCAGCTTTATTATTAATGGTTGGCTCAAATTCAGCAGATGATGGGCTGGCCTCTAATTCATCAAGACTCCCTATATTCACCAGTGAGAAAAATGGCACACTAAAATCATCTAAGTTTGAGCTGGAGAGATATTTAGAGGAAACACATACAGATTAAAAAAGACAGGAGTCTATGTCAATTCTTTCAGACATCCCACCTATCAATCCACCTGAATACCAAAAGGAGGACTGTGCACCTAAGTGGAAAGAAGTAGAGCAAGCTGTGAAAAAAGAAACGGCGTCATCATCTCCAGGGCCTAATGGAGTTCCATACAGTGCACAAGAGTGCTTCTGGAGTCCTACAAATGCTATGGAAATTGATGAAAGTGGCACAGGAAAAACAGGTTGTACCAAAAGCATGGCATCGAGCAGGGGGAGTCTTTATACCAAAAGAAAAAGATTCTACAAGCATCAATCAGTTTCGTCCTATTTCCCTATCAAACATAGAAGGCAAGATTTTCTTCAGCATTATTGTTCAGAGATTGTCAACCTACCTATTGAAGAACTGCTTCATAGACACTTCAGTACAAAAAGCGGGCATTCAGGGTTTCCCAGAATGGCTAATGCATATGGTTCAGTGCCACATGAACTTCTTTGGGCAGCATTTGAATTTTTCAGCATACCGATGACAATAACAAATTTAGTGAAAGCCTACTTTGGAGATTTGCAATTTAATTTTTCAACTTCAGAATTCAGCACTGCATGGCAATGCCTAGAAGTTGGAACATTGGCAGGATGTACCATTTCTACACTGGCTTTTACCATGGCAATGGAAGTAATTATAAGGGCATCAAAATAGGTAGTGGGAGGTGAGCGCTTGGCTTCTGGAATGCAACTATCACCAATTTGAGCATACATGGATGACATGACAACCAGGACTACAACAGAATCTAACTGGTTAATTTAATCTAATCCTGCACTAATCGGTTAGTGGGCAAATTAACCTATAACACTGAATGGGCACAAATGCAATTCAAGCCAACAAAATCAAGGAGCATCTCTATAATTAAAGGTAAAGTAGTAGATAAAAGGTTCTACATTAATGGTGAGGCAATACCAACAGTGTCCGAGAAGCCAGTGAAAAGTCTTGGGAGATGGTACAATGGGGAACTAAAGGACACAGTTCATGTGGGAGAAGTTAGACAACAAGCAGTGGAAGGGTTGAAGAGCATAGACAGCAGCGCTTTACCGGGCAAACTGAAACTCTGGTGCTTTCAGTTTGGTCTACTGCCAAGACTGCTGTGGCCACTGACTGAGATTTACTTGACAACAGTCTCAGCTCTAACTGAGGAGTTTAAGTGCACCAAGGTCCGACTGGAAAAGACATTAGTAGATTCAAGTGACAGATGCATAAGGGAGGCAGCACCTGTGCTGAAAACTGGAAGAAAGTGGAAGCAAAGAAAGCTGTGTTAGATGCTAAGACTGCCCTTCGAATTGGTGATATTATGGGGCAAGTTCAGCATGGAAGAGCGGGTCTTGGTCTCAGTTCAGCTCCTCCTATATGGCACAAGGCAACCCCAGCTCAATGGAGGAAGCTGGTAGTCTACGAGGTGCAAAAGCAGGAGGAGAGAATGAGGTGTGTAAAGGCCATTTCCCAGGCCAAACAGGGAAATGGATGAGATGGGAGACTATGGAACAATGCAAGGTCAGCTGGCAAGACCTATGGACAATGGAACAGAGCAGGATCAGTTTCCTCATCAGATCAACATATGATGTTATCCCATCACCACAGGTGGGTGAGGATCCCTCATGTCCTTTGTGCTCATCACCTGCAACATTAAAGCACATTTTGACAGGTGTAAGGTGTAAGGTGGGTCTTAGCCAAGGACAGTTTACTTGGTGCCATGACCAGGTGCTGCGATGTTTGGCCTTAGCATTGGAAAACAAGCATAACTTGACCAATAAGTTGCCACCAGTTCCATCAAAGCATTACACACAAAAGACATTATTCCTCCATCCAGGAGAGAAACCACCAAAAAAAGGTGTTAAAACCAAGCCTTGCCCAGGACAACTGGAAGCTGCTAGAGGCTGGAAAATGCTGGCAGATGTTGGTCAATGGCTTATTTTTTCACCACTAATCTTTGACCAGACATTGTCTTGTTGTTTGGATCAGCACGCCTTGTTCATATGGTAGAGTTAACAGTGCCATGGGAGGATGCTGTGGTTGAGGCATATGAGAGGAAGAAACTTTGGTATGCTCAACTAGCTGCTGAAGCAGAACAGCGAGGAGGGAGAGTCCGGATTTACCCAGTGGAGGTGGGTTGTCAAGGAGCAATATCTTTTTTATAGCGAGGTGACCAGAACTGCACACAATATTCAAGATGAGGTCTTACTAGTGCATTGTACAGTTTTAACATTACTTCCCTTGATTTATGTTCAACACTTTTCACAATGTATCTGAGCATCTTGTTAGCCTTTTTTATAGCTTCCCCACATTGTCTAGATGAAGACATTTCTGAGTCAACAAAAACTCCTAGGTCTTTTTCATAGATTCCTTCTCCAATTTCAGTATCTCCCATATGACATTTATAATGTACATTTTTATTTCCTGCGTGCAGTACCTTTTCTCTATTAAATGTCATTTGCCATGTGTCTGCCCAGTTCTGAATCTTGTCTAGATCATTTTGAATGACCTTTGCTGCTGCAACAGTGTTTGCCACTCCTCCTACTTTTGTGTCGTCTGCAAATTTAACAAGTTTGCTTACTATACCAGAATCTAAATCATTAATGTAGATTAGGAATAGCAGAGGACCTAATATTGATCCCTGTGGTACTCCGCTGGTTACCACACTCCATTCTGAGGTTTCTCCTCTAATCAGTACTTTCTGTTTTCTACATGTTAACCACTCCTTAATCCATGTACATGTGTTTCCTTGAATCCCTACTGCATTCAGTTTGAGAATTAATCTTTTTTGCGGGACTTTGTCAAAAGCTTTCTGGAAATCTAAATAAACCTGTCATATGCTTTTCAATTATCCATTATCAATGTTGCATCCTCAAAAAAATCAAGCAAGTTAGTTAGACACGATCTCCCTTTCCTAAAACCATGTTGACTGACTCCCAGGACCCTGTTACCAAATAGGTAATTGGGCTGGGGAGGCAAAATAAGCTGATCCCTGGAGCCATCATCACACTTCAGCCATCAACACCAGGCAGAAGGATATCTACATCATCAGATGGAAAGAAACGCAAATGGATGGAGATGCAGATGGATCACATTAGTTTACATCTACATCTGCTACACTACATCTTAGTTGATGCTTATCTTGGTGAGAGCCGAGTTCAAATCATCATGAAGTTTTAACATCTACTTAACATAACAAGTCTTTTGTGATTTACATTTTGATGGCTTGGAATAACACTAAAAAATTCATAGGAATACCACCTGTTGTATCTGCTCTCCCCCCTCATTTGTAACCCTTTGCACTCCTATGTTGGACCAGGTCTGACATTACAATGTTTCCTTTCCGGCAAAGGATTACAAGCACAGGTGCCCAGTCATTTTTTCTCTGGAAAAGCCCCGGCCACCTTCGCTGCCAGAAGGGGAGGAGCCCCTGACTCCTTCGCCAGGAGCAGAGCAGCAGGAGCTGCCTGTCTCCACCACCACCAGGAGAAGAGCATCAGGAGCTGCCTCTGTCTCCACCACCACTAGGAGCAGAGCAGCAGGAGCTGCCTCTGTCTCCAACCCCGCTAGCGGGAGAGAAGCAGGAGCTGCTTCTCCCTTCAGAATTGGAGGGACCAGGGCAGTATGCTGACGGACCTCCACAGCCCTTGCATAGGTTGCTGAGGGGAGCATGGGGGAAAAATGCCCGGCCACAGTGGCTGCAAAGAGGGCCAAACTCTGTACCACAGATAGGCCTGGCTTTCCTCCCGTCATCGCCTACTGAGGGGCCGCTGTTGCCCTGCCTCGCACCGCCCAAGGATGCCTGCCTCGCACCGCCCAAGGATGCTACGTCCGCATAGCCTGTGGCTGCCTGTCGCTCCGCATTGCCTGGGGCTGCTTGTCTCTATCTTTTATCCCCTGGGGTTGCCGAGGGTCCAGCTTCGCTTGGGGTTGCCTGTCTCTATTCCGCTTCTCCTGGGCTGACCGAGGATCCCACTTCACCTTTGGTTGCCTGTCTCTCCTTCGCTTCGCCTGAGGTCGCCGAGGGTCCTGCTTCTAACATACAAGCAATAAGCCTCTTTTTTTGTTTCCATAATAACATATATAACATGTTCCGAGAAAACCCAGCGGAGCTAAACCAAGTGTGCGTAAAGTGCCGCGCGATCCAGGATTTGCATAAACTAGTAAGCATGCTAGAAATGGAGCTGGAAGAAGTGAGACAGCAACAGGATCTTGAGGAACTGGCACACCCACAATTCATGGAAGTCTGCATCACCCCTAACAGACTGAAAGCCACCAGGGAGATAGAAGGTCAGAACAGCTGGGTTCAGGTAGGCAGAAGCAGGGAAAAAAAGAAACTTCGTCAAACACCACCAGAAATCAAAACAACCAACAGATTTGAGTCACTTCAGAATTGTGATGAGCAGAACCAACAACAAGAGAATGAAAGGAACAACATCCAGGACCCTATTGACAGTGGTGACAAGACAGTAAAAAGAAGGGAGGTCATGATTGTTGGGGACTCCATATTGAGAAACACAGCAAGTTCAGTTCGCAGTTTGGACCCCCTTACTACAACAGTGTGCTGCCTTCCGGGAGCCTCGGTCAAGCACATCACTGAAAACGTGGACAGGCTCCTAGAACGAACAGGAGACGACCCGGTAGTAGTCGTCCACATCGGTACAAACAACATTGGAAGAGACAGACCAAAATCCCTGCAAAACAAATTCAGAGAGCTAGGAAGGAAATTAAAAGAGAAAACCAAAACTGTGGTATTTTCTGGTATACTACCCGCACCTTGCAAAGGACCATATGGACAGCTGGAAATAATTAATCAAAACGAATGGCTGAAGACGTGGTGCACACGGGAAGGCTTCACCTATCTTGATCATTGGACCACATTCTACAACGAGGACTATCTGTATAGACGGGATGGACTGCATTTAAATAACAAGGGAACTAGTCTACTTGGAGAAAAGATCCTCGAGCAGGTTCAGAAGCATTTAAACTAGAAAGGAAGGGGGGAGAAATCAACAAAAAAACAGAAGGGAGACCGCATCAAAACAAGAACAACAACTCAGGTAAGACAACCATTAAATGTATTTATCTAAATGCTAGAAGTATCAGAAACAAAATTCTAGAACTTGAAGCTACTGCACTAACAGGTAACTATGATGTGATAGGTGTTACAGAAACGTGGTTATCTGAGAGTGATGGGGACGAATATAATATTTGTGGGTATACACTGTATAGGAAAGACAGGCAGGACAGAAGAGGAGGAGGGGTAGCGCTATACATAAGAAACAGTCTTGAAGCCCAGGTGTTAAACCTGGACAAAGAAAATAAAACCGAATCAATATGGGTCAGAATAACAGACAAAAATTCAAAAGGCATAATAATAGGAGCATGCTATAGACCGCCAGATTCAGACGGTGAGCACAATAATCTGTTATACAATGACATTAGAAATGTGTGTAGCAAAGGAGAAGCCATACTAATGGGGGATTTCAACTTCCCCCAAATAAAATGGGAAAACCCGGTGGGTAGCGCGAAGGATGAAATAGAAATGGTGGAAATGACAAATGACTGCTTCCTAACACAATTTGTCAAGGCACCGACTAGAGGGGAGGCATGCCTTGATTTAGTCTTTTCAAATAACGAAGATAGAATAACTAAAACAGAGGTCAGAGAACCACTGGCAAACTCAGACCACAACATGGTCTCATTTGAAGTGTTTTTTAAATCCTCAAAAGTAAAGACTAAAGCTAAGGTTTACAATTTTAGAAAAGCAAACTATGAAGGCATGAAACAGAGACTAACAGAAGTAGATTGGAGTAAAATAGAGAAAACACCCACAGAAGAAGGATGGTTGTTCTTCAAAAATGTAGTACTAGAGGCGCAAAACAATTACATCCCTAAAGTAGACAAATCTAAATGTAAAACTAAATTGCCAAAATGGTTTAATAGATCAATTAAAAAAATATATTCAGCGAAAAAAGGCACTTTACAGAGCATTAAAAAAGGACCAAAAAGAAAGTACACAGAAAGAGTACACAGAACTGCAAATGCAAGTCAAAAAGGAAGTTAGAAAGGCCAAGAGAGAAATAGAAATGAACATTGCTAAGGGAGCTAAAACCAATTCCAAAATGTTTTTCCAATATTACAACAGCAAGAGAACATTCAAAGAGGAGATTAAATGTTTAAGAGATACAAATGGCAAAATCGTAGAGGAAAAAAAAAAAATAGCAAATATGTTAAATGATTACTTTTCACAAGTTTTTACAAAGGAAGATACTGACAACATGCCCCACATGTCATCCAGTTCCTATCCAGTTTTAAATAACTTTAGCATAACTGAGGCAGAAGTGTTAAAGGGACTAGGAGCTCTTAAAATAAACAAATCCCCTGGGCCGGATGAGATCCTCCCAGTAGTACTCAAAGAAATGAAAGAAGTAATTTACAAACCGCTAACCAAGATCATGCAGCAGTCTCTTGACACAGGGGTGGTACCGACAGACTGGAAAATTGCAAACGTAATACCGATCCACAAAAAGGGAAACAAAACTGAACCAGGTAACTACAGACCAGTAAGCCTGACTTCTATTATATGCAAACTTATGGAAACTATAATAAGATCCAAAATGGAAAATTACCTATATGGTAACAGGGTCCTGGGAGACAGTCAACATGGTTTTAGGAAAGGGAGATCGTGCCTAACTAACTTGCTTGATTTTTTTGAGGATGCAACATCGATAATGGATAATTGCAAAGCATATGACATGGTTTATTTAGATTTCCAGAAAGCTTTTGACAAAGTCCCGCACAAAAGATTAATTCTCAAACTGAACGCAGTTGGGATTCAAGGAAACACATGTACATGGATTAGGGAGTGGTTAACATGTAGAAAACAGAAAGTACTGATTAGAGGAAAAACCTCAGAATGGAGTGTGGTAACCAGCGGTGTACCACAGGGATCAGTATTAGGTCCTCTGCTATTCCTAATCTACATTAATGATTTAGATTCTGGTATAGTAAGCAAACTTGTTAAATTTGCAGACGACACAAAAGTAGGAGGAGTGGCAAACACTGTTGCAGCAGCAAAGGTCATTCAAAATGATCTAGACAAGATTCAGAACTGGGCAGACACATGGCAAATGACATTTAATAGAGAAAAGTGTAAGGTACTGCACGCAGGAAATAAAAATGTACATTATAAATATCATATGGGAGATATTGAAATTGGAGAAGGAATCTATGAAAAAGACCTAGGAGTTTTTGTTGACTCAGAAATGTCTTCATCTAGGCAATGTGGGGAAGCTATAAAAAAGGCTAACAAGATACTCGGATACATTGTGAAAAGTGTTGAATTTAAATCAAGGGAAGTAATGTTAAAACTGTACAATGCACTAGTAAGACCTCATCTTGAATATTGTGTGCAGTTCTGGTCACCTCGCTATAAAAAAGATATTGCTGCTCTAGAAAGAGTGCAAAGAAGAGCGACCAGAATTATTCCGGGCTTAAAAGGCATGTCATATGCAGACAGGCTAAAAGAATTGAATCTGTTCAGTCTTGAACAAAGAAGACTACGTGGCGACCTAATTCAAGCATTCAAAATTCTAAAAGGTATTGACAGTGTCGACGCAAGGGACTTTTTCAGCCTGAAAAAAGAAACAAGGACCAGGGGTCACAAATGGAGTTTAGAAAAAGGGGCATTCAGAACAGAAAATAGGAGACACTTTTTTACACAGAGAATTGTGAGGGTCTGGAATCAACTCCCCAGTAATGTTGTTGAAGCTGACACCCTGGGATCCTTCAAGAAGCTGCTTGATGAGATTTTGGGATCAATAAGCTACTAACAACCAAACGAGCAAGATGGGCCGAATGGCCTCCTCTCGTTTGTAAACTTTCTTATGTTCTTATGTTCTTATGTTCATATCATGATGATGTTTATAGCATATTCCCATGCCCAACAGATGTGTAAACATGCACTCACCTCTGTCCAGCACACTGCCTTCCTTCTGTTCCTTTAATATGGTCCTATAGCATATGCTAATGCATCGGTAATTCGGTAATGGTAGAAACATGTGATGCAAATGTATTCAAGGTGGACATTCAATGTGTACATAGCGCAATAAAATTTCAATTGGGCGAAAGCCCTAATTCGTCTGAATATACCAATATCTGTGCAATAATTGCGCATCGCTGCCTCAAATAGTGTCGGAGTAACAGTCCACTATGGAGTTGGGTACAATAGTACAGAACCGCAACCCCTGCCCCCCCCCCATCAGCACACATTGGATGGGCAGATCTGTTATGTTTGCTATGTGTTGCCACACATCTGTAAATTAATTGTATAAATTCATCATACACCCATCTTATGGCGCATTGTTTTATTTGGCTATTCCATAGGTTGCTGTGCATTACGGGTGTATGGGGTGGCCAGCTGTAGTTTGGAGAGCCAAACACCGACAGGGCACTCTTGCTGTGAAAGGCAAGCTAAAGTTTCCTAAAGCAAGACCGGTGATACGATCAACCAATCAAATACCTGTATTTTCTCTGCAGTAGCCCAATCATAAGTTGGCTTAGGCGAGACAAACAGTTCTGTTAACTATAATTTCTGGCCGTTTTTATGCAGTCGTCCAGTCTGCTGAATGTCGGTGTTGCTAGTTGTACAGAGACTATTCATTTATTGAGAAATCATATTAGGCTACAATTAACATTTTAGGAGCGTATTTAGAATTAATTATTATTCTTACAAAAAAAAATGGCATAACAAAAAAAATCCATTCCGATGACACTCAAAACCTTACAAACTGGGCTTAATCATGATGTTCAAACGGCTGAGTAGAATGAATAACATAATGCATTTCTGTGTATTGTGTATATAAAAATGCTTGATTGATGTTTACTTTGCAGGTGAATGAACTTGTTACATTTACAAATCAGAGTGTGCTACCACAGTAGACTTAGTCACAGCACGACTTACAAAAAAAAAAATTATTCCGAAAAAAAAGACAGTATCCAAAGCCTTTTTATTTTACTTCAAAAACATACAGCTATGTCGGATCAGCAGGCCTGAAAAGAAACCTACATATTATTTCCTTGTGATATTATACTGTCCATATTCAATAAAACAGTGGCGTTATCAGTACATTCATTTAAAAACTCAGCGCCTAGCTATGGAGCCAATTGTGTATTTGAATGGTCCGTATGTATGTGTGCATGATATATTGTGTGGTCCTGTCTGTTGTCATATAGGTACATACCATAGCAACACCAATGATAGCATCTTGTCAGGGTAATACTATTACTAATGGTGATTGTCCATCATTCTGCATTCTCGCTTGGCTATTGTGTGCAGTGACTATATTTGTAGTGAATGCGCAGACAGTTTTGCAAGGCACAAACAGATTTGCGAATTGCTCAAAAAACGGTTATATTCCAATGTCACACAACTGCTTTGTGCCATTTTAGAATATCTCTCATTTTGTGCCAAAGCACAATTTTTTTTGCGAGGCACAAATTTAGCGAGGGGATTGCGTGAAGATCGAAGATCAGGCCCATAGTCCCGTCACCACAGACATAACACGGACATAAACAAACAAGATAGCTGCTTCCGCATCCAGCACTCAGAGAAAATCACAGACACAACACAGACATAAACAAACAAGATAGCTGCTTCCGCATCCAGTGGTCAAAGAATACTGCATACATTTTCAGTGCTTTTTGAGATGTTATAGTAATAAAATAATGACTTGGGTAGCATTATTGAGGAGTTTGATGATAAAATAAGTGATCAGGAGATGATTTATCAGTATGCACTATTACACTACGCTCCATCCTTTTTAGGATCCCCTAAAATACTTACAAAATACTTGTACAAAGATTTTACAGTAAATGTTTTTTGGCACTATGATAAAAGTTTTTGGTGATTGTGACAAAGTGCCTGCCCCTGCGTGTATTTTCTGTTATATTTGTGTGTGGTGTGTTAAATGTTGGTATATAGTCATTGGTGCACGGGATATAAACGGGTCTGTGTAACACGAGAGTTTAAAATGTATATTTGTATTTAGGCACGAGGATTGCACAGCACTTCACGTGCAAGTAAAATGTATGTGAGCATTAATTCACGTGCTGTTGTACCGCGACTCCAATTGAATGATTGATTAGCGGTCGAGTCTCAGTACAGCTGCATAAAAGCAGCATGTTTTCACATACTCTGGGTTGTGTGTTTGGGAGTGGAGAACGATTGAGAGAGAGAGAAGCATAATTATAAATATAAATTGTTTTGTGTAGCATTCGTCCACCCTGTTTTTGTCAGTGTCTATTCGTTTTGTTTGTCTGTTTATTTTGACCTCACGTGCCGTGTGCTGTTTTTGTTACAAACCTTTTATTTTCTGTCTGTTTCATTATTAAACTGCGCATCAGCGCTTTCACCATTCCAAAACCTGTGTTTTGAGTCAGTTTCTGTTTCTGGTCTGTCGTCACCCACTGCGGCCGTCTTTGTGACAGTGATCCATACATTTAATTATACAAAGTATCTTAACTCTTAAATTTGTTATGTCACCAACCTTTTATCTTCAGGTTTTCTGTGGGATCCTGCTCGAGAGAGACTTTTTTACATGCTAATCTTTTTGGCAAAAAAATCAATTCAGTTCTGTCTACCAAGATGTGGATTGCATGTTTTAGTGATTTACTCTCTGTGTCTCTGTGTATTGCTTTGAAAGTACGGTGCTCCTTTTTGATTTTGGCTACCAGATAGCTTTGGCCATCTAATACACAATTCGATGAAACAGAAATTTAAAAAGAGATACAAAAAAAGGGGGGGTTTAATTGTAAACTAGATAAAGGGCTAGTTTTTAGAAACAGAACAAAAACAGAAATACCAATGTTGTGTATAATTTGGGAACTTCACTTAAAATTGTCATCGAGAATGTACATTTATTTAGAACACTTCACATCTAAATAAACTAATCATTTACCCTCATTTGGGGGGATATTTTGACACAGCTTATTATTTACAATCTTTTTCTGGTTAAAAAGAAAAAAATACCTTTTTTTGGATAGGGTCAGGGGTAAGCTATCTATGTAGGCTTGGTTAGAATGTATTTTCTTACGTTGACATCTACTTTTGTATGTATTTTAGCATGTATGATTGTAGGCTATAAATAAATACTTTTGAAGTTCCCTTTGTGTTTGTAGTTGTTAGTTATTATACATGTATATCATGTATATAACACTTCATTATAGAATAACCTACCCAATACACAATTTGTTTAGAATTGTTTGGCGAATTCCTCTGATCACGTTGAATGCATTTTCGCTGATTGACTACTTTTTGCGCTTATCAGTGATAAATAAACTCAACATGATTAGAAGTAGCCACTGAACACATCCAGTATTATAAGAACATTTTATATGCATACAGACGTGTGAAGGTGAATGTGTACATTGTACATAAAGTGTGGGGGGAGTCTGACAGCATTACCAATACATTTTGGCAAAATTCCATGTGAATGATCTGTTGCCTGTAAGGAAACTTTATTGTAATATCTAGTATGCCGTTTTTATACAGCATGTGTAAAATAAACAGCGCGTGTGAAAATAAATTGGACCTGACACGCCTTACAAGCTCTGAATAAATGGACTGCAAACGGTTAAAAGAAGTAAATAAATCTAAGTATAGAAAAGGCTTAAATATTTTCATAACTACAAATATTGAATTATCTAGGTAGTCTGTAAGAAATTAACCCTGCACACTCTCGCTGTATTGTTGGTGTCACAGCCGCGGTCTGTTACATATTTGTTTCAAGGTGAGTTATATACTTGTTTGTTAATTAAAACCCTCCTTTTCCAAATGCCAGTTAACTCCTGACAAATTATAACAATTAACACTAATCCTTTTAAATTCCCATGCAAACAAAAGAAATGGTCACAAGAAACACTGCTCATTAAGATATTAACATATTTTGTAAATCAATATAATTTCAGAAATCACATTAGCATTATTATTAATTAACGAAATAGGCTTAACAACCACTTGAAAATGCCTAAATCAATGCTCCATACCAATGTGTTCATTAACACTGGAGTTTTGAAAATCCTGCCCCATGTGTTCTCAATGCATTGATTATTGTCAGTGTTATTGCTGATAAAAGCATTGCAAAATATGACTAGCTTAACAAAACCACAGCAACCAAAGGGTGTCTTTTCCTATATAAATACATTCTATTACTAAAGATAAAGCAGAGAGAAGTATGGTCAAAGCTATCCTAAAAAGATGGGGAAATAACTGAAAACTTACTCTAGTTAACTTTTTTTATAAGGGCAATCATTTAACATTGTAGCTTAATTTAGCAAACATTGACTTTGAACAATTCCAAGCCACATTTATTATAAAGCTTTAATGTTCTCGTGTGCTTAATGCCTTAGGATTATGGCCCATAGTTATTACTTGCCTTGAAGGAAAGACATCTTTCAAGAACATGTCAACCTTACAATGCCAGCTCTAAGGAATCATTCCTCATAACTCTGTTTAGAACTAGTGTAAAAAATTAGAAAAACCTGGAGTAAAAGACTTTTTCCATTTAAAAACACAGCCTGTGGCTACAGCACCTCTGGAGGACAGCCACTTTACCTTTTAGCTTGTTTTTTACACTCTCTTTTTCCTTCTGAAATATTCTAAAATGCATAAACCTCCTGCAGAACTAATTCCTCTGTTTTATTAACATGGTATCTGTTAGCAGGGTTAATAGAGCTGAATAGCAGCAAGATTAAGATCAATAAAATTAGACCTCTGCTTTGCACATTGACCACTGGGTGTCACTACATTACAGTTGCACACCTGCATGCATTCCTGTTTCATACGTAGTTTATATAAAGTACTGCAAGTATTTTGGAGTAGAATAAACACATATATGTGCTGTAACTACTGCTTTATATGTTTTATATATAATGGTGATATACCATGTTGATCCCCCCTACTAGGTCCATGTAAACTCTATTCACTATGTGTAAAACGGTTGCTTTCCCTATGTCTCTACAAGATTCCCTATGTTTTCCCTATGTTTCCCTAGTCTCTATGCTTTTCCTATGTCTCTCTAAAAGTTTCCCTGTTCCCTATGCTCTTCCTGTGTCTCTCTACAATATTCCCTATGCTTTCCCTATGCCTCTCTACAAGTTTCCCTATTCTTTCCCTATGTCTCAACAAGATTCCCTATGCTTTCCCTATGTCATTCTAAAAATTTCCCTATTCCCTATGCTTTCCCTGTGTCTCTCTACAAGTTTCCCTATTCCCTATGCTTTCCCTATGTCTCTCTACAAGATTTCTTATGCTTTCCCTATGTCTCTCTACAAGTTTCACTATTCCCTATGCTTTAGCTATGTCTCTCTATAAGTTTCTCTATGCTTTCCCTCTGTCTTGCTACAAGTTTTTGGGGCTTAATTGGCTAGACAAGTGCAGAGGTCCTGGCATGAGAAGGTTAATGTCCCACGCTAAAATCACAAGGACTGTGTCTTCAAGGGTCAATTCCACCAAACTAAAAGCTCTTGTGGTCAGTACAGGGGACAGTATTAATGAGAGACTGCAGGATAGTTTCAACTGCAATTGGTTAATTCCATTCCTGCAGAATACAAGTGCGGAATGTGGCTGGGTCTTAATTGAATAATTCATCAACAATTAAGACCTAGCCACGTGGTATAAAAAGGAAAGAAATCCTTTGTTTGGTGGTGGGAGTTGAGAGGAGTTTTGTGAGTATAAAGACTGTGTTTATGGACTGTGTTAGTGAAAGCCAATGGCCAAGCTAAGCAGTAGTGAATTTTCTTTAAATAAATATGTGCTTCAGTGCTTTACTGCAGCTTTCTGTGTCTGAGTTTCTCTCTTGCCGGTAACCAGCCTTGGCCACAACGTTAAGCTTTCACACATGGTGTCAGCGTGAGATAGCGTTCCCCTGAAGACTCAGTACAGAACTACTGTTTAACAAAAAAAAGAAAAGGGAACTCTGGCACAACCAGCAACTGTGGCTGGAGGCTGAAGAGGCTCCAATTTCCGCAGAGTTTGGGCATCAGGAAGAGGAGTACCCATATGAAAACCCCTGCTTTATACCCTGCGTGTCTCCTTTCTCTCTCACCGTTGTTCCTGGAACCCCGACATGGCACGCTGGAGACCAGTGCTGGACCACAACCCTCCACGCTAACTAGTAAGTATCTCCGGAGCTGGATGCTGGACCTTGAAACCTGGGACAATGTTAAGTAGAACATTGGCAGACCTTGAGCATGTCCTGGCAGAACTACAAAGAGATCACTTAGCGTAGGTAAGTACAAAGTACAAAAATATTAAAAAGTTAGAGCAGTTCTGGAAAAGATTAAAGTGCAAATTAAATAATGTTATCTCTTCTCGACCTCAGACCCTTGGCCAACTCCCAGGACCAAGACCTTGACTCTACTGGGGAATGGATTGTCCAAGAAGTGCCAATCAGACACAGCAAGGCAGTTAGCTAAAATAAAAATCTATTTGTTTGTAAACCAAAAAACGTCTTCAGTGTCAATAATTCTTTACACCAACCCATTACCACAAAAAAAGGTAGCTTGAACACAGTCCAACAGTGGCAGGTGATAATAAAACAAAATCCCAAAAACACAAAATACAAAATAAACAAAGATCCATACAAAAATATCCCAACCAAGTCCCGCTGCAACAAAGTCCCAAATAGAGGTCCTGGCAAATAGAAAAAACAAAAACTCCAAACTTGTTTCTGCAGTCAACCTTAGACTGATCCCAAGAGGCATTGTGTGCTCCCTTCCTGGTCCCTATTGCTCCCTTTTAATAGTCTATCAGCCCATGGCTGGACTGGCAGGTAAGGCGGGACTTCTTATCGACTGATGGGAAAGTGCTTAACCCAAACGTCAGTCACAGTGCACAGGAGAATTAGCAGCAGTTTAAAAACAACAGCTTCACTAATAAAGCACACAACAAAAATACAGACAGTTAAAAACCGTCACTTGTGACACGATCATTGAAAATTGCAGGTAAACTGAGAGGTGGGTCAAAAAAGACGCCCACAAAGTTCCGACAAAGCCTTGCGTCAACTCAAGGCTAGTTTTTCAGTGCAACTCTGATATTGAAAATTGGACGCAGCTACGACTCTGTCCTTGCACACAAAGACATTTGTGCAAGCCCCGCTGTTGTAAGTTCATTGCAATTGACCACAGGAGACTTAATTGGTAATTGTTACATTTACAGGCAGCACTAGTTAGTTACTAGTTAGGGAGTAACTAGGTGGACTGATAAGTCATTGTATGAAAGCTGTGAGAAAAAGACAAAGGGTACATGTTCCTGTTATGGGAGCTACACAGAAGTTGGGTAAGTTGTTTGACTAAAAAGGACGAAGCTAATGGTCCAGAGCAGCTCCTGAGAAAAGGGTTGGTTCATTCAGTAATTTACTCTCCAATTTAGACACTATGGGCCCTATTTAGCAAATATGGGCAAAAATGACAGCGTTCGCAAACTGCCGCGATAGAGAACAAAAACGCGATTTATTAGCTAATGCATATCAAATAGTGAATCATGCAACCAGCCAATCAAAGTACAGTGGGGGGGAGTAATGTTACAACCAATAAAGATTCAGCATTCCCTTTAAGAGCACCTGTGCGTCTACGATAGCAAATGGATGGCATTTTGAAACCCCAAAAAAAGAAGAAAGAAGACAAAACACAAAAATAATTAAAAAAAATGATCAGCAACCCAGGTGAGGAGGATGACCAAACCCCTCAAACAGAGCTACAATTTTTTTTAGCAGCCTGGAGGTGGAGAGTAAATACAACATTTTTAAAAAGTAATGTATAAGGCTTTGTCTGACCTGCCTGGCATCTATAACCTCCACCAATGGGGCTTCAGGGTCAGCATCTGCTTCCCTCAAACCCTGTAATCTTTCCTCTAAGTTCAACATTACACCCATTATGGAGAGCTACCATGTTATGTAAAACACAACCAGCCAGGATGATATTGCTAACCTTCTGGAGCAGTGTACTGTAGTGTTCCCCCAGAGACATCCAAACATCGGAATCACATTTTGAGGATTCCAAATATTCGCTCAATTACATTACAAGCACATATAGAGGTATGATTATATCTTCGGCAGGGGTTGTGGGTTTGAGCAGTGGTCTCAGTAGCCACCGCTTCAGTGGATACTCGTTGTCCCCTATCAACCAGACTCTCAGACTGTCATACCGTTGAAACGCAGCTGCCAGGATAAACAAGTCATGAGCGGAGCCAGGATGGTTTGCATACACATTTGTGATGTAGTTGTTGGCATCACACACTTCTTGCACTTGACAGAATAGGTCCCTGTAACAGGCTGGCGAGTGGATAGAGGCCCAGAGACAGACTGCAGTTCAAAAATAATACTTTTATTAAGTAAACACAAAATAAAAGGGCACAAGGGCCAGAACAAAGGTATTTATACACAAAACACCAAGCAAAACTTACAAAATAAAGGTTTCCAAGCTGGGCGATGCCTTCACTGGATCAGAAATTCAGCGCAGCGAGCAGCTTCCTTCCTCAGCTCCCTCCTCTCCCTAATGGGAAGCTGGGGCCTACTTTCATGTCAAGTGGCTGGGTGCTGATTGATCGTTAATTACTCCAATCAACCCCAGCCACCTGAACACAATATACCCAGGCAGGTAGGGGAGTTTAACTCCATCCCTGCCAATCTATAAAGGGCAGAGCTCTGCTCTGCCACAGTCCCCTTATGATTTATGTAGAGGTGCTTATTCTGTGTTGGTGCGCAATCGGCTCCCAGGACACCAAGAACCTCGTACCTCCCAAGAAAACCCTGCTTTGAATTTTGTTACAGCTCATGAGAAACAGGGAAATGGATGAATTCTCCTGCCCGCTTTACTAAAGCTGCAGGTACATCTCACACTGCACAGCCGACTGGCTCATGTCTGCAATATACTGTAAAGCTATAAATATTTGCAAGCCTTTTATAATGCGTTTTTCACATATCAGAAAAAACCGCAAACATTTTTGGGAAGAAATCAAATTTCACTAACAATACATACTTTGTATATTGCAACAGTTAGCCAACATTTCTGGAGCAAAATAGGTTTTATGGGTGTGATTCACCAAATATTTTGGTTGAAAATATTTATGGCTTTACAACAACCCACAGTACATTTGGAATGAAAATGTTAGTGCAGCAGGTACCCTGAGTGCTACAGGCCATTAATGTGCTCTCTGCATGTTTCCTTCCAGGTCAGCCTGAAGTAGGTGGCAGATCTCAGTGATTGTGTGTTGAGGCAAAATTGCTGCATACATTGTGTGTCAGACAGGCTCAGAAAAAACATAACTTCTAAATATTTGGGGATGTCCCCCTTCTCCTCATCTCTCTGTCTGGCCACGTCGAAATCCAGTGTGCACTCCATATTTCTTTTATTTCTCTTTTCGCTCTCTTTTCTTTGCTCGCTTTCCTGGTAGTTTCAGTTGTATTTATAGTCGACCATGTCATTTGCGCACAGATTAGACCTGGTTTTCAATTGTCTGATGAAACGCAAACGCTAGCACTGTTGATGGTTTGCTAAATCGCTACATTTGTATGTAAATGAGGACACTCCCCTAAAGTTCAGCCCATGTCCAGCGCTAACATTGACTTGGCGGAAGGGCACTAAAACACGGCTGTTAAATCACATAGCTGGTCAAAGTCTGTTTGCCGACAAGTGCTCTGATTAACCTGCTTAGTGGCTACTGGCTGCTCACAGTTTCTACTGGTCTGATTAAAGTGTAATTAAAGTCACTTCACTGCTACCCTCCTTCCATATTTAATGTTTGCAAAAAGGACATACTTGTGAATCATTGTTTTAATGATTAGCAGCCTTGTAGAACTACCTAACTTTCTTTAATTGCAGAATATTTTTTTTGTGTTCATTTAAAAATCTTTGTAAAGTTTTTGTTAACTGAAAATGGAATAAAACCAGAATGAAAAAATAAGAAATTTATAAGCAGTTCAACGTTTAATTCTGTATTGGAATTAATGAATTTTAACACCAATGAAACCGTTAAACAATTTTTTTTCTGCTAATAAAAGTTGACATTAATATAATAATTAATTATATTAATTATACAGCCAGCTTTCTCTAATTTGATGTTTGTAATGTAGTAATGAGCATTGGGTCTATTGGTCTTCTCTGGCCTGCTTCAATGCTTGCGTGTATAAATGCTAATTATTTTATCTTTAATTGCATGAATATAGTTATGATCTAGTGTCTGAGTTAATGGGGCTAGAGGTATTTCTTTAGGGGGCTATAGGTTTTCTATAACAGCACACCATCAGGCTTTTTTACAATAATACTGTACAAGTATAGATGATTAATTAGTATGGCATACTAGTTTTGTAGAATCAGTCCAAATAGAGCCTGTGTGTTCTTCAGAAGCTTTGAATATCTACTTAAGATGCTTAAACACAACAGGCCATCAGTGGTGCAGTCTCTGCTCCTTACTTGGAACTGCACTCAGTTCTGCAATGTATTTATTATATGCAGGGACATAGCTAGGAATAGATTTTTACTGAGGCAAAAAGGCATTTTTGTCTAACCCCCCCCCGCATGTTCTGTATGTGTTACGAAGGTGAAACTTACCATTGTATAAAGCCTGGAGACTGTTAATGCAAACAGCAAAGCAATATAAGTTACTAACTCTTTAGCCAGTGACCCACAATGGATGATGTTTGAAATTTCATGACACATATTTTTTAAAACTAAATGTCTCTGAGTAAAACCACACCAATCTAAAATTAGAAATATGTGATATTAAAAGGACAAGAAAAATAGAACTTATAAATATGAACCAGTAGATGGGTTTATACCTTCATTGAGACATGCGTTTGGTTCACTGCTACTGAACTTAATGCAGAGACTGGTGACACTGATGCTACAGCTGCAACTGGTAAGACTGGTGCTGCCACTGCTGGAACTGGTAATACTGGTGCTGCCACTGCTGGAACTGGTAATACTGGTGCTGCCACTGCTGGAACGGGAAGATAATATCCTTAAAGAATAGAAAGAAGACAAGTGTTGAATTGACAACAGAACAGGTGTCGTTGTCTATCAAATCAACAGTCCTAAGCACCTTTGACCATTGTTCCATTGTCTAATTTCTGTGTTCTTGTGTCTTTTTCTTCTTTCTTAACAGATGTATTCTTACTGCAACACATCCTTTAAGACCTGATTTCAAGAGTGACCTTCGTACTGTTGATTTGATGGACAATGACACATGTGCCTTCTGCAGATTCTGTTGTCAATTCAACGCTTGTCTTCTTTCTATTCTGTAAAGATATGATCTTCAAGTATTGTTCATCCTTGTTAGACAGATTTTTAGGTCTTCCAGTCCTGAGTTTGTCAATTACAGTAGATGTTTCTCTCTATTTCACTCAATGTTTTTCCTTCTATGCAAGTCAAGGTTGCTATAATAGTAGAAAACACTAGTGAAGGCTTTGAATAAATTGTTGATGCTCATAATGCATCAGAGTAGAAAAATACAACATATCTAAGACTTTTACACACCAGTGTAGTAATATGTAATACAAAATATATTCATTTTATAGATTTTAAATGCTAGGTTCACTGTTTTGATATTGCTTTTTTATACAGTATATAAGATATTAAATAAACAAATATAAAGTTATATGGTATAATATCTATTTTAAAAAGTTGCACTAGTCAAGCTTATATTTAGCTGAATGTGTTGTATTTAATTACTAGATTATTTTGAAAGATCTTTTATCCCTGGAACACGCACATAGCATACACAATTACAATTAAGTTAAGTTAATGAGTATATTGTTTTGGCTGACCATGGGCCAATATGCAAATGAGGGAGCAAGAGGGATCACTGTTTTTGTGGGTTTTGAGGGGCTTGGGCTAGCAGAATGGGGTCAGGAGATGGTGACATGCAGGTTACTGTATACAGGTCTACCACTGGGTGGGGGGTGGGTGCCATGCAAGTTATAGAGGTCTACCATTGGCTGGGGGGTGGGTGCCATGCAAGTTATATAGGTCTATCATTGGCTGGGGGGTGGGTGCCATGCAAGTTATACAGGTCTATCATTGGTTGGAGGGTGGGTGCCATGCAAGTTATACAGGTCTACCATTGGGTGGGGGGTGGGTGCCATAGAAGGTGGGTGTTTGTTAATTTTATATTTAGTCACCAGCACAGTTCTGTTGGATTTTCAGCATGGGGGGAGTCCTTCAAAAGACTCTGTGTTAAGTCTTTCCTGTGTTTGTAAAGGTTCTGGAGTTACCTAAAAACAGGACTAATGCTGTGTTTAACAACACACTAAAATGTGATTGTCATGTGATCACATAAACAATTTTTAAAAAGTAATTTTCTTTGTATTCTTTTCATATAACAAAACATATTTGCATACATACTTCAGATATCAAAAAGCAGTGAATTGTATTTCAAATATATTTATATTTTTTATCATATATTTAAAAATCAAACTGACTCTTTTACATAGCTTACATATATGTATGGGCCTGTGACAGAGGTAGAATGATGCTTGGTGTTAGACCTCCTTCCTGACCTGTGAGGGCACTAGAAAGAAGGAACAGAGTTACCTTAAGCAAATGGCAAGACAATTTACTCCGTAGGGTAGATGGAAGTCGACCATTTAGGAAGGGGGAGGAGCTACAGCACCCAAGCTCACTGACCCGGATGGTAGCTGGCGTGGCATCCAAGGATTGGAGGAGCGGATGCGCTCATTGACCTACGGGTCATGAGCAAAGGTATAAATAGGGGGGCGTAGCTTCAGTGATCTGTTTCTTTGCATATGGTTATACCAAACGACCTAGAAGGAGCCCATATCAATTGAAACTGAAAGCTGTGAGTGTTTTGTCAGTCTGTTTACTAACTCTGTGTGTCTTGTGTTGTCTGTCTTCTCACGAAAAGAATACTAAACACGATCCGGAGCTGCAGCCGCAGGCCAGCATAAACACAGATATCACAAGTCACCCTTTCCACTACAGGAACTGTCTCTGCACTGCTAGCACTAAAATCAAGCACTGTCAGAACTGTGTCTGTGTCTGTGTTTTGTGTGGGTGAGAAAAGTTGGAACTTTTTGGTTGCGGGTCAAACCCGTGGGAACAAACAGGAGTGATACACACCACTCTAACACTTCCATAATTGTTATTGTTTACAGGTACTGCCATAAGGCTCTGGACATTATAATCATTAATAAACACCCTTGCGCCTGTAAATCATTCGTCTGTGTGATTAATCCGCTCTGCACTGCACTCACCTGCATGTATTCATCACTTTGCCACAGGGCCATATGTTTATAATGTATTCATTTCCATATATTTTAAATATATGGTTCTTTTGTATGGGTGGGTCCAACAGTGTTTTATGTCATTGAACCAGGGTTGGCATTCAATGCTGGTTCAGTGTTATTGGGCCAACGTCAGGCCGATGAGCAAAATAACAATGTTGCTGGCCTTTGTTGGTCCAATTTAACCGATGACGCTGAACCAACAGTGGCCCAACAAATTCTGGTTATCTGGGAATGGCATCATCAAAACAAGGTTTTACTGCCCATGTATGTCCCTGGATATCGCAGAGTGGGTGAGTCGCGTACTGGTGTTTTTTTCAGTTCCTAATACCAAAGTTTAGTAATCCTGATTTAAAAAATCACCAAAATTCCAAAAGTCTGTAAAATCAACACCGTTTTATTTCTGAGACGATACCATTAACGGTCTTGTTGCAAAAAATAATCACAAAAAGTTAAAATACCTCAAACGTGACATTATCTGCACTTTTGTTGGACTTTCTGTGGAATGCAATAAATGAGAAGCAAAACGGTGAGTTTTTTTCACCTTCATTTTAAACGCCATTTCCACGTTGTTTTATTTGTATTTAAAGTGTTTAAAGTATAAATGTCAGTGTTCATTTGCTTGTTCATCTACAAAAAGGCACAAGTAAACCTTGTGTTATTACCTCATGAAAATGTGTCTATGGCCTCTGTTAACTGTGAAAAAACTACAACGGCAAGGAATTAAAAAAAACGTGATGTCTTTATGTACTATTTATTTCGGGAATAAACAAAACAACGTTTAACTTGAACTGCTATTTGGCATCCTTTTCTTTGTAGTTAATTCACTGGAGTAAAGTAAGTCCTACACAACTTATCTTTTACTCCTGGGATATTTTTCTTTTTTAACATGCTACATATTGTAATGTCTTGCTGTAAAATAAAGCAGCACACACAGGGGCCACAGTCACGCCCCTGCCCCTGCTGCTATGCTGTCTCTGCCTGCATTCAGAGCAATTTGGCTTTTATTGCTTTTTGAAAAATGAATGAATAGCCAAACAAGTATTTAAATTATGAATGAATATCCAAACATGAAAATCCTGTCTTTGTCCAGCACTATCTTTAGGTATATTCTTTTTCTTCAAAAATTTACCTAGCCAATTTTTACCAAGGCAGTCGCCTTGGCCGCCCCAATGTACGCTACGCCCCCGGTATGTATACGATTATTTTCTGTTCACCTACAGTAGTTTTTTAGTTGTCTTGCTTCTATCTTTCTTTAACATATCAGGGTCCTACGATATTAATTTGTTACAATAATGTCTATGCACTATCAGTAGTAAGGGCTCCTTTAAAGGCTATATTTTTGGTTCTTTTAACAGCCTTAAAGTAATTGTGTGTGTGTGTGTGTGTGTGTATATATATATATATATATATATATATATATATATATATATATATATATATATATATATATATATATATTATTTCCACACCATGCACATCCTTTTATTATATGGGTCTAAAAAGTGTCATTTGTAAAGAAACCTATGTATTATCATTTAAAAATACGATTTTTGCTACCACAGCAGTTTAAATAAATATCGGTTTGCACTAACCAAAGGATCATCCCCAGTTAGTACTTTTGGTTTGTTGCAGTTCATCTGGACAGTCCAAACTCTTTGGCTAAAAGAGTGGTACCAACTACCAGGAAAATCTTAGAGAGCCGGTGTTTCTTCCAGAACCTGTGGGAAAGCAAAAGGAATTCTGGGGGTGCTTTTAGAAGGTGAATCCGAGAGCCATTGGAACATTGAAATTTCTGTTATGGGACAAACAGCACAGATATATATTGCATGAGCTGCAGTTACCCCTTTACCCCTCTGCTAGCTACGCCACTGCTGAAGAAACATTCAGGAATAATGAATGTCTAAACACTGAATGGATGTCTGTGAACAAGATGGCTTGTGTGGTGACGTCAGGCCAGGAAGAAACACACAGAGTGGCGAGTGAATTGCACTGCTGCACCGGTTTATTAAAAAAATAAGGTTTAAACAGAAAAACAAAACACTGAACAAACAAAAAGGGACCACAAAAATTGGAATATTGTGTTTTGTGGTCAACTCTGTCTTTAGAAAACACTTCGCTTGCTTCTCGACGGGTGTTCTCTTAGTCAGAGACAAGTATATTGGCAAATTAGTTTTTTCAAGAATATAATACATGCAACAGAAATAAGACTCTCCTAACATAAAACTGAAATGGATTAAACTGTGCGATTTCAATTCTGAAGATTTATTCTGTCATCTACTGTTAAAAAGTACATGTGTTGAAATAAGAAGCACTGTAATACATGGGGATAACCGAACAGGGTTGGGATTTGTTGAGCTCTGGTGCTTTAATGAACGCGTGCTGAGTCTATTGCTTGTAGCTCTTGTTATTTATTGGTCGAATTGTAGAAAAAAAAACACTGCTGTCAAGGCATATAAAAAAAACAGTGGACAAACACTAAACAAATAAGTATTGAGCTGAAATATGCCAGCACGAGTAGCAATTGTTATTTTAGTTAACAAATATTACTTTACTCTCCTCGCCACATAAAACATAGAACACAAAAATGCACAGGACGGGGCACTTTGCCACAATGTCAAAGCCCTGTGTTTATGTGGAATAATAGTTGACATATTAGTGCTTTGAATTGTTGCCTTAATGCCTATAAATACAAGCAGTTTTCAATACTTTGATGTTACAGTACAGCATTATGTTTGGTCTGTCTGGTTTCAAAGCAGTATGAGGACATGTTCATCAGTATGCACCTAATGTTCTTTGTTCTATTTTCCACCTAATTTCAAACCTCTTGAATTGTCAAAGCAAGCTAAAGGCTCTACTCTCAGGTGCTCTGATGATTATGTAAAAGCTTGGATGTGCACTGAATTCACATTATGTTACCAAATAGCACACCCATGTGGTGGCAAAGAAAAGCAAAAATATAAAATCATAATTTTCTTATCTGTATCAGACCCTGTCTGTGGTAGTTAACACGCAGCTTGCTACCACATGGAATATAAAAGATATTCTGGTATATAAACTCAAATTCTGAGTCAATCAACATGTAACATGTATAACATATAAAATATGAATAAGTTACTGTTTAATATATTTTCCCAAATTGTCTTCTGAAACCAGGCCTCTCAAGATAGTTTACATGAAGGTAGTTTCAGAAACAAATACAAATTCATAAAGAATTACTTTATTGCAGCTATACAAAGTCTGTGTATTTCAGTGCATTATAACCCCTTAAAACCTAAATAGTTGGACCTAATGTATGCACACCCTAGATTGATTTTACCTGCAGGTTGATCAATTCTTTAGTCCGAAATGCTTGAGAAAGCTTAACTCTGATAACCAAAGAACTTTGCGAATCACTTCAGCTGATGCCAGACATTCAAACACCATCATTACTATCTGGAGTGTGCACATGCCTGGCACTGCTCCCTTCTCCTGGAGACTCCCCTCTGCCCTTCTCCCCTGCGCTCTCCAGCTGTCTCTGCTGACATCCTGGAAATACAGTATAATCGTAAATCTTGAAAAACTACTCACTTCCAAATCTTTTGTAGTCATTTTTGTATTACTTTAGTATAAATACATGTTAATTTGGATTCATATGTTGTTTTTCTGACTTTATGTGAACGAAAAGACACACATTTGCCTGTTTTCCCATTGGAAATAATGATATTTTGAAATATCACTGTCCTGGTCACAAAAGCAAAGTTTGTGGGGAATAGCCATTTTCTATACTTTTGAGGCATAAGCAATTAGGAAATAACACTTACTACCCAGGAACAAAAATTGTGTTACATAGTGTTATCAGCCTAGACATGCGAGTTACATGAAAATAAATAAAGTTCACGTTCAAACAACACTACATTTGTATTATTTTGTGTAAAAGAGAAGACAGAGCATAACACCCACTTCACAATTGCATTTGAGGAGGACTTAGTTATGCAGTTAGACTCAAATACCCATCTGTGAATATGAATTAGTCCAGAATTGTACTTTCACAATGCATAAGAAATGGAAAGGCCCACATTTCGGTTCTCCATACTTCAGGCAGTCTATCAACCACCCACCCAATTTCACTGAAACAAAACAGACTGATGCTTTCCACTTGAAAGCCTTTCCCTGGGTTGTCATCAATGCTTTATTTTAGTTTGTATGATGTGTGACTCATAGTAAAGAACCACCACAAAAGGCTTTCTTATCATGACATTTGTATCATGATTAAACCATGTGACAACATCATTTTTCCACAGATGAACCAGAAACTGTTAACATGGTCAACCCTTACCATGGTTAACCATTACCAGTGCTTAGTATATCTCTTACAAAAGTTACCACAGTAAATTTGCAGTTTTCCCACGCTTTACCTGTGGTTATACTATGCATTTATCTTGTTTACTATCCATTCACTCTGGTGTTACTGTGGAAACAAGTATAAGGGATGGTACCAAAGCTATTTCTAGTTCCTACAGATTTTCATTGTCAGACCATGGCATTTCAGAACCTGGCCTTAAGCCATTGCCAGTGGCAGTGGCAGAGTCCAGGCTGATTTAAACTCTAAATTAAAAGAGGTGAGTCAGCACTTGCAATCCCTACTGGAAATTCCAGCACTGACCAGCTAGGGTTGTGTTGTGGAACAACTTAAGTTTGTTTGACAAGCATCTCCCATCTCCTAGCTGGTCTGACACTGCATTGGCTAAGGAAAAAGTAATTGGAGATATCTTCCCCTTCCGCGACCCAGCTTAGTTTTGCCATAGATTTAAGCCCCGAAGAACCAAACGGGAACACCACTAAGAATGGGGGCTGGCAATGGAAGTAATCTGATGGGTTTCAGTTGGGGACGGTTGGTGAAGGTCCTACGCAACCCATAGTACTTGTGAAGGCAGTGCCGAGCCAAGGCCGTATGAAGAAGCAGGAGTCGTTCATAAGTAGGTTAGTTTAGGGGATATTGACCCCCAGTAATGTATAGCAAGGGTTACGTAGTGTAGCAGGTTCCTGGAGGGGGACACCTCGTTTAGTAAGGCTAGCACTCATCCTGCGTGGCAGCTTTTATTTGTAGTTTTTGTACTGTGTTTTATTTTGCCTTTTGTACAGTCTTCCCTCTGTCCTCTGTGCCTTATTTCTGGTAGTGTCACATGACTGTTTGCTTACTTTGTGTGTGAGTAAATCCAACGCGCCTGAGCAGCGTTTCAACTCCAACTCCCATGTCTCTCTGGCTTGCATATCAGAGGTTACCCACACATGTGACCAGTACCTTGTGCCTTCATGCCTAACTGGCCACTGCCTTGGTTGGCAGCGATCCAGCCTCAGGGGAATGAGGATCATGTTTTTGTCTGTGCTTTCATCATGGGGGGGTTGGCCATAACTCACCACACTGGCCAGGTGGGTTGGCGAGTGCCCCTTCCACTTTGGCCGAGTATGTTACTCAAGCTTTCACAGCATGTTTCAACCTGCCAGAATCAGGGGACCTCGCTGTACTCTGTCTTAAGAACCTGATGTAACTCTCCTACCACTTTGAGGCACTGGAATTTGGTCTTAAAAGTTGAATTTTTAGCGCACAGGCACGCTCTTCCGGGCACTTACTAAACATTTATGATGCAGGTGCCTGACTAACGTACAGGACAGCCAAGCTGTTTACCTGACATACAAAACATACTAACAGTTTTAAACAAACGCACATAAATCTATCTTTTACTTTTATATACAGTAGTACCTTTTTCAGGAATTTGACAGTCATGCTCTTCACTCAACAACAGCCATGAATGAACAAACTCTGGGGTTTATATGCCCCAGATAAACAGGTATAGGCAGCTGGCTATAATTTACAACAATGAAGCCAACTGACAAAACAATAAAACAACAATGACCAAATAATAATTAAACCACAAAGTAATATCACAATTACACAATAATGCAATTTAGGCTGGCAAAGAGGTTTTTAACCCTGCCTTACTATATATATATGATGACTATATAGATATAAGATATATATATATATATATATTATAATATATATATATATATATATATATATATATAAATACTATATAATTGATATTTCCCCCTATATATTAACCCAGAAATATAACAGTTTTTTTTATGCTGGGCTGTTGAATATTATACTGTGAATATATGACAATATAACACACACACACATTATATATATATGTATATATATCTATATATCATGAAAAAATTAAGAGACCACTGCAAAATTCTCAGTTTCTCTGGTTTTACTTTTTATAGGTATGTGTTTGGGTAAAATGAACATTTTTGTTTTATTCTATAAACTACTGACAACATTTCTCCCAAATTCCAAATTAAAATATTGTCATTTAGAGCATTTATTTGCAGAAAATGACAACTGGTCAAAATAACAAAAAAGATGCAGTGTTGTCAGACCTCGAATAATGCAAAGAAAATAAGTTCATATTCATTTTTAAACAACACAATACTAATGTTTTAACTCAATAAGAGTTCAGAAATCAATATTTGGTGGAATAACCCTGATTTTCAATCACAACTTTCATGCGTCTTGGCATACTCTCCACCAGTCTTTCACATTGATGTTGGGTGACTTTATGCCACTCCTGGCACAAAAATTCAAGCACCTCGGCTTTGTTTGATGGCTTGCGACCATCCAGTTTCCTCTTGATCACATTCCAGAGGTTTTCAATGGGGTTCAGGTCTGGAGACTGGGCTGGCAATGACAGGGTCTTGATCTGGTGGTCCTCCATCCACACCTTGATTGACCTGGCTGTGTGGCATGGAGCATTGTCCTGCTGGAAAAAACAATCCTCAGAGTTGGGGAACATTGTCAGAGCAGAAGGAAGCAAGTTTTCTTCCAGGACAACCTTGTACTTGGCTTGATTCATGCGTCCTTCACAAAGACAAATCTGCCTGATTCCAGCCTTGCTGAAGCACCCCCAGATCATCACCGACCCTCCACCACATTTCACAATGGGTGCGAGACACTGTGGCTTTAGACGACCAGGTGTTGGGCAAAGCTGAAAATTGGACTCATCAAAGAAGATGACCTTACTCCAGTCCTCTACGGTCCAATCCTTATAGTCTTTTGCAAAACTCAGCCTGGCTCTTCTTTGCTTCTCATTGATGAAGAGCTTTTTTCTAGCTTTGCACGACTTCAGCCATGCCCCTAGGAGCCTGTTTCGAACCGTCCGCGCCGTGCACTTCACCCCAGCTGCTGTTTGCCATTCTTTTTGTAGGTCACTTGATGTCATCCTACAGTTGCTGAGTGACATTCGAATGAGTTGGCGGTCATCCCGGTCAGTGGAGAGTCGTTTTCGCCCTCTGCCGGTCTGTAGCTTTGTTGTTCCCAGTGTGTGCTGCTCGACCTTGTTCTTATGAACCGCCACCTTTGAAATCTTAAGGATGGAAGCAACCCGACGCTCACTGTATCCCTCTGCCAGTAAAGCCAGAATTGAACCCTTCTTTTCCTCACTCAAAACTTTCCTTTTCAGCTCTTTGGGCATGGTCAGTAGTTATTTGTTGATTCCAATTATTTCTGAGGTACTACTAGCACTGTTTTGCCATCCAGCTGGTCCTATTGCAAGAGGATAGTGATGACCACAGGAGTGGTTTTTATACTTTTCCTCAATAAATAAGATTTGGTTCAGGTGATCCCCTAATCAGTACCTCATTCAGTGGAATTCAGTGTGCCTGTGTTGGAATTCAACAGACACTGGAATGGAATGGCTGCCATACATGTAGAGATGCTGATTTAAGAAAAATTTGCAGTGGTCTCTTAATTTTTTCCAGAGCTGTATATATATATATATATATATATATATATATATATATATATATATATATATATATATATATATATATATATATATATATATATAGTTGAGAGGAACCGTAGTTTCTTGCGCCAAGTTACAGCAAAGCGCAAGAACTGACTGTGACTATCTATACAGCACGGATGTTTACATGTTTTCAGGGTATTGGCTCAGAAAATGTAGATCAGCCAAAACCACCATTCCACATTTGTAGTTTCCAGCACTTTTAGGTGAAATGTAGAAAAAAAAGGAAATACCTATGTGGCAGGCTGTTGAGTGGATAGAGGCCCAAAGACAGTCTGGAGTTCAAAAAAATAACAATTTTATTATAAACACAAAAATGATAGGGCACAAGGGCCAAAACAAAGCAATTTAAACACAAAATAAACAAAATAAAGCAAAAATATACTCACAAAAATAAAGGTTTCCAGGCTGGGCAATGCCTTCACTGGATTCAAAACATTCAAAAATCACAAACACCAAAACACCAACCTGCTTCCTCAGCTCCCTCCTCCTAAATGAAAAGCAGAGGCCTCCTTTTATGTTAGGTGGCTGGGCGCTGATTGATCGTTAATTAAACTAATCATCTAATCAACCCCAGCCACCTGAACACAATGAACCAAAGCAGGTAGGGGAATTTAACCCCATCCCTGCCAATTTCTAAAGAGCAGAGCTGTGCTCTGCCACAACCTGTCATACAGTAAAAGAAATAAGTCGCCAAAGGAAGGTAAAAATGTCCATCTCCTCCTTTTTCTCACAACATATTTTTTTGCAAACCACAGGCCCTTTTATCCACACATATGTATAGTAGAGGACACCCGATTTTAATGACAATTAACTTGATTAGTTAATAGGGAGAAGCTCGCTCTTATGCAGATTTAGCTTATAACCAGAAAAACTGCCAGTATTGCTGTAGAGTCAAAACATGCGGTAAGCAGGAGGCTGGGTCAGAAACATATAAGAGCAAATCGTCTGCATAAAGAGAGACTTTATGTTCTCGCCCCCCTCTAATAATCCCATTAATGTTCGGACTACCATGCAGAGCAATAGCCAGGCGCTCAATAGCAATAGCAAACAAAAGGGGAGAGAGGGGGCAATCCTGTCTAGTCCCACAGTGGAAATGAAAACATTTAGAGAGTGTATTATTAGTATGGACAGCAGCAAGGGGAGAAGAATAAAGCTTTTTAATCCATACAATAAAGTTTGGGCCAAAACCAAATTCATGGAGGGTACAAAAATGGTACTCCCACTCCATGCGATCAAACGCCTTTTCTGCATCCATTAATACTAAAGTTTCCGGAACAGGAGAAGAGGATGGGGCATACAGAACATTGAACAGAAGTCTAAGGTTAAAGAAGAAGTGTTTGATCCGGAGGGATAATTGAGGGAAGGACAGTTTCAAGATGTTGTGCGAGAATCTTGCCGAATATTCTTACATCAGCATTAAGCAGAGAGATAGGGCGGTAAGAACCGCAGACAAGGGAATCCTTGTCTTTCTTTAGTAAAAGAGAAATGGAAGCCTGCCGTAAGATAGAAGGGAGGGACAAAGAGGAGCAAGAGTCATCAAACATGGAGCCTAAAAGAGGGGACAGAAGGTCAGAGAATTTTTTATAGACATTAACTGGAAACCCATCTGGACCAGGAAATTTACCGCTCAGCATGGATTTGACCGTCACAGTAATCTCATCCAGAGCAAAGAGTTCTTCCAACCGAACTCCAAAATCAAAGTTAACAGTGGGGATATCTAGGTTTTCAAATAAAGTTTCAATTGAGGATGGGTCTGCAGGTAGTTCAGATGTATAAAGGTTTGAATAGTAGTTGTAAAATCGATCATTAATTTCATAATGATCAATGGTGGTTTTGTCACGCGAATTTCAGAAATTACCTGTCAAACTGCCGCTTGATGGAGCTGATGTGCATGGATTTTATTGGCCTTATCACCATGTTCATAAATATTGTACGGTTGATAACAGATCAAAGGTCTGCAAGGTGAAACTTTTTTATAAAGATCTGGAGATGGTGAACTAGCATACCTAGGATAAGGTCTGTCAATTCTGAGAGCCGCTCCCAGCAGTGCTTTCTTTCCTGTCTACTATATGAAATAATTTGGCCTCTCAAATAAGCCTTCATAGTTTCCCAGAGTGGAAGCAGATACCTCTGGAGATTTTTTGTGTCTAAGAAAAAAGCAATTTGGGAAGAAATAAAGTCAACAAAATTTTTGTCAGTAAGCAGCAGGGAGTTAAAACGCCAACGGCGATGGGGCAGAGTTTTGCTAGGGAGATTAAACTCTAGAATCAGAGGGGTGTGATCAGAAATAACTATTACATGATATTTTCATGAGTGGACCGAAGGTATTAGTTTGTTATCTATAAAGAAATAACACCGTGTAACAATTTTTATTTTATTTTTTTCCTGGATAGTAAGTGTTATTTCCTAATTGCTTATGCCTCAAAAGTATAGAAAATGGCTATTATTCCCCACAAACTTTGCTTTTGTGACCAGGACAGTGATATTTCAAAATATCAAAAACACACATTTGCCTGTTTTCCCATTGGAAATAGTGATATTTTGAAATATCACTGTCCTGGTCACAAAAGCAAAGTTTGTGGGGAATAATAGCCATTTTCTATACTTTTGAGGCATAAGCAATTAGGAAATAACACTTACTACCCAGGAACAAAAATTGTGTTACATAGTGAATCAATGCACGAGTGAGATTTATGAACTTGAGAAAAAAAAAGAATATTCCCTTCCTGTAGGGTTCAGAAAAGGCCAGGGGTGGCATATGAGATGGCATATGAGTCAAGAAAAGCTTGAACTGCCAAGGCACACTTTGAGGGGGAGGAGGCTTTAGGCAAGGAGCGGTCCAGTGTGTGAGATAAAACAAAATTAAAATCCCCACCTAAGATCAGGTGATGGGTGCGTGTCACAAAGACTGCCGGAGTGGGTGACGTCAGAACCAGGAAGGGAATACACCGAGACAAAACAGATGAAGTGAAATGATGAGACACTTGCTTGCGCTGGTTTATTGTAAATAAAAGGGTTTTAAACAGACAAAAGGCAGGACACAACACATTCGCCAAAATAAATAGATAAACAAAAACGGACTATACTTAACAACACTGTGCACGGACAGACACACTGACAAACACGGTGAGTTTTAAATACACAAGTATCGTGCTGGTCCCACCAGCACGCAATAGCAATTGTTATTAAATTTCTCCTCCTCTCTCTTCCATTCTCCACTCACCGAACACCCAACACCGAGTGAGTAAAACGTGCATCTATATATACTGTTGTGCTGGGATTCAATTACCAATTAACTATTCACTTGAATCCCAGCACGTGAATTATGTGCAACCTAGTGCTCACATCTTAACTACTTTAAATGCACGTGAAGTGATGTACAATCCCGTGCCTAAATACAATTATACATTTTTAAACACACATGAAACACAGACCCGTTTATATCCTGTGTACCAATGCCTATACACCAACATTAAACACACCATACGCAACATATAACTAAGAAGTTGGAAACAAACTGACAATCGTCCCAAATTTGGGACATATGCATTTGCCAAAACAAAGGGTTTATTATAAAGACTATAACTGTAATCGTTATATAGCGTCCCTTAGAGTCTGAAGTAACATGAGAAGCAAAAATTGCAAAAATTGCTGCTCCTCTGGACTTTATGTGGAATGTAGAATGGAATAGCTGCCCCACCCACCATCCCCGCAGCCGAAAGTAATCTGAAGCACGAAGGTAAATCTCCTGGAGAAAGGCAATGTCAGCATTAAGGTGTTTTAAGTGAGATAAAACCTTTTTGTGCTTTAGAGGGTGGTTAAGCCCCTTGACATTCCAAATCACATAACTGATAGAGCCCCCCCCCCCTTCCTGTGCTAGCCTGTGTCATTAAAAATGAAGGAGAAAAACATAAGCAGCAAAAGTCACTCTTTGATAGCCAAAAAATATTAACTATAAAGCCAAGTCCACCACACCAGCACAACCAACCAGGAGCAACACAGACACCAGGACAGAACAACAGAAAAACAAAAAGGAAAGAGATAGCAAAAACAAATAATAGAAAAAACATACAGAACTAACCCACCTCTCCAAACGAGGCAATTGTTTACCCAAGGGTCCTGTGACACATGTACAGAGTGCATGCTAGAAGCTTAAAGCCAACGAACACAGCTCTGCAGTTAACTGCAGAAGATTCAAGGCACTCAAAGAGGTGAAAGACATGAAAAAGAGGGTTAAGAATAATAATTGTTATATTAATAAACAGATGCCCCCTCTCAAACAACTCTACTGGACTGTTAGGTACTCATTTGAGTAAGCAAGTGTAACCAAATACAAGTTAATGATCATGAACTGGCAGCTGGCGCCTTATCAGTGATATGCAGTCTGATGTAGGAAACAGCATCTTCCAGAGCGATGAAAAACTATGACTCCACTATGTGACAGCCTAAAGCGAGCTGGGAACAACAAGCCGTATTTCACTTCCAGGAGTCCACGCAGCATTAATTTGACAAATTATACAATTACTATTATACATTTATAATATAAACATTAATTTCTACATTTATTTAGTTTTTTATATATATATATATATATATATTATATATATATATATATATATATATATATTTTAGCTCAAAGAGCCAGCTGCCCAACGTTTCGATATGTTGTACATATCTTTCTCAAGGGAGCCTGTGTTTGAATCAAAACATTGGAGGTATTTATAGGTGTTTGACGGCATGACAACTACTTGTTATTGTTTATATTCAAATCCATGATTTATTCTTACATGATGTAATGGTGTTCTATATGTGACATCACTTTTACTTATATCTTTAAATCTATATTAATTTTAATTAACATTATTTTATATAAACTTATATTTATGTTATCATGCAATGCTGGCTTTGAGGATCAGCCTTGATATGGTCTCCCCAGCGCATCAGCATGCACAACTTTTGAATTAATTTTGTTTATTTAATTATTTTTAACTACTATATATTTATGGGAATTAGTTCATTCTTTTCTGTTGAGTCCCGCTGGCATTATTGTGTTCAGCATATCTATCCATTTACTTTCTTTTATTCGTCTATACGTCGCATTATCTAATTTTAGCTGGTCTAATACTACAAACTTGACACCATTTATGTCATGTCCTTGACTGGTTTTAAATTATTTATTTATTTCTACCTAATAAATTATTCCTTTATTTTTAATTAAACAAAGAACTACAATTTATCAGAGATTTAGACAAGGAAGCTACATGCCACTCTTGTGTACAAGTCCATTCTATGGTATCTACCAAACAGGAAATAGAGCATTTCTAGAATCGAGCAGAACCTTCAAGTTTTCAGCGAAAGCTGGTCAGGCATGGATGTAAGCTTAAAAAATTAACACATTTCAACAACAGCACAGTGGCGCAGCAGGCTAAGGCTGTGTGCTCTTCAAAGACTTCATGTTGCAAGTTCAAACAGTAATTTATTATTTATTTTCTTTGCAATATGTGCGGTTTTAAAACATGAATAAAATTGTTTAATATAAATGTGGTGGATATCAAACTGCTTGCGATCCCTGGTTTATTTTGATGTTGACCAACATGTGGAATCACATGAATGGTAGATGTCCAGTTATTTAGCTTTTCTGTTTGAAAAGCCTCTACACACTCAAAAAAATAAAGGAAGAAAAGGAAGAGGAAGAAGGAGAATAACAATTTTTACCTTAGTTTGATGACTTGTATCTCATTGCGTATAAGAAGGTATTTTTTATTTTTTTTTCACATTTGATGCAAGAAAGTTTCAGACTTTTGATGGTAATTCTAAGTGATTTAGTTTTGCAGCAGCAACATGGTGAAAACAGCAAAACTCTTGGAGCTGTATAGAGAGTCTCGGTAGTTTCCAACAAGTTTTTCTAACTTGTACAATGAACTACCCTTCCTCTCAATTTTTGAAAAAAATTCTATAGTTTTAAGGGGTCTGAAGCAAAATCACTAAGTGTAAAGATGTTACATACCGGTCTCGGGTGGGTGTCGCATCATTATTTTTATTTTGTCGGTTCTAATAATTTTTTATTTATTTTTTTCAGTTATTGAACGCTTTTGCTACCTGCCCGAGGACAGCAGCCACCATATTTGTTCTTGCAGCCCTGCTAATCTCCACCACTTTAATTGCTTGGCCCGCCAAACTAGGTCTACCAACAATTGATTACGAACAATTCATCACCAACAATTCATCACAGAGGGTACATTATCATATCACAGCTGTTTATAACACTACAGATGAAAATGATCTGTGCTGTAAGTAGTTTGAAATTTCAACGCTTCTTGTGTTAACTTGTTATTTTTGTTTTGTTTTTTTGCTTGTTAGTTGGGTGGTCACAAACTAATAAAAGTTAGTACATTATGGGTTTTATTTATATAATTTGTAAGTGAATATGTACTGTATCTGTTATTTCTGATTTATTATAGCTCTGTTTTTGCACAGCTTTTATGATATATTGTGGCCTTAATTTGCAAGATATTGTCCGTGATGAATTGTCGCTAGTGATGAATTATTGGTGATGAAAAGTGTGTGACAAATTGACGGGATACCCGCTAAACTACACCTATGCCATATTGTCTTTACGAAAAAGACAGCATAGGTATATGTTGGTCAAAAAGTCCAATATATGGCGAAATTGCACCACAGTCATTGCACTGGTATTGTACCTCTACCATTTTGAAACACCCACCAAGTCAGCTCCTCAGAATGTTAGCTAACGTTACGAAGCACTCTCGGCATGCAGGTTGTCCAATAGAAAGAGACACGTAATGCTCTGCCTATTGAACGCACCCCAGGAATACAATTTAACCCAAATAACCTCCCCCTTGAATAAATTAACCGTGATCATCTTGTCATTTTACATACAACATTCATTTAAAAGTCACAAACTTAAAATAAAATACAAAAACGACTACCAATAAAACATATTGCACTCTCAAAACCTTTGGGGCAGTTTTTCAAGCAGGACTTAAGCCTTTTGCATTTTTTGTGCAAGCTTTAAGTTTATGTTGTTTGTTTAAACCAGCAAAGATTTTATAAGTCTGGAGGCAAGGTCTGTGCTTTGTGTTTGTTGTTTTCATATTTGCCGTCTTAATGTTTATATTTGAACAGTCTTCATTTATACTTTAATAACAACTTCTTCATTGTCAGATTGGACCCTCTTGGCAGGGCTCTCAAATTCATCTGCTTCATTCATCACTGCTGTTGATTACCAGAGTCATTTCATTTCTTTGCAACATTTACACCTGGATTACAAACAGACTTTGTAAGATCAAATTATTTATTTACCTTTCCAGTTCTCTTCAATATCTATATGCTTCTCTTGGGTCAGTTCATCCGCCAACACAGCCTCATGTTTCACTCCTATGCTGACGACGCCCAGCTCTACTTAAAATTCGACCCTGGTAGCCCCTGTGCCATGGTCTGGCTCTCGGCTTTCATTCAAGACAGAGGCCTGGAGGTCTGCCAATTTTCTTCCGCTGAATACTAGCAAATCTGAACTCCTTCTAGTAGGATCTAAAACTCAACTTAAGAATGTAAATATAGCTGCCCTGAACCTCGGAAACTGTCTGCTGCTGCCTTCTCCCACAGTACGAAGCCTTGGTGTACTTCTTGACAGCAACCTCTCCTTTGATGCACACATCTCCTCCGTGGTCAAATCTTGCTTCTACCATTTTCAAAACATCTCCAAAGTCTGTCCCTACCTTTCCCTCCCGGATGCGGAGATACTTTGTCATGCATTTGTCTCCTCTTGACTACTGCAATTCTCTATATGGTGGTCTCCTGGCACAGACCATAAACAGACTACAGCTAGTTCAGAATGTCACTGCCATTTTGCCCAGCTGAACTGGCTACCTGTAACATTCAGGATTATTTTCAAAACTGTCCTGCTCGCCTACAGTGCCATTCGTCACAGAGGTCCCGAGTACCTCCTCAACCTGCTGACCCGCTATGTCCCTGCCTGCAAGTGGAGGTCCTCCAACTCTGGCTTGCTTGTTATCCCCAAACAAAAGTGTACACACTTGATGAACACTCGTTTAGCTTCATGGCTCCGACACTTTGGAACTCTCTCCCAGCTTTGGTGCGTCGCTCGCTTTAAATCAACTCTCAAGACCAACCTGTTCTCGTTTGCTTTCCATACTCTAAGACTGATATCTGTTATTAGCTGCTGTGTTGCTGCTGCTGCTATTTCATGCATTATGCACTTCCACTGTATTTAATGTACTATTTTGTGTATTGTGCTATCATGTATTATGCATTTCTCTTTATTTAAAGTATTATAGATTTTCTTGTTGTTACTGCATCTTGTGAAGTGCTTTGTGATGGTGGTCCACTATGAAAGGCACTACATAAAATAAGATTGATTGATTGGATTGCAATGTTGTTTTAAGTCATTTACTATCACTGGTATTTTTTTTTCTTCTTTATTTTGTTTTCACCTGGGATTGTTCGCAATACTGTCAAATCTAAAGGACTTGGTGCACTTGTGTTTTATGCCACCCATTGTTGCCTGTAAAAAGACAAATGTGTTTGAGATATTGTGTTTGTTAAAAGAATCCCAGAAAATACTTCATTTTGCTATTTATATTATTCAGTTTTACTTTTCGTTCTCCATTTTCTTCATTTATTTCTACGTTTTCTGCTTACTTTCACTCCAGTCATTCTATTCATGTTTATACTTGTCTATATTTGTTTCTTACAGGGTTTTTGTAATTGATTCATTTCTGGCTTTATTGACTTCAATATAATAAACCCTGTAATAGATACTACTGATGTGCCTGCGTTTTGCTGTCAGTCAAACTTACTAACCTTAATTATTTTTTTTGGGAGGGGGGGGGAAGTAATATCTCGTTAGGGAAGATAGCACTGTTGTTAAATCAACAGAGTCGAGTGACTGTTACAAGTGAAATGATTAAAGTGTGAGACTACCTAAAAGTAATTCATGCAAACTATAACCCAGTATACTAGTACCACATAAGAGACATTCACAAATCGGGGGTGGAGCCCATACAAAACTGCATGTGAATCCAAAACCATTCCAGCATTTAAAGAGATTGAAGAAAAAAGCAATAGCACAATAACAGAACACACATTTGGAATGAACAAAAGAACACCACTATATAAAAACATTCCACAGTATCAATTCACTTGCAGGTTAAAACTCAATTTCCCATAGTTCCTTGCTATCACCCTCTGTTCATCCTCTCCCCCCATTGGCTCATTCAGATATCCACTCCTCCAATCCCAGAGCTCCTTGGAAGCCAGTACGGGTATTAAAGCTGGCTGGCTAGGCCAGGAAAGAACTTCCTTTTCTCTTGAGGAATCCATTTACAAATAACAGCATATTACTTAATTAATACTTAATTATTTTTGTTTACACTGTTACTTGTTTATTTTTAGTTTTTGTTCAAGGTCTGTTTAGGGTTTGTTTTTGTTAGCATGTTCAGTCTCCATTTTGTTCCTGATTCTCCTGATATTTTCCAAATAGCTGTTCACCATTCAACTCGGTACTACTCAACAGACCCACCATTTTCTGCGATCATTATTTTTTCATCAACCTTCATCCATCATCATCAGTACAGGACTCTATTTGGGACTTCATTATTTGTTGGTGAGATTGTTTCTTTTCTGTTTGCTGGTTTTTTCTACTTTACTTTGATACTTTGGTTTCTGTAGTTTTGGTTTTGTTCTTTTGTTACTTTGGATTACATGTGCATTGCTTCACTGGACTTGTTAGGCCTAAATTTCATGTATCATCCTTTGCCATTAAGACTGTCTTTGTAATTGTTTTCCCCATATACTTATTCATTCACCTTTGTCTTTTTTGCCTGTGGATGTGTTGGTTTTGTATTGGTGTGGTGTTTGTGTGTGGGGGGGGGGGGTTTATTGGAGGCCCACAGGACACCGCATTCATTTTGCATTAGTGTTAGTTTGTTGGGATGTTTGCTTAGTTCACTTTACTTTCTTACTCACCTGTACCTTCCACCTAACTAAATGTTTTCTACAATAAGTTGTTGTCCTTATGTTTCATTTATTACATTACAGTTTACAACAGTAAACCATTTGTTCGTGAAATTGACACCTCTGCTTTTGCTGTCTGTCACTCTTGCTGACTTAGTTAGTAACAGATATTGGGCCAGTAGTATCTCCTTAGGGAGGACAGT
Organism: Polyodon spathula; assembly: GCF_017654505.1. Lineage (NCBI taxonomy): Eukaryota > Metazoa > Chordata > Actinopteri > Acipenseriformes > Polyodontidae > Polyodon > Polyodon spathula. Next base: position 4,776,710 of record NC_054559.1, on the reverse strand, counting down.
ACAACTGCTTCTCAGTTGTGCAGAGTGATCGTTACACTCCTGTATTATCATCCTATTTATTTTATTAACTGTTCTATTTCTTACTATTTGCTTATTTTATTTTGCCTACATGACTCACACCTCTGCAAGCTTACTGTCCCATTTGTGGATAATGGCACACACTCACTCCTCCTAATGTGACCATTCAGAGATCATTCACACTGGTTCAATCAGGGATGGAAACTGTATTCCAAAATTATATAAATAGTAGCTCACAAATTATTCCAAGATTTGAAGACATTGAAAAATTATTTGTTTCATGTCTTTTACTCTTTCTAACTTCAGCACGATTGGGTGTTTAATAGTTTCTGATAAAATAAGCATTGCATTAACTATCATTAAGCATTGCATTGCTCATAGTACAGTCATCTACTGATTCAAATAATAATGTTGAGCAAGTCTGTTAAACATATGGATAGATAGATAGATAGATAGATAGTAACCTGTCCTATGGTGCCAAAAATATATTTAATTAAGCCAGGATTATGGGGATAATAGTTGTTCCCTAAATCAGCACCAAAAAAAAAATCAGAATAAATACACAACACAAAATTCATGTACAGAACAAAGCAAAACCTATTTATTCATGTTAAAACACTTAAATGTGCAACTTCACACCCAAACTTAACACCACAAAGTCCCACCAGTCTCTTAAACCCCCAGTTCACACTCACGGCCCTTCCTTGTTGTTGGCGATATCCTGTAGAATCCAGTGTTATCAAAATGTTGACCAGGAAGAAAATCCTCTGTCATGAACAGAATTATATTCCACTAGAATCTTCAACTTGCTGCCTTGCAGGAGCCAAACCCTGATTGTAACCAGAATGGCACCTGCACCCAACAGCTCTCGACCTCAACGAGGCTCCGAGGTAGAAATCAGGAAACTTTTGTTGTTAGTTTAAAGCACACACATACTCCAAGCCATGCCTGTCTTGTAACATCCTCCAGTTTGAACTGAGGGAGTGTCTTATATAACAAATAGGTGCTTAGACAAATGGCCTGATAAGAGAAACCTGATTCAATCAACCAATCATGGAATTGCTCAGTTGAGACAATTGTATGCTAAAATAGACCATTTCACACCAATTACATTAGGAAACATAACAGTAAGCATAATGGCAATCATTACATAATCCTCCCCATAAACATGGAGCAACCTAAACAAGATCATAATAAGGTTTCAAATTTTGTACATGTTTGAGTAGAACTAGTCTATTACAGCATAATTGAGTTCACCAAGTTGCCTTTTAATTCGACAGGGCCCATACCATTTTGGTGCAAGTTTAGCAGCAAAACCATCTGCCCCCTTTGATAACCAAAATTTTCGTACCCATACACTATCATCTACTTGGAAATGAACATCCCGTCTCTTCGTATCATAATACTTCTTTTGATGTTGTTTGGCTTTGACCATATTTTGTTTTACCGACTAGTGAATATTTACAACTTGATCTACATACTGCTGTTGATCCCCAGAAATGGATAATTGATCTTTCAAATCCCTATCCACAGGACTTCTCAACATCCATCCTAGGCAAATTTCTGATGGTGCAAACCCTGTGGTGTCTTGTTTAGCAGAACTTATAGCATATCTGAAAGCCAATCAACATGTTGATTACCAACATAAGAGCTTATCATGACCTTCAGAGTTCGATTCACATGTTCAGTCAAATTAGATTGAGGATGGTAACTAGTTGTAAATTCTCACCACATCCCAATCTTTACACAACTGTTTCAAGATGATGCTTGTAAATTGTACAACCCGATTAGACAAAAGAAACTTTGGTGTGCCCCACCTAGTAAAAATTTAATGTATCAAAATCCTTGCAATTGCTGGAGCCTTGGCTTGCTTCAATGGGAACAATTCCACACACTGTAAAATAATCAACAACCACCAAAAAATATTGGTAGCCTTTCTTACTCCTAGGAAGAGGTCCCATCAAATCAAGTCCCAGCATTCCCCATGGTTCACTCACTTACGTGGGCACCATTAACCCAGAGAGGTTTTGATTGAGGGCTTAACTTTGACAAACTTGACAGATTCGAACATAGGGCCACACATTTTTTCTAACTCCTGGCCAATAACCAACTTGAATTCTCTGTAAGGTTTTCATTCTTCCTAAGTGGGCACTAAGTGGATTATCATGATGCAATTGCAAAATATCCTGTCTGAAAGCATCCGGTATAAAAACTTGTTACTGAAAAGTTTTCCCTTTTAAAGGTGTTTTACGGTAAAGCATATCTTGTTCAAGTACATAGTGAATGTGTCTTAGCTCAGATTGTACCATTCCCTGTATGTCCAAACGAATTGCTTGTACTTCAGGATCATAAATCTGAGCTTGCCATAGAACATGATCATCAAATGGCATAGAAATGACATTCGTCACTACCCCACATACATTGCTATCTTTCTTGGGCACAGAGATCCTGGAGAGGAAGTCTGGTACCACATTCAACTTTCCTTTACGATACTCAACTTTGAATGTAAATTCTGTAGGCGTAATGCCCATCTCACCAGTCGAGAACTTGGTTTTGGATTATTAAAAACCCAGGTCAATGACACATGATCAGTTATTCCTATAAAGAACCTTCTATCAACATATGGCCTCCATTTTTCAACGGCCCATATAACTGCTAAACACTCCTTTTCAGTAATTGAATAATTTCTCTCAGCAACAGATAGTGTCCTGCTGGCATATGCAATCACCTTTTCTTGTGCTTTCTCTATCTGTGTCAGAATGGCACCTAATCCAAGATCTGGCATCAGTATAGATTTTAAAATGCAAAACAAAATGTGGAATAGACAAAACTGGTTGACACATCAGTGCAGTTTTTAACTTCTCAAATGGAAACTGAAGCAGTGTCCCAATTCCACTGGACCCCCTTTTTCTTAAGATTGTGCTGACACCGCATGTCCAAGAAACTTGATTGATTTCTGGAAAAAAGTAAATTTTTCCATATTCAAAGTCAAATTTGCTCTTTGTAATGCTGACAACACACTCTGAATATCCTAAAAATGATGCTGCACAGTTTTAGAATAGATCACAATATTATCAGTGTATACAAAATAGATTTTTCCTTTCAGCTTAGCCAAAACTGTTTCCATTGCTCTCTGAAAATTAGCGGCTGCATTGACCAAACCAAAAGGCATAACCTTAAATTGAAACAAAACTTGGGGAGTTGAAAAAGCAGTCTTTTCCCTACTAGCAGCATCTAACTTAATCTGCCAATAGACACTGAAGACAGACGCACCACTCATTGATTCCAAAATCTCCTGTATTGTTGGCATTGGATAGGCATCAAACTTAGTTTTAGCATTAAGCTTCTGAAAATCAATACAAAAACAGAATTTGCCATCCTATTTAACTGGTAACACCACAGGAGATGACCAAGGAGAACAGAAGGTTCCACAAATCGCATTGCTAACATCTCTTGACAAAAGCCTGCTTCGCTGTAGACAACCTATAATTCTTACTACGTATAGGGCAATTGTCTGACAATTCAATACAATGTTCCAAAATATTGGTGCCAACTTGATCAGTAAACACTTGATTAGCATTTAACAGTACATTTTTCAATCTGTCCTGATCCATCATGCTCAAATCAGATGCACTAATTATATGGCCAATCAGTTGAATGTCATCACAACTGTCTACAGGCACAGTTGGACTAAGTGTAGTTCTAGGATCAGCAACCAAATAAAGATTCACACTAGTATTTTGTTTTGTACATTGATCATTAGAATACCACAACCCCACATCAGCTATACCACCACAAAAAGGAAATTACTTGAATTTACCTTGTTTGCGCATACTAAATTTGTTATTCTGAACATCCAACTGGATACCAGTGTGTGATGAGTCAAAGGGTTTTCGGTCTGTGATTCAGCCTCCCGACAGTAGATGGCATCAAACCAACTCGGGACTTCCCTTACCAAGATCTCGTGACCATGGCAAAAGTCATCTTTGAGGGGCGGCACCTTGGTGAGGGGCGGAAGTACGAGTATGTAACTTCCAGCCACTGGAGTCAAGTGAAGGATAAGGACACGTGTCGGTTGGGGATTGGTGTTCCACTGACTACAGAGGCGGGACATTACATACTAAAGGGAACGTACTACTGTGTTCGGGGTTGGTCCGAAAGTAAAGTAGGAGGAGTAACGGGTGGAGGGAGAGTCTGGTTTTGTGCAGCGGGATTTTTGAAACACTAACATTTCTTTTGTCTTTTTTTTGTTTATGTATGGGTCACCACGAAGACAAATTAAAGACGAGTCATCACAGTTTGTTTTGGATTCCACCCCTGCACTCCTTCCCTCACACCATTTTGTTTTTTCGTTTGTTATTTAATCCTTTTGTTGTGTATAGAAAATAAAAATAAATTATTTTATTTCTGTACACATAAATTACTGTCTGGACATTCCATTTAATACACTCTCGCCTCACACAGTGATAAACAAAAAATCCAAACCAAGCAGCAAAGACAAATGTTCCTTTTTCATAATCACAGTTGGTACAATCCATTGTTCACCATGTACATCATACCCTAAATCTACTGTACCAACTGGATAATTTTCCCTGCCATCTGCTAATTGCAAAGAACCACTAGTCCATATTCTTACACTTTCATTTGGCTTTTTATTTTCTCCCACAGTTCTTCCTGCAAGAGTGTGTAAGTATATTCACTATCCAGGAGTGCTCGACCCACCATGTTCCGAATGCCAACCACAACTCCTAACTGTTGTAAACCACACTTAACCAACTAACTTTTATTTTAATTTGAACAACAATCGTTGCCCTATCTGGGGTGCCAGTTCTGTAACCTGTCCTATGGTGCCAGAAAAAAATAATTAATTAATAAAGTCAGGATTATGGGGATAATAGTTGTTCAACATAAATCAGCACCCAAAATAAAGCAGAATAAACACACAGTTCCCTTTCAATTGAATGACAACCATTACCGAATGGGAAAGAGCCCTCTCTGACCATCAATCACTGAGCATATATAAAAAAGCTGCCCTATCAGGGCCCTGATGTGAGGGGGAAGTCCCTCCCACCTCCTGTTGAACAGGGACGTCCTCAAAGTAACATATCGCCATTTTCTCTCTCACTCCACTGAGACATGTCACAGATTGCTTTGTGCTTTCTTGAACCAAATTTGGCTGATTTGTTGGTTTATACCCACAAATTTCTTTACATCCACGGTAAAGTCATGTTTTCAAGCATTATTAAGAGTGCTCTTGCCTGATTCTTAAGTCAGTTTACGACTAGAGTTGGTTTCGACCCCTCTTGCAAGATTGGCGAGCTGCCATTATTCTTTTTCACTACACAAGGCCTCATGTAGTTTGATATACCATGTGGGGAGCTGTTGTGGTGCTGTAAGGAGACTCCACAGGCTCACGGCGTCATCCTCTACGCCGATTTAATCAGTCACAGCGACCAAAGGAAAAAAAAAAAACAGCTCAGGCTTAGCGCCCCTCTGAAGCCTTGGGCTTTCCTAGTGCGACTGCCCTTACACTTGGCGACCACGCCGACTGAATCGGCTGCATACCCCAGCATCAACCACGGTTTTCCTGCCGAATTCTAGGTTGAGAAAAACAGCTCCTACCCAGCCACGGTTGACTCGGCACCGGTGTAAGTATCTTTGGTGCCACCGGACCATGCCTACCATCGGCACCTACCTTGGAACAGGTCCACTCGGCACCGACTGTTCTGCACCAACAGTGCTCTCCTCGACGCCGATCCTGGCATCGATTAACCGGTTGACATCTTTGGAGTCATGTACAGCCTGGCACCAACCATGCTACACATTGGCACTCTCCTTGGCGTGTTCCTGGCACCAATTGATTCGGGACCAGAGAACCTCTTCTGAGCCATCTACAGCCCAGTACCGACTGCGCTCTTCTCGAAGCCGATCCCAGCACCGACTGATTCGGCACCGGTAAATTGCTTTAAAGCATCTACAGCCCAGCACCAACCGTGCTACTATCGGCACCGAGTGCAGCAGCTTCGTCTGTGAAGCCATGTCGGTACAGTCGACTGGGTCCTCCGCTGGGTTCCACCAGTGTGACGTGCGCGGTTAAGCTGCCCAGGCAGAACAAGCACCAGTCCTGCGCCAGATGCCTAGGGCCAGAACATGCGGCCAAAACACTGGCAGGTGAGCTGGACTGCTCTCCGTCACTTAGTTCTTCTTGAGAATCTGCGATCTGCAATCTGCGCCTCGGATCTCCCCTCAGATCTTGCCCACAGAAGGGAAGTGGTCAGTGCAGATGCCTCCAGACTGGGCTGGGGAGCGGTCTGGAATGGGAGAGGAATAAGAGGTCAGTGGAAGGGACATTGGCAGCAAGCGCACATAAATGCCCAAGAGCTGCAAGCAGTGAGCCTGGTGTGGTTTTACTTTCGTGCTGCTCCGGACGGACAATAGCACAGTGGTAGCCTACATAAATCATCAAGGCGGCCTGCACTCACCGGGCCCTCACCACGCAATGCACAGACTCCTGTCCTGGACACACAGAAACTTGCGTTCCATCAGGGCAGTTCACCTCCCCAGTGTGGACAACAATGCAGCAGACCTCTTGTCCAGAAGAGCCTGAGACAGCTCGGAGTGGAGACTGCATCCTCAGTGGTGAAACAGATTTGGGAGAGGTTTTGACCTACACGAGTCGACCTCTTTGCCACAGCCGAGCCCACTCATTGCCCTGTATGGTTCTCCATGGAAAGAGACGGGGGCCCCCTGGGAGTAGATGGGCTAGCTCGCACCTGGCCACAGGGGCTATTGTATGCATTCCCTCTGCTACCATTATTACCCCTGACACTAGAGAGGATCAGGGTGGAGAGAGCACAGGCTTTGATGGTTGCACCCAGATGGTCAAGACGCCCCTGGTTTGCTCTCCTCTCCGACAAGTTGTCGGATCAGCCGTGGCAGCTCTGGGTCTGGTCGTTGAACGGAGCAGTCTATTCAGATGAGGTTTGCCAGATGCAGTAGTAGAAACACTACAGTCTGCTTCGGCGCCAAGCACTAGAGCCCAGTACTCATACAAATGGAAAGTTTTCCAAGACTGGTGCCTTGCCGAAGGTCACGATCTGGTGACTTGTCCGATTTTGAGACAATATTACCTTCTTACAACACATGTTTGATGCAGGAAAATCAACATGTACTTTGAAGGTATACCTGGCAGCAATATCAGGTGCCATGACAAAATTGACTCGGTGTCCCCTGGGGCACATTTCCTGGCAGTGCAATTTCTTAAAGAGGCTCGGAGGCTACGTCCTCCCATGAAAAGTATGGTCTCCAAGTGAGATCTAGAACTGGTACTACGGGCCCTTATGGGTCCCCCATTTGAGCCCAAGACATCGGCAGAACTGTGCCCTGTGTCATTAAAAGTGGCATTTTTAATAGCCGTACGTCCGCCGGTCGGGTAAGTGAGCTTCATGCGCTGTCCATCGATGACACATGCATGGCTTTATGACTCGCGGGTAACATTAAGAACAAATCCATCCTTTTTGCAAAAGGTGGTATCCTCATTCCATATTCACCAACCAGTGGTTTTGGAAACTTTCAGACCTCCCCTGCACGAGTCAGAGGAGGACCGCAGACAGCACATGCTATGCTCCGTTCTGGCTCTGCGTTGTTACCTGGATGGGAAGGCGTCTTGGAGACAGTCCAACCAGCGGTTTGTCTGCTATGGGTCCTGTTCTAGAGGTCAGGCCCTACTGAAGCAACGTCTAGCACACTAGGTGGCAGATGCGATACGCTTGGCGTATGAACAGATGGACTCCCCATTACTGGGGGACATTATGGCCCATTCTACCAGGGGCCAGGCAACTTCATGGGCTTTCCTTCATGGAGCCTCCTTAGATGAGTTATGCAATGCTGCTACATGGACAGGTAGTCAGACATTTGCACGTTTTTACCGCCTTGATGTTGCAAACCGAGCGAGACCCTCTTTGGGTTCTAGGGTGTTGCAGGCGGCATGCCCTTAGGTATCATGTGGGCTCTGTGGCTATCGCCGTGAGGCTGTAATGTCAGTAATCTGGAGCCACGGCAGCTTTGGTACAGCTTCCCCTTTGGTAATGGTTGTCATTCAATTGTAAGGAAACGTTAGGTTATTAACATAACCCTGGTTCCCTGATTTCGAAAGAAAATGGCGATATGTTACTGTGAGAACGTCCCTCTCAACAGGAGGTGGGGGGGACTTCTCCCTCACAGCAGGGTCCTGATAGGGCAGTTTTTTTATATATGCTCAGTGATTAACGGTCAGAGAGGGCTCTTTCCCATTCGGTAATGGTTGTCATTCTCTTTCAGGGAATCAGGGTTATGGTAATAACCTAACTTTTTGTATGGCAAACATGGAATGCTGCTTCTGGCATATGTCCTTATTCAGATGAATGAATTTTTTTATAAAACTGGAGTGTTTTATATAAATTGATTATATTTAGATATCTTATGCGTAGTCAAGAGCAAGGCCTGTAATCCCTTTCAAAATAAATACAGTGCATTTGTCATCCACAGAGCTCAACAGTTTAATACATGCAGCAGTCATCCAAAAAAAAAGTGTCTTTTTTTTTTTTTTTTTTTTAACACAGCATTCAGAGCTTGTCAAAAATAATACTTACACAAATGTGTGTTTTTATGTGGTGTTTTTGGTGAAATCAGGTCAGTTATTGTATTTTGCTTCATAACAGTGGAATATATATTTTTTAAGTGCGTAATACATACAGTATAGAAATAATGGGAAAAACACCAGTGTGTCACATTTAAAGTTTAATACTTTGTAGATCTACAGCACAATTCAAATTGCACAGAAACCTTGTTCTTGTGTATTATGCTGCCTAACAACTATGTACTGCGCAATAGTGCTAGTATTTAAAATGTCTTGCTTGCAAAAATGTCATGTTTTACAGTACGTGTTTTGTGGCTCTCGATCATATAGAAATGTTGGTAAGCAGCTCGTAGGGTGAGGAAGTTTGGCCACCCCTTATATATGAATGTGATTTAGCTCAGAAGAGCCATGAAGAGGAATACAAAAGGGTAATAAGACTTTATATACAGTGTCTCTCCAGCTGTAAATTACCCATTAAATATTTAACAAAAGTAACATTAAATCTTATTGAGGAGCCTATTCTTGTGTCATTTGTTGATTGATGGATCTATTTTAAATCACCTTTTTCAATGCAATTATAACCATGTTTTAGATGTGCACAAAATGTGATTGTAACCCTCAGTCTGGAGACAGGGATAATGTATACCTGCATGTGACAGACATGTATCCTTCATGGAATGAATCCGATTTTGAAGAAATAGTAGGCGGCTCCAATTCTCCTCTTGCATCCCAAGTCCATTAATATTGCAAATATTTCATCCTATATTACTGAATACCCCATACACTTGTCAAGACTTCTCATTTTCCTAAAACTTTTTTAAACAGCTACCTTGATTGATCCTTTGTAGTGTTGTTGGTAATGCAGACAGACTGTTTGTGGGAGGAAGCATTGTTTATCATCATTTGTACACTTTTCTCAAAATGGTCAACTGATCAACTGTAGTTATTTAATAGATTTGAATACAACTTTGGGCATTTAATACAACTCTGGTTATGCAATAGCTCCAGGATCAGAGAGGTGTCTTGTGGCTGCAGCCAGGCTCCTTTGTGCACTGCCTGTCATGCAGCAGAGAGCTCTGGTGTATGAAGCCTGTCAAATGAAGCCCCTACACTATTCACAGAGGATGAGGGAAGGCACTAGAAACGGTGAGGAATGAATTGGATAATCAAAAAATGTGTAAAAAGATTGCCACACAACCCACAGTTCTTGTCTAAATACCCCCATCATCTTTGTCAAACACTTTTTCAGTGTAAACCTGGCCTCAATGAATTGAGAGGAATGGTAGTTCCTTATGCCAAGTTATCAGAGAGAACTGCAAGTGCCAGGATTTATGTTTTACTTTTACCAAATATATAAGCGATCCTTCAGCATATCTAATAGACCCCAGTGAGCGCAACACTGACAGGAAACCAATTGTTTTCAGAGATCAATATCATTATCTCAGAATGATGAGATGACTCAAATAATAAAAAAACCTGTTTAAAATGTAGTCCCAAGAATTCTCACCTGGCTGACTTCATCTTTCAAAATACTTCTTAGCACTAACAGTTTAACACAACACGTTCGCAAGCTGACGTTTATAGTTTGACATTCAACTCACTCAAGACCTTTTTTTATATTTATATTGTATATAAAAAAGATTTTTGCAGGCAAATGTTCCATTTTAAAACAGAAATAAACAAGGCACTTTTATCCATGCATTTGTATATTACAGGACATCCAAGTTTAATGACAATTTACGTATTTTGTCAACATGGAAATATACTAGGGAACGCACTTATTTTGGCATCAGTATCATTTATATTTAATAATTTTAATCGATATTTTAAAATGGACTAGTCGCACGCATCACAGGCAAAAAAAAAAATAAAAAATTGAGTTTTAATCCACGCATATTTATATTACAGGACATCTGCTTTTAATGACAATTAAACACATGTTTTGTCAACATGGAAATATACTAGGGAATGCACTTATTGTGATGTTATATTAAATTATTGATTTCTGTTTTAAAATGGAACATTTGCCTGCAAAAAAATATTTATTTATATAAATATTTTTTATTTATATCACATTCAGTTTTGTAACATGTCATGTTACTGTCAATGCTACATGTGATTAGTTGAGAGAAACGCTATTTTGAAAGATGAAATAAGCCAGCTGAGAATTGTCAGGACGATTTTTATTTTTATTTTTAGATTTTTCGAGTCATCATTCATCATCATCATTCTGAGGTTCTGATCTTGAGCTCTGAAAATATTTGGTTTCCTGTTAGTGTAATGCTCATTGTGGTCCCTACTGGCTCAAGGAAGTATGGTTTCCTCACTCAATACTGGTTGATGAGAGTAATGTTATTTGTGATCCCCACTGGACAAAAAGAAACCTTAATTTCTGAGAATTAGTTATATGCTGAAGGATAGCCTATATATTTGGTAAAAGTAAAACATAACTAAATAAATATATTAATATAAATATTTAAATAAATTAATACATAAATGAATATAGACATGTATTTCTTTATTTATGTCAATATTTATTCACTAACATATAAACACTGCCATTTAATACTGTATGAAATGAAAATAAATATTCAATAGTTCTTGTTCAATTGCATATTAGTGAAGATTTGTTTACATAAAGATTGTCATGCTTTCATATATTTTTACTTTCAAATTAAAAAATATATTGTAACGACCCGGACAATTGCTTTGTTGCAGGACTTGTTTGTTCAGTTTGTCTCGTCTTTTTTATATGTTGTATGTATTTTAAGGGGAACGGGGAGTGAGTGAATGAGCGGGGAGAATGTGTGTTGTTGTTTACAGGGGTTGCAGAGCATTTTAAGAATTCAGCACCGTCTCCCTGAGTTAGGGTTGCCACCTGTCCAGGTTTGACCGGACAGTCCGGGAATTGGCATCTGTGTCCGGGTTGCAGGAATTAACAAACCCGGATGACCTAACATCCATTTTTTAAGTGAAACGCATAAGAAACACTAACCTTCCTATAATATTTTCTTTGAAATACATTAGTTGCTTAAACAATGTCCACTATCTTATTAAAAATGTATTGTTTAGTACCGATCTGTACATTCTACTTTGTCCTCAGTATTTAAATAATGCTGAAGACAACGAACAGACCCACGTGATGTAAACAATCCAAGGAGAGGTTGCAGTCACGTGACCCTAGCATGCTACATACTGGCAGTCAAAACAACCATGGAGGCAAGTGCAAAAACGCTATCTTCCACAGCAAAATGCGATGTATTTGCAACCACAGAGCATACTTCTTACCTCTAGTCGCAAGAATTAAAAAGATATAATATATGATGTGCCAGATACTTGAAATTTGTGACCCCTAATGAGCGAGCAAACTTTGAAGTTTCATTTTTCCTTTTAAGAAAACGTACTTACCGGTACATTTTACCAATTACAGTACTAATATGAATTATATACAGTATTTCTATTTTGTTTGTGTATAAACATTTAACATCTTTCGTTAACCCTTTGCAGTCCATTTATTCGGCGCTTGTCAGGCACGTCAGGTTAAATTTATTTTCACACGAGCTGTTTATTTATTTATTTTTTTCAGAGTAAAACAGGTTTAAAAGGCATTGAATCGCAAAAGGACACTCAATACTGTATCTCCAGCCAAGCCCCACCCTTTGGTCGCGTATTTTTCACATACCTCATTATAGATGTGCGTACCGATAAATCCTCTCCTGATCATTCGTTTTATCACCTAACTCCTCAATAATGCGACGTCTTTTTGATGATGTCGGACATGGTCTGACATCGGGCTGGAAAGGGAAAATAGGACCGCAAAGGGTTAAATAGACTGACAATTAAAAAAATGTGTAAGACTGTGACAGAAATATAATGAACCTTGGTTGTAAATCTCCCTCCCGACCTGTGAGCGTGCTAAGCAGCGAAAGTAGGGTCCTCTGGACAGGCTGGCTTGACAGTTCTTTCCCAGGGTTGGGAAGTCAGTCAGTCTGGAAGAAGGCAAGACATCGGTTGCAAGAAAGTATTGACCTAGAAGGGAAACAATGTGGCAGCTGCAGATTGTAAAGACAGCTGCTACAGCTGCTACAGATGGCAAACACACTGGGGAGGAGAAATACACATGAGGATCACACAAAGAGGGTGTGGGGCTGACAGGAGACAAGTACATTAAATTAAGTGCAACCGTACAACAATGAAAACACAAGTGGAACAATAATTTAAATTAAAAAGAGGAAAGTGTTCAATGTATGTCCCGCAGCGAATGCTGTAGTGCACACACACACACTGACTTTCTGAACTGTTAACATAACTTTCAAGAAGTATTTAATCGAAGAGCTTAATTTGATTCAATTTTTTTTTTTTCTTCTCCAAAAAAATTAAAAATGACAGCAAGTACGGTGTTGGAGCTAGTTCAAAATATGTAATTATTTATTAGAATTAATAAACAATAAATGTGTTGTTTTTAAATGTGAAATTTAATATTTATGAGAAACACTTTCCAATAAAATCACATACATGTTGAACACAATGTACAAACATCCAGCAAGTCTAGCACATCAGCAAAAATCAAGGACACTAGCAATAGTCACGGAATCTGTGACACCCGCAACCACCGTGACTAAATCCCAGCCCTATTCATAACACACTGAAATGAATAATTAAGGTTATAAACTGCTGACATCATTGTATTGGTATAAATCAAAATCTCTATGTACAATTTATATATAATTTAGCAGCGACCCTCACCAGGAGAAGCAGATTGATAATAATGTATGGTATTTAAATTATTTGTATTGGTAAGATTGGGATAAGGAAAATGTTACGCTACAGAGGACGACAACAGGGTTTCCAAAGAAGAGCGTTCTTTTATATAGGGGAAGTGGAGGAGGTGTCGTGGTATTTCATGAAAGTCTATCGTGAACGACTGTCGAGTTTGTTGTTGTGAGACTAATTAGGCCAATGTGCGCGCACTTTATCATACTTTACCAAGGTGTAATGACACTTAAGTCGCACACTTTTTTGCCGTGTATTTTTGAAACGAGCACAATCATGCGTCATTTGTGCGTGACACGTCAAGAATGCACTATAGTAGCGCGATTAAAACTTGCATGTAAACCCCGCCTTTGATAACTTGCCGTTTTTCAATGTGTTTTTGTTTCAGATTATTTTTACATATCTCGTACGGTACTGTAATCCATTTAAAAATAAATACAGTGCATTTGTCGTCCACAAAGCTCTCAAAAGTATTTAATACACGCAGCAGACATTTTTTTTTTTTAACCCAGCATTCAGATCTTCAAGGGAAAAACTTGTCAAAAAGAATCCTTACAAAAATGTGTGTTGTTATGTGGTGTCTTAGGTGAAAATTTTCTTTATAATAACTGAATATATTTTATTTAACGGGCCTGTTACATACAGTATAAACAGAAGTAATGGAAAAACACCAGTGTGTTACATTTAAACATGTACATGTTACACTGTAGATCCAGAGAACAATACAAATTACACAGAAACTTTGTACGGCTCTGCAATGTTCTCCCTTGTTCTTGTGTATTTGCTGCCATCAAGAGTTAACAGCTATTGTACTGCACAGAGTAAGGGCAAGATTTCGTTAACGTTTGAGAGAATTACATTTGTTTTTAAAATGTCATGCTTGCAAACATTTCACATTTTACAACATGTGTCTTGCGGTTCTCGGCCATATTTAAAATGTTGGTATTAACAGTACAGTATAGATTTATTTTGTTCAGAAGCAGTTTCAGCTACATGCTCTCTTTATACCATATACATCTTATTTCGTATTGTTTCTTTCCTTTCATATTCAAATACCCTAAACCTCAATTCCCTGTGTGTTGTATAAATCCAGCATTACAAATGTTAGCATCTGTGTGTTTAAATATCTTGAGCAATAAATCAGTAATAATCAATAATTAATAAATAGATTGGGTTGCGAGGGTAACCAAGACACAAATGCAGAGCATGTTTCTGTAGAGTGGGGAGATCAAGTTGTATTTAGCATTTATTTACTATTTAAACATCACCTTGGGTAAAGCAGCAGCTAAATACATAATAGGTCGTCAAGTTACCCATTATCGTATGCAACAAGAGATAATATGCAACTAAATTCAGGGATACTAACTTATTTATGAGTAGCTTCAGTGTCAAAAGATAAAAAAAATGAAATATAAAGGATAAGCTCTGTAGACAATATTTAAACTATTGATCATATATGAATGTTAACCTTCCTTCATTTCACTAATGGAGTACTTTGTCAGACACTACAAGCAGACCACTACTAGTTTAGCACATACTTAAATTGTGCAAAATGCCAGAATGCCTCATTTGAATCCTTTTTTTTTAAATGAATACAGGCCTGGTTATAAATCATATATCAAAAAGCAGTATTAAAAATTCGTTTTTGTTGTTATGCTGATACCATTTTAAGGGAATACATGCGTCTTTTATAGTTTTACCCATTAGGTTAAAAGCAGTTTAGTTACACAGTATGCACTGCCTGGCCACTGTATTAGGACCAGCATACCTGATTTGGATTTGGCATTGCCCTGGTGCAGGGTGTGTTCTCCTGGCATTGCCCTGGTGAGGGCGTGTTCTCCTGGCATTGCCCTGGTGTGTGGCATGTTCTCCTGGCATTGCCCTGGTGCGGGGCGTGTTCTCCTGGCAATGCCCTGGTGCGGGGCGTGTTCTCCTGGCATACTCTGGGTCTCTTGATTACTCTGGCTGTGAATCAAGTCAACCCAGTGTAGTAGGCCTCTTTTGCATTGCACAGCAACAACTGGACTGCCTTATATTTGCCTTATAAGTTTGTCACCTAAATAAGACTAGACCACACACTTGGCAACAGAGACACCTTGTGGCTAGTTGATCGATTTCAGTCACTATGCTATGTGGTAGTAATACCTGTGCCATTTTACCCTGGGACAAGAGATCAAAAGGATCAAATGCCTTTTTTACCCAGGCACTGAATCCTCTCTGTTGTTTACCAGATAAACAAGGTCACTTCCCATTTTAAGACAGCAAGCTTTTCATTGAGAACACATTGACAAAAAAAACAGAAACTAGGTGAAACCTAAATTAAACCTTATTCAACCGCAAAGCTTTCATTACTCAAAATGAATATGAAAGTATTTCAATTAGCTCATTTTATTAGTCTAGCGTTGTGCGGAAAATAAATAACACAACACAAATAAAACCAATTGCTTTTTATTTTATGTTCAACATTTTAAATATTTTTTTTGTATATTTGTAAAATGTGTTTATACTACAGCCACTACCAATAGTATACCCTACCACTCGCATGCATTTACAGAAATACAGCTTCATCAGAAAAGCATGTCCATTCAAGGTTTAAAAGTCCATCACATGCAGGCTGGGGGAAGGCACTTGTAACCTTTAATAAAATTCACCAGTATGTTTCTGAGGTCCTGGACCAGTTGATACATACAGTTTTCCACAGCAATAAACATCTTTGTTTGAAAAAAACATACCTCTCTATGCTTTTCAATGATTGCCTATGCTTTACACTTTTACTGTGTCAAACTTTTATAAGTTTGGGGTACACAAAACAAATTAATGGACTCTATATATATATATATATATATATATATATATATATATATATATATATATATATGCGTCGGTTGTTTTTATATATATCTATATATGAAAAAAACACATTTATCAGTGTGCATGCATATAATTCTTAAAGTCATACATCCATTGTATGTCTTGGGACCTTAAAAGGAAAGGACTGAATTATGTTGCACAAGTTCTACAAGTAAAGGTATCTTACTTATTTTTCTCAAAATGAGAAACAAAGTTACACAAATGGAAATAACAGGATAATCATACAAGGCTTTTTCAATTTTATTTTCATTGTGTAACTTGAAAGGGTTTCCTACCTTTTGTAAAAATAATAAAACGCTTTGTAAATCACCCTTAAAGTCTCGTGCTCAGGCTAGCAAACAGACAGTTCTAATGTTCTATTTCACAAAGTAACAGCCAGGCCTGTGTAAAGGGACCGCTAGAATAAAGACTAAGTTCTTGTAACTTCAGCAACAGAATAGGGGTTTCCCCTTGACTACTTGGACAACCGCCCTTGCTGATGTAAGGCCAAACTGATAGACCACCAAGGCCGGGAAGCGAGCAACCCCTCCGATTTAAACAAGATGTAGTTAAAGTTTTGGGCCAGGGGTCCGACTGGCCAGAGGGAACCTTCCTCTTGGAGGTCAAGACAACATTGTCAGCCTCTAAGGTTGGGAAGTGAGCTTCACTTGCCCCCACAGGGGACAGTTGCAGAGGTGACGCAACAAAGTGAAAAGGGGGAAGACAAGATGGAGGAAACTGAAAAACAAGACAAGAATTAGGGAGCTGGCTACAGTTTAAATAGGGTGACTGACAGGTATTTCAGAATGATAACAAGGGAGGAGCCCCAGCTCCAGTTCCCCGAAATATGCCAAGGTTCTACAAAACGTGGATAACTTCATTCTTCTGTCATATTTATAGCCCAGAGCATATATAACCAAGTTACTCAGTTCCAGTTGGGTTTGATTAAGCAGATTAATTTGCAGCACCATCACATTTGAACCAAACCGCACTCAATTTTTAAAAAACTGCCAAAACCAAGTGTGAATTGGTTCCTAAATCTCTATATGCAGGGGTATTATTCCACTCTACAGACTCTTAAAATAACAACTATAACAATAATGGAAATACATGTTGTGCCAAATGAAGTTTTGGAGTTAGCAGCTGGATCCCTGAAATGTGTACAGAAACTAGGTAGCATTGAGCAACTAACTGTAACCATAATCCTAACCCTCAATGGGTGCCATTCTCTTTATGTCAGTCTGTACTTTCTGTTTGTTAAGGTCCATGTCTTTAAGGCTCAATTTCATTCAAATGTATCTTTAATCTGGTACCACTATTGTCAGTTTACATACTGTAGACAATATTACATAAAATAATGCTGCTACAAAACTAGCCTTTTTCTTAGCAGCACAGGTTCTGATGTAGTGTTTAGTTTCTGGTTTATAGTTATATATTGGATGCAGTCATTTCGTATGTTTTATGGGTCTCAAGTTGCTTGCTGATATGCTTCAAACAACATGTATTTACTAGGGGTGATATTTTACATAGTTTTTTGTATCGTAGTAGAGGTATCTAGCATTTGTATTAAGATACAAGGCCAAATGCACAAGATAGCTCATTGTAGTTCACCAAGTGGTTCTTGAATGAAGCTTAAGTGTGTTTTATAGTTAGTATAAATACATACTCTCCCTAACTCATTTCATTTTAGTTTTTTAACATAATGGTCCATCATTAAATGATTCTATTATGCATCATGCAAGGACCCCATCAGGACTATCACATGTATCGTAACATAGACAATATTTCACGGGGCGTGAGCTTGGGGTGTAAGGATAGGGCAGAAGAAGCAGAAGGAAGCGGTAAGTTGGACAGTGCCGGCTAGAAAGGACTGGACCTAGGATTGAAGAGCATGCGAGGACCACTCTAGTAGCAGACCAGCGAAGCTGGACATGGAAGCAAGGATAGAATGTTGGCACTGACTGAGGGCGGCTTTGTCGACACAACCCAGGGGCGAAGGACCCAGCAACCGAAGACAGGATACGGAAAGTGGTCACTGACTGAGGGTGGCGATGCCGACCCAGGGACAAAGGACCAAGCAACCGAAAACACATATGAGGGTTATGACTCGGGGAGCCACCCTTCGGGAGGAAGATGGTCCCGGAAGACCGAAAGGAGATAGAGAGGGAGAGGTACCCAGCATCTGAGACTTATGTAAAGGGGCGCTCGTTAAATCCCCAATTAGCAAGGACTGCATGCTGCCTGGGACCTGAAATAAGAACAAGGCATAGAGGTTAGTATAAGACTTGAGCACGAAGCCAAGTCCCGAATTGAGGCAGAGTATGGAACAGAGCCTTGAGTGAGGCAAGATAAGCGCAGGAGCTGCGAAAGAACAGTGTGGCCAGGGGTCCGCTCTGACTCATATAGTGAGAACCCCCCTGAAGGTAAAGGGAGGCTGATGCCTAGCCCTGAGGTCGGGGAAGTGAGATTCACTTGCCCCCCAGAGACGATCGATGTGAAGGCATGTATGAGAAGGTGGAGGAGGGGAGGAGGAAAACGAAACACTAGACATTGAAGGTGCAAGCGATCAGGGCTTAAATAGAGAATAGGTACTAATTGACAAAAAATTGGAAGCCCCCTGCTGCATGCCCCCTGAACTATGGTAGCTACTAGAAATGCATATTGTATTGCGACACCCCTAGTATTTCATTGTTTATTAAAGGTGTTAACCGGGAGCGCTTCTGTGAGGTGACTCATCTCAGTACAGCAGTACTAACTAGTATAAGTACTAACAGCAGGCTAGGGCTAAAGAAATACTTGAGTCAATGAACAGACTTCACAGTTAGTAAGGCATTTTGATTTTATCTACTTAAATCTCATAGAAAGGTCAAGATATTCACACCAAACAATACAATCATAATTATAAACTGAAGATTTAATATATACTTCCTGATTTGAAGTACTTTAAAAGTATAATTTGTGAGCAGGGAGAGGGTTAATTTCCTCCCTGCTAGAAAAAAACAAAAACAAAACAAAAAAAAAAACCAGGGGCGAATGCACATTTGTTTGTTTTTATTGTATAATTATCACCTGCACCTGGGGAACATTTCAAATTAGGACCAGGTGCAGGGTTTAAACAGTCAGCAGCCAGTATACTCGGGGCTGCTGAGTAGAAGGAGGCAGAAAGTGTGCTCTGCTCCCGAGCAGTCAAAGTAAAGTACGTGCTGTGTTAAACCGGTGTGGTTTGTTTGGTGCAGTTTTATGTCAGGTAAACGGCTTAGCCGACCTGCGTGTTAGTCAGGGATCTGTTAATGTATAGTCAGAGCTCCAAAATGGAGTTAGGTTTTGTTTCGGTTTTGTTTATTTGTGTTTTGTGTTTACTAAAAAGTGCGCGTAAGCGGAGCAAAATTCAATTTCCGTGTCCGGGTCTACGTTTTTAAAGGGGCAACGAACCTTGAGAGTTGCAGGATATATCACACATTGTAATCCCACACAGTCTCACCAAATCGGTAATTTCCTTTAGAGGAACACTGAAGTTTAGAAATTGGAGCGTTACATTATTGGCTCATTATGGAATCCAAAGGTAAATATTAAAAGCTTAAAAGGGAGTTGATTGCAGCTATACTTGAAAGCCTTTATGCAAAAAAAAAAAAAGTGTCAAGTGCATTTGTGTGACATTGGGAAGCTTAGAACACCTTTTATTTATCATGTGAAACAATTAATACACAAAAGTAAATCACCATCATGTATCAAGGCTCCCTTTAATACAGTCAAGCTATAATACAGTACATGGGGACCATACTCTATACTTTATAATAGCTAGCCTGTCAAAAGAAGCACACAAAGCAAAGCAGTAGTAAAAATACAAGCCCACACCATGACAGCAGCAATAAAACGGGCTGCAGGAAAACCACATTGCAGTTACCATCACCACTGAGGGGTTCTGCTGCTGCACAACCCCCCTGAGAAACGCCACTCCCGTGGGAGAGTTTTCTTGGGAGTGAATTGCCTTTCATATAAACTGTTACTCTTGCATTTTAAAAAATATTATTTTATTTATTTATTTATTTATTATTAAAGTTAGAACTTTCGAAACACTTAATTGCCAATTGCGTTGGAAAGCTGAATGTGAACCAAAACATTTGACCTCTTGTGTTAACAAAGTAAGAACACAGACATTAAAGCTGCTGAAACGTGACAATGTCAAAGGAAAGCTACGTGATTTCTGAACAAAAAATTTTTGGTATTAAAGTAATCGTAACCGTATTAAAGTAACTGTAACCGACACATTCATTCACTAAAGCGCACCCATTTTGCACTTCCATTAGCTACGCAGTCTCAAATGTGCAGTTCTTAAGAAATACATATTTTATCAAACATGTATTTTCTTTTAAAGCAGACATCTGGTGCTACACTAGGTTAAATAAAGTTATTTGTTTGTTTGCCTTGCCTTCTGTTACTGCTTCACATGCATGTTCATTTGACCCCACCAGTGTCTTTGGGTCTAAGCATGTTACTGGCTGAAGGCACGCAAGTCAATTGGGGAAGCAGCTGACTGGTTATTGACAGGAAAGAAGTCATCACTGCAATATTTACAGTGCAGATATGACAGTAGCAAAGACTGGTTCAATGCTTATGGTGGTTTGCAGTATTGAAATATGGGTACACAAATTATAATACAAAATAATAGTTATAGATAAAAACAAAAACACCAAAAATGAATTAAATACTGTACTATTTGTTTCATTTTATACTGTGCACAAACTTGACACAAGGGCAGTTAAATAAAAACCCCCATGGTGGTTAAGCTTGACATTTGAATAGATTTTATTTCTTTATAATACACATAAAAAGTAACTTTACAATATTGCAAATTATTAGGCTCAAACCACCATAAGACCCCACTGAAACAATCTATTCCATTCATGATGATCTGGAGATTGCAAAAGACAGCAGGAGAGGAGAGGTCAATTCTGGTCTTCAGCTAAGATCTCTTTCACAAAGGAGGCTATGTCTGTTTCCTTGGTGTCGTGTAGTTTGAAGAAGGGGTGCTCCTGCACAGGGAAAGACAGGTTAGTCCAGGCTGGTCTTCAGCACAGATTGAGAACTCACAGACCACAATTATACACTAGGGGTCACACCGAATAGTCCACCAATTACCAGTTTCTGAGGTCACCTTTCTACAGACACTCGACTAATTACACGTGATTGTGAAGTGATTGCAATCCATAACACGAGACACTTTAGAACATTAAAAAACTAAATTCATAGCAGTTTCAAAATAGAACTTTCCCAAACAGAACACCAGCTATTATCAAATACATGACTTATTCATATTTTTTCAAAGTGGCAACTAATTCGACCATTTTTGCCTCAAATATTAAACTCTATCCCTAGGACATACTACACAGCTGTAACATGAAAATAAACTTACCATAAGCTCAAGGTAGTTCATTCTTTCTATGGAATTCTTTTTTAAACTAAAAAAAGAAAGAACAGGTGAAATTATTGTATTTCTTGTAAAATACCACTCTTGCTCTTCTGTATAAATGTATCTTTTAAAGTACATGTCAGATTCAATTTTTCTCGAAGAAAAGAAATATTACCCCTACAGTTGGGTACTTAACAACTAAGCCAGTAAAAGTTTGTGTTTTGAAACGACATGGCTGAGTATTAATCAGTATGTTTGTTTTTTTTTTTTTTTAGAGGATTTCAAGCTGTTATTTTTGAGGAAGCCTGACAGTAGGATAAATAATACATTCCCAAGACTCACCACTGAGCAGTGAAATCCACAAAGTCCTTGGAAAAGCGGTCCGCTGGGAGCTGCGGGGAAGGCTCTTCCACCACTTGCTTCAGCTGCTGGAATGGGGTCCCCCAGGACTCGTAGGGGAATCGAAGAATCGCTAACTCAATCTGCAAAAACAGCAGTGTGCCAGGTAAGCACAGCCCTCCCAGTGCACAAACTCACACTGAGCCAGGTAAGCACAGCACTCTCAATGCACACACACTGGCCAGGTAAACGAGAGTTAATCGCAGATAACACATGTGCGTGCATATATATATATATATATATATATATATATATATATATATATATATATATATATATATATATATATATATATATAGACACACACACACACACACACACACAATGTTTTATCTGCGATTAACTCTTTAGCTGATTAAATCGGTGCAATTAATTAGTTAATCGAAACAGCCCTATATATACACACACACACACTTGCAAAAGTATTCAGACCCTTCCTATGGTGTCCCATTTTGTGAAATTACAACTTGATGCATACACATTTTTTAAGCTTAATATTTTATTCAAAACTTGAATGCTCAAACTGAAGACTTCTATGGGTAAGATAAGTTACATTAAATGTCAGCAAAAACTAAAGAGAAAAAACTGAAACATGTTGATTGCATAAGTATTCAGACCCGTCAATTCAATATTTGGTGGAAGCACCTTTGGCAGCAATTATTGCCGCAAGTCTTTTTGGGTAAGTCTCTACCAACTTTTGACACCAGCTTGGTGCAATTTGTGCCCATTCTTCTTGGCAGATTTGCTCAAGCTCTGTCAAGTTGCTTAGGGATTGCTTATGAACAGAAGTTTTCAAGTCTTTCCACAGATTCCCAATAGGACTCAAGTCAGCACTTTGACTGGGCTGCTCAAGGACTTCACTTTCTTATTGTTAAGCCACTCCAGTGTAGCTTTGGCCTTGTGCTTTGGATCATTGTCCTGCTGAAAGGTTAATTTTCACCCCAGTTTTAAGTCTTTAACAGATTGAAACAGGTTTTCCTCTAGTATTTACCTGTACTTTGCTCCATCCATGTTTCCTTGAAATCCCCTTGCCATTTCATTGAAATTAACAATATTTCCATTTCCATTTAAAAATGTAATTTTTGAATGCAATTCACTTATGATTATCAGCTTATATAAGTACAGGTATCGTATAATGAAATATTAAGTGTTTATAGACAACTTTATACAGTTAAAAGCATAGATACTTTTTTGGACCAAAGAATTCGTCCACCTGGTTTCATTCAAAGCAAAACTCTCAAACTTTTTGACTTGGTGCGGTGTGTGTGTGTGTGTCTATATTATATATATATAGACACACACACAGCTCTGGAAAAAAAACAGACCACTGCAAAATTATCAGTTTCTCTGGTTTTACTATTTATAGGTATGTGTTTGGGTAAAATGAACATTTCTGTTTTATTCTATAAACTACTGACAACATTTCTCCCAAATTCCAAATTAAAATATTGTCATTTAGAGCATTTATTTGCACACAATGACAACTGGTCAAAATAACAAAAAAGATGCAGCGTTGTCAGACCTCGAATAATGCAAAGAAAATAAGTTCATATTCTTTTTTAAACAACACAATACTAATGTTTTAACTCAGGAAGAGTTCAGAAATCAATATCTGGTGGAATAACCCTGATTTTCAATCACAGCTTTCATGCGTCTTGGCATGCTCTCCACCAGTCTTTCACATTGACGTTGGGTGACTATGCTACTCCTGGCGCAAAAATTCAAGCAGCTCGGCTTTGTTTGATGGCTTGTGACCATCCAGTTTCCTCTTGATCACATTCCAGAGGTTTTCAATGGGGTTCAGGTCTGGAGATTGGGCTGGCCATGACAGGGTCTTGATCTGGTGGTCCTCCATCCACACCTTGATTGACCTGGCTGTGTGGCATGGAGCATTGTCCTGCTGGAAAAAACAATCCTCAGAGTTGGGGAACACTGTCAGAGCAGAAGGAAGCAAGTTTTCTTCCAGGACAACCTTGTACTTGGCTTGATTCATGCGTCCTTCACAAAGACAAATCTGCCCGATTCCAGCCTTGCTGAAGCACCCCTAGATCATCACCGATCCTCCACTACATTTCACAGTGGGTGCGAGACACTGTGGCTTGTAGACCTCTCCAGGTCTCCGTCTAACCATTAGACGACCAGGTGTTGGGCAAAGCTGAAAATTGGACTCATCAGAGAAGAGAACCTTACTCCAGTCCTCTACGGTCCAATCCTTATAGTCTTTTGCAAACCTCAGCCTGGCTCTTCTTTGCTTCTCATTGATGAAGGGCTTTTTTAGAGCTTTGCACGACTTCAGCCCTGCCCCTAGGAGCCTGTTTCGAACCGTCCGCGCCGTGCACTTCACCCCAGCTGCTGTTTGCCATTCTTTTTGTAGGTCACTTGATGTCATCCTACGGTTGCTGAGTGACATTCGAATGAGTTGGCGGTCATCCCGGTCAGTGGAGAGTCGTTTTCGCCCTCTGCCGGTCTGTAGCTTTGTTGTCCCCAATGTGTGCTGCTCGACCTTGTTCTTATGAACCGCCATCTTTGAAATTTTAAGGATGGAAGCAACCCGACGCTCACTGTATCCCTCTGCCAGTAAAGCCAGAATTGAACCCTTCTTTTCCTCACTCAAAACTTTCCTTTTCAACTCTTTGGGCATGGTCAGTAGTTATTTGTTGATTCCAATTATTTCTGAGGTACTACTAGCACTGTTTTGCCATCCAGCTGGTCCTATTGCAAGAGGATAGTGATGACCACAGGAGTTGTTTTTATACTTTTCCTCATTAAATAAGATTTGGTTCAGGTGATCCCCTAATCAGTACCTCATTCAGTAGAATGAGGTGTGCCTGTATTGGAATTCAACAGACACTGGAATGGAATGGCTGCCATACATGTAGAGATGCTGATTTAAGAAAAATTAAATTTTTTCCAGAGCTGTGTATATATATTGCAGTTTCCATCATCATGCTTTCTTTTCATATGCATACGTTTTTATTTTTATTTTGTTGGATACAAACAGAGCTACTGACAGTTTCTATAACAAATTCAGACTTCACAAGTTTCTCTTCTCTATGAGCTGAAATGGCATCGAAGCAGCCGCCGTCATTGTTTGCCTACATTAATTTTGAAATTGATGAACGTAATAATAAATGAATCGCAAAGCGCAAGCATTGTAACACAAAGGTGACAGAAGTGCGGGGAATTTCTTTTTCAAGGTAAGCTGATTTTGTGTATAGCTGTTCTATCTAGCAAAACCGTTTACAGTTTGTGACAGGCTCATGGTTTTATAAATAAACGTCAGTTATTATTACAACCAAGGTCTGTGTGTTATGTTATATAAATCAAAGATCAAGATACACAAGGTGTGTAAAAAAAAAAAAA